>NC_141878.1:174731880-175375006 GCF_056163025.1 Triticum urartu
CTTCCGCATACGTAGTCGGCTCGTTATTCTCCAAGAACAACACACTGCAGTCATGCAAATTGCGTAACCTTTCCGACCTCCGTGGAACCGGCGTCGACTCCACCACGGGTTCCCTGACTAATTCCGCTGTGACAGAATCACCTACCGGAACGTCCCCGTGTGGTTCTCGAATTTCTTGAGTCGGACCGTCCTCCCACTAGCCTTCTGATTGAGAAACTCTTTCTCAAGGAAAACTCCATGTCGAGTGACAAACACTTTTCCCTCTTCATGGTTGTAGAAGTAATATCCCAAGGTTTCCCTTGGATATCCCACGAATATGCACTTGTCTGATTTGGGTGTGAGCTTGTCCGACTGGAGTCGCTTGACATATGCTTCAAATCCCCAAACTTTTAGAAAAGACAAACTGTGACTCTTCGCAGTCCATATCTCATATGGTGTCTTATCTACGGACTTTTAGATGGTACCCTGTTTAGTGTGAAAGCTGCAGTTTCTAGAGCATATACCCAAAATGACAAGGGTAAATCCGACTGACTCATCATTGATCGGATCATGTCTAATAGAGTCCGATTCCTCCATTCTGACACGCCGTTTCTCTGTGGCTTGCCTGGGGGAGTCAGTTGTGGAACTATTCCATGAATCTTCAAATGATCATCAAACTCCTGGCTCATATACTCACCACCACGATCAGATCGTAGAAGTTTGATTTTCTTGCCGAGTTGATTTTCCACTTCGTTCTGAAACTCCTTGAACTTTTCAAAAGTTTCTGACTTGTGCCTCATCAATGATCTCTACTACGCAACCTTCTTCTTGTAGACGTTGTTGGGCCTCCAAGTGTAGAGGTTCGTAGGATAGTAGCAATTTTCCCTCAAGTGGATGACCTAAGGTTTATCAATCTGTGGGAGGCGTATGATGAAGATGGTCTCTCTCAAACAATCATGCAACCAAATAACAAAGAGTCTCTTGTGTCCCCAACACACCCAATACAATGGTAAATTGTATAGGTTCACTAGTTCGGCAAAGAGATGGTGATACAAGTGCAATATGGATGGTAGATATGGATTTTTGTAATTCGAAAATATAAAAACAGCAAGGTAGCAAGTAACAAAAGTGAGCGAAAATGGTATTGCAATGCTTCGAAACAAGGCCTAGGGTTCATACTTTCACCAGTGCAAGTTCTCTCAAAAATGATAACATAATTAGATCATATAACAATAGCGGAGAATAAACGAAGAGATTATTGTAGGGTATGAAACCACCTCAAAGTTATTCTTTCTGATCAATCTATTGGGCTACTCCTATAGGTGTCACAAACAACCCTAGAGTTCATACTAAAATAACACCTTAAGACACACATCAACTAAAACCCTAATGCCACCTAGATACTCCAACGTCACCACAAGTATCCACGGGTTTGATTATACGATATGCATCACACAATCTCATATTCATCTATTCAAACCAACACAAAGAACTTCAAAGAGTGCCCCAAAGTTTCTACCGGAGAGTCAAGACGAAAACGTGTGCCAACCCCTATGCATAAGTTCACAAGGTCACATAACCCGCAAGTTGATCACCAAAACATACATCAAGTGGATCACGTGAATATCCATTGTCACCACGGATAAGGACATGCAAGACATACATCAAGTGTTCTCAAATCCTTAAAGACTCAATCCGATAAGATAACTTCAAAGGGAAAACTCAATCCATTACAAGGAGGTAGAGGGGGAGAAACATGATAAGATCCAACTATAATAGCAAAGCTCGCGGTACATCAAGATCGTGCCAAATCAAGAACACGAGAGAGAGAGAGAGAGAGATCAAACACATAGCTACTGGTACATACCCTCAGTCCCGAGGGTGAACTACTCCCTCCTAGTCATGGAGAGCGCCGGGATGATGAAGATGGCCACTGGTGATGATTTCCCCCTCCGACAGGGTGCCAGAACAGGGTCCCGATTGGTTTTTGGTGGCTATAGAGGCTTGAGGCGGCGGAACTCCCGATCTAGGTTATGTTATGGAGGTTTGGGGATATATAAGAGGTGTTGGCATCAAGAACAAGTCAGGGGGGTCCACGAGGGGCCCACAAGGTCAGAGGGCGTGCCCCCCCGGGGGGGGGGGGGGGGGGGGTAGGGCGCGCCCTCCACCTTGTGGAGGCCTCGTGGCTCATCTAACCCAACTCTTTTGCTTTGGAGGCTTCTTCTGGTCCAAAAACAACCGTCGTGAAGTTTCAGGTCAATTGGACTCTGTTTGATATTCCTTTCTTGCGAAACTCAAAAACAAGGAAAGAAACAAAAACTAGCACTGGGCTCTAGGTTAATAGGTTAGTCCCAAAAATCATATAAAATAGCATATAAATGCATAAAAACATCGAAGATAGATAATATAATAGCATGGAACAATCAGAAATTACAGATACGTTGGACACGTATCAATCAAGTAGACATATCCATATCTACTCAAGTCGTCGGTAAAAGTCATGAAGTATTGGAAACCACCTCTGGCTGTCGTGCTCATTGGTCCACATACATCACTATGTATAAGTTCCAATAGCCCGGACGCCCTCTTGCAACTCTTTGCAAAAGGAGTCTTAGTCATCTTACCGAGTAGGCAAGACTCGCATGTCTCGAATGATTCAAACTCAAACGAAGTTAGAATTCCATCATCATGGAGCTTCTTCATGCGCTTTTGACTAATGTGTCCTAGTCGACAATGCCAGATGTATGTTGGATTTATCTCATTAGGCTTATGCCTCTTGACATTTATGTTATAGACCAACTCACCTTCAAGATATAGGATAATGACCCATTCACAACGGGTGCGAAGCCATGAAACATATTATTCAAGTAAATAGAACAACCATTGTCCTTAATACTGAGTTCATAACCTCGTCTATCAAACATGAGGCAGAAATAATGTTTTGACTCAAAGCAGGAACATAATAACAATTATCAAGTTCCATTACAAATCCTGAAGGAAAATTAAGTTGCATAGTGCCGACGGCCAATGCAGCAACTCTTGCTTTATTCCCGACGCGTATATCAACTTCTCCTCTTATGACATTCCTAGTTCTGCTTAGCCCGTGCACCGAGTTGCATATGTGAACAACCGATCCGTTATCATATACCCAAGAGCTACTAGAAACATCAACAAGATAAATGTCTATAACATATACAACAAGTGTACCTGAAGAAGAAGTCATACTTCTAGTCTTCTTGCCCTTCTCGGCAAGCCACTTGATGCAGTTCCTTTTCCAATGTCTGGGTTCCTTGCAATGAAAGCAATTACTCCCCACGACCGTCCCAGTCTTAGGCACAGCGGCGGTAGTTGGAGTTGCCTCCTTCTCCTTGCCCTTCGCCTTAGCCTTTTTCTTGGACCAACTCTTCTTGAACTTAGCCATGTTCTGCACCATCAACACTTTACGATGCGCACCTTTCTTGATATCCTGCTCTGCCAGTTTGAGCATCCCATGCAATTCAGTGGGCTTCTTTTCCATCCCATGCATATGGTAGTTCGAGATGAACGACCCATAGCTATTCGGAAGAGAACCCAGAATTGTATCTGTGGACAACTTGTCCCCAAGTGGGAAGCCCAACCGATCCAAAGCTTGCATGTACCCAATCATCTTGATCACATGCGGGCTCAGTGGATCACCCTCTTTCAGCTTACAATCCATCAAGGATCGCCAAACGTTAAACCTTTTGGTCCTAGACTACATTTGAAACACGCTCTTAAGGTTCTTGATCATATCGAAAGCCTCAATATTTTTGAATTGCTGCTACAGATCGGGCTCCATAGAAGCCAACATGAGATAGATGATCTCATTTAATTCATCAACGAGTTTCTAGTAGGCATTTCTGGTTGTGGCATTAGCATTATCGACAGGTTCCTCTGGAAGTGGATTCTCTAGAACTTGTTCCTTTTTCTCATGCCTAAGAACAATTCTCAGGTTTCTATACCAGGTGGTAAAGTTTGTTCCATTCAATTTACCTTTTTCTAGGATTGATTTCAACGCAAAAGGGGGAACTTGAGCAGGTGGTGCCATTTATCTACAACAAAAATATGCAAAACACTAAGACATGTATTCATGAAGAGTAATTCATATTAAACATTTTAATAAGATCATTACTCCCACTAAAATCAACATCCCTCGGTTTATACTTAGTGATTCAAGATCCAAGATCAACATGTCAACTAGTGAGCTTTTGCATCACCGCTAGAAGACAAGATCACTCGGTAATCAACTCATGCTAATCATATCTCCATACGACTCTTGTTGTTGGGGACATCTCATGCCACGCAAACTCCTATGCCTCATGGCCCAAAACTGTTTTGATAGCCACAACAAGTCAACCAATGCTTCGTGTGTAAGTGTGTGACATAAACCCATCACTTCAAGGAGATCTAGTGGCACCCTAATTTTATAGACCCACCACTAAATATACCTGACATGTGAAGGTGCAGCAATTGGGGAGGCATTTATACTTGACATTCTTTGAGGGATCACCCTACTTAAAACATCTACCATGCAAAAGAAGGGTGCATAAAAGGATAAACTTTCACATGCAGTTTATATATGTGTGATATGGTATAGCCCCTTTTCACAACGCATGGTGATCTCCATCTCCACGTGCACGGTCCACCCATGGTGATCTCCATATCCATGCATGGTTGTCCTCGTGGTGATCTCCATCTCCACACCATGGTGTCAACCGCCAAGTGTTACATGAGATACTATGCTATTACAAACTAATAGCTATCGAAAGTAAATTACATTACATGGCTTCTCATGTTGACACACAGGTCATTAATATAATAATGGGACAACCATATGGCTCTTGCCAGTTACCACACTCATGACACATAGGTCATGAAACAATAATACACAAGCAACATTCATGGGCTATACCAAATCACAAGCATTCCCTGCAAAAACGAGTCAGACGTTCTACCGCCGAAGATAAAACCTCCCAAAACTCTATTTTCCAAGCGGATTTGGGCCTAGCCAGAAGCACCGAAATCTTGTTTTGATATTTCTTTGCTAATCTAAATTTTCGTTAGCTTCTGTTTGATAGGTCGTGGAGCAAAAACGGAGTTCGTATGCAAAAGTTACAACCGTTTTACCCAGATCGCTCCAACAGATTTCAGCACTGCGGAAATCACGTTTCCACGGTGTTATTCTATGTTCCGATTCGATCAATCTCATTGATCTTCGCATGTTGCATCCGGATTTACGTTCGACTGTCTACCCCGATGGCGGAAACCGACCGGTAGGGGTAACTCGTGTCACGACCTCTGCGTCACGATCACGGAAACAAGATCACAAAAACCAACCTTAAACACTGACGTGCGCGGCCGATCTCATCGACCCGCACCTGAACCGATCTACATATCTCATATGCATATCATCGAATCTATCACCACATAGCGGAGGCTCTGATACCACTATTGCAACACACGGTACGCTATGCTAGCGCCAAATAAAAAATTTCTACCGCGCATCCAAGATCTTGCTGCTGGACATAGATTACATGATCGGTTTTACCCCTAGACACGTAGTCACCGTAGCGGAAGTAGAGTTGGTGATGCGTGTAGTCAATCTCTCAGCCCATCTCCTCCTCGTGTTACCGATCTCCTGCGAACATCGAAGACCTGTGAACGGTTATCTCCCGCGAACGGCACCTCACGGTTCCCTCGAACGGTTCGTCCAAGCATCGTAGATGCGATGCCTCCAAGGTATCCACACGTACGGGGAGCAGCATCGAGCCGCGGACTACTAGGTCTGGTCACAAGGCATGGCATGGGGAGTGGCGGTTGCTAACCAAGGTGAGAAAAGATTAAACCCTAAGTGGTGCGCCCACAACCCTTTATATAGACCTCCGAGGTGGGCTCAACACTTGAACCCACTAGGAGTCCACATCCATTTTCCACTCGGATCCAATCCAAATGGGCTGCAGCCCCTTAAGTGTGCTACCCTATAGGTTCACGTCCACATGGACACGACCAGAGTCGATAGTTGGTAGCGGCTCCTAGTAGAATGTGCCAACTCCCATGTGTGCGTAAAGTCATTTGACGAACCTCGACAATGTATCATATGCAACATTCCTTTTGCCTCATGGTATTTGTTGTTGAGCTCAAGGCGAGTACTTGTCACCCATGTGATAGCTCGACCTCTCTTCTCGAAACCGTGATATAGATTCTTGAACTGGGTTAACACTTAACCCAAGTCGCATGGCCATGCTTTCCGAATCTGATCACCTGAGAGGGCCCAGAGAATATCTCTCCAAATAGGTGGGGAAAATCCCATCTTGGTCAACCATGTCTCGCGACATGTCTCATGACTCACTCGAAAGGTACCTTTATAACTACCCAGTTATAGAGTAGCATTTGATAGACCCTAAGTCCTCATCCTGAGAACATGCGAGGACCTCAGGTCTAGGACATGGCATAGACATTGTACTTGAGACTAACAGATGACTATATCTCGCTGCGTCCCAAAGTGGGTCTGTCCGACTCGGTGATCTCCATCCCCGAGTCCATACTATCGGTTTAGCATCTCCATGCACATGACTTGTGAAACATAGTCATCAACCGAGTCATATACTAGTCAAGGATATGTGTCCACATAACCTTATCAACTAGGGACCATTAGAACAATCATCATACAACACATAGTTCCACAAACAAGTAGCATACTTATTGATACATATCATTGATGATGTTCAAGGACAAAACAAAGGACTCATGAATACATATGGAAATATCATCATCACATGATTGCCTCTAGGGCATATCTCCAACATTGTCATGGGTTCGATCTTACGGTGCTCAATCCCAGTGACAGAAGGGGACAGGACACATATGTATCATTGCTATTAAGGATAACAAGATGGGGTCTATTCCTATATGAATAGATCTTGTCTACATCATATCATCGTTCTTATTGCATTAGTCCATTTCTCCATGAACTTAATACATTAGATGCATGCTGGATAGCGGTCGATGTGTGGAGTAATAGTAGTAGATGCAGGCAGGAGTCAGTCTACTAATCTTGGATGTGATGCCTATATAATGATCATTGCCTGGATATCGTCATAATTATTTGAAGTTCTATCAATTGCCCAACAGTAATTTTTTTGCCCACCGTATGCTATTTTTCTCGAGAGAAGCCACTAGTGAAATCTACGGCCCCGGGTCTATTATTTATCATATTTTATTTTAGATCTATTTTTATTTGCTTTTATTTTCAGATCTATTATTCCAAAAACCCAAAAATACCTTGCTGCACTTTTTATTTGCATCTTTTATTTCGCATTTATTTGAGATCTATTTATCCAATCTATCACAATTTTATCCCGTCAACTTGACAATTTCTACGTCGTTACCCGTAAGAGGGATTGACAACTCCTCATAAGCGTCGGGCTGTAAGTATTTGTTCTTTGTGTGCAGGTACCGTTTACATAGTGTTGCTTGGTTCTCCTAGTGGATTGATACCTTGGTTTCATAACTAAGGGAAATACCTACCGTAGTTGTGCTGCATCATCCCTTCCTCTTTGGGGAAATATTGACGTAGTTCAAGCCGCATCAACCATCTTTTCCTAAATGTAAGTATTTTAAGAGATTCTAGTATAGACTACATACAGAGCAAAATGAGTGAATCTGGATTCTAATCTAAACCATGTATATAATTCTATATACATCTGTATATAGTTCATATTGAAATCTCTAAAAATACTTGTACTTAGGAACGTAGGTAGTTGTATTTTACATCATTTGTGCAATCTCAGTTTAGCTTCTAACATTTACTGGTTGCTTGTAGGTACATATATGAGCGGTACTGATCCACGCTTTGATCCCTTTTGCGTATGGGGCAATGAGATATTCATGAACAAGCGTCAAGTGAGGAAACTAAGAAAGATTGTTAGGCGAAAGAAACGGGTGATGGGAATTAAGCTCTTTATTTACACTTTGTCCTAGACAATAGTGAACTTTAGGATGGTAAGTATTGTGTTGGCTTTTCCCCCTTCCCACAACAAGTTACTCTATTAGACCCGAGTATCTGAAAATTTTCTCTTTTCAGTGGTTTCCAAAGCAATTTATTGATGATTACCTTACAAACTACATGACCAGAGTGGAGGCAACTAAGGTTAAAGTATATAATTCATGCTACCATGATAATGCTCTAGAAGTCTTCTTGAAGGCGGTGAAGGATGGGCGGGCAATCGTCACAAGGGGTTGGAAAAAAGTTGTTCGTGCCTATGGCATGTAGGAGGGCACATTATGGGCATTCCGCTTCTTCAACACCATTAGGAGCTAAAATGATTTACATTTGTCTCTTCACCTTTACTGCCTCTAAATATTGCGGTTCATCATAGTTAATTGCTGCCTAATCCTATAATTACTGAAAATATTATACTGAGAATTTTATTTATGGATTGGTTGTTGAACCATTGTGCTGAGAATTTGAATCCCATGTTTCACATTTCAAAATTTCTAGTTCGAATAATAAATTACAGGGAAAACTAAAATTAAATAGGAGAGAATAAAATAATGTACACACGGTTAGAAAGAAAACAACGTGTGCGGTGAGAAATAGAGAACAAATGGTTCTTTGACATGAAACGTTTGTGACGCCCGACGGACGCACACACAGTTTCGTCTCATATGCGTGTGCGATTCATGGTAATACGATAAACGTTTCAAACCTTTGTGCGTGTGTGATAGGATTACCTATCGCACATAGTTATGAAAAATGGACGCGTTAGCGTTAGTAGAGGCACCGCACACATTTCACATTCTTGAACTGTGTGTGATAACGTACCTATCACAAACATATCGGTAGATTAAATGTTTGTGATGTCCACCTTTTTCACACGACTATAGCGGCGTATCGTTTCAGATGTCTCTCGAATCAGAAACGCAACGTCAAGATGTAACGTGTGAGACTGGGGCGACTTCTCATACGTTTATTCTATCCCGATTGTCAGTAGCCGCTCGCTTATCCCCGACAACTTTTGGGTCATGTGGGAAGGACCCCCTATTGCACACACTCACTTGGCGATGGTTCAGAATGCCGTCGCGAGAAGGGGTTAAAAACCGTTTGTATAGCATGTTACGGTACTCACTACAAAAAAAACACTTCCGTGATGATACATGTTTGTCACAGTAGGTCACATTTTTTGTCATGCATGTACATCCATGACAAATTTATGACAGAATCAAGATAGTCATACCTGCGCTGTCGTAGAAGTGTTCCATGACATTACCAAAATTATCATCACGAAAGTGTCCACTTCCATGACGATAAATCGCGCGTCACAGAAGTGCTTTCGTCAAGGGTGACCGACACGTGGCATCCACCGTAACGGAACGCCGTTAAGCTATCAGGTCCGGTTTTGGATCTGATAACCCGTTAACAGCCCCGACCAATGGGGATTTTCCACATGTAAAATTATCATTGGCTGGAGGGAACACGTGTCGGCTCGCCGTTGGGACAGATGTCATCCACTCATTGGACCCAAAGCGCCTATGATACATCGACACGTGGCACGACCCAACAGAGGCCCATTCCTATGAAAAGGCCGGCCCGTTTGACTTGGTCAAAAGGTGGCGGCCCGGCCCATGGCAATCCTGTTAATGGCCTGTTCGCATATAGCCCATTTACAGCCCGCTAACCCAGCGCCCGTTTACGGCCTATCCGAATTAGGCCCAGTAGCGTCATCTGGGCCGTCCAATATAATTCCAGCCCATTTTAACTTCCGGCCCATGTATGGCCCATGACGTCTTTCGGCCCATATGAGGCCATTAGTAACCCTCGACCCATTAACAACCCGTGGTAAAACTGGCCCGTAATGAACAGTGTATCACTTTATACCCATTAACGACCCATTATTCCATTGGGCCGTTTCCAGCCCATGTTATCTTTCGGCCTTCTCAGGGCCCATTTATTCTTGGGCTCATTTCCAGCATTCGTTTACTTTCGGCCCGTTACTGTCATTTTCTGCTTGTGGGCCAAATTCAGCCTGTGGTTACAGTCGACCCGTTTGTGGCCCATTAATACGTTGGGCCATTTTCATAGCATCATCAAATACGGCCGATTAACGATGACCCATTATGGTCGGCCCATGAACGGACGATTTCAACTCTAGCCCATTTACGACCATAATGTGGTTTGTTATTGGCCCATGTTTGGCCAACCTATCATACGGCCCGTAGAAGGCCCATTGATGATACGACCCGTAGAAGGGCCATTGTGTCTACGGCCCATATAAGGCACATTGTTTCTACGCCCCGTAGAAGGCCCATTGTTTCTACGGCCCGTAGGAGGCCTATGTTAACTACAGTAAATATGTAGCCCATGGTTAATGTGGCCTAGTTTTAAAAAATAGGCTATTGTGGCCACTAGCAAACCGCAAAAAAGAAGTGCACTAACTACAAGAAAACAAATAAACAAGACAATAAGGAAATAAATAGGCAAGCAACTTACGCTAGGCTATCACGGCTATTACACATATTACATCCACTGGGCATCAAAGTTCGCCACCAGTGCAAATATAGGGAACAAAGCAGCATATAAACGCCGCAGCAAAACAAGTCCAGAACTCAAACCACTTCAGAAGAGCTCAAGAAACAATATCCTGGGTACCCATAATGCTGGCAAGATGCTTATCAAGCTTATTGACTTTCTCTTGTTTGGCGCTTAAATCCTCCAGCACTTGCTGTTGCACCAGAAAGTATGCATTTGAATTCTGCAGGGACTTCCTTAGTCCTTCGGCTTCCTGTCGCATAACATCTGATCGATGTCTTTCAACTTGAAGTTGAGACTCAAGACGCCGAACTAATTCAGGCAGCGAGTTCGAAGAGCTGGTGACAGCAGTAGTAGCCAGTAACTCGAACACTACATCAAGACAGGACTTTGGGGTTGTCTCAATGTCTTCAATATAGTTTTTATCAGCTTTCTTGGAGACTGTAACACCCCGGATGTAACTTTCCCAATTTGTACTCCAACTCTTGCCGTTTCCGGCGTTAAGTTATTTTATTTTCTCGGGTTCGGGTCTTTGTCTCCGTGTGTTGTTGTCGTTGTCATGCATCTCATATCATGTCATCATGTGCATTGCAATTGCATACGTGTTCGTCTCATGCATTCGAGCATTTTCCCCGTTGTCTGTTTTGCATTCCGGCGCTTCGTTCTCCTCCGGTGGTCATTTCTAGCTTTC
Source organism: Triticum urartu (assembly GCF_056163025.1). Classification (NCBI taxonomy): domain Eukaryota; kingdom Viridiplantae; phylum Streptophyta; class Magnoliopsida; order Poales; family Poaceae; genus Triticum; species Triticum urartu. Next base: position 174,743,097 of record NC_141878.1, read on the forward strand.
TTTCGTGTGTGGGGATTAAACATTTCCGGATTGGACCGAGACTTGCCAAGCGGCCTTGGTTTACTACCGGTAGACCGCCTGTCAAGTTTCGTAGCATTTGGACTTCGTTTGATACTCCAACGGTTAACCGAGGGACCAAAAAGGCCTCGTGTGTGTTGCAGCCCAACACCCCTTCAATTTGGCCCAAAACCAACCTAACTCTGCTCCATCATCTAGAGCGTTCGATCACGATCGCGTGGCCGAAAACCGCACCTCATTTGGACTCTCCTAACTCCCTCTACCTATAAATATAGCCTCCTCCCGAAATTCCGGATCAGATCAAACCCTAACCTAGCTCCCCGCCTCCACCGCGCGGCCGGACAACGTCCATTGCCGCCGGACACTCCGCCCGCCTCTCAGCGCCTGCCACGTGGCGCCGCCGCACCGCCCCCGCCGCCGGCCCGGGCAGCCCGCTTCAGGCCCCCGCGGCCCAAACGCCTCCGCCGCCCGCGCCCGATCTCTGCCGCCTCGCGCCCCGCCACCTCGTCCGCCGCCTCCTCCGAGCAGCCGCCGCCCCGCCCGGGCTCGACGCCGGCCGCTGCGGCCGACTCGAGCCGCCGCCGCCCCGGTCGCCCACCGCCGCCGCCGCCTCTTCTCGGCCTCGCCTCCTCTCCGGCCGGTCTGCTCTCCCTCGTCGCCGACCAGCCCTCCGGCGAGCTCGGGCCCTGCCTCGATCTACGTGCCTCGGGTCAAACCCTAGATCTGGGAGGTTGATTTTTTCACTAAGTCCCAGAAATTCCAGTCCAAGTGCTCATGTTCACGGCCCCGCAACTTTGCATCCATAGCTCCGATTCATGCATATAGCATATCAAAATGTTCATCTCAGAGAGTACATCATTTCATTCCATTGCATCATTTTCATTTGAGTTCATCTTGATGCCTGAAATGCTGTTAGAAGAGGGCTACTTGAGTTAATTGTCAGTTCTGCTACTCCATTTAGCTTTTTGTCATTTTTCCATGATTATTGTGTGCATGATATGCCCTGATGATCTACATATGTTTTGTTAAGGGTTTTGTCTTCTTTCCAAAGGTGCAACCCATGTATTTTTGTGATGTGTGTGGTGGCTAGTGCAAGCTTGCAAAGTGGTGCACTTGGTAATTCTATTTTCAGGGACTTAGTAATATCACAAAGTCCTGGATCTGTTTATCTCATGATGCGATATGTTCGTGTTGTTTCCTAGTGATCCGTGCCTCTTTTGAGGATGATCAGTAAGGATATTTTGTTAATATTGTAGTGATCTATCCATCCATGTCTTCTTTTGAAATTATGGAGCACCCTAGCTTGAGTAAATCGAGCTCTACTTTTGCTACTTTGTGAATCTGGGCAGATTGTCAACTTGTTTGCAATTTTGCCGATGATGTTGTAGTTGATCCGTGGATGCTATGTTATTGTTCTTGCCATGTCTAGCTTGAATTTTGTGCCTTCTTGATAGAAGTATGCTTGTCTTGTCATGACTTGCACCGTAGTGAGTGCATCGAGCTCGTAAACATGCCTACTTGAGTTATATTTCAGCATGTGCCAGTTTTCACTAAGTCTGAAAACTGATTATGTTTTTGCTATGTTCACATGCTTGCAATTGTATTTTCTGATCCCTTTTGGCTCAAGGTCACTAAGGGACTTTTGTTAAGCTCTTTGAGTAGCTCCATGCCATGTTTTACTTTGCCATGTTAAGGTCCTGTAGCATGTAGTTTTGATGCTCCGAAGAGTGCTATCTGATCTGAAATTCCAGACAAGTGTTAATTTCACTAAGTCTGAGATCTGTTTACCATTTGCATTTTTGCCATGCTTGTTTGAACCTGTTAGTGGATGAATTGGCCGTAGCTCAGTGCTAGACTTTTGTTAAGCATCTTGAATGCATCCCTGCCATGTATTTTGTTGTCATGTTTGAGTGCTGTAGCATGTTCATCTCATTGCATTTAGATGGCTACTTGCTGAAAATCGCAGACCGGTGTCATATTTGAATCGCTTGCCATTTCCAAACCGTAACTCCGATTCTGGCGTTCTTTATATCGTTTTCAAGCGATTCCATCTCATCTTTCCGGTGGCACACTTGGATTTCCAAGTTGAGGCTAGGATCTTGCATTTCCTGTCATATCTTGCATTTTGCATCCCGCATCGCATATCATATTTGCATCGTGTTGTTTGATATTGCACGTGGTTGATTGTGTTCCGTTTGCTTGTTTGTATTGTTTGGGTAGAGCCGGTAGACGAGTTCCCTAACGAGGAGCCCGTTGAGTTTGCTTTCGAGGATCCAGTCAACTCTGACAACTGTGCAGGCAAGATGATCATACCCTCGAAATCACTACTATCTTTGCTATGCTAGTTTGCTCGCTCTTTTGCTATGCCAATGCTACGATTCCTACCACTTGCTTTCAAGCCTCCCAAATTTCCATGTCAAACCTCTAACCCACCATGTCCTAGCAAACCGTTGATTGGCTATGTTACCGCTTTGCTCAGCCCCTCTTATAGCGTTGCTAGTTGCAGGTGAAGATTGGAGCCCGTTCCTTGTTGAAACATTTATTTACTTGTTGGGATATTATTATATTATCTTGTTATCTTAATGCATCTATATACTTGGTAAAGGGTGGAAGGCTCGGCCTCTCGCCTAGTGTTTTGTTCCACTCTTGCCGCCCTAGTTTCCATCATATCGGTGTTATGTTCCCGGATTTTGCGTTGCTTACGCGGTTGGGTTATAATGGGAACCCCTTGATAGTTCGCCTTGATTAAAGCTTTTCCAGCAATGCCCAACATTGGTTTTACCATTCGCCACCTAGCCTTTTCTTTCCCTTGGGTTCTGCAGACTCAAGGGTCATCATTATTTTACCCCCCGGGCCAGTGCTCCTCTGAGTGTTGGTCCAACCTAGAGCCCCTTGCAGCGCCACCTCGGGGAAACTCGAGGTCTGGTTTTAGTTGTATGGATTGCTTATCCGATTGTGCCTTGAGAAAGAGATATGTGCAGCTTCTATCGGGATTTGTCGGCACATTCGGGCGGTGTTGCTGGTCTTGTTTTAACCTATCGAAGTGTCTTGAGTAACCGAGATACCGAGTCTGATCGGAATGTCTTGGGAGGAGGTCTATTCCTTCGTTGACTGTGAGAGTTTGTCATGGGCTAAGTTGGGACTCCCCTGCAGGGATTGAACTTTCGAAAGCCGTGCCCACGGTTATGGGCAGATGGGAATTTGTTAATATCCGGTTGTAGATAACTTGAACCTTAACTTAATTAAAATGAATCAACTGAGTGTGCTACCGTGATGACCTCTTCTCGGCGGAGTCCGGGAAGTGTACACGGTGTTGGAGTAATGTTTGCGCAGTTTGTTCTCTAGTTTCTCGCTCGCGCTTTGCCTCCTCTTCTCGCTCTCTTTTGCAAATAAGTTAGTCACCATATTTGCTAGTCGCTTGCTGCAGCTCCACTTATATTTACTTTGCCATACCTATAAGCTTAAATAGTCTTGATCGCGAGGGTGCGAGATTGCTGAGTCCCCGTGGCTCACAGATTACTATTACACTAGATGCAGGGCCTGACGATTCCGCTCCAGGTGACGCGCTTGAGCTCAAGTGGGAGTTGCACGAGGACTCTCAATGTTACTATGTTTCCTTTCCCGATGATTAGTAGTAGTGCCCAGTTGGGGGTGATTGGGACCGTGTCGCTTGTTGGGTTCTCTTTTATTTTGGCGCCGTAGTCGGGCCATGAGTGTTTGAATGATGTAATGTTATTTATGTACTTGATTGACGTGGCGAGTGTAAGCCAACTATGTTATCTCCCCTTTATTATTCATATTACATGGGATGTTGTGAAGATTGCCTAACTTGCGACATATGCCTTCAATGCGATTATGTCTCTAAGTCGTGCCTCGACACGTGGGAGCTATAGTCGCATCAAGGGTGTTACAAGTTGGTAATCAGAGCCATCCCCGACCATAGGAGCCCCATTGCTTGATCGTTTTTAGCGGCCGAGTTGTGTCTAGAAAAAAATGTTTTGAGTCATTTAGGAAATATATATCGGAGAGTTTAGGAATTCTTTTTACTTCCCAGTCTCCTCATCGCTCTGGTAAGGCATCCTGACGTAGAGTTTTGACTCTTCTCTTCTCAAATTTCACTAAATTTATTTTTTAGGATCACGCGGGTATCTTGGAATCGTTCCGATGGTTTTATGATGAGAACATTGTCTTGGTGCCTCTTGTCAGGGGTTTAGTGGAAGTGTCCCGGGGAGTTGAGCTCTGAGGTGTTGTCATCATAATTTTATCATTGCAGTTCTGGAATACCTGAGTTTTAGTACGCCGACATCGAAAATCTCTTTTATGCAGTTCGTTGGTGAGATAACCTTGACGCCACCCAGTACTGGGGCGGGAGTTCGGGAGTATCGCCATAACTTGTATAACGGATGCTTTTCGAAGGTTGAGGTAGATGGTTTCCGAAGTTTTTCTTGGTTATGTATTGAAGGATGGATACAACTGGATGTAGGATTTGCTAGTTTGGGTGAGATATTATGCTTCCCCTGTATCCCCAACACCTGATTGCATAACCGGAAAGGTTTGGGAGTTTCATAGGTTGGAATTCTAGTAGCTCTAGTTCTTCTTCCACTGATATTGGTTTGAGATTGGGATTTCTTACTGATTATTCGTTCTTGGTCCGTACCTTGTTGATTTATTTCTCCACCTTAATTCTACGTGGCTTCTCAATTTATGGATATGTGACCATTTCAAGAGGAATGCATTCGTTCATTTTGTTCGGATGTGAAGACTATATGTTGCAATTTTCATTCCGTTGGATTCAGCTTCAATATTTGTCTGTCAATGTGCTAATGGTGGTCAACCTCTTCAGGATGGCTCCTCCAATGCGCACGACTCCGAATCCTGATCCGCCACCACCTCCACCTCCTCCGGAGGCATGGCAAGCTGTGATGGCCGCAACCAATGCAAATACACAGTTGATCATGCAAATTCTTCAAGAGCGCAATCAAGGCAACCAAGGGAATCAAGGCAACAATCAGAATCACTTTGCTTCACTCAACCAGTTCCTTGCTAATGGGCCAAAGACTTTCAGCAATTGTGTTGAGGCAACCGATGCTGACGATTGGCTAGTGGATCTGTGCAAGCATTTCGAGTGCAGTAACGCCAGGCCTGAGGACTTTGTTAAGTTCGCTTCCTTCCAACTCAAAGATCAAGCTGCAGAATGGTTCCAACAGTACAAGGACTCCAGAGGTGGACGTGTTATCACTTGGGATGATTTCCGTCGAGATTTCCGAGCTCATCATATTCCTCAGAGCGTGGTTGAAAGCAAGCGTGAGGAATTTCGCAACCTGAAGCAAGGCTCTTTGTCTGTCTATGACTACAACAAGTTGTTCCAGAAGCTCGCCCGCTTTGCCAAGCAGGACGTCCCTGATGAGAAGAGCATGATATATCAGTTCAGGGATGGTCTCAGAGAAGAAATTCAGCTAGCTCTTGTCCTCTTTGAGCCCTTGAGATACGATGAGTTCTACAACATGGCACTGAAGCAAGAGGCTGCTCAGTTGAGGTGATGCTTTCAAGAAGCGAGTCAGAGATGTTACTCCGTCTTCCTCTACGCAAGTGGCCAAGCAGCCGAAGTATTGGCTTCCTCCTCCTCCTCCGTTCCGTCAGCCGTATCAGCAGAAGAGCAAAGGTGGTAGTGGTTCTTCCCACCCACCCAACCCTGGCTTTCAGAACAAGACTTCGTCTCAAGCTCCAAGATTGAGTGCTCTGTATCACCGTCTGCTTTCAGAGGTCACGTGCAACAAGTGCCAACAGAAGGGTCACTATGCCAACAAGTGTTTCAACCAGAGGCGTCTTCCTCCTCCTCCTCCTATCAGATCGGCAAGTACAGCTGTGGTCAAGCATAACCCCAAGCATGCCAAGGTCAACTTGATGAATGCAGCTCAGGCAGAGGACTCGTCAGATGTGATCATGGGTAACCTTCCTGTTAATGATATTCCTGCAAGAGTTCTTTTTGACACTGGTGCATCGCATTGTATCATCTCAAGACCTTTTGCATCTAAGCATGATTTTGTTACTCAAGTGTTACCGAAACCGTTGGCTATTGTCTCTCCGGCCCGTCAAATGACATCTCGAGTATGCGTTCTGGATGTTACAATCACTTTGGGTGACTATAAGTTCTTGTCCTCTCCAAATGTTCTTGGCGACTCGGATATTGATCTTATTCTCGGAATGGATTGGCTCTCTAAGCACAAGGCTCAGCTTGATTGTGCAGCCAGGCAGATTCAATTGACTCATTCGTCTGAGGATGTAATTGTCTTTGCCGCTTGTGATGATACCATTCGTCTGTTTTCTGTCAATGAGAAGGGTGAATTGGACGCTATCTCGCAAATTCCAGTCGTTTGCGAATATCAAGACGTCTTTCCAGAAGAGCTCCCAGGAATGCCTCCGCACCGGCCAGTGGAATTCGTTATTGATCTTGAGCCTGGCACGGAACCTGTGTGCAAACGTCCTTACAAGCTCGGACCTGAAGAGTTGAAGGAGCTGAAGAAGCAACTCGATATTCAAGAGAAAATGGGTCTCATCCGGCCTAGTTCTTCTCTGTGGGGTTGTGGTGTTCTTTTTGTGAAGAAGAAGGATGGAACGGACCGACTCTGTGTTGATTACCGTCCATTGAACAAGAAGACCATCAAGAACAAATACCCACTTCGCAACATCAACGAGCTGTTCGAACAACTCAAAGGTGCCCAAGTATTCTCCAAGCTTGATCTCCGTATGGGTTATCATCAGATTCAAATCCGTGAGCAAGATATTCCCAAGACAGCTTTCAGGACAAGCTATGGTTCATATGAATACACTGTCATGTCTTTTGGCCTCGTCAACGCTCCTCCGACTTTCTCTCGCATGATGAACTTCATCTTCAACGCCTACACCTTTGACTTCGTTTTAGTCTATTTCGACGACATTCTGGTTTTCTCGAAGAACAAGGAAGATCATGCCAAGCACTTGCGTTTGGTTCTTGATAAGCTCAGGGAACATCAGTTCTACGCCAAGTTCTCCAAGTGTGAATTTTGGCTCGATGAGGTTCTTTATCTTGGTCATATCATCTCTGCCAAGGGCATTGCCGTGAATCCTGAGAAGGTGTCTGCAATTATGAATTGGGAACCTCCTCAAAACGTGAAGCAACTCCGTAGCTTCCTCGGTCTCGCAAGCTATTGCCGAAGATTCGTTGAAAACTTTTCTAAGATCGCGAAGCCTCTCTCAAATCTTCTTCAGAAGCACGTCAAGTACGTTTGGTCTCCGGAGTGTGACATTGATTTCAACACTTTGAAAGAGAAATTGATCACTGCTCCAGTTCTGACTCCGCCTGATGAATCCAAGCCGTACGAGGTCTTTTGTGATGCCTCTCTCCAAGGTCTTGGCGCAGTTTTGATGCAAGAGAAGAAAGTTGTTGCTTATACATCTCGCCAGTTGAAGCCTAATGAGAAGAACTACCCCACTCATGATCTCGAGTTGGCGGCAGTTGTGCATGCTCTTTTGACTTGGAGACATCTTCTATTGGGAAGAAAAGTGGACATTTTCACTGATCACAAGAGTCTCAAGTACATCTTCACTCAGCCTAATCTCAACCTCAGGCAAACTCGATGGGTCGAAATGATTCAAGAGTATAATCCGAGTATCGAGTATACTCCAGGCAAGGCCAATGTGATTGCTGATGCATTGAGCAGAAAGGCTTATTGCAACAGTCTGATTCTCAAGCCTTATCAACCCGAGCTTTGTGAAGCTTTCCGCAAACTTAATCTGCAAGTTGTTCCTCAAGGTTTCCTCGCCAACCTTCAAGTCTCTCCTACCTTAGAAGACCAGATTCGCCAAGCCCAGCTTCTTGATGCTATGGTGAAAAAGGTGAAGATTGGGATTGCCAAGAGTCAGTCCAAGTACAAGTGCTACCGCCTTGATGACAAGGACACTCTCTTCTTCGAGAATCGTATTATGGTACCCAAAGGTGAACTTCGTAAAGTGATCATGAACGAGGCTCACAATTCTCTCCTCTCCATCCACCCTGGGAGCACGAAGATGTATCAAGACCTTAAGCAAGCTTATTGGTGGACTCGAATGAAGCGCGAGATTGCTAAATTCGTGAATGAATGTGATGTTTGCAGAAGAGTGAAGGCAGAATACCAAAGGCCAGCAGGTCTCCTCCAACCTCTTGCCATTCCAGAATGGAAGTTTGACCACATTGAAATGGACTTCGTGACTGGGTTTCCAAAGTCCAAGCGTGGCAATGATGCTATATTTGTTGTCATCGACAAACTCACCAAAGTGGCTCATTTTCTGCCTATCAAAGAGTCGATCACTGCAGCTCAATTGGGGAACTCTATACCTCTCGAATTGTCTCTCTGCATGGTATTCCTCAAGTGATCTCTTCAGACCATGGCAGCATCTTTACGTCCAAGTTTTGGGATTCTTTTCAGAAGGCCATGGGCACTAACATCCGCTTCAGCACAGCTTTCCATCCTCAAACTAGCGGTCAAGTCGAGCGTGTTAACCAGATTCTTGAATATATGCTCAGGGCTTGTGTGATCTCCTTTGGCATGAAGTGGGAGGATTGTCTTCCTTATGCTGAATTCTCCTACAACAACAGTTTTCAAGCAAGTTCGGGCAAGGCCCCATTTGAAATTCTGTATGGTAGGAAGTGCCGTACCCCTCTCAACTGGTCTGAGACCGGTGAACGTCAGTTTTTGGGTAATGACTTAATCACAGAGGTAGAGGAAATGTGCAAAGTCATTCATGATAACCTCAAAGCAGCCCAATCCCGTCAGAAGAGCTATTATGATAGTAAGCACCGTGATTTGGCTTTCGAGATTGGAGATCATGTTTACCTCCGCGTCTCTCCTATGAAAGGTACTCGTCGCTTCGGTATCAAAGGGAAGCTTGCCCCAGATGCGTGGGACCTTTCAAGATTGTCAGCAAGAAAGGCGACCTCGCCTATCAACTCGAGCTTCCTTCAAACTTTGCAAATGTTCATGATGTGTTCCATGTCTCTCAGCTCCGAAAGTGCTTCAAGACTCCTGACTGCACCGTCAACTTCGAGGACATTGAGCTCCAAGAAGATCTCTCTTATCGTGAGCACCCAGTTGCTATTCTCGAAGAGACTGAACGCAAGACTCGCAACAAGTCAATCAAATTTCTCAAAGTCAAGTGGTCACACCATTCCGACCGTGAAGCTACCTGGGAACGCGAGGATCACCTCCGTTCTGAGTACCCGGCGTTCTTTCAGTCCTAGATCTCGGGACGAGATCCTTTCGTAGTGGTGGAGTGTTGTAACACCCCGGATGTAACTTTCCCAATTTGTACTCCAACTCTTGCCGTTTCCGGCGTTAAGTTATTTTATTTTCTCGGGTTCGGGTCTTTGTCTCCGTGTGTTGTTGTCGTTGTCATGCATCTCATATCATGTCATCATGTGCATTGCATTTGCATACGTGTTCGTCTCATGCATTCGAGCATTTTCCCCGTTGTCCGTTTTGCATTCCGGCGCTTCGTTCTCCTCCGGTGGTCATTTCTAGCTTTCGTTCGTGTGTGGGGATTAAACATTTCCGGATTGGACCGCGACTTGCCAAGCGGCCTTGGTTTACTACCGGTAGACCGCCTGTCAAGTTTCGTAGCATTTGGACTTCGTTTGATACTCCAACGGTTAACCGAGGGACCAAAAAGGCCTCGTGTGTGTTGCAGCCCAACACCCCTTCAATTTGTCCCAAAACCAACCTAACTCTGCTCCATCATCTAGAGCGTTCGATCACGATCGCGTGGCCGAAAACCGCACCTCATTTGGACTCTCCTAGCTCCCTCTACCTATAAATATAGCCTCCTCCCGAAATTCCGGATCAGATCAAACCCTAACCTAGCTCCCCGCCTCCACCGCGCGGCCGGACAACGTCCATTGCCGCCGGACACTCCGCCCGCCTCTCAGCGCCTGCCATGTGGCGCCGCCGCACCGCCCCCGCCGCCGGCCCGGGCAGCCCGCTTCAGGCCCCCGCGGCCCAAACGCCTCCGCCGCCCGCGCCCGATCTTCGCCGCCCGCGCCCGATCTCCGCCGCCTCGCGCCCTGCTGCCTCGTCAGCCGCCTCCTCCGAGCAGCCGCCGCCCCGCTTGGGCTCGACACCGGCCGCTGCGGCCGACCCGAGTCGCCGCCGCCCCGGTCGCCCACCGCTGCCGCCGCCTCTTCTCGGCCTCGCCTCCTCTCCGGCCGGTCTCCTCTCCCTCGTCGCCGACCAGCCCTCCGGCGAGCTCGGGCCCCGCCTCGATCTACGTGCCTCGGGTCAAACCCTAGATCTGGGAGGTTGATTTTTTCACGAAGTCCCAGAAATTCCAGTCCAAGTGCTCATGTTCACGGCCCCGTAACTTTGCATCCGTAGCTCCGATTCATGCATATAGCATATCAAAATGTTCATCTCAGAGAGTACATCATTTCATTCCATTGCATCATTTTCATTTGAGTTCATCTTGATGCCTTAAATGCTGTTAGAAGAGGGCTACTTGAGTTAATTGTCAGTTCTGCTACTCCATTTAGCTTTTTGTCATTTTTTCCATGATTATTGTGTGCATGATATGCCCTGATGCTCTACATATGTTTTGTTAAGGGTTTTGTCTTCTTTCCAAAGGTGCAACCCATGTATTTTTGTGATGTGTGTGGTGGCTAGTGCAAGCTTGCAAAGTGGTGCACTTGGTAATTCTGTTTTCAGGGACTTAGTAATATCACAAAGTCCTGGATCTGTTTATCTCATGATGCGATATGTTCGTGTTGTTTCCTAGTGATCCGTGCCTCTTTTGAGAATGATCAGTAAGGATGTTTTGTTAATATTGTAGTGATCTATCCATCCATGTCTTCTTTTGAAATTATGGAGCACCCTAGCTTGAGTAAATCGAGCTCTACTTTTGCTACTTTGTGAATCTGGGCAGATTGTCAACTTGTTTGCAATTTTGCCGATGATGTTGTAGTTGATCCGTGCATGCTATGTTATTGTTCTTGCCATGTCTAGCTTGAATTTTTGTGCCTTCTTGATGGAAGTATGCTTGTCTTGTCATGACTTGCACCGTAGTGAGTGCATCGAGCTCGTAAACATGCCTACTTGAGTTATATTTCAGCATGTGCCAGTTTTCACTAAGTCTGAAAACTGATTATGTTTTTGCTATGTTCACATGCTTGTAATTGTATTTTCTGATCCCTTTTGGCTCAAGGTCACTAAGGGACTTTTGTTAAGATCTTTGAGTATCTCCATGCCATGTTTTACTTTGCCATGTTCAGGTCCCGTAGCATGTAGTTTTGATGCTCCGAAGAGTGCTGTCTGATCTGAAATTACAGACAAGTGTTAATTTCACTAAGTCTGAGATCTGTTTACCATTTGCTTTTTTTCCATGCTTGTTTGAACCTGTTAATGGATGAATTGGCCGTAGCTCAGTGCTAGACTTTTGTTAAGCATCTTGAATGCATCCCTGCCATGTATTTTGTTGTCATGTTTGAGTGCTGTAGCATGTTCATCTCATTGCATTTAGATGGCTACTTGCTGAAAATCGCAGACCGGTGTCATATTTGAATCGCTTGCCATTTCCAAACCGTAACTCCGATTCCGGCGTTCTTTATATCGTTTTCAAGCGATTTCATCTCATCTTTCCAGTGGAACACTTGGATTTCCAAGTTGGGGCCAGGATCTTGCATTTCCTATCATATCTTGCATTTTGCATCCCGCATCACATATCATCTTTGCATCATGTTGTTTGATATTGCACGTGGTTGATTGTGTTCTGTTTGCTTGTTTGTCTTGTTTGGGTAGAGCCGGTAGACGAGTTCGCTAATGAGGAGCCCATCGAGTTTGCTTTCGAGGATCCAGCCAACTCTGACAACTGTGCAGGCAAGATGATCATACCCTCGAAATCACTACTATCTTTGCTATGCTAGTTTGCTCGCTCTTTTGCTATGCCAATGCTACCATGCCTACCACTTGCTTTCAAGCCTCCCAAATTTCCATGTCAAACCTCTAACCCACCATGTCCTAGCAAACCGTTGATTGGCTATGCCTACGCTGCGATACCTACCACTTGCTTATCATGCCTCCCACATTGTTGAACCAAGCCTCTAACCCACCTTGTCCTAGAAAACCGTTGATTGGCTATGTTACCGCTTTGCTCAGCCCCTCTTATAGCGTTGCTAGTTGCAGGTGAAGATTGGAGCCCGTTCCTTGTTGAAACATTTATTTACTTGTTGGGATATTATTATATTATCTTGTTATCTTAATGCATCTATATACTTGGTAAAGGGTGGAAGGCTTGGCCTCTCGCCTAGTGTTTTGTTCCACTCTTGCCGCCCTAGTTTCCGTCATATCGGTGTTATGTTCCCGGATTTTACGTTCCTTACGCGGTTGGGTTATAATGGGAACCCCTTGATAGTTCGCCTTGATTAAAGCTTTTCCAGCAATGCCCAACATTGGTTTTACCATTCGCCACCTAGCCTTTTCTTTCCCTTGGGTTCTGCAGACTCAAGGGTCATCATTATTTTACCCCCCCGGGCCAGTGCTCCTCTGAGTGTTGGTCCAACCTAGAGCCCCTTGCAGCGCCACCTCGGGGAAACTCGAGGGCTGGTTTTAGTTGTATGGATTGCTTATCCGATTGTGCCCTGAGAAAGAGATATGTGCAGCTTCTATCGGGATTTGTCGGCACATTCGAGCGGTGTTGCTGGTCTTGTTTTAACCCGTCGAAGTGTCTTGAGTAACCGAGATACCGAGTCTGATCGGAATGTCTTGGGAGGGGGTCTATTCCTTCGTTGACCGTGAGAGCTTGTCATGGGCTAAGTTGGGACTCCCCTGCAGGGATTGAACTTTCGAAAGCTGTGCCCGCGGTTATGGGCAGATGGGAATTTGTTAATGTCCGGTTGTAGATAACTTGAACCTAAACTTAATTAAAATGAATCAACTGAGTGTGCTACCGTGATGGCCTCTTCTCGGCGGAGTCCGGGAAGTGGACACGGTGTTGGAGTAATGTTTGCGCAGTTTGTTCTCTAGTTTCTCGCTCGCGCTTTGCTTCCTCTTCTCGCTCTCTTTTGCGAATAAGTTAGTCACCATATTTGCTAGTCGCTTGCTGCAGCTCCACTTATATTTACTTTGCCATACCTATAAGCTTAAATAGTCTTGATCGCGAGGGTGCGAGATTGCTGAGTCCCTGTGGCTCACAGATTACTATTACACCAGATGCAGGGCCTGACGATTCCGCTCCAGGTGACGCGCTTGAGCTCAAGTGGGAGTTCGACGAGGACTCTCAACGTTACTATGTTTCCTTTCCCGATGATCAGTAGTGGTGCCCAGTTGGGGGTGATTGGGACCGTGTCGCTTGTTGGGTTCTCTTTTATTTTGGTGCCATAGTCGGGCCATGAGTGTTTGAATGATGTAATGTTATTTATGTACTTGATTGACGTGGCGAGTGTAAGCCAACTATGTTATCTCCCCTTTATTATTCATATTACATGGGATGTTGTGAAGATTGCCTAACTTGCGACATACGCCTTCAATGCGATTATGTCTCTAAGTCGTGCCTCGACACGTGGGAGCTATAGTCGCATCGAGGGTGTTACAGAGACCAACAGGGATGTCTCACTATCTTGAACCTTATCTGCATTACTTCCTGTACCATTGCATAACGGGGGTACTCTTCTCCAATATTTTATCTGCATTCTAAAAGAGAAACAAACAAACACATCACAGGTTTACAATGTAGTATATGAAACTCATTTTGGTAAACCAGTTCAGTAGTAAGGTGGACAAGATAACAACATGAAACAAACATATATCTATGTAGTATGGTCACTGTATGGTCTATATCATTCTAGTTATGTTGCCAAATCAAGATAGATACAGTTCGAATCATATCTATTTAAGAGAAAGCAGCTTAGACAGAATATAAGTGTGGGAAACTACATAGTAATAACAACACTTGTAAGGTGCATGACATGAGAATATAACCGTTTATTCAATTGAAACTAAAATCAACATAGAGCATGTTACAACAGCAAACACGTTAAAGAAACAGGTTTAAAACATACCTGTTGTGTCATTGGAGTTTCAATTGCATCCTTCAAATTTAAAATTAGTTGGTATGAGTAAATACAGTGATGCAAGAGCAAAGTAGTATGAACCATAGCTACGGAACCTGACCTGAGAACAATTCTTCTTCTGCTTTAAGCGTTGACTTGGGGTTCGGAGTGGTGGTCCTCGTGCTTTGGGCACTGCAGTTACCTTACTAACTGCTCGTGTTTGGGTGCTATGTGGTGGAGACGGTGCTGTGTCAACGGGAATTGGGTTACTATCTGTTGGGGTTGGGGTTAGAAGGGGTGTAGCTGGTTCTGTGTCCAACTGGGTAGGGGTACAATCTGCGTGAGTTTGGGTTATGTGTGGTGGGGCTGGTTCTTGGGCAAGTACAACCATGGTTCTATCTCCATCGACAGGTAGCACGATCTTTTCTGAAGACCGTGTTTTTACTCCCACTGATACTGCCATCACCCCCTCCAATTGAAATGGCTGATAAACAAGAAAAGTAATTGAATGTACAAACATTGTAAGATAGACAAGTGCAATGGATAGTAGGGAAGAAAACAGGGCATGAAATAATTCACATTTATGTTGTCTAACCAAATAGAATAGCAGGACATAATTTCACATATATGATGGCTAATTAAACAGGATAGCATGACACATTTTCACATGTATGATGGCTAACTAAACAGGATAGAATGACATACTTCAAAATATGATGACTATGTAAACATGATGACATGATATAACTATAGATGTGTCTATTAAAGTGGTTGGCATGCCATAAATCACAAACATGCCGCCGATGGAAACATGATGGCATGATATAATTCATGGATAGAATGACATAATTCAAAATATGATGACTATGTGAACATGATGAGATGATATAACTATATTATGTCTTCAGAAAATGGGTTGGCATGCCATAATTCACATACATGCTATCTATGTAAACATCATGGCATGATATAATTCAAATATATGATTTATACACTAAGGAAGTGAGCAGAGGGCAATCGCATGTATGATGTGTCAACTAAGGAGATGGCATTCAATATCGTGTATATGATGTAAAAACTAAGCATTGCAATACAACATATGCATGATATGAGTAATGCAACCCTGCCAAGTTTGAGCATACACCTCAGGGGATAATAGGACTGGTCATCTGCCTCTGAATCCTCCTTTGAAGAGCTATCTGTAACCAGCAAGATATCTGCTTCACCAGGTAGCATTGTCTGCTCTGAAGACCTTGTTTTCACTCTAGATTTCTCCATCACCAATTCAAATGGCTGATGCACAGGAAGAGCAGTTGAATATACAAACATTGTCGACAAAAGCAATGAGAAATACAAAAAAAGGATGACATGATATAATTCACATATATGACGCTTGGCTAAACAACATGGCATTGCATAATTCACATATATAATGCCTTGCAACAAGATAGAATTGCATAATTCACATATATAATGTCTTGCAACAAGATGGCATTGCATAATTCACATATATGGTAATTAGACACTAAACATGTGGCATTCACACAAAGCATGTCTAAACTAAGCAAATGACATAGCAATGCAAGATACCATACGCACGATATGAGTATCATAACCCTGCCAAGTTAGAGCATGCACCTCGGGGGGGGGGAATAGGACTGGCCATCTGTCTCTGAATCCTCCTCTGAGGAGCTATCTGTAACCAACAAGACATGTGCTTCATCAGATAGCATTGTCTGCTCTAAAGACCTTGTTTCCACTCCATATTTTTCCATGACCGTGCCGAATGGCTGGTGCACAGGAAGAGTAATTGAATGTACTAAAATTGTTGACAAATTTAACACGTAATAAAAAATGATGTCATGATATAATTCACATATAAGATGACTGGCTAACCAGGGTGGCATTGCAAAATTCACATATATGATGCCTGGCTAAACAAGATGGCATTGCATGATTCACATATACAATAAAGAAACTAACAGATGGCATTGACACAAAGCATGTCTAAACTAAGCAGATGACATCTTTAATGTATACAGTAAGCAATGCAAGGCACCATATGCATGATATTACCAACATCAGCATGCCAAGTTAGAGCGAAGACCTTATGGGGTAAATAGGAGTGGTCTTCTGCTTCTGAATCCCCGTCAGAACAGTTATCTTCCTCTTGATTACGATCCGAAATGGGTGGAGGGGAGCTGCCTTTGCGCCCACCATGGAGCAACGTCTGCATGAAATTTTATTACCACACAAGGCTCGTCTCTTTTGCTCTACATGTTCAGTTCCATTGTGTACAATAACTGACATGCATAGGAATAAAACATAGTGAGATTATGTAAGGAGTGCATGCACAAATCTAGAGTGATGGTAGCAAACTGTGGATAGACCCAAAACAAATGATAGCAGGCAGATAATAGCTTTAGTTAAAAAATACAGATAATGGCTCCTTTAATGTTTGTTTGCACCCAACATGAAACTCATAGTAGACACCCGAGATTAACCAGATAGTAGACAGATAGTACTGATTGTTGCCCCAATATGTACCCCACAACCATTTAAAAACTCAAGTTTTAGCATAAGTTTGGACCTGAGTCGGAGTCTATTAGGTGAACACGATGATGAAGTAGCATGTCATCATATTAAGCGATGCATAACGTAAGCACACATGGAAGAGTGCGACCTCTCTTGCGGACACGTGTAGTCCTCAAGGTCATCTGCTCAGTTGATGATGGTAATGCAGTTGTCATGGCTGCCGGTGGCGGGGAAGAAGATCTGAGGCGGCGAAAGACAGTCTGGAGAGCGGATCCCTACTGTGGTGAACCGTTTCATCGTTGGAGCAACTGAGCTGGGGTGGAACACAACACCGTGGGAGCAAGATAAACCACACAAGGTTTTCTTTGACACATATCTGTAATAGAAGTAATTGTGTAAGGGCTTGTTTGAATTTGAGGATTCTAACAATGCAGGGATAGGAAATAGACAGGAATAGGATAGGAATGCACGTGCAAAACAAAGAATTTTAAAACACGGGATTTCTACCAATCTGGGTGTTTGGTTCACAAGAATTGGAAGATCACAGGATGCAAAGAAGCATGGTGAGATTAAGTCAAACCAAAAGAAGTGTACGGCCTCTTTGGCGAAGCCATGTCGATCTCAGCGTGATTGGGTTGGCCGGTGAGGATGCTCCGGCTGACTTGGCTGTCGGAGGAGGGGAAGAAGATCTTAGGCTTCTGGAGATGGAGCCCAAGGTACTGCTCTGCTGTGATGGAGGGTTTCGTTGTTGGAGCAGCTCCGGTGAGTTGTACGACGCCGAGGCTGAAGCAGGACAAGAGAGACAACGTTAACCTGAGTGGAATTCTAATAGCATCTCCAATAGATGATGTAAAATACATAACCACAAAGTGCTAGATGTATACATCAACTGCTCATCTCTGAACTTAACTGCCGAAACTGAACTTAACTATCGAAACTGAATTTTACTGTCGAAAGTGAACGCAGTAGAGGTGAGACTACAAGTCAGTCGACTGACTTTTTCATCTCTAGTCAGTCGATTTTGCAGCCGTTGGATATAAAATCAAGGGCCTGCAGTTCATCTTCAACCTCCACCCCCTTGAGCCGCCAGCCACCACCGGCCAAATAGCCGCCCTCGCCCGCGGCTAGTGGTGCGCCGCCCCGCCCACCCCGAAAACACTCCCCACCGCCGGTCTGCCGCCGCCCTGGCCATCCCTGTAGGCCCCCCCGTGCCGAGCTTTTTCTCCGGCGATCCCCACGCCACCGCCCCACCACCGCCGGCGACCACCGCCCCCACCCTGAACCCTAAGATAGATAGTGGGGTACCTCTCCAGCGAGCCCCCCTCCTCGCTGCGGCTGGTTCTTCCTTAACTCCGGCGAGCCCCCACCCCCTGAAAATTGACTGACCCAAAAGTCGATTCAGTCGACTGAAGTGTAGCTAAATCGGAGCAGCATCGCAAGCAAGAGCAAGAGCGAGAGCAGCAGCGCGAGCAAGAGTAGACTAGGCAGGGGACCGAGAGCAAGAGCAGAGCAGCAGCGCGAGCGAGAGCTAAAGCAGCAACAGCTCCTACTGATGTGGACGTCGCCGCCGAGGGAGCGACGCCATGGAGGAAGTGGCTGGCGACGCCGCCGTGGATGGAGCCACGCCGTGTCGGCTCGGGACCGAGCGCCGGCAGCACCGTGAGATCGAATCAAGAAGAAAATGTGGCGATTAATGTACAACCTCTTTGGTGGCGCCGATTAGGCCGCGACTTCATCCGAGGAAACGGTGATGATGATGCTGTTCCGATGGTGCAGGTGAAGATGGTGGTGTGGGAATGGAGGTGGCGCGAAAGACGAGGGGAACATCGGGGCAGCTCCTTGGAGGTGGAGGATGGGGTGGCTGAACCAGCGAGACGACCAGATCGACGACGGATCCTCATCCGGTACGGTGGATGAGTGCTATCTCTTGAGCACTTCGTTGGTTTTCCCTTGAAGAGGAAAGGGTGATGCAGCAAAGTAGCGTAAGTATTTCCCTCAGTTTTTGAGAACCAAGGTATCAATCCAGTAGGAGATCACGCTCAACTCCCACGCACCTACACAAACAAATAAGAACCTCGCAACCAATGCGATAAAGGGGTTGTCAAGCCCTTCACGGTCACTTACGAGAGTGAGATCTGATAGATATGGTAAGATATTTTTTTGGTATTTTTATGATAAAGAGAAATAAAGATGCAAAGTAAAATAAACGGCAAAGGAAATAAGTAAGTATTGGAAGATTAATATGATGGAAGATAGACCCGGGGGCCATAGGTTTCACTAGTGGCTTCTCTCAAGAGCATAAGTATTGCGGTGGGTAAACGAATTACCGTCGAGCAATTGATAGAATTGAGCATAGTTATGAGAATATCTAGGTATGATCATGTATATAGGCATCACGTCCGAGACAAGTAGACCGAAACGATTCTGCATCTACTACTATTACTCCACACATCGACCGCTATCCAACATGCATCTAGAGTATTAAGTTCATAAGAACAAAGTAATGCTTTAAGGAAGATGACATGATGTCGAGGGATAAACTCATGCAATATGATATAAACCCCATCTTTTTATCCTTGATGGCAACAATACAATACGTGTCGGTTCCCTTTCTGTCACTGGGATCGAGCACCGCAAGATTGAACCCAAAGCTAAGCACTTCTCCCATGCAAGAAAGATCAATCTAGTAGGCCAAACCAAACTGATAATTCGAAGAGACTTGCAAAGATAAACCAATCATACATAAAAGAATTCATAGGAGAATAAAATATTGTTCATTGATAATCTGGATCATAAACCCACAATTCATCGGATCTCGACAAACACACCACAAAAGAAGATTACATCGAATAGATCTCCAAGAAGATCGAGGAGAACTTTGTATTGAGATCCAAAGAGAGAGAAGAAGCCATCTAGCTAATAACTATGGACCCATAGGTCTGAAGTAAACTACTCACACATCCCTGGAGAGGCCATGGAGTTGATGTAGAGGCCCTCCGTGATCAATGCCCCCTCCGGCGGAGCTCCGAAAAAGGCCTCGAGATGGGATCTCTCGAGTACAGAAGGTTGCGGCGGTAGAATTAGGTTTTCATGGTGCTCCTGGATGTTTGGGGGTACGTGGATATATATAGGAGGAAGAAGTACGTCGGTGGAGCAACAAAGGGCCCACGAGGGTGGAGGGCGCTCCCAAGGGGGTAGACGCCCCCCCTGCCTCGTGCCTTCCTCCCTTGTTTCTTGACGGCCACTCCAAGTCTCGTGGATCACGTTTGTTGAGAAAATCACGTTCCCAAAGGTTTCATTCCGTTTGGACTCCGTTTGATATTCCTTTTCTTCAAAACCCTAAAATAGGCAAAAAAACCAACATTTTGGGCTGGGCCTCCGGTTAGTAGGTTAGTCCCAAAAATGATATAAAATTGTAAAATAAAGCCCATTGACATCCAAAATAGATAATATAATAGCATGGAGCAATGAAAAATTATAGATACATTGGAGACATATCAAGCATCCTCAAGCTTAATTCCTGCTCGTCCTCGAGTAGGTAAATGATAAAAGAAGAAGTTTTGATGTGGAATGCTTTCTAACATATTTCTCAATGTAATTTTTCTTTATTGTGGCACGAATGTTCTGATCTGAAAGATTCAAGATAAAAGTTTAATATTGACATAAAGATAATAATACTTCAAGCATACTAACTAAGCAATTATGTCTTCTCAAAATAACATGGCCAAAGAAAGTGATCCCTACAAAATCATATAGTCTGGCTATGCTCTATCTTCACCACAAAAAATATTTAAATCATGCACAACCCCGATGACAAGCCAAGCAATTGTTTCATACTTTTGATGTTCTCAAACTTTTCAATCTTCACGCAATATATGAGCGTGAGCCATGGATAGAGCACTATGGTGGAATAGAATGGTGGTTGTGGAGAAGACAAAAAGGAGAAGATAGTCTCACATCAACTAGGCGTATCAACGGGCTATGGAGATGCCCATCAATAGATATCAATGTGAGTGAGTAGGGATTGCCATGCAACGGATGCACTAGAGCTATAAGTATATGAAAGCTCAACAAAAGAAACTAAGTGGGTGTGCATCCAACTTGCTTGCTCATGAAGACCTAGGGCATTTTGAGGAAGCCCATCATTGGAATATACAAGCCAAGTTCTATAATGAAAAATTCCCACTAGTATATGAAAGTGATATCATAGGAGACTCAACTTTACATTGATTATGACCTCACCTAGTCTTTTACACCCACACATTAGTCTTCTCTTTATAATTGTACCACTAACTTTCTCTCGTGCATGCATGCACACACACTACCAGTCGGCATTATCCATCACACACATGCAATCTTTTTCTTCAGGTCGGTCTCCCATGAAGGCACACACACACATCCCCCTCTCCATCATATCGGGCATTCTTTATCTCTCACGTGCATGCGCAACAATCGATGTTCCTCTATGTGTGTGTGTGTGTATAGCTAGGTCTTTCATAGTTTTCACATAAACCGATCAATCTATATATCTAGTGAGGTCTCGCCCTCTTTCCCACGTCAACATCGATCAATCTATACCTTTCTATATAGGATTACATATATAGCTAATACACCCACATTAAGTATATATCCAACGCCCCCTCTCATCATCCATGCCTTCCGCTTCATCTCTCAGACGCGCGCACAATGGCGAAGGCATGAGGCAGCAAGGGCCCTGCCCCCCCTAGCATCACTATATATCGAGGCTAATATGAATATGATCATTATACAATTGCTGGTAAAAATGGTTTAAGTTGATGAATTAGCCCTCCTCATAAAGGATTGGCAATGCTTGCCCCCCTAGCTCATGGGACATTTTTCATGGCTCCACCACTGCGCGCAACAGCGCACGTTCTCGCCCCCTCTCTCTAAATATCGATCTCGCAGTTGTGCACTCCTTCATAGTCTCCCTCCACTCGGCCCCTCGCACCATCTTCTAGCCCCCACCGGATTTTGCCACATGTACAATCTAGCAGACTCCATGGTTGAACTTAAGCATAATGCACAAATCTCAAAACAATAGTGGTTCTCCTTTGTTCTAGAATCTTCCGTATCATAACTGCCCGAACTTTTTTCTAGTTGAATTGCCATTATTTGTTTTTACCTTATGCTTTATAACGCACAATTCCATGAATCATAAAATAGATTAAGGTATTCTTTGATTCAAAGGATTCTCGAAGGAATTTTGGAGGATTCTAATCCTTAGGATTTTTTCCTATCTTGGTTGTTTGATTCGTAGGATTGTAAACCATAGGAATTTTTCCATATGACTCATTTGCACTAGATTTCATAGGAAACATCCCATCCACTCAAACCTCTTTGAAATAATTCTGCTTTTTTTCTATGCACAATCAAACACTCGTACCATCCTGTAGGATTCAAGACGACATTCCACTCTAATCCCATGTTCTTCCTATTCCCGCGTTTTGAAAATCCTACGAATCAACGAGGCCCTAGGTTCTTTATAAAAACTAATTGATTTGGAATGAGATGAACTATAATAATTAAACAAAGGTCTACATCAGGCATATATGACTCAGAGCTTACATGCTACAGTGTGGTATTTATTCATAATTTGGTTGCAAAATCTGACGCGTGCAATGCACGTGTACCTTACTAGTACTTCGAGTATGTGCAAAACACAATGGCACGCTACTAAGTGTCTCTCTTACAGTTCATGAAGCCATGTGGCACATGTGGAGGCGTTGTCGCGACATCCTCCCTCATTTATGGTTAAAATGTGACACTAAATACGACTAGTAAGTAGTACAGTAGCAGTACTAGTATTTGACTGCACGTGTCACCTTCTCTGCGAGGCATGAATAGAACAATGCTAAAAATGAGATGACTAGCAAATTAGATCATTCTTTATCGCCAATAGAACAATGCCTCTTGCTAGTAATATATAATAAGAGTAGAGAGTAGAGGATATGACACTGGGCTGCCGTGTTTCATGCTCCTCTGTCGTACTCCAGTGGAAAACTTGAGTATACCGCACGGTTATTTGCTCCTCCTCAGGTCGTCGACACATTTATATGAGCAGTCAAATCACAAGGCCCCACCTTCCAGCAGTAATGAGCCGTCAAATCACAAAGGCCCTCGCCTCTCGTGAAAAGGACCAAGCTAGACTGCCCCGCCCTCTAGCCATTTAAAAAATGTATACATTTGTACAATAGTAGTATCGATGGATAGCGCCATGGAGCAAAACTAACAAGATGTAATCTATACCTACTATTAAAGGGAATAGGTATTCTTGGTTTGGTTCAGTCCTTTTGTTGGTTTCGTTTTGTTTTAGCGCACGCTAATCACAAGCTATGCCATCTGGGCCAGGTACTTGTACATTGATGGGCCTTCTATGGGCTTGCGTAGAGACCGTGAAAAATATCTGGGCCAGGTACTTGTACGTTGATGGGCCTTCTATGGGCTTTCATAAAGAACGCGAAAATTTATTGTGTCAAAATAAATTAACATTGTGGGTTTTAAACAGAGGACCTCCTATCTGGATCTATGGTGTAACAACCAACGAGCTATGCATCTTTCTTGTTTTCTAATCCCACCTCGCTCTTTTACAATGATTCCCACCGGTAAATATATGAGCGGCCCCAGGAATCAACCGACAAATGGTTAAAACAAAGGAGAGCGGTCCTCGTGTTTAGGGCGAGCTAATTAAGCGAATGAGCTAATTAAAGGATGGATCGTGGGCTTAAATAGAATATTTAAACGAATGTGGCTAATTAAAGAAAGGATTATGGGTAAAACCCGTGGAATAATTAAAAGAAAGATTATGGGCTTAAAAATAGAATATTCAAATAGATAGGGCTAATTAAAGGAAGAATTTGAGGTAAAAAGGTATGATAATTAAAAAGAAGGATCCGTAGGCTTCAATGTGATGGGGCTACTAAATTATAAAAGGAAGGATTTGATTCCCAACTAAAATGGGTGAGAACGTCATAGTAATGAATGAAAGGATTGTACTTCAATGGAATTAGTGGGAGATTATGTCCAGCAAAGAAAATATGGACGCAGCTAAATTGCATCCTATTTTTTATGTTCATTTTGTAGAAGAATGTTGAGATGCAACATGTTCTTCATAACGGATCCGGTGTCGTGGGACATTATGCTTGCACAAAACATCAAATGTTCCTGTTGCAACGCACGGGCATATGTGCTAGTAAGTAGTACAGTAGCAGTACTAGTATTTGACGGCACGTGTCACCTTCTCTGCGAGGCATGAATAGAACAATGCTAAAAATGAGATGACTAGCAAATTAGATCATTCTTTATCGCCAATAGAACAATGCCTCTTGCTAGTAATATATAATAAGAGTAGAGAGCAGAGGATATGGCACTGGGCTGCCGTGTTTCGTGCTCCTCCGTCGTACTCCAGTGGAAAACTTGAGTATACCGCACGGTTATTTGCTCCTCCTCAGGTCGTCGACACATTTATACGAGCAGTCAAATCACAAGGCCCCGCCTTCCAGCAGTAATGAGCCGTCAAATCACAAAGGCCCTCGCCTCTCGTGAAAAGGACCAAGCTAGACTGCCCCGCCCTCTAGCCTTTTAAAAAATGTATACATTTGTACAATAGTAGTATCGATGGATAGCGCCATGGAGCAAAACTAACAAGATGTAATTAAAGAAAAAAGATGGTACATATAGAGAGCGCTCGTCGCCAAATTATGCATATACTATATGACACTACCCACTATGAAGGTACTAGTAACATAGACTAGTAACTGGTCTATGTTACTCTCCACTATGACCAGCCAAAGTCGAGGCGCGGATACCAACGAGGGCCTGGTTGTGTCTATACTTGGACAACTCACCTGACTGCATGCGCACTAGGCAGACGAAGCTCGTGTCGTGTTGGTGCCGTGTGCGGCCCGCACATTAACCAAAACCTCGCGCCTCCATCTTAGCCTCCGCGTTTAAAACATCTCAATCTCAAGGCCAAGGAGCAATGTGAAACCTATGATAGAGCCAATCGGATGGTTGAGAACATTACAATTTGTAGCTACAGATGCGTGTGTGAGAGAGGACGAGTGCGTGCATGTGTGAGAGAGTACAACTGTATGTGGGTGGCATCGACCTAGGGAGCAGTGATGGTGCATGCGAGAAGTCCCGAGAGATAGGTGTAATGCGTCTGAAAAAAGACTAGTCTATAGCTCGCCACGAGGCTATTCCTGTCGAACGCCAAGCGTAAGATATGTATCCGACGATGCCAGTTTTTGCACGTACACAGTAGTAGAAAAAGAACCAGTACCATGGCATATGCTACACCACGGCCGAGAAAACGTGCCGACGTTATGCCATCTGGGAATAGTGCCGCACTTCGAAACTAGAACCGTCAATAAATTTTGAGCGCGTCTCATCACATTCCAAATTACTACTACTACCACGCTATATTTAATTGCAAACCTGTTCACACGGATCACAACCTAAGCGGTTTCCCACTTATGGAGCGTATTAGTAGTACTCCTAATCGGTTATAAGTACTAGTGTGCTAAGATGACTGCACATTCCTCCTCAACTCCTCATCCACAAAAAATAATCAAGTCAATCAAGCCATAGCTAGCGTGAGTTCTAGGTCGAGAGATTTTCACCAGGGAGAGGTGAGCATGGAAGAGGAAGCATGAGAGATGTCTTGCCTCGCCGACATGTCCAGCTGCGCGGCAGTAGCAACACAGAGGTCCCGCCGCGCCGCCGAAGCAGCACGGAGGTCCCGCCGCGCCGTCGATGTAGCAGACTGGTCCAGCCACGCCGCGGAAGCAGCAGAGATGTCCCGCCGCGCCGCCGAAGCAGTAGGGAGGTCCCGCCATGTCGTGGCGGCCTGGGAAAATTTCTTGCGGGCAGGCGAGGACTCTTACAGGCGCATGCATGCGATAGTCCATAGCCAGATGGATTAGATCTCTGGCTGGGCGAGGATGCAGGACGAGGCTACCGGTGTCATCCGACAACTAGGGGAGGGCAATGCGAAGCTCCAGATCGAGCGCGACCTGCTGAGGGCGAAGATCGCCGGAAGGGCGAAGCAGGAGGAGGAGACCGCTGCCGTGTTGCAGAGGACGGGCGTCATCATTAATAAACTTATGGACGAGAGTGCCATGCTCCGCATCGAGCGCAACAGGCTGGTGGAGGAATCCATGGATGCTGCCAATCAGTGTATTAAGGACATGAAACTGATGAAAGAGATCATCGCCCGCCGCGAGAACTAGTCTGTGCGACCTGCAGCGCATAAAGAAAGTAGAGATGAGCGAGCCAGATTGTTGTATGCATCTTCCTTCTTCTTTTGCCCTTGTGTATTTTGGGCGTAACCGCATGTGGCTTTTTTAATTATCTTCCTAATTATGTAAGACAATTATTATCCACTATCGTCGTCCTTATATATATTCATCAGTCTTGCTATAAGTCACAGTAGATGCTATATAGGTCCGTCGGATCTTACATCAAGATCCGTGCAAAATTTTCTTTTCAGATTTTCTTTTCTCTCTCTTAAATCTCAGTCGAGTGAGACATTGCCACACCATTAAACAGAGGCTCGGGCGCCATTAATGGAGACCTTGGGAGAGAGGTGGACGGCAGATGGAGGTCAAAGGGCTCTCCTCCCGATAAGCACGCGCAGGGGTCTGATCGCACGCCTCCCGTACTCAAATAGCTACCCTACATGGTGCCTCCTAGCTAATAAAAAAAGGGGACGCGTGGCGGCACGTAAATGGTAAATAGAACGCCCATGGTTTCAATAATACTTGTGTTTCCGATTGTAACGTGACAACACTTGTTCCAAAATGACTTTGTTGATTGTTAATGTGTGCGCCTTCCAAATTGGACAGCAAAAATGCCACCAATCCGTGAGATGCCTGCCCAAAAATGCAATTAGATATCTAAAAAATGCCATCGTTAAGTTAGATGTTTGCTCAGAAATGCCATCGTTAAGTTAGATGTTTGCTCAGAAACTTATACCAAAACTTGTTCCTATTCTGCAATTTTTTTACCACAACATGGTAGTACCATGACATGACACCATGCCAAGTTTCATGATTTTCAGGCGTGTTTTGGATTTACAAGAATTTTAAAACCAAGCTTCTCAATGTTCTCGGCCGAACCACGATGCCCAGATGTTTGAATTTCATTCCCATTTCTTGCATGTGACCTAGAAATTCACCCGAGGACACACATGTGATTTTTCAATCAACTTTGGTGCACGGGAGCATGTGCTTGTAGTTCAAATATGAATTATGCACATTAAATGACCAGAAACTCAATTAATGTATAAAAAAGGCCAAACGAACCCGGAATAATTCCAAAATTTAACAGGGTACTCATATAGTTCTATGTTGCCTCTGTAAAGAAAATCTGGGGGGAGGCAATGTATATTAGAAATGCCATTAGACATTGTTATTTTCACATCAAACCCATTGACCATGTTACATGACAAAAATAAGCCGATTCTCACAATGATAAGTTAATGGTGTCTAGCACAACACACCCCTCAAATAAAACTAAGCACCCTGGAATTCTTTGACAAAACTAAGCACCCTGAAATTCTTTGACGACTAAACTGCTATCTATATGATGTTGGCCATATATATTGTACGTATATAATGTCAAGACATGAGTGGTAGTACTATACCAAATAAAAGATGAAATGTATGAAATATAATGAGAAGAAACATAACATAGTTCTGTTGGAGGCTCAGCACAACACACCCCTCAAATAAAACTAAGCACACTAGAAATTAAACTAAGCAACTAATCCAGTAGACACTGCATTAGAACCACCATGAGCAACGACACTGCCACCTTACTCGGAGTCCTCGTCCACGTCCTCGACTTCGTCCTTGTCCCTGTTCCTCTTGGGCGATACTTCTTTGCTTGAACCGCACACTGGCTCTTGCTCTTCATCCAACCCTTGTAGATATTGAAACAAAGGTAGCCATCCATTGCAGCGTAGTGGATGTGGTCTATATCTGGTACAGTCCACTGCCATGCACGATGAAACGTGTGCGGAGCTTTCTTCAGTTCACCGTACAAAGGATGAACCATGGCTCCTGCCAGGTTCAGCATTGAAGGCTGATCAAGGGAGGGCACCAGCCCTTCCTTCTAGAGGTCGAAGGGGTCGCCTACAACGAGGCCTATCCGACCCAGGATTTCCTTGTCATTCCTAAAGTCTACAGTAACAAATTTGACTCGGCCGCCCTTGAGGAAGTTCTTAAATTCCTCGCACTCAACGTCGGCATGGCATATGTGGTAGACCAAGCATAAGTCATGCACGCAAACCTGGATCACGGCGGGCTTCTTCTTCTCTGCCTCCTTTAGTTTCTTCTCGCTTCCCAGGACTGTGGTGTACTCAACATCTAGCCCAGCGACCCACTCATCATTTGAGTTTT
Organism: Triticum urartu; assembly: GCF_056163025.1. Classification (NCBI taxonomy): domain Eukaryota; kingdom Viridiplantae; phylum Streptophyta; class Magnoliopsida; order Poales; family Poaceae; genus Triticum; species Triticum urartu. Next base: position 174,771,123 of record NC_141878.1, read on the forward strand.
TGAACATGCGTTCGAAGCGAGCAAGGCGTTCTTTCACCGTTGCGGAAGAACGAGTGTAGATGACGTCGAACTCATCACCAGTGATGGTTCTAACCTTGTACTCACTGTCGATCATGGAGGTTTGGGGTGTCATGGATTTGGGAGGAGGGTTAGGATTAGTGGAATTGCCGTAATGTGAAAGGACGGGACGACTAGGAGCGGTTTATCGATTGTAAAAATGTCGAGTGGGGGGGGGGGCGTGCGAATGGCAGGGTAGTGGCTTGCCTGGTGGATAAATGGATTCATGCACAGTACTATGGGGGCCCAATTAGATGTCATGTCTACTCGATGCCCAATTAAATGGCTTTCGATGTCATGTCAAGCGTCGGGAAAATTACAGGTGATACAAAGCTTTCCATTCTCCCATGATACGGGCTTCTGAGAGCCCTTGGATCTGAGATTGAACAATTGCATGGAGTGATTCTAGACCTATGGGTGAATATCCTATCCTGGAGGGTTATTCTACAAATTTTCAGCAACTTAGAATGCAACCGTTCGATCTCAGATCCAAGGGTTGCCAGTAGCCCGTATCATGGTCGCGCCTACCATGACCGTCGCCTCGCTCGCGCGGTCGCGCCATTGGAGATTTAACACGGTGTGTTAGGCTATCTAATGTTGGCATGTCATACATAGCCATCACTTAGTCACTCATACAATAAGGTTAGTTATAAGGTTGGCTATGAGAGTATTTTTTGTTTACTTCTCTCTATCTCTTTCTTCGTAGTATTTATTGCATTTGCCAAGGAGTGACCTCTTACAATAAAATGGTGCTTAGATGAGGTGATATGGGCATTAAATGGCTTAGCAACTCAAGTCCCCAATGCATAGGTGCTTAGTTTTTTGTTGCTAAGTTTGCTTTCATCTAGGTACACGCGCTTATCACTGTTTCTTCCTGGGGTCACCAAACTAGTCTCTCTCTTTTTAATTAAGTTGCCACATCAGACTTTATGCCTATGTGGCAGGCTTAGCACCTGTAGGGTCAAGTACAATAGTGGGCTATAAGCCCGCTTTACATGCCATTTTTGCATATGTGGGGGAAAGAGGCAAGGAAAAAGTGGAGGAGTGGGCTCTCAAGCAAGAGCCAGCCTCTAGATGGTGGAGCATCGAGAGAGGCACCTGTATGGAGGTGGTCAGGAATCGGGAGACTCAAGACGGTCGTAGCGCCGCAGTTAAAATGATAATGGCAAGTCAAATCACCAGGCCCCACTTGTCCAGCAGTAACTCACTGTCAAATCACACAGCCCTATGTTTGCAGCATCCTACTCCCTCATCTTCTCGCGTCTCTGTCGAACCGACTAGGCGGAACTGCCCCACCTACGACGCGGGAAAAGCCCCGCCCTCGACTTTTAAATACTCCCTCCGTTCCTAATTATTTGCCTTTATAGACATTTCAAATGGACTACCACACACGATGTATGTAGACATATTTTAGATTGTAGATTCACTCATTTTGCTCCATATGTAGTCACTTGTTAAAATATCTAGAAAGACAAATATTTAGGAATGGAGGGAGTAGTACAGTATACTAATTTTGTATCCATGGATTGCGCCATGGAGCAAAGCCTCAAGAAAATGGCGGTACACATGTATGGAGTATACAGCACGCCCTCGCGTTCGCGTCGCACCCCAGACGGTCGGTCAGTCTGGCACGCCGCTCTCCAATTGCACACGCAGTGGGACCGCAATTGAGAACCGACCATAGGCACACTCCCCGGCCCCGCAAGTCGGGTGCGTTAATAGAAGTACATACGTTGGTACCTGGACGATCCCTGCAAGACAAGGAAGATCAGTTCATCCATGCATGTGACCAGACTCCAGCAGACACGCCTGGATTGGCCATCGTCTACATATCGTGCAGGCTGTGTTGTACAGGGCTGTAGTTCTGGTGAGAAATATTAAAAAAGGTTTCTTGACTAGACAAAAGAAAACTAGTACTCCACTATATAGGCAGGAGCCTCCGCGCTTGCTTGCTAGTGTTGCTCTCTTCACACTGTCTCGTCCTCTCTAGATCTAAACACGACAGCGGTGGCCACACACTCTCTCTCTACTGACCACTGGTCACAGATCCAGACGGATCCTCTTCGCCGGGGAAGGTGAGAAGGTGCAACGTTCACGCGGTCATCCTCGGCGATGGCTCTTACCCACTGCCGGCGCGTCCCGATCAGCGTGCCTTGCCGTTCTCTCCCAAGCATCATTGGCGAGGGAGGGCCTCCCACCCCTTCTACCTCGCTGCCGTAGTGTGGGTAGATCCGGCCTCCCGCCGCCCACCTAGCGACATCCCGACGACCCTCAGGTATAACTTCCTTCGAAACCGGCCTTGCTCTACTTCCCAAGCTCCTGACGTCGCTGCATTTGTATCTTTTACTATTTTTCAGGCCCTCTCGTGTAGATAGGATCGATCGGCTGTTCGTAAACCACCTAATTTTTTACTGTTAAGAGGTAAAACTAGTTCATGCACTCGAATCTAGTAGTACTTGGTTCAAACAAGGAAGAAAGGGGGTGGGGGTGGGGGAAGATTTGTTACCTGAATCTAGGACTTGGTCGAAAGAGGAAATAATGGGGGGAAAAGTAGCAGAGACTGGCTATCCAACTGGTCTCTATGTCTAATAGGGAAACAAAGGGAACGCAATACAAACTCAATATAAACCTGATCTATTGGTTGAAAAAGGAAAGAAAGTGGGGACTGGGGGACAAGTCAACAGAGTAAGTCCAGCACTAGATTTGCTAGCCTCACACAGTATAAGGTGGCTATATACCGAACAAAAATGGGACCAACCCAGATATCCTCTTCTGATGTTTGTTGCCCCGAGCCGCTCTTATGTAATGCCACTGGTAAAATGTAGCAGTCGAACTGTCAAAAGTAAGGACACATTAAACCAATGTTGTTTTCAATGTAATGCCTATAGTAATATGAATCAATGGCACTTTTTTCATGTCCTGCTAAATTTCCCATTAAGATAAGTTGCTTCTTTTCGTTAGAGATGCAACTGTCCTGGTCCGCCTACTCTCTAGGAGCTTCATGACCAACCTTGATGTTGCTCAATTTTATTGCAACTAATGAAGAAGAAGCTCCGTGGGCTTCATTTTCTGATGGAAATGGAACCGGGGTTGGAGCCCTTTTCTTAAAAAAAGAAGCTCCTAGCTCATGGGACATTGCTTCATTTTAGGTGAACTGCACCAAAGGTCCCATGAATTGAATCATACATGTTGGTGACTGGTGTCATCCCTTCTACGACGGTGTTGACTGCAGATATGGTTCCCATCACGAGGTATGTTCCTTTTTGGTCTGACCATTTGCCAAAGATCCTGCATGTTGATCCTGCTCTTGTGCTACTGTTTTGGCACTACCATGATAAAGCAGTAATGTTATTATTTTGCACCTTAATCTAGTGGCACTATTAATTTGAGGCAATGTTTTGGCACCGCTAGTGCCACTGTTTTTTAATATATTGAAACAGGGGGTTCCCTCCGATTTCATTAAAGAAACCCAAGCATAGAGAACCATTATCCGACAACATCTTAGTGTAAACGGGCAGTTATGCAACTACTACTAGAACGGACTGAGTACTAGCAGGAGACAAGTTCGCCACATAAGCTAGGCAGGTAGGGGGATGCATCACCAGCTCGACCAAGTTTGGATTACAACCCAAATGCTACCATAGAAACATCAGGGGGAAGATAGGGACTGAAAGAGCCAGCTTCAGCATCCCAGTCTAAGCACCCCCGGCCTTCATCCTTGCGATGCACGGTACACCTCGTTTGCCACCTGCTCAACCCTAGTGTCACTGATAAAATGAAGTAATAATACATTTAAAATAGAGCGAGTGTCCTCTCTATCATTTCATTTCCAATGTAGATAAAAAAAGTGCTTCTCTTTGTTAATGTATGTTTCATCAACTAGTCCCATTGTTAATGTTTAAGCGTTTCTGCAAACCGGGGTGCTTAATTTTAGTTGATCTGCACAAAAATAGAGATTTGAATGTCTCAAGGCCCCTCCTTATACTACTGCTATACACTAATGTTCATGACTGGCTGAAGGTGTATCGGGGAGACTTGGGTCGATTTCCAGTATGATGTAATACTTTCTTCTGTTTATTAGTGTATGTTTCATCAACTAGTGCCACTATAATGTAATCACGCCTTTTCATTATCTGTGCAAATAGGGTTATTCAGCTGCATTTTGGTGGAACTGCACAAATGTACGGATGGAACCGGCATATATGCAGAGTGCGAGGTGCCAAGTAAAAATTACCAACACCAACCCTGCTCCATCTAAGCATTGGCACCCACCACCATCAGTGGGATGTGTGGCGCTCACTGTGGACGGATCTTTCTCGGCAGCAAATCCTCTAACCAAATACTAGTAGCTTAGACTTAAAAAATATACTAGTAGCTTATATTGGCAGTTTTCTAGGGGTGTACTCTTTTCTGAAAGAAGCACCAATCTATTTTTCTTTATTTGTACATAGTGTCACAACTTTGACCCAAAGGTCCAGAGCTATTTTAGGGTGATTGGTGTAGTACTCGGAGACTGATTGTAAGCATGATTTTTATTAGTTGTCACACTAATTGTAAGCATGAGCAGATGGAAGATTAGGTTAGTGCGAAGCTTACCTTAAACCCTACCGACGCCGTTGAAACGAGGCGAGCATCGAGGGAACCGTGGAGAACGGCAGGGAAGTGACGTCGTACCATCCGGCCTCCTCTTGCGGTGGGAGAACGAATACTCCTATGGCTCCGGCTGGCTCTGCACCCTCACGAACGGCACACCGTACTCGATCGATTCGTTATCCTCTGGGTGCTCGACCTTCGACCTATATGCCCACCACCTTTGCCCAACTTTCGCCTCAGGCGAATCTGTCTGCTCCATCGCCCAGAGGAGATACTCGATGAACTCAAAGGACTGCGGTGTGACTGCCGCCGAGGAGTACATCGCCGCCCTCATCGCCGTCGTATCGCTCTTTCGCATACATTGCCACATGGCCCTCACCGTCCTCGAAATCTCCCACTCATTGTCAAACCAAGTAAGGATCTCCTTCAACCTAGCTAACTTTGCCTGATCGCCGCCGGCAATCTGCCTGATTTGCTGCTGCATCCCCTCCATAGATCCTCGTTCGAGGAGAGAGGAGGTGGTTTTGCAATGGAGAAGAGGGAGAGGCGAGACAGTGGTTTTGGAATGGAGATGATGGAGAGGAGAGGAGGTGGTTTTGCAATGGAGAAGAGGGAGAGAAGCGTGCAACAGCGATTTAGGATTGGACGAGAGGGCCGGCGCGCTGTGACTGGATCAAAATGAAAATCAATTTACCCTTCAATTAAGAAAGCGACTCCACATTAACTAGTCTCCCTTTAATTCTGGGTCATAATTGACCATGATTTTCGCAAAAAATATATGTTATACGTTGCAAAAGTAATATAATTTGAAAGTACATTCAGATACGAACCAAACGATACAATTTTTGGTGACATGCATTCACATTTTGCTTGTCAAATACAGTACGTGGTCAAACTTTGACCCAAAATATGCAAAACAAAAAAATACTTCCAAGACCAGCGCCGCTTTTCCGCTCTTCTCCTCTTAAACCACCGCCGCTCCTCTCCTATTCCAATCTAAATCCAGCGCCGCTCCTCTCCTCTTCCATTTCAAAAGCACCGCCCCTCCTCTCCTGTTCCAATCCAAAACCAGCGTCACTCCTCTCCCGTTCTAAACCAAAACCAGCGTTGCTCCTCTCCTCTTCCATTCAAAAACCACCGCCGGCGAGTGAAGGTGCTATGGAGAAGTAGATCTATGGAGGAGTACAACCGATACGTGAGGATCACAGACGGCGACCCTGTGAAGCTAGCTAGGATGTTGGAGATACAGTCTTGGTTTGACAACAAGGACCAACTAGCGGCACCGACGACATCCATGGCCAAATATCTGCAACAGAGTGAAAAGGCGGCGATACTCCCTGAGGGAGTTGCGCGGGAGTACATAGAGTTGCTCCTCTGGTCCATGGAGCAAACAGATTCACCAAATCCGATCATGAGGGAGCAGTGGTGGGAGTATCGATCTCAAATGGAGCATCCACCAGAGATTGAAGGATCGAGCATCTATAGGGTGCCGTTTGTGAGGGTGTCGTGCCAGAGTGAGCCGGTGGAGTCTTCGTCGACCGAACCCAACTGCAAGAGGAGAAAAACAGTTGGCCCGACGACGCTTCCCCGCCATCCTCTCCCACACCGTTCACATCGTCTCACGGGGCGGCTGTCTGCCGCCGAGGAATAGGAGGGATTGCCCCCTAGACCAATAGTCGGGCAGGTTGTGAATTGTCAGGAGGAGCATAGGGTTGTTAGTATTTGCAGGTTGTGAATTGTGTTTTGTGTTGTGTATTTTGAGAGTACTTTCAGATATGAATGTCTTTTGAATTTCAGATTTGCAGTATTGAGCATATGAAGTATTTTATGAATTCTAGAGATCTATTTTTAGCACTTAAAAAATGTAGTTCACAGGAGTATAAAAGTGCAGACAATGTGATTCTCAGAGAAGAAACTGTAAGTTTCAGTTTCAGATAAGAAACTCCAAGTTCAGTTTCAGATAATAAACTACAACTTTCATAGGTAGAGCATTTATATTAACATGGCCTTTTCAAACAGTGTTAACATCATGCTGGAAGTTTCATTCATGGTCAAAACTGGAACTACCAACCAGTTAACATCATGCTGATCAACATTCATGCATAGCACATCTTCATATGATGCACAGTCAAAAAGATATGCTATTTTCAAAATACCCACATAACATATAACAAAAATAGCATATATGATGCACATCTTCATATGATGCACAGTCAACATTCATGCATAGCACATCTTTAAATTGTTTTATATGTTATTATATATTATTGTTATTGTCATCATATATTTAACAGATACTTACATATGTAAGAAAACAATATCCCACATCTTGTTAACTTATAAAAATAATTTCTTAACAATAAAATCCTAGATTTTTTTGGCAACGAAAATCCTGGTGATTGTGTATAAAAGCTTGGTAAGATTTAAGGACCAATGTAATAATAAATCACTTATCATTTAAATATATATATATATATATATATAACAAAATGCTCAGCCCCTGTTTATTTTTTGATAACATTGCTGCGCCCACCCCAACATTATAATTAGAATCAGCCCAGCAAAATCGTGTATTTCGAGAAAGTGCAAATGGCCTGTAATTTTTTAGGAAAAACATAAATGGGCCGCATGGACGCTACATTGTTTGTTCACCCAGCCCAGCTAATGGACTATAATTCAAAAAAAAGAGATTAAATGGACTGTAACCCCGCAAAAAAAGACTGTAAATTCTGAAAAATGGGTTGAATACGTGCCACATTTTTGGAGGCTGAAATGTGGGCCAATAGGCCGAATCCAATGCAAGTCGTTGTCAATTTAGTCAACAAATGATTCTGACATCGTTAGCCATTGGATTTACATCCAATGACCAGCATCCATCTTCAATCTCTCGTCTTCTTCCTCCAGCCCTGCCGGGACCACCTGCTCCCGCCTCCTGCTGCTAGCAGCTCTACTTAGCACGCTTCGCTATGAAGCGCTACTCCACCGTTGGCCAGGCCATCCCTCCACCCCTCCACACCTCCTGTTCTTCCCCACCGACTGCCGAACCACACCACACCAGAACCAGTTAACCATCGTACACCTCTGCGTCTGCGACTCTACTCCCGCGTCTTCCATCTCCGGCTCGTTGCTGTCCGTGGCCTCGCCGTCGTCCACCACCTTGGATGCACTCGGCGCGGAGTGGTCAACGAACAAAACCATCGGAAGTAGACTGTGTGTGGAGAGGCTGACAGCTGGGTCCATGGCCGCATGTAAGGAAATGCCTCCTTATTACGCGCAAAACAATGATTCCTCCACCTGACAGCTGGGACCCACAGGAAAGGACTCTGTATTTCGCGAAAAAATGTTCCCACCGCCGACAGGTCGGACCCACCAGCTATATCTTCGCACGCAAGGAAGTGCCTCCTTATTACGCACAAAAAAGAATACTCCCCCTACTAGCTGGGACCCACCTTGGTAGGAGGCTGACTTGTGGGCCTACTAAGTTGACGGGGATGGAGTGCTTTGTCAACTTAGTCAATATGAACGATTCTAGCTCTAGTGACCGTACGATGTCCATCCAACGGCCGTAGTGCTTCTTCAACCTCTGGTCTTCTTGCTCCAGCCGCCCAAAGCAGCGACGGTCGTGCCGCATGCTCCTGCCTCCCGTGGCCGGCTGTGCTACTGCGGAGGCCTCACCGCCCCCTACTATTCACACCGCTGGTCAGGCCCTACGGCGACGGAAACCTCACACCGCAGCCGAACCAGTGAGCCCTCGTACTCCTCTCCGCGCGGGCTTCCACTGCCGCGTCTTCCCCGACTCCGCGTCGTCCCCTGCCTAGGCCTCGCCGTCGTCCACCGCCCTGGTGCTCTCGGCGCGGCGTGGTCAACGTGGTCGAGGAATGGCTTCCATCGGACGTGGACTATACGTGAAGAGGCTGACATCTGGGTCCACGGCCGCACCAAGGAAGTGCCTCCTTATTACGCCAAAATAATTATTCCTCCACCTGACAGCGGGGACCCACCGGACGGGCCACCGTATTTCATGAAAAAACGTTTCCCCCTAACTGCCGGGACCCACCAGCTACATCTTCGCACGCAAGGAAGTGCGTCCGGGCAAAAAGAAAAATGATTCGCCCCCCTGACTGTTGGGACCCACCAGTGATATCTTCGCACAGAAGGAAGTGCCTGACAGTCGGGACCCACCTGGTCGAAGCGTACGTAGCATTGTCATTCTAGTCGCGGACATGTACGTACATACTGGTTGATGTAGAGCGCGCACGTGTCGTAGTTGAGGCGCGCATGCAGCATGTACATGTACGTATAGCGGCCAGTGTGCAAGAAAGAAAATACGACCACGTACGTACATACAGGCAAGGTCTCGAACGCCTACTCGCGCATATGTACGGCCAGGGCTCGTGTACATGGCTGGGTCGGAACGGAGAAACTGCATCGCCGTCGTGTTCATGGGGAGCCAACCGGCTGGGTCGGAACGGAATGCGTTGTCGTATTCATCGGGAGGGCTTGGACAGAATAACCGATGGAAACGAGGTGTGGCGTACCGCAGAATGGAGGAAACGGCCTTGTGTTCGACCAGCCACGGTCGAAACGGGATCTTGTTCATCGGGAGGGGTCTAGCGTACCACAAAACGGAGGAAATGGACCTCCTACGGTCGAAACGGGGGTCCTGTTGATCGGGAGGGGTGTGGCGTACCGCAAAACGGAGGAAACAGACTTGTGTTGGAGCGCTATGGTCGAAACGGGGGTCCTGTTCATCAGGAGGGGTGTGGCGTACCGCAAAACGGGACTCCACGGGATACTGTTCATCTCCACCGTCGACCCCCTCCAGCCTCCATGGGCTACTGTTCATCCACCGTCGACCTCCTCCAGCCTCCACCTGCGACTGTTCATCCACGGGCTTCTATTCATCCAGCCTCCACCACGCGCTACTCCACCGGCTACTCTTCAACCAGCCCTCTCCACGGGCTCCTGTTCAACCACCCCTCCACGGGCTTCTGTTCATCCAGCCTCCACCACGCGCTACTCCACCGGCTACTCTTCAACCAGCCCTCTCCACGGGCTCCTGTTCAACCATCCCTCCACGGGCTCCTGTTCAACCACCCCTCCACGGGCTCCTGTTCAACCACCCCTCCACGGGCTCCTGTTCAACCACCCCTCCACGGGCTCCTGTTCAACCACCCCTCCACGGGCTACTGTTCATCCAGCCCTTCACCGTCTACTATTCATCTAGCCCTCCACGGGGTGGTCCTGTTCATCCAGCCCTCCACGAGGTCCTCTTCATCCAGCCCCAACCGGCTCGATCGATCGGGGTCCTGTTCATCCAGAGGCAACACCACGGGGTCCTGTTCATCCACCCCCATCGGGAACTGTTCATCCAAACCCCCCAGCAACGCTCACTGCTCATCCAGAGGCAACACCACGGGGTCCTGTTCATCCACCCCCACCGGGAACTGTTCATCCAAACCCCCCAGCAACGCTCACTGTTCATTCAGAGGCAGCATCAATCGGCTTCAGTTAGCAGCAGTAGCAAAGGAATCGCTCGATCGAGTTTAGTTAACACCCATCGATCGATCGCTCGGGTTCAGTAACGCGTAGCCTGCAGTGCAATCGCTCGGGTTCAGTTAGAGCCCAACGCCTCGCTCGGGTTCAGTTAGAGCCCAACGCCTCGCATGCGTGTATGAGAGAAACGCGCATCGCTCGGCCCCAACCACCCACCGTAACTGGGAACACCCCGATATTTTCCTCGCCCTCGCTTCTACCACGGTTGTTTCCGTCATGGATGGCCCAAAGAATGTCATGCAGTTGCGTCTCCAGCTCTCCCAGGACGAAAAGCCCATTTTCTGTCATGACTTTTTGTCATAGAAGTAGGACCCCACCACATCTATGATGATACCGGGTTTTGTCACAATTATCGTCATAGAAGTGTCATAAGTATGACAGAAAAAAATTTGTTCGGCCCAAAATGTCACGGATGTGTCTTTTTTTGTAGTGACTAGTGCTACATCAACCGCACCCTCAGCCAAAAGGTAGCATATCTGAGATTATAATCAGATCATTGCTAACGTTGCCGCCATGGGCACCCTTAACATTATTGAGACCTGTAGAAGAAGGGCACCACCGCCACCTTCCGAAGATGTCCAGGAGGTGCCAGGGCGTAGCCCCAAACTTGGGTCCTCGGCGCGGGCCGGGGTCAATGCAGAAGATGCTTCTATAGACCCGCCTCTAGAGGACCGTGAGAATGTCTCAGTTACCAATTGTGAAGTTGAGAGTGTGATGAATCACCGACGTCAGAGGGAATCCTTGCGCCACAGCGCCTTTTCGATCAGGAATTCAATGCGTTTAACTCGGTGGATGCATACCTCGGAGAAGCCCGAACATGCCCTGAGGGGATTGATACATCTCCAACGTATCTATAATTTTTGATTGTTCCATGCTGTTATATTATCAATCTTGGATGTTTCATATTCATTTTATAACAACTTTATATCATTTTTTGCTAACCTATTGACATAGTGCCCAGTGCCACTTGCTGTTTTTTGCTTGTTTTTTACTTTGCAGAATATCCATATAAAATGGAGTCCAAATGCCACAAAACATTTTGGAGATTTTTTTCCGCCCAGAAGACACCTTGGGAGCCAAGGAAGTGCACGAGGGGAAGCCCATGGGGCCCACTAGGCACTAGGGCGCTCCAGAGGCCCCTGGCATGCCCTGGTGGGTAGTGGGGCCCACAGGAGTCCTTTCCACCGCCTCTTAGCTCTATAAATACACAAATATTCTATAAACCCTAGGGGAGTCGAGAGATTAGAGTTTCCACTGCCGCAAGTTCCAGAACCACGAGATCCAATCTAGAGGCCCTTTCCGGCACCTTGCCGGAGGGGAAAACGACCACGGAAGGGTTCATCATCCTCATTGGTGCTCCTCCAATGATGCATGAGTAGTTTGCCACAAACCTACGGGTCCGTAGGCAGTAGCTAGATGGCTTCTTCTCTCTTTTTTATCCTCAATACAGTGTTCTCCTCGATGTTCTTGGAGATCTATTTGATGTAACTCTTTTTTGCGGTGTGTTTGTTGGGATTCGATGAATTGTGAGTTTATGATCAGATCTATCTATGAATATTATTTGAGTCCTTTTTGAACTCTTATATGCATGATTATTATAGCCTCCTATGTCTTCTCCAAAACTTTGGTTTGCTTTGGCCAACTAGATTGATTTTTGTTGCAATGGGAAGAGGTGCTTTATGATGGGTTCAATCTTGCGGTGCTTATTCTCAGTGACATAAGGAGACATGACACACATGTATCATTGCCATTAAGGATTAAAAGATGGGGTCTATTCCTACATGAATAGATCTTGTCTACATCATGTCATCGTTCTTATTGCATTACTCCGTTTCTTCATGAACTTAATACACTAGATGCATGCTGGATAGCGGTCGATGTGTGGAGTAATAGTAGTAGATGCAGAATCGTTTTGGTCTACTAATCTTGGACGTGATGCCTATATACATGATCATTGCCTTGGATATCGTCATAATTATTTACTCTTCTATCAATTGCCCAACAATAATTTGTTTACCCACCGTATGCTATTTTTTTCGAGAGAAGCCACTAGTGAAATCTACGGCCCCGAGTCCATTTTCTATCATATTGTTTTCAGATCTATTATTCAAAAATCCCAAAAATGCCTTATTGCACTTATTTATTTATTTATTTATTCTATTAAGATCTATTTATCCAATCTCATACAATTTAATATATCTCAATACCAAGGAGGGATTGACAACCCCTCTTACGCGTTGGGTTGCAAGTTTTTGTTATTTCTGTGAAGGTACTGCTTACATAGTTTGGTGGATCCTCCTACTGGATTGATACCTTGGTTTCATAACTAAGGGAAATACTTACTGTTGTTGTTCTGCATCATCCTGTCCTCTTCGGGGAAATTACCATCGCAGATATAAGCAATCAGGGATTGCCAACCTCTTGTCCACCAATATGCAGGTTTGAGATCAGGTTTTTAGAAACTGGACATAAATCCTAACCCAGTAGCCCCCGAGCCTTAATTCGGGCAGGACGACCGAGTTAAGGATCTGTAAGTATATGTTAATTTGCTGTAGGTTGCGAGGGAACATAATAAGAAACTGTCCGAGGATCTCGAGCTGACCCAAACACAGTTGGCTGATGCGAAAGCCGAGCTGGAGGACGTCAAGAAATTCACCAGCGAAGCCCATGTTGAGGAAAAAAGATTTAGAATGCCTGAACTATTGAGGGTGCCTTGTTTAACACGGGCTTCCCTTATAGCAGCTGCATCCATAGGTGAACTACAAAAGGATCTGGACGTGGCCAGAGAATCTCAAAGGTACACTGAGTCACAACACGAAGCTGGTTGCTGAATACTGATGTGAATCCATGAGAAAAAGAATAAACTGAAGGCGGAAAACCAATAGTAGGCCAAAGAAATCGAGAGTTTGAAAACTCAATTGCCGCAAGACCCGGAGGAGAACTAGAGATTGAAAGGCGACATGTTCGGTAAGTGATATTTCGGCTTATGTGCACGTAGATATTCGTAATGTCATAATGTAAAGGATATTCCATGCCGTATGCTAGGTCTCCTGTCCGGGCGGCCCAAAGAGGAGGTCAACTCATTTGGAGGGAACCTTTTAAAGGAGTTTTCCATTGTGCAGAGAGAGCTCGGAAAGCCATGAATAGGATGGCCAAGGCATTATGATCGATCGAGACACCTCTAGAAGGTATGGCTGAATTGGCCAATCACTTCAAAGGAGCTCGGCATCATTTTGATCTATGGAAGATTGGCTTGCCGAGAAGGAGCACGCGAGGTTTGGGCGATGGTGAATACCCGGTTTTCCAAACTTGAGCCAGAGCATATGGATCATGTTGGACCGGCTGGCCCGGACGGGCAGGAAATACCGCTTTTCCTGGTGTACGACCAGGTGATGCCTGCTGCTCGGTACTCTCAAGAGGACTGTGCCCTGGACAGCTTGATAGACAATATTGACAAGGAGTAGGGTGCTTGATTCTATGTATCTATGTATTGTAAATCAAGCCTTCTCGATCCGCATTGTAAATGCTGTCTTAACCGGGCATCGGCTTTCGCCTCCCCAGCAAGTGGTCGAGGAGTGTTCCGTACTATATATGTGACCTGAGAAACAGGAAATCACTTTGGGTAACCAAGCAATCCGGCCATTTGGTGTAAACAGACAAAAGTGCATGCGAAGAGTTATGTTATATTACTTTTAAATGTAAGAAACATCTTCCAAAGGAAATAGCTCCTCCATGGGTTCCTTTCTTTGGGTTTTTTATGTTGACCACAGATGTTGCATCCGGATACCTATAGTATGCGGGTATTCGTCATGTTGGGAAGGGACCCAAGGATTTTGGTGGTGAGCACCTAATTATTTTCACTTCCTTCGTGGCCGGCCCATTATTTTCTTAAGAACACTAGCTTTCGTCTTCATCCGTCTCTGGTACGTACACGACTGACCCAGTCATAACAATCATAGAGGTGCTCCCTTTACCCCCTAGCCGAAAAATCAAGAACATAGGGCTGATGTCTACTATGCAACTTGTTCTTGTAGATTCATGTTGGGCCTCTAAGCACGGAGTTTTGTAGGACAGTAGAAAATTTACCTCAAGTGGATGACCTAAGGTTTATCAATCCGTGGGAGGCATAGGATGAAGATGGTCTCTCTCAAACAACCCTGCAACCAAATAAAAGAGAGTCTCTTGTGTCCCCAACGCACCAAATACAATGGTAAATTGTATAGGTGCACTAGTTCGGTGAAGAGATGGTGATACAAGTGTAGTAATGATAGTAGATATTGATTTTTGTAGTAGTAACAATAAAAAACAGCAAGGTAGCAAGTAGCAAATGTGAGCACAAATGGTATTGCAATGCTTGAAAATTAGGCCTAGGGTCCATACTTTCGCTAGTGCAATCTCTCAACAATGCTAATATAACAGATCATATAACCATCCCTCAACGTGCGATGAAGAATCACTCCAAAGTTCTTATCTAGCGGAGAACATAAGAAGAAATTATTTGGTAGGGTACGAAACCACCTTAAAGTTATTCTTTCCGATCAATCTATCCAAGAGTTAGTACTAAAATAACCACAAGTTGTCCTTTTCGATCGATCTATCTAAGAGTTCATACTAAAATAACACCAAATGATATGCATCAACCAACTCTAATGGGAGGGGGTGCCACACATAACCACGACAATCTCTTAGCTGTGTGCGGCGCCCCCCTCCATAGCTTCGTCCCTTGGTCATATTTTTGTAGTGCTTAGGCAAAGCCCTGTGGAGATAGCATCACCACCACCGTCACCACGCCGTCATGCTACGAGAACTCATCCACTACTTCGCCGTCTTGTTGGATCAAGAAGGCGAGGAGGTCACCGAGCTGAACGTGTGCTGAACGCGGAGGTGTCGTATGTTCGGTATTCGATCGGTTGGATTGTGAAGAAGTTCGACTACATCAACCGCGTTAATAAACGCTTCCACTTACAGAGGGTATGTAGACACACTCTCCCCTTGAGGGAGTCCTGGACTAAGGGGTCCTCGGGCGTCCGGCCTGTTATCCATGGGCCGGACTGATGGGCTGTGAAGACATGAAGGCCGAAGACTGTATCCGTGTTCGGATTGGACTCTCCTTGGCGTGGAAGGCAAGCTTGGCGACCGACTATGAAGATTCCTTCTTATGTAGCCGACTCTATGTAAACCCTAGATCCCCCCGGTGTCTATATAAACCGGAGGGGTTACTCCGGAAAGGATATATATTCATTACCATAGTCATACAGGCTAGGCTTCTAGGGTTTAGCCATTACGATCTCGTGGTAGATCAACTCTTGTAACACTCATATTCATCAAGATCAATCAAGCAGGACGTAGGGTATTACCTCCATAGAGAGGGACCGAACCTGGGTAAACATCGTGTCCCCCGTCTCCTATTACCATCGATCCTAGACGCACAGTTCGGGACCCCCTACCCGAGATCCGCTGGTTTTGACACCGACATTGGTTCTTTCATTGGGAGTTCCATTGTGCCGTCGATGAAAGATTCGATGGCCCCTTCAATCGTCTATAGTGACGCTGTCCAAGGAGAAACCTTCCTCCCTAGGCAGATTTCCGTGTTCGGCGGCTTCATACTGCAGGCCAAATCGCTTGGCCATCTGGAGCCGATCGATAGCTACGCCCCTGGCCACCAGGTTAGATTTGGAAGCTTGAACTACGTCGCGGATATCCATGGAGACTTGATCTTAAATGGATTTGAGACCGCAGCGATCGCTCCCCCTCGCCCCTATGAACATGACTTAAATTTGTCATCGGACCAGATTCAGGAGATGGCTCCTGTTGCTGCAATGGCTTTAGAACCAGAGCAAATCATGCCATTCGAGGCCACAGAGTCTGCGGTGCTAGAGCCGCACACAGAGTCGACACCCTACGATATTTGCGCCAACGAAAGTCCGGACTCGTCTCCGGCTATAAGTTCCGAACCATGCACACTTGCAGACACCGAGCTAGATTGGTTATCGATCTTTGAATTCAGCGCCGTAGACATTTTTCAGCACTCACCTTTGGGCGATGTGCTAAAATCTTTAAAGAAGCTGTCATTCATGGGAGACTCGCAGCTGAACTATGCCCGGCTCGAACTAGGGGCTGATGACGGAGAATTTTGCTTCCCACCCGCCACCCACTTCATAGTTACCGTCGAGGACTTAACCGACGCACTAGATTATGACTCCAAAGACATCGACGGTATGGACGACGATGCTGATAAGGAGCAAGGCCAAGACCTGCAATTCACGGGACGTTGGACGGCCACCTCTTCATATGATGTGCACATGGTTGATACACCTACAGAATCTAGCGACGATGACAAAGAAGACCCGGATGTGAATAAACCTTTCGAGACACAGTCCATGCGCCGACACCCTAAACACCACTCTAAGCCACGCCGCTCAAAAGATGGCAACACTGGCACTAGAGAAAATAGCACTCCAGACGATGTCGAAAACAATGAAGACCCCGTTGGGGCATCATCCGAATAGCAGGAACAAGACAATGAGCAAGCTAACCCTGATAAACAGGACACACTGACCGACCCAGATGACGATAGTTATCGTCCACCCTCCGAGGATGAGGAGAGCCTCGGCAGCGAGGATTTCATCGTGCTTGAGGCACCCCTAGAGCAGGAGCGCTTCAAGCGTCAGCTAATAGCTACTGCAAGAAGCCTTAAGAAAAAGCAGCAGCAGCTCCAAGTCGATCAAGACCTACTCATTAACAGATGGACCGATGTCCTGGTAGCCGAAGAAAATAGCCTCAAGCGCCCAGCCAAGAGTTACCCAAAGCGCAGACTGCTACCTCAGTTCGATGAGGAGGCACCAAATCCCATACTTCCCTCGCGTAATGCGGAACGACCACCATGCGGTCGGGATAATACGGCAGACCGACCACCTCATGGTCGGGATAAAACGACAACTCAGGCCGAACAACAAGCGGCCCCATCGCCTCGCAAAAATAGGGACAGTAGAGCAGGACACACCAGATCAATCTATGAATCGCGAGGACGCTTCCCCACTCAGGATGACAGCCACCTACTCGGACGCGACAAACTTAATCACACCCGAACCGATAACCGCAGACGGACTTCATCGGAGGTGCGCCGTGACGTGGCCCGCTATAGAGGCGCCGCACACCCTCTCTGCTTCACATATGAGGTGCTGGATCACGAATTCCCCGAGGGGGTTCAAGCCCGTCAATATTGAATCATACGATGGAACAACCGATCCCGCAGTGTGGATCAAAGGTTTTATTCTCCACATCCACATGGCCTGAGGAGATGACCTCCACGCTATCAAATACCTCCCATTAAAGCTCAAAGGACCAGCTCGACACTGGCTAAATAGCCTGCTCGAAAATTCCATCGGCGGTTGGGAGGACTTGGAAGAAGCCTTCCTTGACGACTTACAAGGTACATATGTCAGGCCACCCGATGTCGATGACTTAAGCCACATACTTCAACAACCTGGAGAATCAGCCAGAAAATTCTGGACTAGGTTCCTAACCAAAAAGAACCAGATCGTTGACTGTCCAGATGTCGAAGCCCTAGCGGCCTTTAAGCATAGCATCCGTGACGAATGGCTCACCCGCCACCTCGGGCAAGAAAAGCTGAGGTCCATGGCAGCCCTCACGGCACTTATGACCCGCTTTTGCGCGGGAGAATATAGTTGGCTGGCTCGCACTACAAACACAAGCAACGAAGCAGGCCCCTCCGAGGCCAAAAACAGCACCAGCAAGCTCCGGCGCAACAAACACAAACGCCGAAGCAATGGCGGTAACACCGATGACACTACAGTTCACACCGGATTCAGTGGTTCCAAGTCCGGCCAGCGAAAGAAGCCCTATAAAAGGAACGACGAAGGACCATCCAGCTTGGACCGCATACTCGATCGTCTGCGCCAGATACATGGCACCCCAAACAAACCGGCCAACCATACCAATAGAGATTGCCGGGTCTTTAAGCAAGCCAGCAAGGTAAATAGCTGAAACAAGGAAGGGGAATCACAGAGCGAGGACGACGACAAGGAGCCCCGACAGCCGAACACTGGGGGGCAGAAGAAATTCCCACCTCAAGTCAAAACGATGAACATGATATATGCCACACACATCCCCAAAAGGGAGCGCAAGCGCGCACTCAGGGACGTTTATGCGGTAGAGCCAGTCGCCCCAAAATTCAACCCATGGCCGTCATTCCCGATCACCTTTGATCATCGTGATCATCCAGCAAGCATCCATCATGGAGGTTCGGCTGGATTGGTACTCGACCCAATCATCGACAGATTTCACATGGCACGAGTCCTAATGGACGGTGGTAGCAGCCTCAACCTGCTCTATCAGGATACAATACGCAAAATGGGCATTAATCCCTCATGAATCAAGCCCACAATAACTACCTTTAAAGGAGTTATACCAGGCGTAGAGGCCCGTTGTACGGGCTCGATCACGCTGGAGGTGGTCTTCGGTTCCCCGGATAACTTCCGAAGCGAAGAGCTAATCTTCGATATCGTCCCCTTCCGCAGCGGCTACCACACACTGCTCAGATGAACCACTTTGCTAGATTCAACATAGTGCCACATTATGCTTATCTCAAGCTCAAGATGCCCGGTCCACGCGGCGTCATTACAATAAATGGAAACATGGAACGTTCCCTCCGTACAGAGGAGCATACCACAGCCCTAGCAGCAGAAGTACAGAGCGGCCTTCTCAAGCGGCATCATAATCCGGCCGTCGAGCCCCCGGACATTGATAAGAAGGTCCGAACTACACTACAATAGGGCAGCTCGGTTCTTCAAGAGCTGAATTAGTAAATTCGGCCTCCGTCCCAGCCCTGATGAGGAAATGGCATCCGTATCGCGCGTACATAACTACGCACTCAAAACCCCATGTGTACTGATGGAGGCATAACTTGATCGCGATCCACAGTGCGGCTTGACCGACCCTAGGATTCGCATGCCTTTATTTCTTTCTTTCTTTTTATTATAGTTTTTTTTCTCTTTTCGAGGTTTATGCGGATGACCCATTTGCAGAACACACCAAGGAGGCAAGGAGCTCTGGCATACAAGGGAATCCCCAGGTGGTCTCTATTAAATGATTGCCATACTTGTTTTACATACCCGCACGCAGCTCGCTCTTGGTTGGGGCATGTTAAATAGCCTTACTTGCTTATTACATTACTTGCACAAAGTACGCCTCGACGTACTAATTACATCACAATGGTGAATAAATGGTGGCGTCAGCTTATTACTTAATTTTCCTATTCCCTCACCTTTGTATATATTACTTATTGCACACGTACACCATGGTACGTATTACCGCGCCAGGGGCTTCATTACACCCGCATTACGGCAATAAAAGTCCGAACACTTCTCCAGTATAGTTCGGCACCCCGAACTTATAGCATTATATGCATCGGCTCCGAATCATGTCTTTGGTCAATAATTGGGTTGCCCGGCTCCTGTGCTTACTACCTTACTTTCCGCTATATCGGCTAGGGTAGTAAAGGGAGAACTACTGCGATTGTGTCCCGGTTCTTCTGGACGAGCACCTCAGTAGAGAAAGCTGAAAACTGACTGTCATGATGCGGCGAGAGCTGGTCAACTGTTCGAGATGTTCCAAATCATTAGAGATTTTTCCGCTTCTTGCGAAGAATCGGTTCCTCCGATTAGGCATGTATAACGCCCCTAGTTCGGCCTTCCGAATACCAGGGGCTTCGCCAACTTTCTTAATTGTCAAACTCCTATGGCTAAGTGAGGGTGGTAAAGGCCGCATAGTCTGATTTCCTTTTTCGTTTCGCTAAACACCTTCTTTAAGGACCAGAATGTGGAGTAAAGAGTGTTTAGATTTATCTCGAACACCCCCGTACTATCTATGTGGGGGCAGAAGCCGACGACTGGTCAACCCTCAGATTTCATAAACAGCCGCATAGGAGGTAAAATGTAAATCGCAAGCATTACAATACATAACATCATTTTTCTATATTACAGGACATGATAATACAAATGTTCTCATGGGAATATAACATACTTTGAACATTGCTCCGCCACAAGGCGGGACCCCTCCAGGAAGCCATCAAAATAGAGCTCGGGTCGACGATGCTCCT
Organism: Triticum urartu; assembly: GCF_056163025.1. NCBI lineage: Eukaryota > Viridiplantae > Streptophyta > Magnoliopsida > Poales > Poaceae > Triticum > Triticum urartu. The sequence goes on from NC_141878.1 coordinate 174,791,449, forward strand.
TGCCCTCCGGCGGCCCCTCAGTCATCAGCTTCTTGGCATCCAGCTTTGCCCAATGCGTCTTGATGCGGGCAAATGCCATACGCGCACCTTCAATACAGACCGACCGCTTTACGGTTTCGAGCCGCGGACAGGCACTTACAAGCCGCTTAACAAGTCCGAAGTATCTACTAGGTATAGGCTCGGCAGGCCACAGCCGAACTATCAGATCCTTCATGGCTAGCTCTGCTGACCTGTGCAGCTCGACAAACTGCTTTAGCTGGTCACTGAAGGGCAACGGATGTTCGAGTCCAAGATATTGGGACCAGAATAGCTTCTCCGTAGACATCCCTTCTTTGGCTCTATAATGCTCGGCAGCATCTGATATACTGCGTGGAAGATCCGTAAACGCCCCTGGAAAACCCAAATTCGGATAAGTACAAGGGATGTTTCTTCTACATACTTGCTTTGCAGGGTGAAAGAATTACCCGCTGCAATCTCCTTGGCCACCTGAATTTCCTGGAGGGAGTTCTGGGCTTTGGCTCGTGCATCTTGTGCGCTCTGGCGGGCCTTCACCCTTCGGACTCTTGGGCCTTACAATCACGCTCCAAGGACTCAAATCTCTCGATCGCGCCCTGGAGCTGTTGCTGCGCTTCACCAACCTGGGCCTCGTGCTTCTCGCGCGCGGCGCGTTCCTTGGCCGCTTTCTCCTCGGCCTCGGCCAACGCTTTCCTGAGGGCTGCCACCTCGGTCGTGGCCCCTAATAAAGTTCATGACAACTCAGTTTGGACAGACTATTTGTTGGCGTTCTGGGAATGGGGGTCCCCAGACTTGCCTTCCTGCGGCATGTGGCGTGGCTCAAGTGAGGGCCCATCGCGGCCCATCTTCATCAGCTCAAGCTCAAGACCCTCGCGAGGGGCCAAGCCTCGCGGGGCGGACGACATGAAGCTTCCTCAGAGGAGGCTTCATCCGCAGGCTCGCGAGGAGGCGGAGAGATCAAGGCGGGGATACCTCGCGAGGAACCCGTGACGCAAGCCATGACGATCGAGACCAGGCGGGCGCCAGGCGGGCGCCGGCTTGCGCAGTGTCCTTGTTTCCCCTTTGGTGCAAAGGGGGCAAGCATAGGCCAAGGCATCGGGCAAAGGTTGCCATTCCGGTGCAACGAGACCAAGACCAGCAGAGCAGCAGGATGGAGGTCACCGTGGAGCCAAAGACGGCGTCATCACCAGTGCTTTTGGCAGCTGAAGACCACCTTTGGTCAGGATAACTTGTACTATATGTTCCCCTTCAAAATGGCCAATTGTTGGCGCCCTTCCCGATCATTATTTGGGGAGAGGCCCAGGGCCTCTATAAGTAGAACTAGCCACACAGAGTAGAGGGAGATCCAGAAATCTGGTAGAGCCCTAGCAGAGAGAGAGAGAGAGGCGACTGAACTCACCCTAGCAGTTCATCGCACCAGCTCAAGAACACCTCTCGCGAGGCTGTTCTTCCCTTGTACTGTTCATCATCAGCCCCTGAGGCAATCCACCATACCACACACTGGAGTAGGGTATTACACCACAACGGTGGCCCGAACCAGTATAAACCTTGTGTCCCTTGTGTTGTTCGTTGTTTCCAGCTTAGATCATGCGAGGAGATTGGACGTAGATCGGTAGGGGAGGGATCTCCGTGAGCACCCAAGTGTTCGAACCTCAAGGGTCTGCCGGAACCCGAAATCCGACATTTGGCGCGCCAGGTAGGGGTGCGCCGGAATCCTTCTTCCTCCGCATCGCGTTCCGTCGCTTTGCCATTCAGATGTCAACCGACCCGACAGCCAACGCCGACCGCTGGGCAGCGTGGCCCGCCCACGCCATAGCACCAGCCCAGGGCAACCTCAACCTTGCGCCTCAGGCAGCCCGCGCTCCGCAGGGCGCTGCGTGGCACGGGCGACGCGGCCAGACGCCGCCTGCCCTCACACCATGGCAGGTGCGGGCCGCGGCAAGGGCCTCAGACCACGTCGCGGCCACAACTCCGTACACCCGGTGGGAGCAAGTGAATTCCAGGGCTGCGCTCACGGTGGCCCGAGAGCTGCTACGGTGCCGATTTCTGGAGGGCGGCCGCGACGTGTTGTTGGAGCGAGTAGCCGAGCTCCTGGACGCCGCCGCCTTAGGAACACCTCCTTTCTGCGCCCAGCTGCCACCCCAGACCCAAGGCGGGCCGCATGGCGGCATCGTGCGCACGCACGCGACTTCCAGTGGACTCCAGGACCCGTCCGGCGCCAACACCTCCGCCGGCACCGGGCGACAAGTCATGCCAGCCCCCTCTCAGGCCAGCGAAGGGGTGCACGCCGCGGCCTTCGGCCTCGGCGGACCGCCACGCCATGAACCCTAAGACGGCGCTCCAAGCCAGGCTACATGGCATGCGGGGCGCTACGGCGGGGTGCATGGGGCGGCGACCCCGGAAGCTTATGTGCCCCGCATGGTGGATCAGGGGTGCGCGCTGGAGGAAGATCATGGCTCGTTCCTTGGGCCAGGCTGGGATGAGGAGACGCCAGAAGCTGAGCTCTTTCGGGAACCCCAGGAGAGCCTCGACAACCGCACCAGCAGTGGCAATTATCGGGTACCACTCATCCCTCAGGAGCAAGCTTATGCTAACCATGGGTCGCAGGAGATACAGGTTGCCGCAGCAGGTGGCTGCACCAATTCTGCAGCCTCATACCCCTCAGGAGGAGGGCGCAGGGGGCTGCAGGAGAGGGGCCAAGATTCGGGTTCATCACCGCGGCAGTCGGAGAAAGGCGTTCTCAGGAGGTAGCCCCCCTGTCGGGGAGGTGCCCCAAGGCCTGCCCCCGGCAGGGGACCCGTGGTCGTCGGGGGAACCGCTGGCGACCGCTCTGCCTCATTGGCGTCGTCCTGGTTTCCGGTCGTCGTCGATGGTGGCAGAGTGTGGCGCAAGGCGGGGCCCTCGCCTGGCGATATGAAGCAAGGCCGATACCTGTGAAGAAGGCCCAGTGCCTGTGAAGCTCACCGCCCATGACACTCTCACGTAATAATGAGTGGGGCTGTACCTGCCCCGGAGTCTTCGGAGAGCCGCCCTCGGGCCTCGGGGGCTCCCGCCCACGCCCAGTGGCAGCACTTAGCTCCGCGCTGGTGAGAAGACGTCGAAGACTAGACTAGGTGCCGGACGCGGCCTTTTGCTTTTGCCTTTCCTTGTTGACAAGTTCTTCGATTTGGATTTAAGTTGGATTTGAGCTCGATGCTTGCGTGTGTTTGGGGGAAGGGGTGTTTAGTCTCATTCGAGCAATCTCTCGCATTCTGGTTTCGGCTTTGCGTCCAAAGTTAGCATCGGCTGCCCCTCTCACGAGCCCCTCACGAGCCGGGCCGGGCCAGGCACGTTTTATAGCCAGGACCGCTGTAGCCGCACCCTCTCCAGAGGTCCTCATCGTGGAATCCACAAGTTAATCAGGCGACGGCCGAGGTACGACGGCCCCCACAGGCCCGCTCAGGACTCGTCGGGGTCGGAAGGTACACAAGTCAGCTAACTCATCACCAGACCAGCTGCTAAGTTCACACGCAACGTTATACTTACCAGGGTACTAATTGCAAACCTTTACATGAGGGGCTACCCCTCCCAAAATGCTCTTACATTCTTTAGGGCCAAGCCCGAACCTTCTTCGTGTAGGATAAACAACAGTGACATGCAGTCAGTCAGACATATCACTCACCGCGTCTTCTTGGGCATCCTCGGAGGCATCACCGGCATCGTTGACATGGCCGCGGCCGCCGCCAGCATCTTCGTCAGTGCCAGGCTCATCCACGACCACGCCATCATCATCAGACGCAAAGGCCCTGACGAGGGCGTCCACCTTGCCCTCCACCCATCACGCCAGGGCGCCCCGGACGGATATGGGCACGGGTGCGATGGCAGTGTCGAAGTCAAAGTGGGGGTCCCTGTCCAGCAGATAGCTGAAGACGCAGGAGAATGCACGCCCGAGCAAGGCTCGGCTCCTCTCTTTGACAAGCCAACTGGACCTTTTGGAGCGGTTCTCCAGAAGTGTCAAGATGATCAGCGCTGGAGGAGTCAGCCTGGGGGGCGCCGTCAGGCGTCGCCTTGCGAAGAACGGCTGGGGGCTGGAGAGCCCGGGCCTTAGGAACCACAGGGCGCAATTCTGCACCTGACGCCGCTCCAGGGCGGGCCTCGGGAGACGCCGCCTTCAAGACTTCTCGCGGCGTCGGCACCTCGACATCGGTCACCTCAACTCCCGCCGGTTCTCGTCTCCCCGCCCCGTCGCCCGAGGAAGGACTGCTGTGGGCGGCAGGGGAAGCAACCACGGCGGTTGGGTTCTCGCAGGGCCCCATGAAGCCAGCAGGGCGCAGTCCCCACTCGTCGAAGCTGGGCATCTGCCTCACAAAATCAGCCCTGCCAGAGCAAAGATACAAGAGGACACCGTTACTCCGAAGGCTGCCTGGGGAAGGATCGCCCGTCAAGACTCTGAGCACCGTCTGCAGCGGTTCAGGCGCCAAGTCCTCCTCCTGAAGCCGCATGCGGTCTCTGTGCCCCACGAAGTCCCACATCCGGCGAGAGTGGCGCTGGAGAGGAGAAATGCGACATTGGAGGAACTCCTTCACCACCTTGGGCGCTGTCGCGTTGAGCGCCCTCAAACTCTGGAAGCAGCGCCAGACGAAGGCAAGCCGGGGGCTCGCGAGCACCTCATGATCCCAACCCGCGTGGGGAACAACAGGTGAGGTCGGATGCGAGAGCAGAGGGTTGGGCACTCCAACGTCCACGTACAACCACCTCTCTCTGAACTTGGCCTCAGGATAAGGAAGGCTGAAGTCGATCCCTGAAGCGGCCGTCTCTGGCACGGCGAAGAAGCTCACGCACCCTGAGCACTGAGTGGGGTCGCTCAGGCGCAAGGAAAAGAAGTGGCGCAGCAGGGCCACGGAAGGAGGAATGCCTATCATCGCCTCGCAAACAAAAGCAAAGACAGCCAGAAGAGTAATGGACTTCGGCCCGAGGTGCATCATGCGGATCTGATAATGGGAGAGCACCACATTGAAGAAGGCGGAAAAGGGGGGAACCAGACCCGCCCATAGGGCATCGGCAAAGAATTGGACCTCCGTGACGATCCTATCAAGGGAGGCATGGGACGCAGGCCAGGCCATGGTCCTGCCGCACTCGTTGAAGATAGTTGCAAGGGCGGAGCGGACCTTGTCCAAAGCTTCTGGATTGAGTATGATTGACCGGGGACGGCGGGGGTCACCACTGGAGGTGTGCGGGGCAAAGGTGCAGGCTTCTTTCCCCTTCCTTTCTTCGTCGGTGCCATGGCGGTGAGAAGGAGGGAGAACTCGAGCCGGATTGGCGGCGGAGGCTGGAGCTCAAGGAAGAAGGAAAGGTAGGAGGCGGGTGAGCAGCGGAAAGGAGGAACAACTGTGTGCAACTACGGGTCTGCTTAGCTGGGCGCGTAACAAGGCGTCGTGGGGAAGCGCAGACGCCCACGTCCAATCAATCGCCACGCGGCGCCCAAGGTCGCAGGCTGTTGGGGCCCGCGGCGCTTCGTGCTTGCCCCTTTGCTTTCCTGCTAGGCCAAGCCCGGGCACGCCTCGGGCCCAGGGGCTACCGCCGGCATTCTGGGAACGGGGGTCCCCAGACTTGCCTGCCCGCGGCCTGCGGCATGGCTCAAGTGGGGGCCCAGCGCGGCCCATCTTCATTAGCTCAAGCTCAAGACCCTCGCGAGGGGCCAAGCCTCGTGGGGCGGACGACAGGAAGCTTCCTCAGAGGCGGCCTCATCCGGCAGGCTCGCGAGGAGGCGGAGAGATCAAGGCGGGGATACCTCGTGAGGAACCTGTGACGCAAGCCATGACGATCGAGACCAGGTGGGCGCCAGGCGGGCGCCGGCCTGCGCAGTGTCCTTGTTTCCCCTTTGGTGCAAAGGGGGCAAGCGCAGGCCAAGGCATCGGGCAAAGGTTGCCATTCCAGTGCAACAAGACCAAGACCAGCAGAGCGGCAGGACGGAGGTCACCGTGGAGCCCAAGACGGCGTCATCACTAGTGCTTTTGACAGCCGAAGAGCACCTTTGGTCAGGATAACTTGTACTATATGTTCCCCTTCAAAATGGCCAATTGTTGGCGCCCTTCCCGCTCATTATTTTGGGAGAGGCCCAGGGCCTCTATAAGTAGAACTAGCCACACAGAGTAGAGGGAGATCCAGAAATCTAGTAGAGCCCTAGCAGAGAGAGAGAGATGCGACTGAACTCACCCTAGCAGTTCATTGCAGCAGCTCAAGAACACCTCTCGCGAGGCTGTTCTTCCCTTGTACTATTCATCATTAGCCCCTGAGGCAATCCACCACACCACACACTGGAGTAGGGTATTACACCACAATGGTGGCCCGAACCAGTATAAACCTTGTGTCCCTTGTGTTGTTCATTGTTTCCAGCTTAGATCATGCGAGGAGATTGGATGTAGATCGGTAGGGGAGAGATCTCCGCGCGCACCCCAGTGTTCGAACCTCAAGGGTCTGCCGGAACCCGAAATCCGACACTATTCGTCTTTTCTTAAAAGGTACCCACAGGTTACTACATACCTTGGCTATCCTCTAGCTGCTTGTTTACGAGGCCGAGCTCTTCCCCGGCCCGCTCTAGTTTCCGCTTTAGTCCGGAGACCTCTGCAGCATGAGCGGTGGTAGCCTACAATGATACCTGCTTATTCACACAGACAACTTATGTTAGACTCCTGCGATATTTCTTCTCGATCCTCTATTTGGCTTTTTCTTTCCGAACACCAAACAGAGCAACATGGGCTACTGTCTATACTATGATATTCTTCCTACAAACACATTACTTACCTCAAAGCCTGATAGAAGGCTAGTGCAGGCTTCAGTCACTCCTCTTTTTACGAACTGGACCTTCTCTATTACCGTGCCCATAAGGGCGCGATGTTCATTCACAATAGAGGCGCCTCGTAGCGCCTCCAGCAGGTTATCCGGTGCCTCTAGTTGGATAGAGGTTACCGGCGGAGCAGGCACATTCCCTCCTTTTGGGGCATGCCGTTCGCTGGATTCCGGAGCCGCATAGATCTCCGGAATGGTATTCGGCTTAGGTCCGAAAGGAACTCGGCCCCTATCACCAGTCCCCATAGGGGCTTTTCCCCCATGTGTCTGGTGACTGAGGAATCGTCCTGGGGTGCCACCCCGACGATCTCCGAAAGCCCCCCCTGTCGGGGAAGGTCTTTTGCGACACCACCTCATCGTCACCCTTGGGAGAGACGGAATGAGCAGGTGGCGGATACATGCTAGCCATCTCCTTTGAGTCTAGCGACCCCTCTGTCGAGGATCGCGGGGAGCCATCGCGTGTTGGACTGCAATAACAAGGTTTAAGGTATATCAATATTACAAACCGGGAAGGCCAGACATTTTCGGATTCTGGTACTTACGAGGTGGCCCGAGGCTTGGTCCGGCGAGGTCGCTCTGGACTGCTACCAACATCCCACACATAGTTATCCGCGAGGGAGCCCCTAACCCTCTTAGGTGCTTTCGCCTCCGAATTTGTGGGGGCCGCTCTCTTCTTCCTCCCCACTTCAGGTGAGGAGTCACTTTCTTCTTCCTCTTCGTCGTCATCGTCAGCGGACGAAGAGGAAGTCTCATCTTCAGACATCATGTCCGGAGCGCCCTTTTGATGAGGGCCCTTCTTGGCCCCTTTGGCCGCTTTCTTGATTGTCTTCTCTGGCACCTCATAAGGTGCTGGAAAGAGCGTTTTCATTAGTAATGGGAATTCTTGGCCTTCGGGCAATGGAGTCGGACAGTTAATCTCCTCAGCTATCTTGATCCAGGCCTGAAAAACATGGGTAGGAAAGCTTAGGATTTTTCTCAAAATATGCTAGTAAAGGGTACGCCTTGAAAACATTAAAAGAACTTACCGGGTTAGCCTGTCGTTTTAAGCTAAGCCCGCGATCTTCGGTCATGGGCGGTGGCGTCTCGCCGGCCTTGAAGAGCACTTTCCAGATTTCTTCGTGCGTCGTGCCGAAGAGATCTAGTAGCGTCTGGCGCTTGGCCGGGTCGTACTCCGACAGATAACAAGTCCGGTGTTGGCACGGAAGGACCCGACGAATGAGCATGACCTGGACCACGTTGACAAGCTTGATCTTCCTATCTATCATGTTCTGGACGCATGTCTGGAGCCCAGTCAGCTCGTCTGAGGGACCCCCAGGTTAGGCCCCTCTCTTGCCAGGAGGTGAGCCACATCAGGATTCCAGATCAGAATTCGGGGGCCGCCACCCAGTTGGCGTCACGCGGCTCGGTGATATAGAACCACCCCGATTGCCACCCTTTCACCATCTCAGCGAATGAGCCTTCAGGCCAGGTAACGTTGGGCATCTTGCCCACCATGGCGCCTCCGCACTCTGCTTGTTGGCCGCTCACCACCTTCGGCTTCACATTGAAGGTCTTCAGCCATAGGCCGAAATGAGCAGGATGCGAAGAAAGGCCTCGCACATGACTATGAATGCCGTGATGTTGAGGATGAAGTTTGGTGCTAGGTCATGGAAGTCTAGCCCGTAGTAGAACATCAGTCCACGGACGAAGGGGTGAAGAGGGAAGCCCAGCCAGTGGACGAAATGTGTGAGGAACACAACCCTCTCATGGGGCTCTGGAGTAGGGACGATATGTCCCTTGGCCGAGAGTTGGTGAGCGATCTCCTTGGCTAGATATCCGGCCTCCCGGAGCGCCTTGATATCCCTCTTCTTGACAGAGGAGGCCGTCCACTTGCCCCCAGCTCTGGATTCGGACATCTTTGGAGTGCTTTCTCGGACGAGGGAAAAGCTAAAAGCTTGGGCGCTGGAGCTCAGGGACGGAAGGAAAGAAAGGGAATCCTTATCCCCTTATAAAGGCCATGAATATCAAGCGTCTCCCCACTCGCCTTAAACTCGCCTATTCCCAAGGGTTGTGCAAACGGCGCGGTTGGGTCGCCCATGCCCGTATTGATGAGAATCCCGTAATAAGGGGACATGATCTCTGCTTCGACAAGACGTGCCAATGGCAACCACGTCTCGAAACATGGAGCGGCGGACGAAAAATGGTTTGAAATTATGACCGGACAGACGTGAGGTCATCAGCAAATGAGACTCGTGTAAAAATATATTCTCTCTGCGGTTATGTATGGTGTGTGTGTGTGACAGGTCCGGATACTATCATCACATCCAAAGACTATCTTGATGTTCGGATAGAAGGGAACCCGCCTTGCAATGCCGAATACAATATGCGCGCCGGACTCCTCGTCATTGAAGCCAGGTTCAGGGGCTACTGAGGGAGTCTTGGACTAAGGGGTCCTCGAGCATCCGACCTGTTATCCATGGGTCGGACTGATGGGCTGTGAAGACATGAAGGCCAAAGACTGTATCCGTGTCCAGATTGGACTCTCCTTGGCGTGGAAGGCAAGCTTGGCGACCGACTATGAAGATTCCTTCTTATGTAACCGACTCTATGTAAACCCTAGATCCCCTCGATGTCTATATAAACCGGAAGGGTTAGTCCGGAAAGGATATATATCCATTACCATAGTCATACATGTTAGGCTTCTAGGGTTTAGCCATTATGATCTCGTGGTAGATCAACTCTTGTAACACTCATATTCATCAAGATCAATCAAGCAGGACGTAGGGTATTACCTCCATAGAGAGGGCCCGAACCTGGGTAAACATCATGTCCCCTGTCTCCTGTTACCATCGATCCTAGATGGACAGTTCGGGACCCCGTACCCGAGATCCGCCAGTTTTGACACCGACACCCCTCTCGTCGCTAAGCATCTCCATGGATAGATCTTGCATGTCCATAGATTTTTTTGGTTTTCCATGGAACGTTTCACAACACAAGCGTGGGTGATGCAGCGGCATGGAGGACTTCATGGCGGTGGTGACCCGGGGCGGCGGCCCTAGAAGGTGGTGGCAGGTGAAGCCATGGCCTCTCGCGGTGGCATGGCGTGGCGGTGTCCCTGTCCAAGGCGATCTGCACCGGCGATCTGGTGACTTTGGCTCTAGATTGGATCGGATCAATGATGGTGATGAGCGCGTGGGATTCCTCTCGACGGCTCTCGCGGTTTGGCAAGGTGGGGTGGCACCCCTCCTCCCATGCTCTAGTGGCGGAACACGCTGACAGTGGCCGGTGTGTGAGGGCTCCCACGGTGGTAGTGCTGTTGTGGATGGTTGCTGGATCTGGGTGGCCAGATCTGGGACTTTGAAGGTGGTCTAGATGGAGCACATGTTGTCAATTGGATGCACATGTTACAGATCCGAGTGAAAACCTAGTCTCCGGCCGGTGGGCGGAACCGGTGATGGTGATGCCCACAGCGTCGTTTCCTTCTTGAAGGCATCATCAAAGTGAAGCTCCCAACTCCTTCTGCTAGCTTCGGGGGAAACCCAAGATCTATCGATCGGATGATGGCGGCACGTCTGCGTCGTTCCCTCCTTGGGGGCATCATTCGTGGAGGTGTGCATTCTGTTGAGGGACCAGTGGACTGTTCCAGCGGTGGAGTGACATTCCAAGTGATGCATCGACGACGTGGAGTCTCGGCGGTGTGGTGAGGTAGGGTCTCGGTGACGGATGTGTGATGATGGACGCGCGTAGGGAGGAGGCGTTGTCTACCGCCGTGGGGGCATTGACGGCAGACCTCGCAAGGTTGATGCGTCTGTACCTGCTCTGAGGATGGATCGGTGGAAGATGGCGGCGACAACCCGTGCGTTGGACCGGTTTGCGCCCTAGACCTGATATATGGCTTGGCTAGGGCCTCCTACTTTAGATGTTAGGCTTTGGTGAGAGGGCTGGGTATTTGGCTCAGACTTTCTGCACCCTTCATTAGGGGATAGGAGTAGCAACAGATGTTGCCAAGATGACGGTTTCAGACATACTGATGTATTACTTTGTAAGGTCTTTGTGAGTAATTAGTAAAATGGTTGCATGCATCTCCCAGATGCAGAGGCTGGGGGTCATCCTCCTTAAAAAACTATCTTTGCACTTTAGTGTTTACCTTACTAAATAACAAGTTGATTGATTGGTGTAGGTTGCAGAGAGTAACACGGAGCACAGTAACAAGCAACAAATACCCACCGGTTGCCAAGTATCAAGTATTTTTAAATAGAGTAAGAAATGATGTAAAAACATAGACATGGGGGTGGATATTTCCCTGAAAAAATAAATCATTACATAGTGTGTTGATGTAATATGACTCTTGGATTATCTCAAACAATTGTAGGCACCTATTCCTTACATAGAGAGACGTTCTTAATTAAGAACTTGCCTCTCACTATAGTCATACTCCCACTTACTTCGGGGTCCGCAAGGAAATTAAGGGTGATTAAGGTGACCTTGCGGGTCAGCCAAAACAATGGATTAACACTCCATAAATAAGGTGACATTGGGGGAGGGGTGAACTAGGGTAAATCGTGTCTCACTAGTAGAAAAACAACTTTACGTGAGTCCTGACACAAACCGGGACTATAGGTGTGTGAAGCCCTGAGACCGATGTGCCAGGTGTCTTCCAGTTATTCGCCATCGTTTCCATGTCATTAGCTTGCGTGTTGCATCTTGCCATGTCATCATCCGCATTGCATATGCATGTTTACGAAAACTTGCATCCGCCCGGGCCTCCCCGTTCCTTTCGTTGTCCGTTCTAGGCCCAGACACACTTGCACGCGCCCGCGGCATGTCTGAAATATTATTTTATGAGTGGCCGGGAAATGTTCTCGGAATAGGATGAAAGTTGGCATGCGGTGTTGTTATGTTGTTAGTAGGCCGCGTGCCAAGTTTCATCGCATTCGGAGTCCATGTGACGCCCCAATGGATAACTATAGCGGCATTATAGCCGGTCTAACAACTGTTGCCGGGTTTTCCCTCTCTTTCCTCTCTAGTCCATCTACACAGTCCGCTACCTACCGCCGGGCCCAACCTAACCTCTCTCGGTTATGCCCGCGGCCCTCCTCGCACGCGCGTCCGAAAGCTGTCCCGGACCCGACCCGGGCAGTTGTCACCGATGGGTCTGAATCATCCCCAAACATCTACAAAACATCTCCATTTTTCTTTTTGGTCTCCCTAGCCTATTTATCTTGAGCGTCCGATCTAAATAGGAGGGTCCGATTAGCCCCTAACCCAAAAATCCATTTGCTATATATAGTTCCCCTTTGTCCATCTCTAGACAAACCCTAAAATCTAGGACATTTGTCCCTGCCGCCGCTGCCGCATTCTTCTCCCACCTCGGGATCCATCCCCATCCAATCAACACATGCGTCCCTGATCCAAATCCCTTCGGCCTCCTCTGCTTTGATCCCTGAGCTCCATAGCCACCTCCACATGCCCCTCGTCCGCGAGCACCCGAGGCCCTGCCTCCTCCTCGTCACCTCGCACCTCACCCCGACGTTCCCGACCTCCTCGTCATCGCCGATGTTGGAGACGGTCACCTCCATCCCCGTGCTCTCCTGATGCCCGAGCGAGGAGCTCCCCTTGGCCCTCCTCGACCTGCAGCAGCCACCGCAGCCCCTCGAGCGAGAGGGCTTCGCCTGCCCGGAGCCCCGCGTCCCCGCTTCCGTCCGGCCATCCACGTCGCCGGCGCACTCAGCAGATGAGCATTGCCACTGCTCTCCTTCCCTCCATCTCTCCCTGTTGCTCCCTCCTCTCACGTCTCTCTCTCTCTGAACCAGGACAACGACGCCATGGCCTCCCCTCCTCGCCATTGCCGCTGCTCGCCCAGCCGTCCAGATCAGGTCGGGAACCGCCTCCCCGCCGCGCTCTCGTCCGGATCCAGCCGCCTGACCCTGCCGCCGTCAGAACTCCGGAGCGCGACGCCATGGACCTCCTTGTCGCGCCAAGTTCCTGCGCCCACGGCCCCCTGCCTCGACCGCCTCCTGTTCGTCAGGAGACGCCGAACGCCTCGAGCTTTGCCTGCCTTGTCTCCATCCGTCGCTGCCACCCTGGCCTCAGATCCGGCTGGTTCCCATGGTCCCTCGCCCCGCCAAGCCCCTCTGCTGCTCCTCTGCTTTGCGCCGCTGCCTCCCCTGTGTCGAGAGGAGGACGGACGTGCCCTGCTTGTCGTTCTGTTCGGGATCGAGCGTCTGCGCACGTTCACCTGGCCTCGTGGGCCTCGTCCCTGCCCAGTAGAAGCCCAGCCCAGCCGCCTACGATTTCAGCCCAATACCTTTTTTCCCGCCGAACGATTTTAGCTATTATCCCGAATTGACAGTTTTGCAGAAAAGCCCTCATACTTCATTCATTTAATAACTCACAAATGGTGCATCGGATTAAAATGTTTTATATATGAAAAATGACTAGAATTTCATCTAGTTTCATAATATGCCACTTCCATCCATGTTTGAAATGTTCAAAATGATGTTTTCTTTATTTTGCTTAAATAACATGCTAAAATGATTTAATTCATAACTAAATAACCGTAGCTCCATTATCAATAAACTTTATATGTAAATGGGGTAGGAAAATGCATAGTTTAACATGGTGCACTCATCTAGCATGTTTAACAACTCTAAAATTATGGTTAGGGCAGAACAGTACCAAACCTAAAATATGCACATGAGGAGTTTCCGGACTTGTTGTTTGTTGCTTCTGGCCTCATTTAAACTTGCCTAGATAGATAGTTTTCTTATGCTTCACCTCTTGCCATGCTAACTAACATTTAATATTGTTGAGTACATAAACGGGAGAGAACTAAATAATTGTTGTGGTTTTTCGTCAATATGCAACCCGTTGCATATTGAGCTCCACTTAACTTGTAGTTTTACTTGTGCACTTTGCCATGCCATGCCTCATTAAACCGGACATGCATCATACTTGGGTGTGCATCATGCCTTGTTTATGTGATGGTTGTTTACTATGTTGTTTGCTTCTTTCCGGTGTTGCTTCTTCGGGTGAGTTCCGATAACATCGCGTTTGTGAGGATTCGTTTGACTTCGTCCATTTGTCTTCTTCATGGACTCGTTCTTCTTCCTTGCGGGATCTCAGGCAAGATGACCATACCCTCGAAATCACTTCTATCTTTGCTTGCTAGTTGTTCGCTCTATTGCTATGCCGCGATACCTACCACTTGCTATATCATGCCTCCCATATTGCCATGCCAAGCCCCTAACCCTCCTTTCCTAGCAAACCGTTGTTTGGCTATGTTACCGCTTTGCTCAGCCCCTCTTATAGCGTTGCTAGTTGCAGGTGAAGTTGAAGTTTGTTCCATGTTGGAACATGGATTTTGTTGGGATATCATTATTATCTCTTATTTAATTAATGCATCTATATACTTGGTAAAGGGTGGAAGGCTCGGCCTTATGCCTAGTGTTTTGTTCCACTCTTGCTGCCCTAGTTTCCGTCATACCGGTGTTATGTTCCTTGATTTTGCGTTCCTTACGCGGTTGGGTGTTATGGGGACCCCTTGACAGTTCGCTTTGAATAAAACTCCTCCAGCAAGGCCCAACTTTGGTTTTACCATTTGCCTCACCACCACCTACTTTTCCCTTGGGAGTCACGCTCCCGAGGGTCATCTTTATTTTAACCCCCCCGGGCCAGTGCTTCTCTAAGTGTTGGTCCAAACTGGGCAATGTCCGGCGCCCCCTGGGCAACCAGGGTCTATGCCAACCCGACGTCTTGCCCATCCGGTGTGCCCTGAGAATGAGATATGTGCAGCTCCTATCGGGATTTCTCGGCACATTCAGGCGGTCTTGCTGGTCTTGTTTTACCATTGTTGAAATGTCTTGTAACCTGGATTCTGAGTCTGATCGGGTCTTCCTGCGAGAAGGAATATCCTTCGTTGACCGTGAGAGCTTGTGATGGGCTAATAGGTGGGACACCCCTGCAGGGTTTTGAACTTTCGAAAGTCATGCCCACGGTTATGGGCAGATGGGAATATGTTGATGTCCGGTTGTAGAGAACTTGACACTTAACTTAATTAAAATGAATCAACCGCGTGTGTAGCCGTGATGGTATCTTCTCGGCGGAGTCCGGGAAGTGAACACGGTTCTTGTGTTATGCTTGAACGTAAGTAGATTCAGGATCACTTCTTGATCACTTCTAGTTCACGACCGTGCTTTGCTTCTCTTCTCGCTCTCTTTTGTGTAAGTTAGCCACCATATATGCTAGTGCTTGCTGCAGCTCCACCTCACTACCCTTTCCTACCCATAAGCTTAAATAGTCTTGATCTCGCGGGTGTGAGATTCCTGAGTCCTAGTGACTCACAAATACTTCCAAACAGTTGCAGGTGCCAATGATACCAGTGCAGGTGACGCAACCGAGCTCAAGTGGGAGCTCGATGAAGATAGTGTTTGTTGTGTTGTTTCGTTTCCTATTGATCAGTAGTGGAGACCAGTTGGGACAATCAGGGATCTAACATTTGGGGTTGTCTTCCTTTTATTTTGGTTCCGTAGTTGGACCTTGTTTGTATTCTAGATGATGTATGTATAACTTGTATTTGTGTGAAGTGGCGATTGTAAGCCAACTCTTTACCACTTACATATTCAGTACATGGGATGTGTAAAGATTACCCCTCTTGCGACATGCCTACCATGCGGTTATGCCTCTAAGTCGTGCCCCGACACGTGGGAGATATAGCCGCATCGTGGGCGTTACTGTGCACCTTTAGTCCCGGTTTGTATAACTATTTGGCTTTGATATCCGTCCCCGTCGGCCCTCGTCCAGTTTATGATTCGAATGTGGTATATTCTCTTTTATAACTATTTGTTGCATTTCATGTTTATCACAATTATGCCCATCAAGTTGACATAGATATTTTTATCTAGGAGGTATGTGAATCGGAAATTGCAACCGACCCTCTTGTCGAGAAGTTAAATTTATTGAAAAAGAAAACGTTGAAAGAAAAATTGAAAATAATTGAAGAAGAGAAGATGAAATTGGATTTGTATGTTGTCGATGTCATCGATGATCACAAGATCAAGATGGATGCAATGCGCTTGAAGATTAGAAAGATTAGAAAATATGCCATTGATAATGAGGCTTGGTATCATTATGCTGTTGGATCAATTGTTACCTTAGTTGCGATCTTGATCGCATTTGTTGTTGCATTTAAATGCTTTAGCTAGAGAGTTTGTATGTTGTTTTATGAGAATAAGTGCGTATGAACTTTATGTATGAACTTGTATTAATTTTGTCTTCTCGGTGTTGTGTAATGAAGATGAGTCGGCAATGGATGTATGATGACTGATGCTCTCCCCAGTTCATTAATGGCGTGCATACTTTTCTGCTTGTGGCTGAGGCAAACAAGCGGACGGATGGTTTTATGTATTGTCCATGTGCTGTCTGTAAGAACGATCAAAATTACTCTAACTCAAAAACCATTCACGTCCACCTGTTTACGTCCGGTTTCATGCCTGACTATAACTGTTGGACCAAGCACGGAGAAATAGGGTTCTAATGGAAGAGAATGAAGAAGAGGATGATGACATCTATCCTGGCCATGGGTTCCCTGAATAAGATGGTACTGCAATGGGGGAAGAAGTTGAGCCGTCAATGGGGGAAGAAGCTGAAGAAGAGGCATCAGATGATCCCGCTGATGATCTTGGTCGGGCTATTGCCGATGCAAAGAGAAACTGCGGAAGTCAAAATGAGAAGCTGAGGTTGCAACTCATGTTAGAGGATCACAAGAAATTTTTGTACCCAAATTGCAAATATGACAAGAAAAAGCTGGGTACCACACTGGAATTGCTGCAATGGAAGGCAGAGAGTGGTGTATCTGACAAGGGATTTGAAAAGTTGCTGATAATGTTAAATAAGATGCTTCCAAAGGACAACAAATTGCCCAACAGTACGTCCGAAGCAAAGAAGGTTGTCTTCCCTCTAGGATTAGAGGTGCAGAAGATATATGCATGCCCTAAGGACTGCATCCTCTACTGCGGTGAGTACGAGGGTTTGAATGCATGCCCGGTATGTGGTGCATTATGCTATAAGATCAGCCGCGATGACCCTGGGGATGTTGAGGGCGAGCGCCCCAAGAAGAAGATTCCTGCCAAGGTGATGTGGTATGGTCCTATAATACCACGGTTGAAACGTTTGTTCCAAAACAAAGAGCATGGCAAGTTGATGCGATGACACAAAGAAGACCGTAAGAAAGATGGGAAGTTGAGAGTACCCGCTGATGGGCCGCAGCGGACAAAAATCGAGGGAAAGTGGGAGGACTTTGTAGATGATGTAAGGAACATATGGTTTGGTCTAAGTGTAGATGGCATTAATCCTTTTGGGGAGCAGAGCAGCAATCATAGCACCCGGCCTGTGACTCTATGTATATATAACCTTCCTGCTTGGTTGTGCATGAAGCGGAAGTTCATTATGATGCCAGTGCTCATCCAAGGCCCTAAGAAACCCGGAAATGACATTGATGTGTACCTAAGGCCATTAGTTGAAGAACTTTCATAGCTGTGGAATGGAAAAGGTGTACGTGTGTGGATGAGCACAAACAGGAGGAATTTGACCTACATGCGTTGCTGTTTGTAACCATCAATGATTGGCCTGCTCTCAGTAACCTTTCAGGACAAATAAATAAGGGATACCATGCATGCACACACTGTTTAAATGATACCAACAGTATATATTTGGATAAATGTAAGAAGAATGTGTTCCTGGGACATCGTCAATTTATTCCGATCAAGCATACCGTAAGAAACAAAGGCAATCATTTCAAAGGTGAGGCAGATCACCGGAAGAAGCCTCGCCACCGTACTGGTGATGATATACTTGATATGGTCAAGGATTTAAAAGTAATCTTTGGAAAGGGTTCTGGCGGACAATCTGTTCCAAATGACGCTGATGGGACGCACACCCATGTGGAAGAAGAAATATATATTTTGGGACCTACCCTATTGGAAAGACCTAGAGGTCTGCTCTGCAATCGACGTGATGACGAAGAATCTTTGCGTGAATCTGAATCTGCTAGGCTTCCTGGGCGTGTATGGGAAGACAAAAGATACACCGGAGGCATGGGAGGACCAACAATGTATGCACGGAAAAGACAACATGCATCGAAAGCAGTATCAGGGTCATGCCAGCTACGCTCTTACTAAAGAAGAGAAGGAAATCTTCTTTGAATGCCTGCTCAGTATGAAGGTCCCGTTTGGCTTCTCGTCGAATATAAAGGGAATAATAAATATGGCAGAGAAAAAGTTCCAGAACCTAAAGGCTCATGAGTGCCACATGATTATGACGCAACTACTTCCGGTTGCATTGAAGGGGCTTCTACCAAAAAATGTTCGATTAGCCATTGTGAAGTTATGTGCATTCCTCAATGCAATCTCTTAGAAGGTAATCGATCCAGAAATCATACCAAGTTTACAGAATGATTTGGTGGTCTTGTCAGTTTCGAGTTGGTGTTCCCACCATCCTTCTTCAATATCATGACACACGTCCTAGTTCACCTAGTCGACGAGATTGCCATTCTGAGTCCTGTATTTCTACACAATATGTTCCCCTTTGAGATGTTCATGGGAGTCTTAAAGAAATATGTTCATAACCGTGTTAGTCCAGAAAGAAGCATCTCCAAGGGCCATGAAAATGAGGTCATTGAGTTTTGTGTTGACTTTATTCCTGACCTTAAGCTGATTGGTGTTCCTAAATCGTGGCATGATGGTAGACTGGGTGGACAAGGCACGCTAGGAAGGGACCAAGTAATATGTATGGACGGGCATTCTTGGGCGCAAGCACACTACACAGTTCTACAAAATTCCTCATTGGTGGCTCATTATACCGAGGAACACAAGAATATTCTATGCTCCAAACACCCGGAGCAGTCTAACAACTGGATTACACGTGAACAAGCGGGGACTTTTGTTGGTTGGTTGCAGTCACATCTCATGCATGACGACACTATTGCAGATGAGTTGTACTTGATGTCCTAGTTACCATCTTCGACTATAGACTTTCAAATGGTACGAGATAAATGGGAATACATTTTACACAATCGCCCAAGATAAAAAAGAGCACCAACCTAAACAGTGGTGTCTGTTTTGATGCAACAAACACCAATAGGCCAAAGGACACGTATTATGGTTACATAGAGGAGATATGGGAACTTGACTATGGACGTGGTTTGAAGGTCCCTTTGTTTTGGTGCAAATGGGTCAATCTAGTAGGTGTCGGTGTCAAAACCAGCCGATCTCGGGTAGGGGGTCCCGAACTGTGCGTCTGAGGATCGAAGGTAACGGGAGGCAGGGGACACGATGTTTACCTAGGTTAGGTCCCTCTTAATGGAGGTAATATCCTACTTCTTTCTTGATTGACTTTGGTGAATATAGGGATTACAAGAGTTGATCTACCTCGAGACCGTAATGGCTAAACCCTAGATGTCTAACCTATATGATTATGATTGCCTCTACGGACTAAACCCTCCGGTTTATATAGACACCGGAGGGGCCTAGGGTTGTACAGAGTCGGTTTATAGAGAAAGGAATCTTCACATCCGAATGCCAAGCTTGCCACCCACGCAAAGGAGAGTCCCATCCGGACACGGGGGAAGGCCTTCGTATCTTCATGGCCCATCAGTCCAGCCATGTTGCATAGCCCGTCCATCCGAGGACCCCTTAATCCAGGACTCCCTCAGTAGCCCCCGAACTTGCCTTCAATGATGATGTACTATCCGGCTTCATGTCTTCGGCTTTGTAAGGCGGGTTCTCCATTATACTTCGGATTGACGATAGTTCGGCTCCATATTAAATATCATGTTTTTGCCGCCGTCGCCCCGACTTCCACGTGTCAGACAAATGCGAACGGTTAAGGTATCTTTTACAAATAACCCCTCAACCATGCAGGGATGGAGTCTATTAAAGGGGATTGGATCTCAGATGCCATTCCATACCACGCATAAATCCTTAGAACTCGCCATAGGAAATCGTCCAAACATGGCCGGCACTCCTAGCTCATCCTCACGCCCTTACGGTCCTCAAAAAGGCGACTGGGAAAGCTGCTCGGTGTCACACACCCATCTGAATGGACTTCAGAGGCAGGGATATCTTCCTCCCGCGGATCTAGTCTTCGTTCGGGCTGGGTTAACTTCCCTCAATGGCGAAGCCCTAGCGGAAAATTTCCCCAATCCTTCTAAAGAGGAGCGGGTGTGCTTCGTTTCTTTCCTTCTGAGAGACGTATGATTCCCTATCCACCCTTTCCTCAGAGGTCTCCTGGAGTATTATGGCCTCCAACTGCATAATCTAATGCCAGGCTCCATCCTGCATATCGCGGGCTTCGTTGCCCTCTACGAGCTATTCCTAGGTTGTGAGGCCCATTTCGAGTTATGGAGGAAATTCTTCTGCCTCGTTCCCCGCTCCCAAAAGGGATCTATATTCGAGGTGGGCGGCGCCGAAGTATGGCGCATAGCCGGGATAGGATACCTGTCCGGCACTCCATAGAAGGCATCCGAAGAGTGGCCCTCGGAATGGTTTTATATCGTAGACGTCGTTCTTCCGGACCCAATCTGGTGCGGCCTTCTCGAATTCTCCAGCGCTCCTTTAAAGAAGCGCACCAGCTGGCGTCCCCGAAGCCGCGTGGAAGGATACAGTGCTGAGGTCGAGAGGTTGGCAAGCAAAATCAAAGTACTTGCCAACTCCGGGCTAACAATAATTGAGGTAATGGCAATTTCAATAACACGATCTATTCAGCTGCTCCAGTCTAGGGGTTTTCCCATGTGGCATTACAACGGGGAGGACGATGCATCTTGTTGTTTACGCAAGGGTCCGGACAACTTTGCCGCCCTGGCCACCATCTTAGCTGATCTTTTCAAAGGGGAGAAGGAAGACTTCACTCGCTTGAAGTGTCGTGAAGGTTTTTCCATGTACAACCCCATCGACTGGGTAAGTTTTTGATGATCAGCTTTACTCAATCCTTTTCCAGAGTTACGCTAGTCGAATCTAATATGGCCGCTTCTAATAGGATTGGAGAATGATCGTCTAGGGGATCTACAGCCTCGCTCCGTAGCCAGAGGATCATAATTGGGATCTAGATCCCGGATATGAAGCAGATCCGGACATATTTATAGAGCTTAAGGAGGGATTTTTTTATCAGGCGAGCTACGAAGGCACGGAAGTGGCTATTATAGCCCATTACCCCGGCCTTCTCCCCTCCTCCCATGTAAGTACCCAAGAGATGTCTCCTCCGAAAGAGTTTTTCCATCGCACCTCACCCACCACACTGTCTCATGCTCCGAAGGGGTGACGCTCGACTCGTCGAGTTGTATCGAAGGTGTCTTCTAGGAAGGCGACACCTGCGTAGGGTAAGTCCTTAAAAAGAAAGGACAATGGTGATACTACCGCGCCCCCGCCTTCACCAAAGAGGTATAGTTCTTAATATGCACCCTGTGGACAGACCGAATTGTGACGTTTTCCGTTGGGCCATCTTGCAGGAAGAGCATACGCCGGACTACATCCGGGGACCTCGTCGGTCGTGCATCGACCAATCCGGCCCCGGACCCTGCCGTAAGGACTAGGGTTGATACAGGTAAAATGCCGGATTGTCATCTCCAAGAGGATTCAGATGATGTATCCGTCCCCAATTCCGAGGTGGAGAGCACGATGAATCATCGGCGGAGGAAAGAGGCCATGCTCGATCCCAGTTTTACCATAGAGGCATTGCATGCCCTCAACTCTGCGGATGCATATATCCGAGCTGCTCGGGATGGGCTTGCCGGAGCCACACACACCAGCTTTCAAAGGATATGCGGGTAAGAGCTTTTTGTAGGAGCAACACTCATGTGCCAGTAGCCCCCGAGACTTGAAACAGTTTGGCCCAACTAATTTAAGAACCGTTGTATAATCAGGTACTCGCGGAGAAAAACGACATGCTATCCAAGGAGCTTGAAGAATGTCGGACCAAGCTTACGGCCGTCACCGCCGAACTGGAGAAGTCCAAGAAGGCACCAAATGGTAAGGTCAATCACTGTCCGAAAAATACGATTCTGCGCCAACAATGTTTTTTTAAATATACACTGTTTGTTTACGGCTGCAGGATCGTCGGATTAGCTGGAGCACAGACTGAAGGCTGCGCAGGCGGATAAATAGGATGCCGAAAGGCAAGAAGTCGCTGGTCAATGTATACTAACATGAACTAGGGATGAGAAGAACAAACTACAGGATGCCAACATCAAGCAAGCCGAGGAGTTGAAGGACGTAAGAGCCCAACTGTCGGATGCCTTGAAGGAGAACCGAAAGCTAAAAGGTGGCATATTTAGTATGTCCCTGAACCTAACTTTCATAAGATCCCCCAATGGAAAAAATTTAAGAGATTTGTGCCTGTAGGTTGGTTAACTGAGCAGCCCGAAGGAGAAGTGTCTGGATTCCATGGCGACTTGCTGCAAGAGCTATCCAAAGTGCATGAGCGAGCTCGGAAAGCCATGAGGAATATGGCGAAGGCTTTATGGCCATTCAATTCTCCTCCAGGAATGATGGAGGAGCTCGCAGAGTTATTCAAGGGAGCTCGTCTTTGTTTTGAGTTGTGGAAGGCATCGACATGTCGAGAAGGTGCACGAGAGGCTTGGGCCATGGTGAAAACGCGGTATACCGGACTTGATCCGAACCATATGGCCCGGGTCGGACCTCGAGGACCAGACAGACAAGAAATTCCGATTAGCTTGGTGTACGACCAAGTAAAGATAGCCGCCAAATTTTCACAGCAGGACTGTAAACTAGACAGCCTGATAGATGGCATAGATAAGGAGTAGGCGTGTAATTTTATGTGATGGTACACTTTATCGGCAAAGCTTATCTCCGACCGAATTGTAAAAGATTGTCGTGGTAGACCTTCCGCTTTCAAACTCCGAAACCCAAGGGTGGAGTGTTTTCGAATACTATACCTGTGGGAAACACCAAGTATGTTCGAAAACCAGGCAATCCGGTCATAATGCTTGAACAGACAAACTGTATTGGGTGAGTTATGTTATATTACTTTTTAACGTAAGAAACATCTTCCAAAAAGAATAGTTTCGTTAAGGGTTCCTCTCCCTGGGTCGGCATGCATTTATGCATGACTAAGCTATGATGCGAAAGAATCACATGAGTCTTTGTATTTTGGTAGTTTATATTGCTACAAAGGCAGCTCATCTTTTGTCTGCCGACCAATTATTCCCTTAAGAACGCTAGCTTTCGGCTTCACCCGTCTGAGGTACATGTCCGGATGACCCGGTTGTAAAAATCACAGAGGTGCTCCCTTTATGCCCTACACGAACGAGCGAGAATGTAGGGCATAAGAACAGGAGCCAGGCAACCCAGCAGCAAAAAGTTAAGTCATAGAGGTGCATATAATGGCGAAGACAGGACATATATGAGCAAACAACACACATATATATGGTGAGCTTTATGCTCGAAATGATAATAAGCTTCTATTAGAGGAAGCCCCCAGTTATGGTGGGGTGTGTACATTTAAGGATGCATACCCCTCAAGTGTGCGGCTTACCCGAACACACGCTATAAGTTGTAAGGGGAAAAGAAAAAGGAAAAGGTGAAAAAAGGGAGCAAAAGGTAGCGAACAATGTGTTCGGACTTAGGCGTAGAATCTTCGGAGTCTGGCAGTATTCCATGAGTTTGGCTCTAAGCGATTGTCCGATGCGTTGCGAAGGTGATAGGCTCCTCCAGTGAGAACTTCATCTAAAATGAAGGGACCCTCCCATTTGGGCTTGAGCTTATCCTTTTTCTTCTCTGGTAGGCGTAGAACGAGTTCACCAACATTATAAGTCTTAGCCCGCACTTCTCTGCTTTGGTATCTTCGAGCTTGTTGTTGGTAGAATGCGGAACGGGCCTTTGCGACATCGCGCTCCTCCTCCAGGCCATCTAAATTTTCTTGCCGATCAAGCTCGCCCTCTTTCTCCTTGTACATGGGCACTTGAGGTGAGTCATGAATAATATCGCAGGGCAGGACAGCCTCTGCGCCGTACACCATGAAGAACGGTGTGTATCCGGTCGTGTGATTGGGTGTGGTTCGCAGCCCCCAGAGTACAGAGTCGAGCTCCTCGACCCAGTGTTTATTCGACTCCTTTAAGGATCACACTAGTCTGGGTTTGATTCTGCTCATTATCAGGCCATTGGCCCGTTCAACTTGACCGTTTGTTTGGGGGTGATATACGGAGGCATAATCGAGTTTAATACCTAGATTAGCACACCATTTTTTCACCTCGTCGACTGTAAAGTTAGATCCATTATCGGTAATAATACTATGTGGGACACCATAACGGTGTACGACACCGGATACAACGTTTGTCATCGGTCCGGCTTGAACGGTTTTAACTGGTTTGGCCTCTATCCACTTAGTGAATTTATCTACCATAACCATCAAATATTTTTTCTTATGGCTGCCCCTTTAACGGGTCCGACCATGTCCAGCCCCCAGACCGCGAAAGGCCAAGTAATGGGGATTGTTCGTAGGGCAGTGGGTGGCATGTGGCTTTGATTGGCAAAAAGCTGGCATCCGACATAGCGCTGTACGAGGCCCTGTGCGCCTGCTCGGTCCGTGGACCAAAAGAAACTTGTACGGAAGGCCTTACTTACAAGGGTCTGAGCTGCGGCATGATGGCCGCCAAGACCAGCATGTATTTCAGCCAAGAGCGGCCATCCCTCCTCTTCGAAGATACATCTTTGAAGGACTCCGGTAATGCTTTTCTTGTAGAGCTCTCCTTCATGAACCTTGTAGGGTTTCGAACGTCGAACGATGCAACGAGCCTTGTTCTGGTCCTCAGGGAGCTCCCGCCTATTAAGGTAGGCCAGGAAGGGTTCGGTCCATGGGGCGATTACTGCCATGATTACATGGGCGGAAGGCGTTGGTTCTATGCCCGAGCCCCCGATGATGTCCGAATCATGTTCGGCATTCGGGGGTGTGATCGGCGCCGGACTAGAATTTCCGCTCTTGTCCTGCCATACCACAGATGTCTTAAAGAGCCTTTCCAAGAAGGTGTTATGCGGGATGGGGTCGCGTTTAGCGCCCATACGAGCAAGGATGTCCGCTGATTGGTTACTGTCTCGAGCCACGTGATGAAACTTGAGCCCCTCGAACTGAGCTGATATTTTGAGCACGACATTGCGGTAAGCTGCCATCTTTGGATCTTTTGCATCAAATTCTATGTTTATTTGGGATATTGCGAGGTTTGAATCCCCGCGCACTTCGAGGCATTGTATGCTCATAGAAACAGCCATCCGGAGACCATGCAGTAGTGCCTCATATTCGGCTGCGTTATTGGAGTCCATGTACATGACTTGCAATACGTAACGGACTGTGTCCCTTGTAGGGGATGTTAGGATGACACCAGCCCCCAATTCATCTAACATTTTAGAGCCATCAAAGTACATCACCCAGTTGGAGTATGTACCATATTCTTTGGGGAGTTCGGCTTCTGTCCATTCAGCGATGAAGTCGGCCAACACCTGAGATTTAATGGCTCGGCATGGTTTGTACGTTATTTCAAATGGTAGGAGCTCGATGGCCCATTTTGCAATGCAGCCGGTGGCATCTCGATTATTTATGATATCATTGAGTGGTACCTCGGAGGCCACCGTGATCGAGCACTCTTGAAAGTAGTGTCGCAGCTTCCGAGATGCCATGAAAACCGCATATGCTATCTTTTGATAGTGCGGGTACCGGGATTTACATGGTGTGAGAACCGCCAATACGTAGTATACGGGTTTTTGGAGTGGGAATTTATGTCCCTCTTCCTCTCGTTCAACAACGAGTACTGTGCTCACCACCTGGTGAGTTGCAGATATGTATAGTAGCATGGGTTCGCCAATGTTAGGTGCGGCAAGGAATGGGTTGTTTGCTAGTAGAGATTTTATTTCTTCCAACCCGGCTGTTGTTGCGTCTATCCACTCAACGTGATCGGTACGTCGAAGTGGGCGATATAGCGGCATCACCTTCTCTCCTAATCTGGAGATAAAGCGGCTCAAGGCTACCACACACCCAGCTAGTTTTTGGACCTGCTTTAGGTCTGTTGGAATTGCCAACTGTGACAAGGCTCGGATTTTGGCCGGGTTTGCTTCGATTCCTCTATTGGAAACGATGAACCCCGAGCAGCTTTCTGGCCAGAACGCCGAAAACGCATTTTTCCGGATTGAGCCGTAAGTCATATGTTCGAAGGTTGCCGAATGTAAGACGCAAGTCGTCCACCAATGATTCAACATGTTTAGTTTTGATGACTACATCATCTACGTATGCCTCCACCGTCTTGCCAATTTGTTTTTTCACGCATGTTTGAATCATGCGTTGGTAGGTGGCACCGACGTTTTTGAGTACGAAAGGCATAGTGTTGAAGTACAAAGGCCCGTACGGGGTAATGAATGCCATTGCGGCTTGATCGGACTCCTTCATCTTAATTTGATGATATCCAGAGTATGCTTCGAGGAAACATAATGAATCGTGTCCTGCAGTTGCATCGATGATCTGGTCAATGTGGTGCAGTGGGAAGGGGTCCTTAGGGCAGGCTTTATTGAGGTCTTTGAAATCGACACAAAGGTGCCAGGATTTGTCCTTCTTTGGCAGCATGACTAGGTTTGCTAGCCAATCCGGGTGTTTTATCTCTTGAATAAACCCGGCTTCAAGTAGCTTGGCTAGCTCCTCCCCCATAGCTTGTCGCTTGGGTTCAGAGAATCGTCGCAGTGTCTACTTGACTGGCTTGAACCCCTTTATTATGTTGAGGCTGTGTTCGGCCAGTCTACGTGGGATTCCTGGCATAACCGAAGGGTACTAGGCGAAGATGTCCCAATTCTCGCGCAGGAATGCTCTTAGAGCGGCATCGACCGTCGGATCCAGTTGTGCTCCAATGGCTGCTGTTTTATTAGGATCCGCCGGGTGGACTTGGAATTTGACTATTTCATCTGCTGGCTGGAAAGAAGTGGATTTAGGCCTTTTATCGAGAATTACGTCATCTTTATCCACTGTGGAGCGCAGAGCGGTGAGCTCCTCGGCCGTGAGGGCCTCGGATAGTGCCTCGAGGGCCAGGGATGCAGTTTTGTTTTCGGCGTGGAGCGCTATGTCCGGATCACTGGCCATAGTGATGACACCGTTGGGCCCGGGCATTTTGAGCTTCATGTACCCGTAATGAGGTATAGCTTGAAAGCGTGTGAATGCATCTCGCCCCAACAGGGCATGATATCGCTGTTGAAAGGTGCCACCTAGAAGATTAACTCTTCGGACCTGTAGTTCTCAGGCGTGCCGAATACTACATCAAGTTTAATTTTTCCCGAACATCGTGCTTCTCGACTGGGAATAATGCCTCAAAAGGTTGTACTGCTCTGCTCGATGCGGCACTAGTACATTTGCATTTTGTCGAGCGTGTCCTCATAAATGAGGTTTAATCCGCCACCACCGTCCATGAGCACTTTAGTCAGCCGAAAGCCATACACAATTGGGTTTAGAACTAGAGTGGTTGGTGCTCGGACTGATCGGGCCCGTGGTTCATCAGTAGCATTGAAGGTTATCGCCATGTCGTTCCAAGGATTGACTGCGGCTACTTGGTTGAGTTCGGCAAGGTCGCGGAGCGCCCTTTTGCACCGATTGTTTGAAGAAAAGGTCTCGAAGATCGTAAGCACATTGAGATCGTTATCCTCGGGCGAGTACTTGTCTGGGGTAGTGTTGCTGAGGATGGCTTCACCACTCTTAACCACCTGACGGAGTATCCAACATGGCCGAAGGCTATGTGTTGGTTCGGATGTTGGTGTCATGTGTATCTGACAAGGCTTGTTGAGCCATTCATCAAGGACAGTTCTATGTCCCATTAAGGGCTTGATTTTCTTGTCTGTGGATTGATGATCAGGTGCCCTGGGAGGGTGCATCCTTTTTGTCTGAACAGTGGGTGGCTTAAAGGCCGGTGGTTCCCACCGAGCTGTCTGGGCTTTCCAGGCGCTTTCCATTGCGCAGTACTTCTGTACTATGTTGATGTCGCTTGAAGCTACATCGGTATTTCCCCAAAGAGGAAGGGATGATGCAGCACAGCGGCGGTAGGTATTTCCCTCAGATATGAAACCAAGGTTATCGAACTAGTAGGAGAACCAAGCAACACAACGTAAACATCACCTACACACAAATAACAACTTCTCGCAACCCGACGTGTTAAAGGGGTTGTCAATCCCTTCCGGGGTACGACGCCTCAAGTGGCAAATGGACGTGAGATAAATTTGTAGTAAATTGATAGATTGAATGCTAAATAAAATAAATAAAGAATAAATTGCCGCAAGAATTTTTTGGGTTTTTGGTTTCGTAGATCTGAAAATAAAAGCAAATAAAAATATATCGCAAAGGCAAATATATGAGAAAGAAGACCCGGGGGCCGTAGGTTTCACTAGTGGCTTCTCTCGAGAAAAATAGCAAACGGCGGGTAAACAAATTACTGTTGGGCAGTTGATAGAACTTCAAATAATTATGACGATATCCAGGCAATAATCATTATATAGGCATCACGTCCAAGATTAGTAGACCGACTCCTGCCTGCATCTACTACTATTACTCCACACATCGACCACTATCCAGCATGCATCTAGTGTATTAAGTTCATGGAGAAACAGAGTAATGCAATAAGAATGATGACATCATGTAGACAAGATCTATCTATGTAGAGATAGACCCCATCGTTTTATCCTTAGTAGCAACGATACATACGTGTCGTTTCCCTTTCTGTCACTGGGATCAAACACTATAATATCGAACCCACTACAAAGCACCTCTTCCCACTGCAAGATAAATAGATCAAGTTGGCCAAACAAAACCCAAATATCGGAGAAGAAATATGAGGCTATAAGCAATCATGCATATAAGAGATCAGAGAAACTCAAATAACTTTCATGGATATAAAAAGATAGATCTCATCATAAACTCAAAGTTCATCGGATCCCAACAAACATACCACAAAAGAGTTACATCATATGGATCTCCAGGAGACCATTGTATTGAGAATCAAGAGAGAGAGATGAAGCCATCTAGCTACTAACTACGGACCCTAAGGTCTACAAAGAACTACTCACGCATCATCGGAGAGGCACCAATGGAGGTGGTGAACCCCATCCGAGATGGTGTCTAGATTGGATCTGGTGGTTCTAGACTCTGCAACGGCTGGATGAATATTTCGTCGACTCCCCTAGGGTTCTGGGATTTTGGGGCTATTTATAAAGCAAAGAGGTGGTCTGGGGGGCACCCGAGGTGGGCACAACCCACCAGGGAAATACCTACCGCCGCTAAAATAAGTCTAGTTTTGACATAATAATCTAGATACTCAAGCATATCAACAAGCAACCATGTCTTTCAAAATATCAATGCTAAAATAAGTTATCCCTAGCCCATCATGCTCAAACATTGATACATTCATGAAACACACTCGAATATTAGCTACACCCAATACTTAAGTACAATCATATTGCCTCCTAGTTGGTGCTTTTAAAAGAGAAGATGGAGACTCAAAATAAAAATTGCATACAGTAAAAGAAAGGCCCTTCGTAGAGGGAAGTAGGGATTTGTAGAGGTGCCAGAGCTCAAAGCGAAAAACTTAGAGATAAAAACATTTTGGGAGGTGTATCCATCCCACCAACGAAAACGACTTAGAGTTCCCAATACTTTCCATGCATAGATATATCATAGGCGGTTCCCAAACAAAAAATAAAGTTTATTCCTTTTTCCACCATACTTTCACTTTCCATGGCTAGCCGTATCCACGGTTGCCCTCCATACCAACACTTTCCAAGGAATTTATTATTTGACAACATAAAGTAAATTCAATTTTTTGCATTTTGGGATTGGGCATCCCTAATACCTTTGCCTTACTCTCGTGCAATGACAAGTGAATAAACACTCCTCTTGAGAATAACACATCTAGCATGGAAAATATTAGCCACCCTCATCGCTCCACAAGCGAAACAAACACACAAAAGAGAAGTTTATTTTGAAAATTAGAGATGGCACATGCAAATTTGCTTAGAACGGCAAAAGAAATACCGCATATAGGTAGATATAGTGGACTCATGTGGCAAAACTAGGTTAAAGGTTTTTGGATGCATAGTTAGTGATCATACTTAGTGCAAAATGAAGGCTAGCAAAAGATTGGGAAGCGACCAACTAAGAAACAGATAATCTCATAAGCAAGCATTAAGCATAAATAACACCAAATAATGCACCACAAGTAGGATGTAATTTCATTGCATGACTATTGACTTTCGTACATGCATAGGGAATCACAAACCTTAACAACAATATTCTTACTAAAGCATAATTACTCACCAACATAACTCACATATCACACCATCATATCTCAAAACTATTACTAAGAATCAAGTTTATTTTTTCCAATGATCTTCATGAAAGTTTTTATTATATCCTTCTTGGATATCTATCACTTCGGCACTAATTTTCATGTATTGCTTTTGACAAGCTCCGACAAATATAAGTGAAGTTCATGAGCATAATAAATTTTTCTTTCTCTCAAATTAATTTGAGTGAAGCAAGAGAGAATTTCTTGAAAATTTACTAACTCTCAAATAAATCTAAGTGAAGCAAGAGAGCATTTATTCAAAAACACTAAAGCACACCGTGCTCAAAAAGATATAAGTGAAGCACTAGAGCAAGTCCATAGCTCATAAAAATTTAAGTGAAGCATAGAGAGCAATTCTAACAAGTCATGACATAATTTTGGGTCTCTCAAATAGGTGTGTACAGCAAGGATTGATGACTTAAAAGACAAAATAAAACAAGCATAGACTCATATCATAAAAGACGCTCCAAGCAAAACACATATCATGTGATGAATAAAAGTATAGTTTCAAGTAAAATACCGATGGTTGTTGGAAGAAAGCGGGGATGCCACTCAGGGGCATCCCCAAGCTTAGTTGGTTTCTCATTTTTGTATAATAGCTTGGGATGCTGGGGCATCCCCAAGCTTAGGATCTTCCATCCTTCCTTCATCCATCGTAAGATAACCCAAAACTTGAAAACTTTAATCACAGAAAAATCAACAAAACCTTCGTGAGATCCGTTAGTATAAGAATAATAAATCACCACTATAAGTACTGTATCAAACCAATTCATATTTTGTTTTTGTATTATATCTAATGTATTCCAACTTTTGTATGGCAAAAACTCATCAAAGAAAACCATAGAGCTATCAAAATAAGCACACAACACAAAGAAAAACAGAATCTGTCAAAACAGAACAGTCTGTAGCAATCTGACTATTTCGAATACTTCTATAACTCCAAAAATTCTGAAAAATTAGGACGGCCTGGGAAATTTGTATACTGATCTACTTCAAGTGGAATGGGTATTTTACCACTCCCTAGTAGAAAATGAAAATTAATTTCGTGAGCATAAAAGTTTCTATTTTTTCAGCAAGATCAAACAACTATCACCCAAGAAGATCCTAAAGGCTTTACTTGGCACAAACACTAAATTAAACATAAAAAAACACAATCATAACATTAGCATAATTGTGCTAACACTCAAGAACGAAAGGCAAAAAGCAAAAATAAATTTTATTCATTGGGTTGCCTCCCAACAGGCATTATAGTTTTACGCCCTTAGCTAGGCATAAAGTAAGGATCTATGTTTGGTCATCTTTGTCCAACTCTTCAATCAAACACTTAGGATCCTTCAGTGATTTAGCATAAATATATTCAATATAAATACTCCTATGAATAAATTGAAAGATTTCATTGTTGAAAAAAGGATCTCTTATCACTTCAACAAAATCCGGGTGAACACTAATCATCTTAAGATCTCCATTATTACTATTACTAGAAGTTGCACCCTTTTTCTTGGATCTACCCCTCCTTACGGGAGTTTTCTCGATAGTTTTAGCGGAAGCGAAAGCCGTGCTTAGATTGCTAAAGATTTCTTCTAATTCATCAATCCGAGACGGACTTTCTTCTATTCTATCATGATTTATGGTACCCTTTTCCCTTAAAAACATAAGAATATCTCCCACTTTTGACCCAATATTGGTAGAAAAATTATGAATCTTTTTATCTATAATTTCCATATGATCTTCAGTGAGTATTTTCTTTTCAATAGCATCTAGTCTTTCTATAACATGCTCAAGAGTCAAAGTTGTCTCATTGATCATGAGGGGCGGTGAGCCCACTAAATTTCCCATAGCATTAAAGGCATCAAGAGAAGGACACATCAATAAATTTCCACCGGTAATCGTATCTAGAACGAATCTATACCAAGTGGTGATGCCAACATAAAAACAACAAAGAAGAACAATGGTGGATTGCTTACGGGTAGATCTATTATGAGCATTGGAAATCCTATACCAAGCATCTTTTAAATTTTCTCCTCCCCTTTGTTTAAAGTTGAGAACCTCGTTCTCGGGAGTGCAAGCAATAGGGGAAGAACTATCCATAATGATAATAACGACAAACAAGGTTGCACACAAAAACAGATCTGGCAAGAAAACGGTGAACTAAAAGAGAGGCGAATAAAATGGTAAATTTTGTGAAGTGGGGGAGAGGAAAACGATAGGCAACGGCGCCAGAAATTCCTTTTGATGCCGCTTGAAACTACGTCGGTATTTCCCCAAAGAGGAAGGGATGACACAGCACAACGGCGGTAGTTATTTCCCTTAGATATGAAACCAAGGTTATCGAACCAGTAGGAGAACCAAGCAACACAATGTAAACAACACCTGGACAAAAATAACAACTTCTCGCAACCCGACGTGTTAAAGGGGGTGTCAATTTCTTTCGGGGTACGGTGCCTCAAGTGGCGAACGGACGTGAGATAAATTTGTAGTAAATTGATAGATCGAACGTTAAATAAAGTAAATAAATAATAAATTGCAGTAAGGTATTTTGGGTTTTTGGTTTAGTAGATCTGAAAATAAAAGCAAATAAAAATAGATCACAAAGGCAAATATATGAGAAAGAAAACCCGGGGGCCGTAGGTTTCACTAGTGGCTTCTCTCGAGAAAAATAGCAAACGACGGGTAAAAAATTACTGTTGGGAAATTTATAGAACTTCAAATAATTATGACATTATCCAGGCAATGATCATTATATAAGCATCACGTCCAAGATTAGTAGACCGATTCCTACCTGAATCTACTACTATTACTCCACACATCGACCGCTATCCAGCATGCATCTAGTGTATTAAGTTCATGGAGAAACATAGTAATGCAATAAGAACGATGACATGATGTAGACAAGATCTATATATGTAGAGATATACCCCATCATTTTCTCCTTAGTAGCAACGATACATACATGTCATTTCCCTTTCTGTCACTGGGATCAAGCACCATAAGATCGAACCCACTACAAAGCACCTCTTCCCATTGCAAGATAAATAGATCAAGTTGGCCAAACAAAACCCAAATATCTGACAAGAAATACGAGGCTATAAGAAATCATGCATATAAGAGATCAAAGAAACTCAAATAACTTTCAGGATATCAAAAGATAGATCTGATCATAAACTCAAAGTTCATCGGATCCCAACAAACAGACCGCAAAAGAGTTACATCATATGGATCTCCAAGAGACCATTGTATTGAGAATCAAGAGAGAGATGAAGCCATCTAGCTACTAACTACGGACCCAAAGGTCTACAAAGAACTACTCACGCATCATCAGAGAGGCACCAATGGAGGTGGTGAATCCCATCCAAGATGGTGTCTAGATTGGATTTGGTGGTTCTGGACTCTGCGGTGGCTGGATGAATATTTCGTCGACTCCCCTAGGGTTCTGGGATTTTTGGGGTATTTATAGAGCAAAGAGGCGGTCCGAGGGGCACCCGAGGTGGGCACAACCCACCAGGGCGCGCCTGGGTCTCCTGGCGTGCCCTGGTGGTTGTGCCCCCCTCGGGGCACCCCTAGGCGCAGCCAGGGCCCGTTTTGTTCCTTTTGGCCCATAAAAATTCTCCGTAAAGTTTCGTGGCATTTGGATTCCGTCTGATATTGATTTTCTGTGATGTAAAAACACGAAAAATAGGAACTGGCAGTTGGCACTATGTCAATAGGTTAGTACCAAAAAATGATATAAAATGACTATAAAATGATTATAAAACATCCAAGATTGATAATATAACATCATGGAACAATCAAAAATTATAGATACGTTGGAGACGTATCATATGTGTGCCAAATCTACAAAGTGCAGTATGCGGCATCGGTTGAGGGCATTGAGGATCCCTTCGTCCGTACAGTTGTGGCAAAAGACTGATACCGCATCGTCGTCGCAGCAATCTTTAATCTTGTTTTTAACAAGTAGGAATCTAGGCCAAAAGTGATGGACTGTTTCCCGAGGTTGCTGTGATGGTAGCTGCAACTACATCGGTAATTCCCTGGAGAGGAAGGGATGATGTAGCACAGTGACGGTAGGTATTTCCCTCAGTTATGAAACCAAGGTTATCGAACCAGTAGGAGAACCAAGCAACACTACATAAACAGCACCTGCACACAAATAACAACACCTCACAACCCGACGTGTTAAAGGGGTTGTCAATCCCTTCTGGGGTACCGCGCCAAAAATTGCGTGTTAATGGGAGAAAGTTGTAATATATTGAAATAATAGATCACAAATAAAATAAACTGCAGCAAAGTATTTTTGGATTTTTGGTTTAATAGATCTGAATAAAAATGCAAAGGAAAAGTAGACCGCAAGGCAAATATATGAGAAAGAAGACTCGGGGGCCGTAGGTTTCACTGGTGGCTTCTCTCGAGAAAAATAGCAAACGGTGGGTAAACAAATTACTGCTGCGCAATTGATAGAACCTCAAATAATTATGATGATATCCAGGCAATGGTCATTACATAGGCATCACGTCCAAGATTAGTAGACCGACTCCTGCCTGCATCTACTACTATTACTCCACACATCGACCGCTATCCAGCATGCATCTAGTGTATTAAGTTCATGGAAAAATGGAGTAATGCAATAAGAACGATGGCATGATGTAGACAAGATCCATTTATCTATATGGCGGTAGATATAGATCTCATCTTTTTATCCTTAGTAGCAACGATACATACATGTCGGTTCCCTTTCTGTCACTGGGATCAAGCACCGTAAGATCGAACTCACTATCGGGCACCTCTTCCCATTGCAAGATAAATAGATCAAGTTGGCCAAACAAAACCCAAATATTGGAGAAGAAATACGAGGCTATAAGAGATCATGCATAAAAGAGATCAAGAAACTCAAATACTTTCATGGATATAAAAAGATAGATCTGATCATAAACTCAAAGTTCATCGATCCCAACAAACACACCACAAAAGAGTTACATCATATGGATATCCAAGAGACCATTGTATTGAGAATCAAGAGAGAGAGAGATGAAGCCATCTAGCTACTAACTATAGACCGAAGGTCTACAAAGAACTACTCACGCATCATCGGAGAGGCGCCAATGGAAGTGGTGAACCCCTCCGTGATGGTGTCTAGATTGGATCTGGTGGTTCTGGACTCTGCGGCGGCTGGATGAATATTCTGTCGTCTTCCCTAGGGTTCTGATATTTTTGGGATATTTATAGAGCAAAGAGGCGGTCCGGGGGGCACCCGAGGTGGGCACAACCCACCAGGGCGCGCCTGGGCCTCCTGACGCGCCCTGGTGGGCCGTGCCCCCCTCGGGGCACCCCCTAGGTGCAACCAGGGCCCATTGCCTTCCTTCTGGCCCATAAAAAATCTCCGTAAAGTTTCATGGCATTTGGACTCTGTTTGATATTGATTTTCTGCGATGTAAAAAACATGGAAAAGCAGGAACTGACACTTGGCATTATGTCAATAGGTTAGTACCAAAAATTGATATAAAATGATTATAAAACAACCAAGATTGATAATAAAACAGCATGGAACAATCAAAAATTATAGATACGTTGGAGACGTATCAGCATCCCCAAGCTTAACTCCTACTCGTCCTCGAGTAGGTAAGTGATAAAAACAAAAAATTTCATGTGGAGTGTTGTTCGTCAAGTCATATCATATTCTTTTCTTTATAGCATGGACTTTTGGACTTTTATGTGATTCAAAGCAATAGTCTAGTTTTGACATAATAATTTAGATACTCAAGCATATCAACAAGCAACCATGTCTTTCAAAATATCAATGCTAAAACGAGTTACCCCTAGCCCATCATGCTCAAACATTGATCCATTCATGAAACACACTCGAATATTAACTACACCCAATACTTGAGCATGATCATATTGCCTCCTAGTTGGTGCTTTTATGAGAGAAGATGGAGACTCAAATTTCAAAATAAAAATTGCATAAAGTAAAAGAAAGTCCCTTCGCAGATGGATGTAGGGATTTGTTGAGGTTCCAGAGCTCAAACTAAAAATTTGAGATAAAAACATTTTGGGAGGTGTATCCATCCCACCAACGAAAATGACTTAGAGTTCCGAACACTTTCCATGCTAGATATGCCATAGGCGGTTCCCAAACAGAAAATAAAGTTTATTCCTTTTTCCACCATAACTTTACCTTTCCATAGCTAACCGTATCCACGGTTGCCCTCCATACCAACACTTTCCAAGGAATTTATTATTTGACAACATAAAGTAAATATTTTTTGCATTTCGGGACTGGGCATCCCTAATACCTTTGCCTTAATCTCGTGCAATGACAAGTGAATAAACACTCATATTGAGAATAACACATCTAGCATGGAAAATATTAGCCACCCCTCACCGCTCCGCGAGTGAAACAAACAAACACAAGAGAAGTTTATTTTGAAAATTAGAGATAGCACATGCAAAATTGCTTAGAACGGCAAAAGAATACCGCATATAGGTAGATATAGTGGACTCATGTGGAAAAACTAGTTTAAAGGATTTTGGATGCACAAGTAGAGATCATACTTAGTGCAAAATGGAGGCCAGAAAAAAGATTGAGAACCGACCAACCAAGAAACGAATAATTTCATAAGCAAGATTAAGCATAATTAACACCGAATAATGCACCATAAGTAGGATATAATTTTCATTGCATGATCATTGAATTTTGTGCATGCATAGGGAATCACAAACCTTAACACCAATATTCTTACTAAAGCATAATTACTCATCAACATAACTCACATATCACATCATCATATCTCAAAACTATTACTAAGAATCAAGTTTATTTTGTCCAATGATCTTCATGACATTTTCTTTTACTTTATCCTTCTTGTATATCTATCACTTTGGGACTAATTTTCATGTGTTGCTTTTCATAAGCTCAAACAAATATAAGTGAAGATCATGAGCATAACAAATTTTCTTTCTCTCAAAATAATTTAAGTGAAGCAAGAGAGGATTTCTTCAAAATTTTAACAACTCTATAATAAATCTAGGTGAATCAAGAGTGAATTTCTTCAAAAATAACAAAGCACACCATGCTCAAAAGGATACAAGTGAAGCACTAGAGCAAGTCCTAGCTCATAAAAGATTTAAGTGAAGCACAGAGAGCGATTCTAACAAGTCATGACATAATTTTGGCTCTCTCAAATAGGTGTGTCTAGCAAGGATTGATGACTTAAAACAAAAAATAAAGCAAGGAAAGACACATATCATACAAGACGCTCCAAGCAAAACACATATCATGTGATGAATGAAAATATAGTCTCGAGTAAAATACCGATAGTTGTTGGAAGAAAGCGGGGATGCCACTTGGGGCATCCCTAAGCTTAGTTGGTTGCTCATTCTTGAATAATAGCTTGGGATGTCGGGGCATCCCCAAGCTTAGGCTCTTACATCCTTCCTTCATCCATCGTAAGATAACCCAAAACTTGAAAACTTCAATCACACAAAACTCAACAAAGCCTTCTTGAGATCCGTTAGTATAATAATAATAAATCACTACTATAAGTGTTGTATCAAACTAATTCATATTTTGTTTTTGTATTATATCTAATGTATTCCAACTTTTCTATGGCAAAAACTCATCAAAGAAAACCATAGAGCCATCAAAATAAGCACACAACACAAAGAAAACAGAATCTGTCAAAACAAAACAGTCTGTAGAAATCTGACTATTTCGAATACTTCTGTAACTAAAAAAACTCAGAGAAATTAGGACCACCTGAAAAATTTGTATATTGATCTACTTCAATTGGAATGGGTGTTTTATCACTCTCTGGTAAAACTGAAAATTAATTTTGTGAGAGTAAAAGTTTCTGTTTTTTCAGCAAGATCAAACAACTATTGCCCAAGAAGATCATAAAGGCTTTACTTGGCACAAACACTAACTAAAACACAAAAAACACAATCATAAAAGTAGCATAATTGTGTAAACACACAAGAACAGAAAGTAAAAAGCAAAAATAAAATTTATTCATTGGGTTGCCTCCCAACAAGCGCTATAGTTTTACGCCCTTAGCTAGGCATAAGGCAAGGATCTTAAGTTTTGTCATCTTTGGTTCGAGATCCATAAGATGACCTAATGATTTATTCATAAGGTGGCTTAATTCTAGTTCTAGGAAAGTGTTCCATACCCTTCCTCAAAGGAAATTGGAACTTACTATTGGCTTCTTTCATATCAGTCACGACATCGATAGTGCGTAAAAACGGTCTACCAAGAATAATAGGACAAGACAGATTGCAATCAATATCAAGAACAATAAAATCTATGGGCACATAATTACTATTTGCAAGTATAAGACCATCATTAATTCTTCCCATAGGGTTTTTCATAATAGAATCCGCCAAGTGCAAATTCAAAGAACATGATTCAAGATCGGTAAGTCCAAGCACATCACATAAAGATTTCGAAATTGTAGAAACACTAGCACCCAAGTCACAGAAATAAAAAAACATACATAATTTTTAATCTTGACTTTTATAGTAGGTTCCCACTCATCATGCAATTTTCTAGGAATTGAAACCTCTAATTCCAATTTTTCTTCAAGAGCTTTCATCATAGCATCAACAATATGTTTAGTAAAAGCTTTATTTTGTTCGTAAGCATGGGGTGAATTTATCATGGATTGCAACAAAGAAATACAATCAATCAAAGAGCAACTATCATAATTAAAGTCTTTGTAATCCAAAAGAGTGGGTACATCACTAGTCAAAGTTTTGACCTCTCCAAATCCACTTTCATCAGTTTTTTCAACAAGATTTTCACCC
This sequence comes from Triticum urartu, assembly GCF_056163025.1. Taxonomy (NCBI): domain Eukaryota; kingdom Viridiplantae; phylum Streptophyta; class Magnoliopsida; order Poales; family Poaceae; genus Triticum; species Triticum urartu. The sequence continues at coordinate 174,830,435 of NC_141878.1, forward strand.
TTCGAAATATTGGGATGCCTTCTAACTAAAGTTGACTCTTATCTAGTCCCTTTTCATCATTCTTAACTTTACTAAACAAGGAATCAATAGAATAAACACCAATCATTTTAAGATCTTCATCATCTTTGCAAGAATAATCACTAAAAAAAGCTTTTTACAAAAATTCTCTTTTAGCTCTAAGCATAGAAGTTCTTTTCTTAATTTCATCCATAGAAACATAAAGAGCTTTAATTGATTCATCTAATTTAGGAAAAAAATCATCTTGAGATTTTCCACATCATGAGCAATTCTATCAACACTCCTAGGCAAATCATCAATCTTATTCAACTTTTCTTCTATGGAAGTGTTGAAAACTTTTTGTGTGTTGATAAATTCTTTAAAATTATTATCAAGATCAGATGTGTTCCTATTATTATTGTAAGATTGATTTCCATAGGAATTACCATAATTGTTAGAGGAATTACTAGGAAAAGTCCTAGGATTAAAATTACATCTATAAGCATTGTTGTTGAAATTATTGCGAGAAATAAAATTCACATGAATGGCATCACTATTTTGCTCAATCAAAGTAGACAAAGGCATATCATTAAAATCAATAGGAGCACTTTTACTAGCAACCAATTTCATAAGAGCATCAACTTTATCACTCAAAGAAGAAATTTCTTCAACCGAATTAAACTTTTTACTAGTAGGAGCTCTTTCGGTATGCCATTGTGAATAATTTGCCATGATATTATCAAGCAATTTGGTGGCTTAACCCAAAGTAATTTCCATAAAAGTACCACCCACGAAGGAATCTAAAAGATTACGAGAAACAAAATTCAATCCCGCATAAAAAAATTGTATGATCATCCAAAGATTTAACCCATGAGTTGGGCAATTCCTTAGCATCATTTTCATCCTTTCCCAAGATTTTGAAACATGCTCATGTTCAAGTTGCTTGAAATTCATGATATGGGTTCTAAGGGAAATAATTTTTGCGGGAGGAAAATACTTAGTGATAAAAGCATCTTTGCACTTGTTCCAAGAATCGATACTATTACGAGGCAAAGAAGAGAACCAAATTTTTGTAGAATCACACAAAGAGAACGGAAATAATTTCATCATGACCACATCATTGTCCACATCTTTTTATTTTGCATATCGCATAATTGCACGAAGGTATTAATATGGGACGCGGCATCCTCATTAGGAGTACCGGAAAATGGTCTTTCATAACAAGATTCGGCAAAGCGATATTAATATCACAAGTCTCCGCACTAGTGACGGGAGGAGCAAGCAGAGTGCCAATAAAATCATTGTTGTTGGTATTTGAGAAATCACATAACTTGGTGTTCTCTTGAGTCATGATGACCACACAATAAGATTGCACTCAAAAACAGATCCGGTAAGAAAACGACGAACCAAAAAGAGGGGCGAATAAAATGGCACATTTTTGTGAAGTGGGGGAGAGGAAAACGAGAGGCAAATGGCAAATAATGTAAATTGAAAGGAGATGAGATTTGTGATTAGGAACCTGTTTATGTTGAAGATCCTCCCCGGCAATGGCGCAAGAAATTCTCCTTGATGGTAGCTGAGGGAGTCCTGGATTAGGGGGTCTCCGGACAGCCGGACTATATCCTTTAGCCGGACTGTTGGACTATGAAGATACAAGATTGAAGACTTCGTCCCGTGTCCGGATGGGACTTTCCTTGGTGTGGAAGGCAAGCTTGGCAATACGGATATGTGGATCTCCTCCCTAGTAACCGACTCTGTGTAACCCTAGCTCCCTCCGGTGTCTATATAAACCAGAGGGTTTAGTCCGTAGGACAAGATACAATCATACCATAGGCTAGCTTCTAGGGTTTAGCCTCTACGATCTCGTGGTAGATCAACTCTTGTAATACTCATATCATCAAGATCAATCAAGCAGGACGTAGGGTATTACCTCCATCAAGAGGGCCCGAACTTGGTTAAACATCGTGTCCCCCGCCTCCTGTTACCATCCGCCTTAGATGCACAGTTCGGGACCCCCTACCGGAGATCCACCGGTTTTGACACCGACATTGGTGCTTTCATTGAGAGTTCCACTGTGCCGTCACTGTAAGGCTTGATGGCCCATTCGATCATCAGTAACGATGCGGTCCAGGGTGAGGTTTTCCTCCCCGGACAGATCTTCGTATTCGGCGGCTTCGCACTGCGGGCCAATTCGCTCGGCCATCTGGAGCAGATCGAGAGCTACGCCCCTGGCCATCAAGTCAGGTTCGGAAACTTAAAATACACTGACGACATCCGCGGAGACTTAATCTTCGACGAATTCGAGCCCATGTCAGGTGCGTCGCACAATCACGACGAGCATGACGTAACTCTGCCGTCAGACAGTGTTCGGGAGATCGCATCTGCAACTACTCCGGCCTTCAATCCGGAGCAAATTGCGCCATCCGAGGACGGAGGGATAGACCCCGCCATGGAGGCTGCACTCTTAGTGGCGATGGAGCCGGATACTGAATTCACCCCTTACGAGAGCCGTATTGCCGAACCACTGGATTTGTCTCCGACCACGGACTCCGAGCCGCCTGCATCCGTGCCTATCGAATCCGATTGGGCGCCGATCATGGAGTTCACCTCCGCGGATATCTTTCAGCACCCGCCTTTCGGCGATGTGCTAAATTCATTAAGGTCTCTCTCCTTGTCAGGAGAACCTTGGCCGAACTATGTCCGGCTAGAATGGGATGCAGACGACGAAGAAATTCGCTGCCCACCCACCACCCACTTAGTAGCCACTGTCGACGATTTAACCGACATGCTCGACTTCGACTCCGAAGACATCGACGGGATGGACGACGATGCAGGAGACGAACAAGAACCACCGCCCACAGGGCGCTGGACCGCCACCTCATCATATGATATATACATGGTGGACACCCCAAAGAAGGCAATGGCGACGAGACAGCGGAGGATGACCCCTCCAAGAAGCAACCCAAGCACCGACGTCAGCGGCACCGCTCTAAGTCCCGCCATAGCAAAATTAGTGATACCGGCACAAGAGACAATAACACTCCGGATAGTGCCGAAGACAACAACAATCCCCTCCAGCACGATGTAGAGCGGGAGGGTGAACAAGCTAGCCCTCCAGAGCAGGCAGCAGACGGAGGATCGGAGGAGGACAATTACATGCCTCTCTCCGAAGACGAGGTGAGCCTCGGTGATGAAGAATCTATCGTGCCTGAGGATCCCATTGAGCAGGAGCGCTTCAAGCACCGGCTTATGGCCACAGCACATAGCTTGAAGAAAAAGCAACAACAGCTTCAAGCTGATCAAGACTTGCTAGCAGACAGATGGGCCGAAGTCCTTGCGGCCGAGGAATACGAACTCGAGCGCCCCTCCAAGAGTTACCAAAAGCGCAGGTTGCTACCTCACCTCGAGGAGGAAGCATTGAAACCTGCATCACCAGTGTACGATGCGGCTGACCGGCCACTTCGTGGTCAGGCCAGAGAGGCGTTTCAGCCTGAAGTTCAGCCTGCACCCTGCCGCCACTCAAACAAAAATACCAAGGCCCGGGGAAACACACGGGACCTGCGAGACGTATTGGATAGCAGGGAAAAACATGCAAGGTCGATATACGGGTCACGGGGGCGCGCGCCAACGCGGGACGATGACCGTCACACCGGATACACTAAAAGTAAATCCGGCCGGGCCGAATACTGCAGACAAGACTCATATGAACTGCGTCGTGATATAGCCTGGCACAGAGGCGCCGGACACCCCCTATGCTTCACTGATGAAGTTATGGATCACGAATTCCCGAAGGGTTTTAAACCCGTAAATATCGAATCGTATGATGGTACCACAGATCCCGTTGTATGGATTGAGGATTTTCTTCTCCACATCCACATGGCCCACGGTGATGATCTGCATGCCATCAAGTACCTCCCACTAAAACTCAAAGGACCAGCTCGGCATTGGCTGAATAGCTTGCCAGCAGACTCCGTCGGCAGTTGGGAGGATTTGGAAGACGCATTCCTTGACAACTTCCAGGGCACTTATGTGTGACCACTGGATGCTGATGACTTGAGCCATATAACTCAGCAGCCAGGGGAATCGGCCAGGCAATTCTGGACACGGTTCCTAACTAAGAAAAACCAAATTGTCGATTGTCCGAATGCAGAGGCCCTAGCGACATTTAAGCATAATATCCGTGACGAATAGCTCGCCCGACACCTCGGCCAAGAGAAGCCAAAATCCATGGCAGCCCTCACAACACTTATGACCCGCTTTTGTGCAGGCGAAGATAGCTGGTCGGCTCATAGTACCAATACGGCAAGCAAACCTGGCATATCAGAAGCCAGGGATAGCAACGGCATACCACGATGCAACAAACACAAGCGCCGCAAATATGGTGAAAATGCCAAAAATACGGCAGTTAATGCCGGGTTCAGGGGCTCAAAGTCCGGTCAGCGAAAAGGGCCACCCAAAAATACAAATCCGGGTCCATCCAGTCTGGACCACATACTCGCTCGCCAATGCCAAATTCATGGCACCCCAGATACGCCAGCTACCCATACCAACAGAGAATGCTGGGTCTTCAAACAAGCCGGCAAGGCAGGCGCCAAAGACGAAGACGGGTCTCAAAGCGACGATAGCAACAAAGAGCCCAGATCACCGAACACAGGAGGGCAAAAGAAATCCCCACCCCCATATTCAATCGGTGAATGTGGTAAATACCACCCAAGTTGCCAACTTGGACCGGATATGTAACCTTAGGGATGGCGGCTCAACAGAACTAGCCGTCCCACAATATAAGCTAGGGCCGGTCACCTTCGACCACACGGATCATCCGGTTAACGCCAATCAGGGCAATCCAGCCGCACTAATCCTCGACCCAATAGTAGACGGGTTGCACCTCACTCGAGTCCTTATGGACGGAGGTAGCAGTTTAAATCTGCTTTACCAGGACACAGTGCGCAAGATGGGCATTGATCACTCAGCGATCAAGCCCACTAAAGCCACTTTTAGAGGCATCATACCAGATATGGAGGTTAGCTGTACAGGCTCCATTGCCCTCGAGGTAATCTTCAGATCACCAGAAAATTACCGTATCGAAGAGTTAATCTTTGAAATCGCCCCTTTCAGCAGTGACTATCAAGCACTGCTCGGGCGAACCACGTTCGCTCGGTTCAACGCGGTGCCACATTATGCCTACCGTAAGCTCAAAATGCCCGATCCACGCGGCGTCATGATGGTTCAGGGCAAGGCCGAACCTTCCTTCGACACCAACAAATACATCACTGCCTTAGCAGCAGAAACAACAAGCAGCACCTTGCAGCCGAACCTCGAGTCGACGCCCAGGCTCCCGGACACCTTCAAGGGGCTCCGAACTATTTCACGGAAGGATACCCCAGCTCGTCCAGAGCTCAACTAAACACTCCGGCGAAGGCCATGACAGGCCGAACTCGGCGGTTCAACCGCCCTCCGGCACACAAAAGTTTCTTATATTTCCTTCGCAGGTTCACCTTTGCACCGACCAGGACGGACTCCACAGAGGCAGCTTGAACGCGTCAGGGGATCCTTAGACATTCCCCGCAGTGAACGTCCGACTATAATACAGATCCGCACTCAACCTCTTCCCCCTGGTCATAGCAGGTTCTGCTATCACAACTCCTTTTTTTATCACATTACTTGTACCCATACGCATAGACGTATTATTCAAATACAACATGTGGATTTATATGACGTTTACTTGCTGATTATTTCTTATCGAAATCATTTCATCAAGTGGCATCCATACACAGGATATGCCTTAAATATGCCAGGGGCTTCGTTTTTCCCGTAACACGGCAATAAAAGTCCGAACACCTTCATGGAAGTTCGGCACCCTGAACCTATAGCATTATATGCATCAGCTCTGAATCATGTCTTGGGTCAATAGTTGGGTTTGCCCGGCTCCCATATTTTGGTACCTTACATTCCGCTATATCGGCTAAGGTAGCACTGGGAGAACTACTGCGATTGTGTCCGGTTCTTCCGGATGAGCACCTCAGTAGAGAAAGCCGAAAACTGACTGTCATGATACGGCGAGAGCTGGTCAGCTGTTCGAGCAGTCACAAAATCTTTAAGGATTTCTCCCGCATAATGCCATAACCAATGCAGTGTGCGATGGATCGGCTTTTTCTCCGATCAGGTGCTTATAGAGCCCCTAGTACGGTCTTCCGAACACAAGGGGCTGCGCCGACCATACTAAAGCTCCTATGGCTAAGTGAGAGTGATAAAGCCCTATAGTCCGATTCCCTGGTTCGTTGTGCTGAGCACCTCCTTCGGAGGACCCAAAACTGGGATAAAGAGTGCTCAGGTTTATCCCGAACACCCCCGTACTTCTTACGTGGGGGCAGAAGCCGACGACTAGCCAACTCTAAGTTTTAACATAAAAACGGCCACACAGGAGGGTAAACTTTTATATAACAGGCGACGTATAAATGACCTTGTTCAAACATTACAGAGGACAACATGATCGGCATTCATGGAAATATAATGTCCTTGGTGCATAGCACCGCTGCAAGGTAGGATCCTTTCAGGACACTCTTATAATATAATTCGGGCTTGCGGTGCTCCTTCCCCTCTGGCGGTCCCTCGGTCACTAGCTTTTTGGCATCCATCTTCCCCCAGTGCACCTTTGCGAGGGCGATGGCCATTCGCGCTCCTTCTATACAGACCGACCGCTTGATGACGTCAAGTCGAGGGCAAGCGCTTACAAGCCGCCTCACGAGCCCGAAGTAGCTGCTTGGAATTGGCTCGGCAGGCCATAGCCGGATAACCATATCTTTCATGGCTAGTTCCGCCGCCTTATGCAGTTCGATCAGCTATTTCAGTTGATCGGCAAAAGGCACCGGATAATTCGGCGCCAAATACTGCGACCAAAAGAGCTTATCGGCGGTGTTCCTTCCTTCGGCTCGGTAGAATTGAGCGGCATCTGATATGCTGTGAGGTAGCTCGGCAAATACACCTGAGAAGTCCGGATTCACAATCAGAAACATAGTTTTCCCTTCAAATACTTGCTTTACATGGGAAAAGCATTACCCACCGTGATCTTCCTCGCCTCTTGGATCCCCTGCAGGGCGCTTTGGGTTTCCCCCCGGGCATTGCTCGTGGCTTGACGCGCCTTGGTGAGTTCGGACTCTTTCTCCGTTAAACTCTGCTCCAAGGTCTCGCATTTACTTACTGCCTCTTGCAGCTCCTGCTCAGCTTTAATAACTCTAGCCTCGTGTTTATCACGAAGAGTCCGCTCTGTGGCCGCCTTTTCCTCGGCCTCGGCAATGGCCCTTTTGAGGGCCTCGACTTTGGTCATAACCCCTAGCACAAATTATGCGGCTTATTTCATACTGAACCGCGCAACGCTTGTGCATACCTTGTTTATCCCTCAACTGCATTTTCAATTGGCCAATTTCTTCCATGGCCCGCTCCAGACTTTGATTCAGTCCGGAGATCTCCGCAGTACGAGAGGCAGCAGCCGCTACAGGTATCTGCTTGAAACAGAAGAGAAATCAATATCATTCAATGAGTCTTCCTGTGATCATCAATTGGATCCCCTGTCCGGTTCTTTCTTTCATCGAATAGTGTATCAGGGGCTACTATCTATACTATGACACTCTTTGACAACTTATAAAACATACCTCAAAGCCTCTTATAAGGCTGATACATGCTTCATTCAGTCCACTCTCAGTTGATTGAATCTTCTCAATCACCGCACCCATAAGGGCATGGTGTTCGTCAATGATGGAGGCATCTCGTAACGCCACCAACAAAGCATCCGACACCTCTAGATGGACAGAGGTCTCCGGCGGAACAGGCACGCCCCCTCCAGCCGAAGGAGGCTGCCTTCTTGATTCTGGAGCCGTATAGGCATCTGGAATTGCCTCCGGTGGGGAGCCGAACTCAGGATCTCCCCCGCCGTCAGACCCCATGGGAATCTTTCCCCCCATGTGTCCGGCCCCTGCGGTTTGACCTCCAGGTGCCGCCTTCACGGTTTCTTCCTTTCCTCCTTGGCCGGGGTCCTTCTGGGACGAAGCCTCGGTGTTATGCACCTGTTTGGAGGAAGGGGCCTTTGGGGGCGTCCCGCTCTCCATAGCATTTCAGCTCAGCAGGTCCTTTGATGAGGATTGTTTGGTACGGGACCTCACCGGACTACCAAAAAATATGGCTTATGGTTAAAATACTAAGCCATGATGAGTCCGGACGCTTAAAAGTACTCGGATTTTATATACTTACGAGTTCACCAGGGGCTGGGCCCTGGGATCCCATGCCGGGCCGCTGTCAGCGGCGGCAGTGGACTCCTGCGGAAGAGAAGCCCTTCCCCTTTTGGGCAGTTCGGCCTCCAAGGGTGTGGAGGCCGTCCTCTTCCTTCTTCCCCCCGCAGGGGATTCATCTTCCTCCTCCTTTTCATCCTCTTCGGAGGCGGAATGGGCATTAGAGCCTTCGGGTATTGTGTCCGAAGTGCAGCGACGACGAAGGCCGCCCCAGGCCTTTTTGGCCTCCTTCTCGGCCGTCTTCTTCGGCACCTTGTAAGGCGCCAGGACCAGCATCTTCGTCAAAAGTGGGATGGCCGGGTCTTCGGGCAGCGGGGCCGGACAATGGATCCGCTCCGCCTTCTTCGTCCAGCTCTGGGAGAGTTGAATAAACATGCGTTAAGCGCTTCCTTTGGTTCATGCGGATAGAAAAGTTTGATGAACTCACCGAACTTGCAGGGCGGGACAGTTGGTACCCGCGGTCTTCGGCGGAGTCCGGCCATGATTTGCTGGACTTGAAAAGCACCTTCCAAATGTCCTTGTGCGAGGAGCCGAAGAACCCTCGCAAGGTTAGGTGCCTGGCCTGATCGAATTCCCATAGATTGCAAGTCTGGTGTTGACAAGGCAGTATCCGGCGGACTAACATCACCTGGGCTACATTGATAAGTTCACTGTTCTTATCTCCCATATCTTTAACGCGTGTCTGGAGCACCGACAGTTCGTCGGAAGAGGACCAGTCGAGGCCTTTCTTGACCCAGGATGTAAGCCGCAGAGGGGCGTCGGATCGAAACTCGGGCGATGCGGCCCATTCCTTGCCGCACGGCTCAGTGATGTAAAACCACTACTGTTGCCACTCCTTGATAGAATCATTAAAGGTTCTCGTTGGCCATATGACGTTGGGCATCTTGCTCACCATAGCGCCCCCGCACTCGGCGTGCTCGCCGCCCACCACCTTGGGCTTCACATTAAAAACCTTCAGCCATAAACCGAAGTGCGGTGAAATGCAGAGGAAAGCCTCACACATGACAATGAATGTCGATATGTTGAGGAAGGAATTAGGGGACAGATCGTGAAGATCGATCCCATAATTGTACATGATGCCATGAACGAACAGGTGGAGTGGAAACCCTAGCCCGCGGACAAAGTGAGGGAGGAATACAACCCTCTCGCGGGGTTCCGGAGTGGGGACGATCTGTCCCACCGTCGGGAGACAGTGGCTGATTTTCTTGGCCAGATACCCGGCCTCCCGAAGCTTTTTGATATCCTTCTCTCGGACGGTAGAGGCCATCCATTTGCCTCCTGCTCCAGATTCGAACATCTTTGGAAGGCCTTTTGTGGGCAGAGAAGGTGAACGCTTGGGTGCTGGAGCCTGAGCAGAAGGGAATGAATCGGGAAGAAGGCGTGGGTGAAAAGAGTGAATCCTTGTCTCTTTATAAGGGCAGAAGGGGCGGTTGATACGTCTCCAATGTATCTACTTTTCCAAACACTTTTGCCCTTGTTTTGGACTCTAACTTGCATGATTTGAATGGAACTAACCCGGACTGACGCTGCTTTCAGCAGAATTACCATGGTGTTATTTATGTGCAGGAGCAAACGTTCTCGGAATGACCTGAAACTTCACGGGGCCACTTTTCAGAAAATAAGAAAAATACCTGCAAAAGATGAAGGCCAGGGGGCCCACCACCTTGCCACGAGGGTGGGGGCGCGCCCCCCTACCTCGTGGGCCCCCTGTTGCCTCTCTGACTCCAACTCCACCTCCATATATTGAGTTTCGGGGAGAAAAAAAATCAGAGAGAAGAAATCATCGTGTTTTACGATACGGAGCTGCCACCAAGCCCTAAAACCTCTCGGGAGGGCTGATCTGGAGTCCGTTCGGGGCTCTGGAGAGGGGAATCTGACGCCATCGTCATCATCAACCATCCTCCATCACCAATTTCATGATGCTTGATAACCCACAAGTATAGGGGATCGCAACAGCTTTCGAGGGTAGAGTATTCAACCCAAATTTATTGATTCGACACAACAGGAGCCAAAGAATATTCTCAAGTATTAGCAGCTGAGTTGTCAATTCAACCACACCTGGAAACTTAGTATCTACAGCAAAGTGTTTAGTAGCAAAGTAATATGATAGTGGTGGTAGCGGCAACAAAAGTAAAGACAACAAAAGTAATGTTTTTGGTATTTTGTAGTGATTGTAACAGTAGCAACGGAAAAGTAAATAAGCGTAAACCAGTATATGGAAAACTCGTAGGCACCCGATCAGTGATGGATAATTATGCCGGATGCGGTTCATCATGTAACAGTCATAACATAGGGTGACACAGAACTAGCTCCAATTCATCAATGTAATGTAGGCATGTATTCCGTATATAGTCATACGTGCTTATGGAAAAGAACTTGCATGACATCTTTTGTCCTACCCTCCCGTGGAAGCGGGGTCCTATGGGAAACTAAGGGATATTAAGGCCTCCTTTTAATAGAGAACCAGAACAAAGCATTAGCACATAGTGAATACATGAACTCCTAAAACTATGGTCATCACCGGGAGTGGTCCCGATTATTGTCACTTCGGAGTTGCCGGATCATAACACATAGTAGGTGACTATGGACTTGCAAGATAGGATCAAGAACTCACATATATTCATGAAAACATAATAGGTTCAGATCTGAAATCATGGCACTCGGGCCCTAGTGACAAGCATTAAGCATAGCAAAGTCATAGCAACATCAATCTCAGAACATAAGGGATACTAGGGATCAAACCCTAACAAAAATAACTCAATTACATGATAAATCTCATCCAACCCATCACCGTCCAGCAAGCCTAGGATGGAATTACTCACGCACGGCAGTGAGCATCATGAAATTGGTGATGGAGGATGGTTGATGATGACGACGGCGACGAATCATCCTCTCCGGAGCCCCGAACGGACTCCAGATCAGCCCTCCCGAGAGGTTTTAGGGCTTGGCGGCGGCTCCATATCATAAAACGCAATGATTTCTTCTCTCTGATTTTTTCTCTCCGAAAGCAAATATATAGAGTTGGAGTTGGCGTCGGAGGGTCAACAGGGGGCCCACGAGGTAGGGGGGCGCGCCCCCCACCCTCGTGGAAAGGGTGTGGGCCCCCTGGTCTTCATATTTGGCGAGGATTTTTTTATTATTTTTTCTAAGACCTCCCGTGGAGTTTCAGGTCATTCCGAGAATATTTGTTTTCTGCACATAAAACAACATCATGGTAATTCTGCTGAAAACAGCGTCAGTCCGGGTTAGTTCCATTCAAATCATACAAGTTAGAGTCCAAAACAAGGGCAAAAGTGTTTGGAAAAGTAGATGCGATGGAGATGTATCAACTCCCCCAAGCTTAAACCCTTGCCTGTCCTCAAGCAATTCAGTTGACAAACTGAAAGAAAGAAAGAAAAACTTTTACAAACTCTGTTTACTCTTGTTGTTGTAACTATGTCAAGCCAGCATTCAAGTTTTCAGCATAGATCATAACTAACCACATTTGCAATAATTCTCAGGTCTCACAATTACTCGTATCAATAGCATAATCAACTAGCAAGTCATAATAATAAATCTCGAATGACAACAGTTTCTCAAAACAATCATAATATGATATAACAAGATGGTATCTCGCTAGCCCTTTCTGAGACCGCAAGACATAAATGCAGAGCACCTTTAAAGATCAAGGACTGACTAGACATTGTAATTCATGGTAAAAGAGATCCAATCATAGTCACACCCAATATAAATTAATAGTGATGAATGCAAATGACGGCTGTGCTCTCCAGCTAGTGCTTTTTAATAAGAGGGTGATGACTCAGCATAAAAGTAAATGGATAGGCCTTTCGTAGAGGGAAGCAGGGATTTGTAGAGGTGCCAAAGCTCGGTTTTGTAATAGAGATAAATTGTATTTTGAGCGGTATACTTTCATTGTCAACATAACAACTAAGAGATGGCGATATCTTCCATGCTAAACACATTATAGGCGGTTCCCAAACAGAATGGTAAAGTTCATACACTCCCTCCACCAACAAGCATCAATCCATGGCTTGCTCGAAACAACGAGTGCCTCCAACATACATCAGGTCCCAGGGGGAGTTTTGTTTGCAATTAATTTTGATTTAGTTTGCATAAAGCATGGGACTGGGCATCCCGGTGACCAGCCATTTTCTCGTGAGTGAGGAGCGGAGTCCACTCCTCTTGAGAATAACCCGCCTAACACGGAAGATAAGGACAACCTTTTTTGATACATGAGCTATTCGAGCATACAAAACAGAATGTTTATTTGAAGGTTTAGAGTTTGGCACATACAAATTTACTTGGAACGGCAGGTAGATACCGCATATAGGAAGGTATAGTGGACTCATCTGGAATAACTTTGGGGTTTAAGGGATTGGATGCACAAGCAGTATTCCTGCTTAGTACAATTGAAGGCTAGCAAAAGACTGGGAAGCGACCAACTAGAGAGCGACAACAACCATGTACATGCATTAAAATTAATAAACATTGGATGCAAGCATGAGTAGGATATAATCCACCATGAACATAAATATCGTGAAGGCTATGTTGATTTTGTTTCAACTACATGCGTGAACATGTGCCAAGTCAAGTCACTTAAATCATTCAAAGGAGGATACCACCCCATCATACCACATCATAATCATCTCAATAGCATGTTGGCATACACGGTAAATCATTATAACTCATAGCTAATCAAGTATGGCACAAGCAACTATGATCTCTAATTGTCACTGCAAACATTTTTATTCATAATAAGCTGAATCAAGAACGATGGGCTCATCATATTTACAAAAAAAAAAGAGGCCGAGTTCATACCAGCTTTTCTCATCTCAGTCAGTCCATCATATATCATCATAATTGCCTTTCACTTGCACGATCGAACGGTGTGAATAATAATAAGAGTGCATGTGCATTGGACTAAGCTGGAATCTGCGAGCATTCAATAAACAGGAGAAGACAAGGCAATATGGGCTCTTGGTTAAATCAACAATAATGCATATAAGATCCACTTCAACAATTTAATTATGGTCTTCTCCTACTGACCCCCAAAGAAAAGAAAAGAAATAAAACTATTTACACGGGAAAGCTCCCAACAAGCAGAAGAAGAACAGGAAATATTTTTGGGTTTTCTTTTTAATTATTACTACTATTGCAGAAAAATAAAATACTACCATTTTTTGGATTTTTTCTTAAGGTTTACTAAACACACAAGAATAAAGCAGGAAAAAGAAAATAAACTAGCATGGATATTACAATGAAAAAGTATGAGCACCGACATCTAGTAATGAGTGTGTGTGAACATAAATGTAATGTCGGTGACAAATACGTACTCCCCCAAGCTTAGGCTTTTGGCCTAAGTTGGTCTATGGCCATGGCTGGCCTGGCGGATATCCATAATAATAGTTGTTGGGGTCGTACTGTGATGATGAAGAAGAAGCCTCCGATTGCCACTGACTGGCAATCATCTCCGGATCCCACTGATAGTTAGACTGTCGTGAAGGATTAAATTGTGGTTCCGGCTCTGGCTCGTCAGCTGGTGCAGGGTTCCGGTAGGCATGAATAGCTGCCAACGGAACAAGGTACGTGCCTGCAGTCAAATCAAACAAAGAAGGAGCAGGCAGGGTAATAGTCTCAGGATGATGTTTATTAAAGAACAATTGATATCTAAGCTCCCCTGCCCTATTTTTAACAATAAAATCATGTGCCACCATACTTTTATGATGTAGATAAACACAGGGTAGCACTTTTTCTTCCTTCTCAGCATGCCTAATAGGTATGTTAAAATGTGCGGCTAGGCGTGTAGCATAAATGCCTCCAAAGATGGGACCCTTAGTACGGTTCATATTTAACCGTCTCGCAATAATACCGCCCAAACTAAAAGTGTTATCACTATATAAACCTTGGAGAAGAATAATTAAATCAGGGATACTAAGGTTTCCAGAGTTTCCGCGACCAATTAAACAACGACTAGCAAATAATGCAAAGTAACGCAAAACTGGAAAATGTATGCTAGTGATTCGTGCATCGGAAACCTTCCTGGTTTCTCCTACAGTGATATTATCAATAAACCCAGCCACATCATCATGATGTGGTTCTTCTGTCTTGCCCTAAAAGGGACTAAACAAATCCGACAGAAATCAAAAAGTGACATCTCCTTAGGCTCATCATATAAATGAAATTCCACTGTAGGTGGTGAGTTCCTAGGATGAAAATAAAAGTTTTGCACAAAGGTTTTGTGAGTAAGAGATACTGATTGCATTGGTCATCGAGGAAAGCGGTGAGGCTTGCATTGTGAGCCAATTCATGAAAATCTTGATAGATACCGGCTGCTCTCAAGAAATCTTCAGGAGGCCATTCACACGCCCGAATCTCCGCGGTGCGTGGCAAATTATACTTAGGCTTAGGTGCCTTTTCCTTTGAGCTTTGGCTTGATGAGCCCCTCAATAATCTCCTCATCATTTTTCTGAAACAACCTGAAATTTTTAGTAACTTCAAAAATAAAAGTAAACCAAACTCAATAAAACTGATAGTAACTACTCCTACAAGTGCCTAGAGCCTATATCAAGCATTAGAACTACTTGGAACCATATAAATTTGACATGCAAGCTCAAGAACATGGTCACCTTTGCAGCACAAATTTGCAAAGAATAAAGCACTAGAACAAAAACTAATTGGACCAATGGAGGAGTCACATACCAAGGAACAATCTCTCCAAGCAGTTTTGCGCGAGGTGCTTTGAGCAAGGAGATCGAAAATCGCAGCAAAAGTGGCTGGAACTCGTGCTTGAGTTGGTTTTTCGGGTTTGTGTGAGACAGAGGAAGAAGATGGGTGCTGGGATAAGTGGAGGAGGGCCACCGTGGGCCCATGAGGCAGGGGGGCGCGCCCTATAGGGGGGGGCGCCCACCACCCTCGTGGCGAGGTGGCAGCTCCTCCCACGGTAATTTTTGCACAGTAAATTCTCAAATATTCCCGAAAAAATCATATTAAATTAGCATAGCATTCCGAGGAATTTTATTTTTGGGATATTTTTATATTGCACGGATAATCAGATATCAGATAGAAAATACTATTTTTACTTTATTTAATATAAATAACAGAAAGTATAGAGAGGGTACAGAAGTTTGTGCTTCTAGTTTCATCCATCTCATGCTCATCAAAAAGAATCCACTAACAAGGTTGATCAAGTCTTGTTAACAAACTCATTCCGATAATCATGAAACCGGAGAAATTTCGAATAACACTAAGTTACCTCAACGGGGATATGCACATCCCCAATAATAAGAATATCATATTTCTTTTTGACAGTAGGAAGAGGAAATTCAAAACCTCCAAATATAATTGATGGAATTTTTTCAATAGAGTTGATACTATGAACTTGAGGTTGTTTCCTCGGAAAGTGTACCGTATGCTCATTACCATTAACATGAAAAGTGACATTGCCTTTGTTGCAATCAATAACAGCCCCTGTAGTATTAAGAAAAGGTCTTCCAAGTATAATAGACATACTATCATCCTCGGGAATATCAAGAATAAAAAAGTCCGTTAAAATAGTAACGTTTGCAACCACAACAGGCACATCCTCAAAAATACCGACAGGTATAGCAGTTGATTTATCAGCCATTTGCAAATATATTTCAGCAGGTGTCAACTTATTCAAGTCAAGTCTATGATATAAAGAGAGAGGCATAACACTAACACCGGCTCCAAGATCACATAAAGCAGTTTTAATATAATTTCTTTTAATGGAGCAAGGTATAGTAGGTACTCCGGGGTCTCCAAGTTTCTTTGGTATTCCACCCTTAAAAGTATAATTAGCAAGCATGGTGGAAATTTCAGCTTCCGGTATCTTTCTTTTATTAGTAATGATACCTTTCATATATTTAGCATAAGGATTTGTTTTGAGCACATCAGTTAATCTCATACGCAAAAAGATAGGCCTAATCATTTCAGCAAAGTGCTCAAAATCCTCATCATCCTTTTTCTTGGACGGTTTCGTAGGAAAAGGCATGGGTTTATGAACCCAAGGTTCCCTTTCTTTACCATGTTTCCTAGCAACAAAGTCTCTTTTATCATAACGTTGATTCTTTGATTGTGGGTTATCAAGATCAACAGCAGGTTCAATTTCTACATCATTGTCATTACTAGGTTGAGCATCATCATGAACATCATCATTAATATTTTTACTAGGTTCATGTTCATTACCAGATTGTGTTCCAGCATCAGACATAGAAATATCATTTGGATTATCAGGTGGCTCAGCAATAGGTTCACTAGAAGTTTTCGTAGTCCTATCATTTTTCTTCTTCTTCTTTTTAGAAGAACTAGGAACATCAATATTATTTCTTTGAGAATCTTGCTCGATTCTCTTAGGGTGGCCTTCAGGATACAAAGGTTCCCGAGTCATTCTACCAGTTCTAGTAGCCACTCTAACAACATAATCATTTTTCTTACTATTCATTTCATCAAGCACTTCCTTTTGAGCCTTAAGTACTTGTTCTACTTGGGTGGTAACCATAGAAGCACGTTTGCTAACAAGTTTAAGTTCACCTTTAATATCAGCCATATAATCACCCAAACGTCTAATCATATAAGCATTTTCTTTTAATTGTCTACCAAAATAAGCATTGAAGTCATCTTGCTTATACATAAAGTTATCAAGCTCATCCAAGCACTAACTAGCAATTTTAGTAGGAGGGACTTCAGCTCTATCATATCTATAGAGAGAATTTACCTTTACTACCTGTGTCAGGATATCAGGATCAGGAGGTTCTTCAGTGAATACATAATTGAGATCATATGTTTCTTCAACAGGTGGTGAATTAAGACATGTATTTCTTCAATAGGAGGTAAATTCTTAACGTCTTCAGCTTTAATACCTTTTTCTTTCATATATTTCTTTGCCTCTTGCATATCTTCGAGATTGAGAAATAAAACACCTCTCTTCTTCGGAGTTGGTTTAAGGATAGGCTCAGTAATTGGAGCAGGAGATGGCTCGGGAGGTGCCCAATTATTTTCATTTGTCAACATATTATTCAATAGAATTTCAGCTTCATCCGGTGTTCTTTCCCTGAAAACAGAACCAGCACAACTATCCAGGTAATCTCTGGAAGCATCGGTTAGTCCATTATAAAAGATATCAAGTATTTCAGGTTTCTTAAGAGGATGATCAGGCAAATCATTAAGTAACTTGAGAAGCCTCCCCCAAGCTTGTGGGAGAATCTCTTCTTTAATTTGCACAAAATTGTATATTTCCCTCAAAGCAGCTTGTTTCTTATGAGCAGGGAAGTATTTAGCAGAGAAGTAATAAATCATATCCTGGGGACTACGCACACAACCAGGATCAAGAGAATTAAACCATATCTTAGCATCGCCCTTTAACGAGAATGGAAATATTTTGAGTAAATAAAGGTAACGTGATCTCTCATTATTTGTGAACAGGGCAGCTATATCATTTAACTTAGTAAGATGTGCCACAACAGTTTCAGATTGATAGCCATAAAACGGATCAGATTCAACCAAAGTAATTATATCAGGATCAACAGAGAATTCATAATCTTTATCAGGAACACATATAGGTGAAGTAGCAAAAGCAGAGTCAGGTCTCTTTCTATCTCTAAGTGATTCTTTGTTCCATTTAATTAATAACCTCTTAAGCTCATATCTATCTCTGCAAGCAGAAATAGTAGCAGAAGATTCCATATCAAAAAGATAACCCTCAGGAATAACAGGCATATTTTCATCATCGTATTCAGATTCAATAATTTCTTTTTCTCTAGCCCTAGCAATTTGTTCATCAAGAAATTCACTAAGGGGCACAGTAGTATCAGGCATAGAAGCAGTTTCATCATAATTATCATGCATAGCAGAAGTGGCATCATCAATAACATGCGACATATCAGAACGAAGAGGAGAAGCAGGTGTAGGTGTCGCAAACTTACTCATAACAGAAGGTGAATCAAGTGCAGAGCTAGATGGCAGTTCCTTACCTCCCCTCGTAGTTGAGGGATAGATCTTGGTTTTTGGATCTCTCAAGTTCTTCATAGTGTCCAGCAGATATAATCCCAAGTGACTCAAAGAATAGACCTATGCTCCCCGGCAACGGCGCCAGAAATTTGTCTTGATAACCCACAAGTATAGGGGATCGCAACAGCTTTCGAGGGTAGAGTATTCAACCCAAATTTATTGATTCGACACAAGGGGAGCCAAAGAATATTCTCAATTATTAGCAGCTGAGTTGTCAATTCAACCACACCTGGAAACTTAGTATCTATAGCAAAGTGTTTAGTAGCAAAGTAATATGATAGTAATGATAACGGTAACAAAAGGTAACAATAGTAAAAGCAATGTTTTTGGTATTTTGTAGTGATTGTAACAGTAGCAACGGAAAAGTAAATAAGCGTAAACCAGTATATGGAAAACTCGTAGGCACCGGATTAGTGATGGATAATTATGCCGGATGCGGTTCATCATGTAATAGTCATAACATAGGGTGACATAGAACTAGCTCCAATTCATCAATGTAATGTAGGCATGTATTCCGTATATAGTCATACGTGCTTATGGAAAATAACTTGCATGACATCTTTTGTCCTACCCTCCCGTGGCAGCAGGGTCCTATGGGAAACTAAGGGATATTAAGGCCTCCTTTTAATAGAGAACCGGGACAAAGCATTAGCACATAGTGAATACATGAACTCCTCAAACTATGGTCATCACCGGGAGTGGTCCCGATTATTGTCACTTCGGGGTTGCCGGATCATAAAACATAGTAGGTGACTATAGACTTGCAAGATAGGATCAAGAACTCACATATATTCATGAAAACATAATAGGTTCAGATCTGAAATCATGGCACTCAGGCCCTAGTGACAAGCATTAAGCATAGCAAAGTCATAGCAACATCAATCTCAGAACATAAGGGCTACTAGGGATCAAACCCTAACAAAACTAACTCGATTACATGATAAATCTCATCCAACCCATCACCGTCCAGCAAGCCTACGATGGAATTACTCACGCATGGCGGTGAGCATCATGAAATTGGTGATGGAGGATGGTTGATGATGACGACGGCGACGAATCCCCCTCTCCAGAGCCCCGAACGGACTCCAAATCAGCCCTCCCGAGAGGTTTTAGGGCTTGGCGGCGGCTTCGTATTGTAAAACGCGATGATTTCTTCTCTCTAATTTTTTTCTCTCCGAAAGCAAATATATAGAGTTGGAGTTGGCGTCAGAGGGTCAACAGGGGGCCCATGAGGTAGGGGGCGCGCCCTAGGGGGGGCACCCTCGTGGAAAGGGCGTGGGCCCCCCGGTCTTCATATTTGGCAAGGATTTTTTTATTATTTTTTCTAAGACCTCCCGTGGAGTTTCAGGTCATTCCGAGAATATTTGTTTTCTGCACATAAAACAACATCATGGTAATTCTGCTAAAAACAGCGTCAGTCCGGGTTAGTTCCATTCAAATCATACAAGTTACAGTCCAAAACAAGGGCAAAAGTGTTTGGAAAAGTAGATACGACGGAGACGTATCAATGCTCACTGCCGTGCCTGAGTAATTCCATCGTAGGCTTGCTGGACGGTGATGGATTGGATGAGATCTATCATGTAATCGAGTTAGTTTTGTTAGGGTTTGATCCCTAGTGTCCACTATGTTCTGAGATTGATGTTGCTATGACTTTGCTATGCTTAATGCTTGTCACTAGGGCCCGAGTGCCATGATTTCAGATCTAAACCTATTATGTTTTCATCAATATATGAGTGTTCTTGATCCTATCTTGCAAGTCTATAGTCACCTATTATGTGTTATGAT
The DNA here is from genome assembly GCF_056163025.1 of Triticum urartu. NCBI lineage: Eukaryota > Viridiplantae > Streptophyta > Magnoliopsida > Poales > Poaceae > Triticum > Triticum urartu. The sequence goes on from NC_141878.1 coordinate 174,850,525, forward strand.
CCGTTAACCCCGAAGTGACAATAATCGGGATACCTACCGGTGATGACCGTAGTTTGAGGAGTTCATGTATTCACTATGTGTTAATGCTTTGTTCCGGTTCTCTATTAAAAGGAGGCCTTAATATCCCTTAGTTTCCGTAAGGACCTCGGTGCCACGGGAGGGTAGAACAAAAGATGTCATGCAAGTTCTTTTCCATAAGCACATATGACTATATTCGGAATACATGCCTACATTATATCAATGAACTGGAGCTAGTTCTGTGTCACCCTAGGTTATGACTGTTACATGATGAACCGCATCCGGCATAATTCTCCATCACTGATCCATTGCCTACGAGCTTTCCATGTACTGTTCATCGCTTATTTACTTTTCCGTTGCTATTGCTATCATCACTACAAAATACCAAAAACATTGCTTTTACTATTGTTACCTTTTGTTACCGTTATCACTACTATCATATTACTTTGCTACTAAACTCTTTGCTGCAGATATTAAGTTTCCAGGTGTGGTTGAATTGACAACTCAACTGCTAATACTTGAGAATATTCTTTGGCTCCCCTTGTGTCGAATCAATAAATTTGGGTTGAATACTCTACCCACGAAAACTGTTGCGATCCCCTATACTTGTGGGTTATCAAGACTATTTTCTGGCGCCGTTGCCGGGGAGCATAGCTCTATTCTTTGAGTCACTTGGGATATATATCTGCTTATCATGATGAAGAGCTTGAGAGATCCAAAAACCAAGATCTATCCCTCAACTACGAGGGGAGGTAAGGAACTGCCATCTAGCTCTACACTTGATTCACCTTCTGTTATGAGTAAGTTTGCGACACCTACACCTGCTTCTGCTATTCGTTCTGATATGTCGCATGTTATTGATGATGCCACTTCTGCTATGCATGATACTTATGATGAAACTACCTCTATGCCTGATACTACTATGCCACTTAGTGATTTTCTTGATGAACAACTTGCTAGGGCTAGAGAAATTGAAAATATTGAATCTGATGATACTGATGAAAGTGATGATGAAGAATCACTTGTTATTCCTAAGGGTTATGTCTTTGATCAAGAAGCTTCTTTAGCTATTTTAGCTTGCCAAAATAGAACTGAACTCAAAAGATTATTAGCTAAATGGAGTAAGCAATCTTTAAATGCTAGAATGAAACCTGACCCTGCTTTTGCTACTTCACCTATCTTTGTTACTGATAAGGATTATGAATTCTCTGTTGATCCTGATATAATTACTTTGGTTGAATCTGATCCTTTTCATGGTTATGAATCCGAAACTGTTGTGGCACATCTTACTAAATTGAATGATATAGCTACCCTGTTCACCAAAGATGAGAGAACTCGTTAGTTTTATATCCTTAAAATATTTCCGTTCTCATTAAAGGGTGATGCTAAGATATGGTTTAATTCTCTTGATCCTGGTTGTGTGTGTAGTCCCCAAGATATGATTTATTACTTCTCTGCTAAATATTTCCCTGCTCATAAGAAACAAGCTACTTTAAGGGATATATATAATTTTGTGCAAATTGAAGAAGAGAGTCTCCCACAAGCTTGGGGGAGGCTTTTCCAATTACTTAATGCTTTGCCTGATCATCCTCTTAAGAAAAATGAAATACTTGATATCTTTTATAATGGACTAACCTATGCCTCCAGAGATTACCTGGATAGTTGTGCTGGTTCTGTTTTCAGGGAAAGAACACCGGATGAAGTTGAAATTCTATTGAATAATATGTTGACAAATGAAAATAATTGGACACCTCCGGAGCCAATTCATGAGCCTATTCCTAAACCAACTCCGAAGAAGAGGGGTATTCTATTTGTCAGTACTGAAGATATGCAAGAGGCAAAGAAATCTATGAAAGAAAAAGGTATTAAAGCTGAAGATGTTAAAAATTTACCTCCTATTGAAGAAATACATGGTCTTAATTTACCACCTGTTGAAGAAACATATAATCTTAATCCATTACCTATTGAAGAAACTCATGGTCTTGATAACCCGACACAGGTAGTAAAGGTAAATTCTCTCTATAGATATGATAAAGCTGTAATCCCATTTACTAAATTTGCTAGCCCATGCTTAGATGAGTTTGATAAATTTATGGCTAAGCAAGAAGACTTTAATGCTTATTTTGGTAGACAATTGAAATACAATTCAAATATGCTTGAACACTTGGGTGATTATATGGCTAATGTCAAAGGTGAACTTAAACTTATTAGTAAACATGCTTCTATGGTTACCACTCAAGTAGAACAAGTACTTAAAACTCAAAATGATTTGCTTAATGAATTGAATAGTAAAGATAATGATAATGCTGTTAGAGTGGCTACTAGAACTGGTAGAATGACTCAGGAACCTTTGTATCCTGAAGGCCACCCTAAGAGAATTGAGCAAGATTCTCAGAGAAATAATATAGATGTACCTAGTTCATCTAAAAAGAAGAAAAAGAAAAATGATAGGACTTTGCCTGCTTCTAGTGATCCTATTGTTGAAACACCTGAGAATCCAAATGATATTTCTATTTCTGATGCTGAAACACAATCTGGTAATGAACCTGAAACTAATGATAATGTTAATAATAATGTTCATGATGATGCTCAACCTAGTAATGATAATGATATAGAAATTGAACCTACTATTGATCTTGATAACCCACAATCAAAGAATCAACGTTATGATAAGAAAGATTTTGTTGCTAGGAAACATGGTAAAGAAAGAGAGCCTTGGGTTCAGAAACCCATGCCTTTTCCTCCCAAACCATCCAAGAAAAAAGGATGATGAGGATTTTGAGCGCTTTGCTGAAATGATTAGACCTATCTTTTTGCGTATGCGATTAACTGATATGCTTAAAACCAATCCTTATGCTAAGTACATGAAAGATATTATTACAAATAAAAGAAAGATACCGGAAGCTGAAATTTCCACCATGCTTGCTAATTATACTTTTAAGGGTGGAATACCAAAGAAACTTGGAGATCCCGGTGTACCCACTATACCATGCTCCATTAAAAGAAACTATGTTAAAACTGCTTTATGTGATCTTGGAGCCGGTGTTAGTTTTTTGCCTATCTCTTTATATCATAGACTTGATTTGAATAAGTTGACACCTAATGAAATATCTTTGCAAATGGCTGATAAATCAACTGCTATACCTGTCAGTATTTTTGAGGATGTGCCTGTTGTAGTTGCAAACGTTACTATTTTAACAGACTTTGTTATTCTTGATATTCCTAAGGACGATAGTATGTCTATTATTCTTGGAAGACTCTTTTTGAATACTGCAGGGGCTGTTATTGATTGCACTAAAGGCAATGTCACTTTTCATGTTAATGGCAATGAGCATACGGTACACATCCCGAGGAAACAACCTCAAGCTCATAGTATCAACTCTATTGGAAAAATGCCATCGATTATATTTGGAGGTTTTGAATTTCCTCTTCCTACTGTCAAGAAGAAATATGATATTCTTATTATTGGGGATGTGCATATCCCTGTTGAGGTAACATAGTGTTATTCGAAATTTCTCCGGTTCCATGTTATTCGGAATGAGTTCGTTAACAAGACTTGATCAACCTTGTTAGTGGATTCCTTTTGATGATCATGAGATGGATGAAACTAGAAGGCACAACCTTCTCTACCCCACTTTTACTTTCTGTTATTTATATTAAATAAAATAAAAATAAATATTTTTCTGCCTGTTATCTGATTATCCGTGCAATATAAAAATACCTCAAAAATAAAAGTTCTCCAAATGCCCTAAAATTTAAATATGATTTTTTTCTAGAATATTTGAGGATTTATGGAACTGAGAACACACTAGGGGGGTCAACCACCTGTGTAATGCCCCGAGACCGATGTGCCAGGTGTCGTCCAGTTATTCGCTGTTGTTGCGTTGTCATTGCTTGCGTGCCATGCATTGCATATCATGTCATCATGTGCATTTCATTTGCATACATGTTCGTCTTATGCATCCGAGCATTTTTCCCGTTGTCCGTTTTGCAATCCGGCGCTTCGTTCTCCTCCGATGGCCCTTTCTACCTTTCTTTCATGTGTGGGGATTAAACATTTCCGGATTGGACCGAGACTTGCCAAGCGGCCTTGGTTTACCACCGGTAGACCGCCTGTCAAGTTTCGTATCATTTGGACTTCGTTTGATACTCCAACGGTTAACCGAGGGACCGAAAAGGCCTCATGTGTGTTGCAGCCCAACACCCCTCCAATTTGGCCCAAAACCCACCTAAGCCTTCTCCATCATCTAGATCGTTCGATCACGATCGCGTGGCCGAAAACCGCACCTCATTTGGACTCTCCTAGCTCCCTCTACCTATATATATGTGTTCCACTCCGAAATTCGCGGTGCAAACCCTAAAAATCCTTCCCCTCGCGCCGCCGGACGCGTCCACGCCGCCCGGACATGTCTGCGCCGCCGTCCCCGACGAATCCGCCGCCGCCACGTCAGCCCCGTGCTCCTTCTCTCTCCTCCCCGCCGCCGGGCCTGAGGGAGCCCAGATCGGGCCCGTCCGGGCCAGATCGGGCCGCCGCCGCTAGCGCCCGCGCGCCACCCGCGCCTGCTTGACCCCGCCGCCGCGCCTCGTCTCAGCCGCCGCCCGCCGGCGTTCGCCGCCATCGCCGGCGTTCGCCGCCATCGCCGGCGCCGCTCCGCGCCGTTCGGCCGCCGCCTTCGCCCGGCCCCGCCGGGGATCTCCGCCTCGTGCTTCACCACCGGAAGCCGTCCCCGCCACCCAATGCCACCCGCGCCGCGCCGCTCCGGTCGCCGGCCGCCGCCGCCATCGTCGGAGCTCACAGAGCTCGCCGGAGAAGACTCCGGCCAGATCCACCCGGTGTGGACCAGATCCACCCGCTCGCTCAACCAAACGCCTCCCCTCGTCCCGATCCGCTCCGTCCGGGATATCTTCGTCCCGGTTTGACTTTTTCTGGAAGTATAATTTTCACCAAGTCCTGAGATTCCTAGATCCAAGTGCTCATGTTCATGGCCTCGCAACTTTGCATCCGTAGCTCCGATTCATGCATATAGCATATCAAAATGTTCATCTCAGAGAGTACATCATTTCATTCCATTGCATCATTTTCATTTGAGCTCATCTTGATGCCCGAAATGCTGTTAGAAGAGGGCTACTTGAGATATTTGTCAGATCTGCTGCTCCGTTTAGGTTTTTGTCATTTTTTGCCATGATTAATGTGTGCATGATATGCCCTGATGCTCTACATATGTTTTGTTAAGGGTTTTGTCATCTTTCCAGGGGTGCTACCCATGTATTTTTGTGATGTGTGTGGTGGCTAGTGCAAGCTTGCAAAGTGGTGCACTTGCTAATTCTGTTTTCAGGGACTTAGCAATTCCACTAAGTCCTTGATCTGTTTATCTCATGATGCCATATGTTCATGTTGTTTCCTAGTGATCCGTGCCTCTTTTGAGTATGATCAGTAAGGATGTGTTGTTAATATTGTAGTGCTCTATCCATACATGCCTTGGTTTGCATTTATGGAGCACCCTAGCTTGAGTCAATCGAGCTCTACTTTTGCTACTTTGTGAATCTGGGCAGATTGTCAACTTGTTTGCAATTTTGCCGATGATGTTGTAGTTGATCCATGCATGCTATGCTATTGTTCTTGCCATGTCTAGCTTAAATTTTGTGTGTTCTTAATGGATGTATGCTTATCTTGTCATGACTTGCACCGTAGTGAGTGCAACGAGCTCGTAAACATGCCTACTTGAGTTATGTTTCAGCATGTGTCAGTTTTCACTAAGTCTGAGATTTGTTTGTCATATGCATTTTTGCCATGCTTGTTTGAACCTGTTAATGGATGAATTGGCCGTAGCTCAGTGCTATACTTTTGTTAAGCATCATGAATGCATCCCTTCCATGTATTTTGTTGTCATGTTTGGGTGCTATAGCATGTTCATCTCATTGCATTTAGTTGGCTACTTGCTGTAAATCGCAGACCGGTGTCATATTTGAATCGCTTGCCATTTCCAAACCATAACTCCGATTCCGGCGTTCTTTATATCGTTTTCAAGCGATTTCATCTCACCTTTCTAGTGGCACACTTGATTTTCCAAGTTGAGGCCAGGTTCTTTCATCTCTTGTCAAATCATGCATATGCATCGCATACCGCATCCCGCATATCATATCATGTTCATGTGTGGTTTGTTTACTATGTTGTGTGCTTCTTTCTGGTGTTTGCTTCTTCGGGTTGGTTCCGGTTACGTCGCGTTTGTGAGGACCCGTTCAACTACGTCCGTTTATCTTCTTCGTGGACTCGTTCTTCTTCCTTGCGGGATTTCAGGCAAGACGATCATACCCTCGAAATCACTTCTATCTTTGCTTGCTAGATGCTCGCTCTTTTGCTACGCCTACGCTGCGATACCTACCACTTGCTTATCATGCCTCCCATATTGTTGAACCAAGCCTCTAACCCACCTTGTCCTAGCAAACCGTTGTTTGGCTATGTTACCGCTTTGCTCAGCCCCTCTTATAGCGTTGTTAGTTGCAGGTAAAGATTGAAGCTTGTTCCTTGTTGGAACATGGAGATGTTGTTCCTTGTTGGAACATGTTTACTTGTTGGGATATCACAATATCTCTTATTTAATTAATGCATCTATATACTTGGTAAAGGGTGGAAGGCTGGGCCTTATGCCTAGTGTTTTGTTCCACTCTTGCCGCCCTAGTTTCCGTCATATCGGTGTTATGTTCCCGGATTTTGCGTTCCTTACGCGGTTGGGTTATAATGGGAACCCCTTGACAGTTCGCTTTGAATAAAACTCCTCCAGCAAGGCCCAACATTGGTTTTACCATTTGCCACCTAGCCTTTTTTCCCTTGGGTTAGGCCAGCCCAAGGGTCATCTTTATTTTAACCCCCCCCCCCGGGCCAGTGCTTGTCTAAGTGTTGGTCCAAACTAGAGCCCCTTGCAGTGCCACCTCGGGGAAACTCGAGGGCTGGTTTTAGTTGTACGGATTGCTTATCCGGTGTTGCCCTGAGAACGAGATATGTGCAGCTCCTATCGGGATGTCGGCGCATCGGGTGGTCTTGCTGGACTTGTTTTACCATTGTCGAGGATGTCTTGGAGTACCGGGATACCGAGTCTGATCGGAATGTCTCGGGAGGAGGTCTATTCCTTTGTTGACCGTGAGAGCTTGTGATGGGCTAAGTTGGGACACCCCTGCAGGGATTTGAACTTTCGAAAGCCGTGCCCGCGGTTATGGGCAGATGGGAATTTGTTAATGTCCGTTGTAGAAAACCTGAACTTGACCTTATTTAAAATGCATCAACCGCGTGTGTAACCGTGATGGTCTCTTTCCGGCGGAGTCCGGGAAGTGAACACGGTGTTGGAGTTATGCTTGACGTAGGTTGTTATAGGATCACTTCTTGATCATACTTTTATCGACCGTGCTTTGCCTTCTCTTCTCGCTCTCTTTTGCGAACAGGTTAGCCACCATATATGCTAGTCGCTTGCTGCAGCTCCACCTCATACCTTTACCTTACCCATAAGCTTAAATAGTCTTGATCGCGAGGGTGCGAGATTGCTGAGTCCCCTTGGCTCACAGATACTTCCAAAAACCAGCTTGCAGGTGCCGATGAGACCGTGCAGTTAACGCAACCAAGCTCAGGAGGAGCTCGATGAAGATCTTGTCCTTTGTGGTGTTTCGTTCTAGTTGATCAGTAGTGGAGCCCAGTTGGGGTCGATCGGGGACCTTGTCGCATTTGGGGTTCTTCTTTTATTTTGGTTCCGTAGTCGGACCTTGATTGTATTTGGATGATGTAATGCTTTATTCATGTAATTGTGTGAAGTGGTGATTGTAAGCCAACTATGTAACTTCTCCCCTATTTTATTACATGGGTTGTGTGAAGATTACCTCACTTGCGACATTGCTTTCAATGCGGTTATGCCTCTAAGTCGTGCTTCGACACGTGGGAGATATAGCTGCATCGAGGGCATTACAACCTGCCCACGAGGGTGGAGGGCGCGCCCTCCCCTCTAGGGCGCGCCCCCTGCCTCGTGGGCCCATGGTGGCCCTCCTCCACTTATTCCTGCACCCACACACTTCATCCTCCTCCCACAAACACGAAGGAAGAAAAAGTGTTGCCTCATGTTTATTTAGATTATAAAAGTATGGTGGCACATGATTTTATTGTTAAGAATAGGGAAGGAGAACTTAAATATCAATTGTTCTTTAACAAACATCATCCTGAGACTATTACCCTGCCTGCTCCTTCTTTGTTTGATTTGTCTGTAGGCACGTACCTTCTTCCGTTGAAGGCTATTCACGCCTACCGGAACCCTGCACCAGCTGAGGAGCCAGAACCAGAACCACAATTTGATCCTTCACGACAGTCTAATTACCAGTGGGATCCAGAGATGATTGTCAGCCAGTGGCAAGCTGAGTCTTCCTCTTCTTCCTCGCAGTACGACCCCAACTACTATTATGGATATCCGCCAGGCCAGCCGTGGCCATAGACCAACTTAGGCCAAAAGCCTAAGCTTGGGGGAGTACGTATTTCCCACCGACATTACATTTATGTTCACACACTCATTGCTATATGTCGGTGCTCATACTTTTTCATCGTATCATCCATGCTAGTTTACTTTCCTTTTTATGCTTTCTTCTTGTGTGTTTAATAAACCTTAAGAAAACCCCCCAAAAAATTTTAGTTGTAGCTTTTAATTAATTTACTTTCCATGCTTGTAGTAGTAATTAAAAAGAAAACCCAAAAATATTTCCTGTTCTTCTTTTGCTTGTTGGGAGCTTTCCCGTGTAAATAGTTTTATTTCTTTTCTTTTCTTTGGGGGTCGATAGGAGAAGACTATAATTAAATTGTTGAAGTGGCTCTTATATGCATTATTGTTGATCTGACAAAAGAGCCCATATTGCCTTGTCTTCTCCTGTTTATTGAATACCTGCTAATTCCAGCTTAGTCCAATGCACGTGCACTATTATTATTATTCACACCTTTCGGTCGTGCAAGTGAAAGGCAATTATGATGTTATATGATGGACTGGGTGAGATGAGAAAAGCTGGTATGAACTCGACCTCTTTTGTTTTTGTAAATATGATTAGTTCATCGTTCCTGATTCAGCCTATTATGAATAAACATGTTTTCAATGACAACTAGAGATCATAGTTTCTTGTGCCATACTTGATTAGCTATGAGTTATAATGGTTTACCTTGCGTGCCAACATGCTATTAAAATGGTTATGACGTGGTATGATAGGGTGGTATCCTCCTCTGAATAATTTAAGTGACTTGACTTGGCGCATGTTCACGCATGTAGTTGAAACAAAATCAACATAGCCTTCACGATATTTATGTTCATCGTGGATTATATCCTACTTATGCTTGCATTTGCTGTTGATTAATTTTAATGCATGTTCATGACTGTTGTCGCTCTCTAGCTGGTCGCTTCCCAGTCTTTTGCTAGCCTTCATCTGTACTAAGCAGGAATACTGCTTGTGCATCCAAATCCCTTAAACCCCAAAGTTATTCCACATGAGTCCACTATACCTACCTATATACGGTATCTACCTGCCGTTCCAAGTAAATTTGTATGTGCCAAACTCTAAACCTTCAAATAAATATCATGTTTTGTATGCTCTAATAGCTCATGTATCAACTAGGGCTATCTGTATCTTCCATGTTAGGTGGGTTATTCTCAAGAGGAGTGGACTCCGCTCCTCACTCACGAGATAAATGGCTGGTCACCGGGATGCCCAGTCCCATGCTTTATGCAAACTAAATCAAAATAATTGCAAACAAAACTCCCCCTGGGACTCTTGTTAGTTGGAGGCACTCGTTGTTTCGAGCAAGCCATGGATTGATGCTTGTTGGTGGAAGGGGGAGTATAAACTTTACCATTCTGTTTGGGAACCGCCTATAATGTGTGTAGCATGGAAGATATCGCCATCTCTTGGTTGTTATGTTGACAATGAAAGTATACCGCTCAAAATATTATTCACATCTGTTTCAAAACCGAGCTCTGGCACCTCTACAAATCCCTGCTTCCCTCTGCGAAGGGCCTATCTATTTACTTTTATGCTGAGTCATCATCCTCTTATTGAAAAGCACCAGTTGGAGAGCACCGCTGTCATTTGCATTCATTATTGTTAGTTTACATTAAGTATGACTTAACTGGATCTCTTTTACCATGAATTACAATGTCTAATCAGTCCTTGGTCTTTAAAGGTGCTCTGCATTTATGTTTTGTGGTCTCAGAAAGGGCTAGCGAGATACCACCTTGTTATATCATATTATGATTGTTTTGAGAAAGTGTTGTCATCCGAGATTTATTATTATGCCTCGCTAGTTGACTATGCTATTGATATGAGTAAACTTGAGACCTATGCGTTATTATTAATGTGGTTAGTTATAATCTTTGCTAAAAACTTGAATGCTGGCTTTACATATTTACAACAACAAGAGCAAACAGAGTTTGTAAAAGTTTTTCTTTTTCACTTTCAGTTTATCAACTGAATTGCTTGAGGACAAGCAAAGGTTTAAGCTTGGGGGAGTTGATACGTCTCCAACGTATCTACTTTTCCAAACACTTTTGCCCTTGTTTTGGACTCTAACTTGCATGATTTGAATGGAACTAACCCGGACTGACATTGTTTTCAGCAGAATTACCATGGTGTTATTTATGTGCAGGAGCAAACGTTCTCGGAATGACCTGAAACTTCACGGAGCCACTTTTTATAAAATAAAAAATACCTGCAAAAGATGAAGGCCAGGGGGCCCACCACCTTGCCACGAGGGTGGGGGCGCACTCCCTACCTCGTGGGCCCCCTGTTTCCTCTCCGACTCCAACTCCACCTCCACATATTGAGTTTCGGGGAGAAAAAAATCAGAGAGAAGAAATCATCACGTTTTACGATACGGAGCCGCCGCCAAGCCCTAAAACCTCTTAGGAGGGCTGATCTGGAGTCTGTTCGGGGCTCCAGAGAGGGGAATCCGTCGCCATCGTCATCATCAACCATCCTCCATCACCAATTTCATGATGCTCACCGCCGTGCGTGAGTAATTCCATCGTAGGCTTGCTGGACGGTGATGGGTTGGATGAGATCTATCATGCAATCGAGTTAGTTTTGTTAGGGTTTGATCCCTAGTGTCCACTATGTTATGAGATTGATGTTGCTATGACTTTGCTATGCTTAATGCTTGTCACTAGGGCCCGAGTGCCATGATTTCAAATCTGAACCTATTATGTTTTCATCAATGTATGAGTGTTATTGATCCTATCTTGCAAGTCTATAGTCACCTATTATGTGTTATGATCTGTTAACCCCGAAGTGACAATAATCGGGATACCTACCGGTGATGATCGTAGTTTGAGGAGTTCATGTATTCACTATGTGTTAATGCTTTGTTCCGGTTCTCTATTAAAAGGAGGCCTTAATATCCCTTAGTTTCCCATAGGACCCCGCTGCCACGGGAGGGTAGGACAAAAGATGTCATGCAAGTTCTTTTCCATAAGCACGTATGACTATATACGGAATACATGCCTACATTACATTGATGAATTGGAGCTAGTTCTATGTCACCCTATGTTATGACTGTTACATGATGAACCGCATCCAGCATAATTATCCATCACTGATCCGGTGCCTATGAGTTTTCCATATACTGGTTTACGCTTATTTACTTTTCCGTTGCTACTGTTACAATCACTACAAAATACCAAAAACATTACTTTTGCTGTCTTTACTTTTGTTGCCGCTACCACCACTATCATATTACTTTGCTACTAAACACTTTGCTACAGATACTAAGTTTCCAGGTGTGGTTGAATTGACAACTCAGCTGCTAATACTTGAGAATATTCTTTGGCTCCCCTTGTGTCGAATCAATAAATTTGGGTTGAATACTCTACCCTCGAAAACTGTTGCGATCCCCTATACTTATGGGTTATCAGCGGTGTGCCTCCCCACTCACCTGGTAAAACCTCGTACTCCCCAAGCGTCGTAATTGATGGCGCGGTTGGGTTACCCACATCCGTATTGATGAGAATCCCGTGATAGGGGGACACGATCTCTGCTTTGACAAGACGTGTCAAGAAAATCGCCTCACGATATGTAGTGCTGGTTGAGAAAAACGGTTCGAATAATGACCGGGCCATGACATGATGTCATGTTGCTAAACGTGTCAGCAGATTAGATTTGTGGAAATATTATTCTCTCTACGATGGTATGTGGAACTTGTTTTGCAGAGCCGGACACTATCCTTGTGTTCAAAATCTTCTATGGAGTATTCGGAGGAGGAACCCGCCTTGCAATGCCGAAGACAAATCTGCGCGTCGGACTCATCGTCATTGACGCCTAGTTCAGGGGCTACTGAGGGAGTTTTGGATTAGGGGGTCTCTGGACAGCCGGATTATATCCTTTGGCTGAACAGTTGGACTATGGAGATACAAGATTGAAGACTTTGTCCCGTGCCCGAATGGGACTTTCCTTGGCGTGGAAGGCAAGCTTGGCAATACAGATATGTGGATCTCCTCCCTTGTAACCGACTCTGTGTAACCCTAGCCCCCTCTGGTGTCTATATAAACTGGAGGGTTTAGTCCGTAGGACAAGATACAATCATACCATAGGCTAGCTTCTAGGGTTTAGCCTCTACGATCTCGTGGTAGATCAACTCTTGTAATACTCATACCATCAAGATCAATCAAGCAAGACGTAGGGTATTACCTCCATCAAGAGGGCCCGAACCTGGGTAAACATCGTGTCCCCCGCCTCCTGTTACCATCCGCCTTAGACGCACAGTTCGGGACCCGCCGGTTTTGACACTGACAGTAGCTGCAACTACGTCGGTAATTCCCTGGAGAGGGAGGGATGATGTAGCACAACGACGGTAGGTATTTCCCTCAGTTATGAAACCAAGGTTATCGAACCAGTAGGTGAACCAAGCAACACAACGTAAACAGCCCCTACACACAAATAACAACACCTCGCAACCCGACGTGTTAAAGGGGTTGTCAATCCCTTTCGGGGTACGGCGCCAGAAATTGCGTGTTGACGGGAGAAAGTTGTAATAGATTGAAATAATAGATCACAAATAAAATAAAGTGCAGCAAAGTATTTTTGGATTTTTGGTTTAATAGATCTGAATAAAAATGCAAAGGAAAAGTAGATCGCAAGGCAAATATATGAGAAAGAAGACCCGGGGGCCGTAGGTTTCACTAGTGGCTTCTCTCGAGAAAAATAGCAAACAATGGGTAAAAAAATTACTGTTGGGCAATTGATAGAACCTCAAGTAATTATGACGATATCCAGGCAATGATCATTACATAGGCATCACATCCAAGATTAGTAGACCGACTCCTTCCTGCATCTACTACTATTACTCCACACATCGACCGCTATCTAGCATGCATCTAGTGTATTAAGTTCATGGAAAAATGGAGTAATGCAATAAGAATGATGACATGATGTAGACAAGATCCGTTTATCTATATGGCGGTAGATATGGATCTCATCTTTTTATCCTTAGTAGCAACGACACATACGTGTCGGTTCCTTTCCTGTCACTGGGATCAAGCACCGTAAGATCGAACCCACTACTGGGCACCTCTTCCCATTGCAAGATAAATAGATCAAGTTGGCCAAAAAAACCCTAATATCGGAGAAGAAATACGAGGTTATAAGAGATCATGCATAAAAGAGATCAAAGAAACTCAAATACTTTCATGGATATAAAAAGATAGATCTGATCATAAACTCAAAGTTCATTGATCCCAACAAACACACCATAAAAGAGTTCCATCATATGAATCTCCAAGAGACCATTGTATTGAGAATCAAGAGAGAGAGAGAGATGAAGCTATCTAGCTACTAACTACGAACCCGAAGGTCTACAAAGAACTACTCACGCATCATCGGAGAGGCACCAATGGAAGTGGTGAACCCCTCCGTGATGGTGTCTAGATTGGATCTAGTGGTTCTGGACTCTGCGGCGGCTGGATGAATATTTCGTCGACTCCCCTAGGGTTCTGGTATTTTGGGGGTATTTATAGAGTAAAGAGGCGGTCCGGGGGGCACCCGAGGTGGGCACGACCCACCAGGGCATGCCTGGGCCTCCTGGCGCGCCCTGGTGGGTTGTGCCCCCCTCGGGGAACCCCCAGGTGCAACTAAGGCCCATTGCCTTCCTTCGGGCCCATAAAAAATCTCCGTAAAGTTTCGTGGCATTTGGACTCCGTTTGATATTGATTTTCTGCGATGTAAAAAACATGGAAAAATAGCAACTGGCACTTGGCACTATGTCAATAGGTTAGTACCAAAAATGATATAAAATGACTATAAAATGATTATAAAACATCCAAGATTGATAATAAAACAACATGGAACAATCAAATATTATAGATACATTGGAGACGTATCATGCTGGCGTACATACATTATGTCGCATATGTCCGGGGGACCGGAATTGCTTGGAGAGTATTGCTTGTGGTGGGTGGGTGGGTTTAAATCCGAGCCCTGACCCACTATGGAATCCAGAATTTGAAAGATTTCTGAGGTTGCTGATGTCTACTACACAACCTTCTTCTTGTAGACGTTGTTGGGCCTCCAAGTGCAGAGGTTTGTAGGACAGAAGCAAATTTCCCTCAAGTGGATGACCTAAGGTTTATCAATCCGTAGGAGGCGTAGGATGAAGACGGTCTCTCTCAAGTAACCCTGCAACCAAATAACAAAGAGTCTCTTGTATCCCCAACACACCCAATACAATGGTAAATTGTATAGGTGCACTAGTTCGGCGAAGAGATGGTGATACAAGTCACTAATAGCGGAGAACAAACGAAGAGATTATGGTAGGGTATGAAACCACCTCAAAGTTATTCTTTCCAATCAATCTGTTGGGCTATTCCTATAAGTGTCACAAACAGCCCTAGAGTTCGTACTAGAATAACACCTTAAGACACAAATCAACCAAAACCCTAATGTCACCTAGATACTCCAATGTCACCTCAAGTATCCGTGGGTATGATTATACGATATGCATCACACAATCTCAGATTCATCTATTCAACCAACACATAGAACCTCAAAGAGTGCCCCAAAGTTTCTACCAGAGAATCACGACGAAAACGTGTGCCAAACCCTATGCATAGGTTCATGGGCGGAACCCGCAAGTTGATCACCAAAACATACATCAAGTGAATCACGTGATATCCCATTGTCACCATAGATACGCACGTCAAGACATAATCAAGTGTTCTCAAATCTTTAAAGACTCAATCCGATAAGATAACTTCAAAGGGGAAACTCGATCCATTACAAGAGAGTAGAGGGGGAAGAAACATCATAGGATCCAAATATAATAGCAAAGCTCGCGATACATCAAGACCGTATCACCTCAAGAACACGAGAGAGAGAGAGATCAAACACATAGCTACTGGTACATACCCTCAGCCCCGAGGGAGAACTACTCCCTCCTCATCATGGAGAGCAGCAGGATGATGAAGATGGCCACCGGAGAAGGATTCCTCCTCCGGCAGGGCGCCAGAACGGGTCTAGATTGGCTTTCGGTGGCTACGGAGGCTTCTGGCGACGGAAGTCCCGATCTATTGTGCTCCCCGGTCGTTTTAGGGTATATGGGTGTATATAGGAGGAAGAAGTACGTCAGGGGAGCCACGAGGGGCCCACGAGGGTGGAGGGCGCGTCCAAGGGGGGTGGGCGCGCCCCCCTGCCTCGTGGCTTCCTCGTTGATCCCCTTACGTGCACTCCAAGTTTTCTGGGTTTCTTCTGGTCCAAAAATATGTTCCGTGAAGTTTCAGGTCAATTGGACTTCGTTTGATTTTCCTTTTCTGCGATACTCTTAAAACAAGGAAAAAAACAGAAACTGGCACTGGGCTCTGGTTCAATAGGTTAGTCCCAGAAATCATATAAAAGTGGATAATAAAGCCCAATAATGTCCAAAACAGTAGATAATATAGCATGGAGCAATCAAAATTTATAGATACGATGGAGACGTACCAAGCATCCCCAAGCTTAATTCCTGCTCGTCCTCGAGTAGGTAAATGATAAAAACAGAATTTTTGATACGGAGTGCTACTTGGCATAATTTCAATGTAATTCTTCTTAATTGTGGTATGAATATTCAGATCCGAAAGATTCAAGATAAAAGTTCATATTGACATAAAAATAATAATACTTCAAGCATACTAACTAAGCAATTATGTCCTCTCAAAATAACATGGCCAAAGAAAGTTCATCCGTACAAAATCATATAGTTTAGTCATGCTCCATTTTCGTCACACAAGAATGCTCTCATCATGCACAACCCCGATGACAAGCCAAGCAATTGTTTCATACTTTAGTAATCTCAAACCTATAAACTTTCACGCAATATATGAGCGCGAGCCATGGACATAGCACTATGGGTGGAATACAATATGATGATGGGGGTTATGTGGAGAAGACAAAAAGGAGAAAGTCTCACATCAACGAGGCTAATCAATGAGCTATGGAGATGCCCATCGATTGATGTTAATGCAAGGAGTAGGGATTGCCATGCAACGGATGCACTAGAGCTATAAATGTATGAAATCTCAACAAAAGAAACTAAGTGGGTGTGCATCCAATTTGCTTGCTCACGAAGACCTAGGGCACTTCAGGAGGCCCATTGTTGGAATATACAAGCCAAGTTCTATAATGAAATATTCCCACTAGTATATGAAAGTGACAAAACAAGAGACTCTCTGTCATGAGGATTATGGTGCTACTTTGAAGCACAAGTGTGGCAAAGGATAGTAGCATTGTCCCTTCTCTCTTTTCTCTCATTTTTTTGTTGTTTTTTTGGCCTTCTCTTTTTTATGGCCTTTCTCTCTTTTTTTAGGCCTTCTCTTTTCTATGGCCTTTCTCTTTTTTTATTCCTCACTTGGGACAATGCTCTAGAAAATGATGATCATCACACTTCTATTTATTTACAACTCAAGAATTACAACTCGATACTTAGAACAAGATATGACTCTATATGAATGCCTCCGGCGGTGTACCGGGATATGCAATGAACCAAGAGTGACATGTATGAAAGAATTATGAACTGTGGCTTTGCCACAAATACTATGTCAACTACATGATCATGCTAAGCAATATGACAATGATGAATGTGTCATGATAAATGAAATGGTGGAAAGTTGCATGGCAATATATCTCGAAATGGCTATGGAAATGCCATAATAGGTAGGTATGGTGGCTGTTTTGAGGAAGATATAAAGAGGTTTATGTGTGAAAGAGCATATCATATCACGGGGTTTGGATGCACCGGCGAAGTTTGCACCAACTCTCAAATGTGAGAAACGGCAATGCACGGTACCGAAGAGGCTAGCAATGATGGAAGGGTGAGAGTGCGTATAATCCATGGACTCAACATTAGTCATGAAGAACTCACATACTTATTGCGAAAATCTACAAGTTATCAAAACCCTCGGCACTACGCGCAAGTTCCTAGGGGGATAGATTGGTAGGAAAAGACCATCGCTCGTCCCCGACCGCCACTCATAAGGAAGACAATCAAATAACACCTCATGTTTCAAATTTGTTACACAACGTTTACTATACGTGCCTGCTACGGGACTTGCAAACTTCAACACAAGTATTCCTCAAATTCACAACAACTCAACTAGCACGACTTTGATATTATTACCTCCATATCTCAAAACAATCATCAAGTATCAAACTTCTCATAGTATTCAATGCACTCTATATGAAAGTTTTTATTATATCCCTCTTGGATGCCCATCATATTAGGACTAGTTTCATAACCAAATAAAACTACCATGCTGTTCTAAAGACTCTCAAAATAATATAAGTGAAGCATGAGATATCATCTATTTCTTCAAAATAAAACTACCACCATGCTCTAAAAGATATAAGTGAAGCACTAGAGCAAATGACAAACTACTCTGAAAGATGTAAGTGAAGATCAATGAGTAGTTAAATAATTATGTAGCTATGTGAAGACTCTCTAACATTTAAGAATTTCAGATCTTGGTATTTTATTCAAACAGCAAGCAAAACAAAATAAAATAAAATGATGCTCCAAGCAAAACACATATCATGTGGTAAATAAAAATATAGCTTCAAGTAAAGTTACCGATGAACGAAGATGAAAGAGGGGATGCCTTCCGGGGCATCCCCAAGCTTAGGCTTTTGGTTGTACTTGAATATTACCTTGGGGTGCCTTGGGCATCCCCAAGCTTAGGCTCTTGCCACTCCTTATTCCATAGTCCATCGAATCTTTACCCAAAACTTGAAAACTTCACAACACAAAACTCAAAGTAGAAAATCTCGTGAGCTCCGTTAGCTAAAGAAAACAAAACACCACTTAAAGGTACTGTAATGAACTAATTCTTTATTTATATTGGTGTTAAACCTACTGTATTCCAACTTCTCTATGGTTTATAAACTCTTTTACTAGCCATAGATTCATCAAAATAACTAAACAACACATGAAAAAACAGAATCTATCAAAAACAAAACAGTCTGTAGTAATCTGTAACTAACGCAAACTTCTGGAACCCCAAAAATTCTAAAATAAATTGCTGGACGTGAGGAATTTATCTAGTAATCATCTTTAAAAATAATTAACTAAATATCACACTCCAAATAAAAATGGCAGCAATTCTCGTGAGCGCTAAAGTTACTGTTTTTTACAGCATGATCGCAAAGACTTTCCCCAAGCCTTCCCAAAGGTTCTACTCGGCACAAACACTAATTAAAAGCATAAAACCACATCTAAACATAGTATATATGATTTATTTATTACTAAACAGGAACAAAAAGCAAGGGACAAAAATAAAGTTGGGTTGCCTCCCAACAAGCGCTATCATTTAACGCCCCTAGCTAGGCATGATGATTTCAATGATGCTCACATAAAAGATAAGAATTGAAACATAAAGAGAGCATCATGAAGCATATGACAAGCACATTTAAGCCTAACCATCTTCCTATGCATAGGGATTTTGTGAGCAAACAACTTATGGGAACAATAATCAACTAGCATAGGAAGGCAAAACAAGCATAACTTCAAAGTTTTAAGCACATAGAGAGAAACTTGATATTATTGCAATTCCTACAAACATATATTCCTTCCTCATAATAATTTTCAGTAGCATAATGAATGAATTCAACAATATAACTATCACATAAAGCATTCTTTTCATGATCTACAAGCATATAAATTTTATTACTCTCCACACAAGCAAAATTCTTCTCATGAATAATAGTGGGAGCAAACTCAACAAAATAATTATCATGTGAGGCATAATCCAATTGAAAACTAAAATCATGATGAAAAGTTTAATGGATATCATTATTCTTTATAGCATACAAGTCATCACAATAATCATCATAGATAGCAACTTTGTTCTCATAATCAATTGGAACCTCTTCCAAAATAGTGGATTCATCTCTATATAAAGTCATGACCTCTCCAAATCCACTTTCATCAATATAATCATCATAAATAGGAGGCATGCTTTCATCATAATAAATTTGCTCATCAAAACTTGGGGGACAAAAAATATCATCTTCATCAAACATAGCTTCCCCAAGCTTATGGCTTTGCAAATCATTAGCATCATGGATATTCAAGGAATTCATACTAACAACATTGCAATCATGCTCATCATTCAAAGATTTAGTGCCAAACATTTTAATGCATTCTTCTTCTAACACTTTGGCACAATTTTCCTTTCCATCATACTCACGAAAGATATTAAAAAGAGGAATCGTATGAGGCAAACTTAATTCCATTTCTTGTAATTTTCTTTTATAAACTAAACTAGTGATAAAACAAGAAACTAAAAGACTCGATTGCAAGATCTAAAGATATACCTTCAAAGACTCGCCTCCCCGGCAACGGTGCCAGAAAAGAGCTTGATGTCTACTACACAACCTTCTTCTTGTAGACGTTGTTGGGCCTCCAAGTGCAGAGGTTTGTAGGACAGTAGCAAATTTACCTCAACTGGATGACCTAAGGTTTATCAATCCGTAGGAGGCGTAGGATGAAGATGGTCTCTCTCAAGCAACCCTGCAACCAAATAACAAAGAGTCTCTTGTGTCCCCAACACACCCAATACAATGGTAAATTGTATAGGTGCACTAGTTCGGCGAAGAGATGGTGATACAAGTGCAATATGGATGGTAGATATAAGTTTTTGTAATCTGAAAAATATAAAAACAGCAAGATAACTAATGATAAAAGTGGGCGTAAACGGTATTGCGATGCTAGGAAACAAGGCCTAGGGTTCATACTTTCACTAGTGCAAGTCCTCTCAACAATAATAACATAATTGGATCACATAACTGTCCCTCAATATGCAACAAAGAGTCACTCCAAAGTCACTAATAGCGGAGAACAAACGAAGAGATTATGGTAGGGTACGAAACCACCTCAAAGTTATTCTTTCCAATCAATCCGTTGGGCTATTCCTATAAGTGTCACAAACAGCCCTAGAGTTCGTACTAGAATAACACCTTAAGACACAAATCAACCAAAACCCTAATGTCACCTAGATACTCCAATGTCACCTCAAGTATCCGTGGGTATGATTATACGATATGCATCACACAATCTCAGATTCATATATTCAACCTACACATAGAACCTCAAAGAGTGCCCCAAAGTTTCTATCGGAGAATCACGACGAAAACGTGTGCCAACCCCTATGCATAGGTTCATGGGCGGAACCCGCAAGTTGATCACCAAAACATACATCAAGTGAATCACGTGATATCCCATTGTCACCATAGATACGCACGTCAAGACATACATCAAGTGTTCTCAAATCTTTAAAGACTCAATCCGATAAGATAACTTCAAAGGGGAAACTCGATCCATTACAAGAGAGTAGATGGGGGAAGAAACATCATAGGATCCAAATATAATAGCAAAGCTCGCGATACATCAAGATCGTATCACCTCAAGAACGCGCGCGAGAGAGAGAGATCAAACACATAGTTACTGGTACATACCCTCAGCCCCGTGGGAGAACTACTCCCTCCTCGTCATGGAGAGCACCGGGATGATGAAGATGGCCACCGGAGAAGGATTCCCCCTCTGGCAGGGTGCCGGAACGGGTCTAGATTGGCTTTCGGTGGCTACGAAGGCATCTAGCGGTGGAACTCCCGATCTATTGTGATCCCCGATCGTTTTAGGGTATATGGGTATATATAGGAGGAAGAAGTACGTCAGGGGAGCCACGAGGGGCCCACGAGGGTGGAGGGTGCGCCCAGGGGGTGGGCGCACCCCCTGCCTCCGGCTTCCTCGTTGATCCCCTTACGTGCACTCCAAGTCTTCTGGGTTTCTTCTGGTCCAAAAATAAGTTCCGTGAAGTTTCAGGTCAATTGCACTCCGTTTGATTTTCCTTTTCTGCGATACTCTTAAAACAATGAAAAAACAGAAACTGGCACTAGGCTCTGGGTTAATATGTTAGTCCCAAAAATCATATAAAAGTGGATAATAAAGCCCAATAATGTCCAAAACAGTAGATAATATAGCATGGACCAATCAAAAATTATAGATACGTTGGAGATGTATCAGTTACTGGCCCAGGATCCGGAGTGTCCTAGGAATTTTTGGGCTCAATGCGTGGTTCTATGTTTGGAGGACGAAAGGTCTCTTCCCGAAGATGGGTATCCGGCTCGCAGGGCTCGGAGATCCGAACATAGTTTGTTCTTAGCATAGGAGGAGATGTACCCTCAACGTGCTCCTCCACAACTGTCACCAGGTGGGTGACAGGTGGGGACCTGATTTCCCTCTGATCGGGTTTAAGCCCAATCAGATCATAGTCTGTTGCGACCCCCAGGGCGGTGATGCAATATAGCAGTTCATTCAAAGATGAGATATCTGCCGGATCCATCCTATCGATGTTTTCGGGGTCGATGCGAAGATGATTTTTGGTGATCTGAGAGACCGTCTTGGGCTTAATGGCCGGGCGGGCACCCATAGTGAAACTGCCGAGCTAGAGGATCTTCCCAGGGGCTAGGGCTCTTCCACGGGTGATTTTGTCGTTGATGACAAGGCGAGCCATCGATCCTTCTATCGACAACACATAGGAACTCTCAATGAAAGCACCAATGTCGGTGTCAAAACCGGCCGATCTCGGGTAGGGGGTCCCGAACTGTGCGTCTGAGAATCGAAGGTAACAGGAGGCAGGGGACACCATGTTTACCCAGGTCCGGGCCCTCTTAATGGAGGTAATACCCTACTTCCTGCTTGATTGACTTTGATGAATATAGGGATTACAAGAGTTTATCTACCTCGAGACCGTAACGGCTAAACCCTAGATGTCTAACCTGTATGATTATGATTGCCTCTACAGACTAAACCCTCTGGTTTATATAGACACCGAAGGGGCCCAGGTTTGTACAGAGTCGGTTTATAGAGAAATGAATCTTCACATCCGAACGCCAAGCTTGCCATCAACGCAAAGGAGCGTCCCATCCGGACACGGGGGAAGGCCTTCGTATCTTCACGGCCCATCAGTCCAGCCCATGTCGCATAGCTCGTCCATCCAAGGACCCCTTAATCCAGGACTCCCTCAGTAGGAGGCGTGTAAAGGAAGACCCGTAGTACGGAATGACAACAGTGGATCTGAACAATCTTGCATACGCAGACGAACCATTCGTCCTAGCCAATGATGTGGCGCAGGTTTTCTATGTGAAGGAAATGTCTACAAAGCCGAGAAAAAGAAAAAAGATAAGGAAGCGAATACATCATACGATGAGACAAAGCGCCACATAGTTCTTTTAGGGAAAAGAACCATCATGGGAGTGGAGGACAAGACAGGCATGTCAGAAGATTATGATAAGTTTCATGAAATTGCTCCCTTCACAGTGAATATTGACCCGAGCATCCAGTTAAATGATGATGATTGTCCATGGTTACGGTGCAAAGGGACACACGAAGAAAAAGTTTTATACCCTAAGATCCCACTCTGGGATGTGAGAGGCTTCACCGTCATCACTTTCTTCTCTAGTGAGTTTCCAGAATTATATATCTGGAAAGTCCTACTTCGGACAAATCGGAGGGAATCTTTGTAATAGTTAGGGTACTTATGCGTTTTGGCATTTGAAACACGAAGAAATATTATGTCCAAACAAATTATTTCATGCATTATGATTTGTTGTTGCTTACTTTACAAAATGGACAATCTCTTTCGAAGTATCAGGGTTTCAGACTAAAACTCATCTGTTACAAAGGCATTTCGTTTTTTAAACTTATTTCAACTCCAGACTTTTTGTCCGTTCAATATGCAACATTCAAAGCCACGTCATTAATTTTCAACCCTTTCTGACTTCGTTTGCTATTTTTCATGCATTTACCGATTTTTCTTGAGCTAAATGACCTTGAAATTGAAAAGCACTTCAAATGAACTATGAAAAGGTCAAAAGTTGGCATGGTATCATCATTTCACCCACATAGAATGTGCTAAAAAGTTGAGAGGGTTACGGTAAAAACTGGATGCACTTCGTGTACAAAATGGACAATCTCTTTCGAAGTATCAAGGTTTCATACGAAAACTCATATGTTACAAAGGCATTTCATTTTTTAACTTATTTCAATTCGAGACTTTTTGTGCGTTCAGTATGCATCATTCAAAACCACGTCATCAATTTTCAACCCCTTGTGACTTCGTTTGCTATTTTTCATGCATTTACTGATTTTTTTTGAGCTAAATGACCCTGAAATTGAAAATCGCTACAAATGAACTCTGAAAAGGTTGAAAGTTGGTATGGTATTATAATTTCACCCACATAGCAGGTGCTAAAAAGTTGATAGGGTTACGACAAAAACTGGATGCACTTCTTGTACAAAAATGAACAATCTCTTCCGAAGTATCAAGTTTCGGACGAAAACTCATCTGTTAGAAAGACATTTCATTTTTTAAATAACCTACGAATTACCAAATTGAATATAATGATAAAACACACTAACAACAGAAAAAATCACTGAAAAATCTATTTTTAAAGTAAAGTTATTCACAAACTAATGATTCACACATATTTCAAATAATTCAAATTTAAACTATTCAAATTTGAAAACTATTGGCACTAACAAAAAGTTTATAATTTTTGTGACCTAAAGCAAAAAGATTCACTCAGAAACTCTAAATACTAGTAGAATGCCCGTGCTTTGCGACGGGCAAATGATGGTAAATAAATTAAGGGGCAACTATACCTAAAAAATTTGCAGTGCCCACCACTTTTATTTTTGACCATCAGATCAATATCCAACATTTAGGAGCAAGCCACCAAATGTTCATCTCCCTCCCACACCATCTTCCTCCTCTCCCATGATGACTCCTCCTTTCCCATGGCCTATGCAGGCCTAACCGCCTGCATTCACCCTCCGCGGCTGCCTGCTATCGTTGCCCGCCCTCGCATCGACCTCCCCCATCGTCGTCTTGCCCCCCTATCAAGTTTTGGACTTGCTCTCGCCGGCTCCCAGTCATACACGGCTCAACATCGCCGTCCCCACCTTCGGCCTCGTGCAAAGCAAAAAGTGACTAACGTAAAAAAAATTAGGCCTATGAGATTTCGCAAAATAAATCAATCAAATAACGATACTTTCAGATACGTACTTCACGTTGCAAATTTATCGTCATAAGTGACTAATCAATGAACAATTATTTGATGTCACAATGATGTAATTTGTCCTTCACCTGAAGGTCCACCTACCAAATCAATTACAACCTATGTTCCTAAAAAATGGAAGTGATTGTACAAATTTATCAGTTACTCGTGTCTAGTGGCTTGTCCTCTTTGTCACTAGACTACACCAAACATTGAGCTTCACAATAACCCCAACAATCATCCTAAATGAGTTTACCATCTTCCTCGACAACAATTGTGTGGAGCTGCCAAAGTTGCGGACTTTAAAAAAATACAATGAACATGAGCATTGATGGAAAGGGAACAGTCACAACACAATGGCGATCTAACCTTGGGGCGCAACTTCGCTTTCATCCTATGCCAACTCCTTTGGTGTCTACCTCCTTTCTCTCAGCTTCATCACCCCCCTCCCTCCTTCCACATTCCCCCACCTTTCTCCTTCGCTTGTCGCATCATCTCCATCGATGTCTATCATTCGTATCCCCTAGCTCGCTACCATCATTTCCTCCTACTCCAGCTTGACAAGTGTGTCTCGACATCACCTTCCATAACGCCTAGCACAAAAACAACAACAAAAAAACATAGACCACCTTCGTGACGAGTGAGAAACTACAACAATTAGGAGTCACATTTGCCCTATTGAAAGATATTTTATGTTAAGGTCAAGCAAAATAGCAGAAAAACATACACCGAAACTTGATAAGTTCACAGGCGAAAAAACAACATTATTTGAAGTTCACCATCTTTGGAAATATTCCTT
This sequence comes from Triticum urartu, assembly GCF_056163025.1. Classification (NCBI taxonomy): domain Eukaryota; kingdom Viridiplantae; phylum Streptophyta; class Magnoliopsida; order Poales; family Poaceae; genus Triticum; species Triticum urartu. The sequence continues at coordinate 174,875,921 of NC_141878.1, forward strand.
TAACTTTAGCAAGTCTATGGAAACATTCGAAAAAATAAACTACAAACAGCTCCATGTCTACAATTTGACATCAAAGGATGTGAAGAACGTGATATGTCTACAAGTACATATGGACCTTAATAGTTTAGTTCTAGGCTCCAGCAAGTTAGTATAATATCAGGTGCCCCCAAGTGGTATTTAGATAGCAAGATTTTCTCAAATAATATTATTTTCTGAAACAAGAAAAACACAATAATCACGTCAAAGAGGTTAACACCAGTTCAAGAAAACAAGAGAAGTGCATGTTTCCAATGATTGAATATGTGGTGATCAGTCAATAGTATTTTAGAGAACACCAGACCAATACCTTCAGAGTTCAGACTGACAAGCATCTATAGATGCCCAACTTCTAGGCCTCTCCAACACAAGGAATTAACCAGCGGCAGCGCCATGTCAGCGCGAGCACAACTTGTGTGGCAAGTCGGTCATTTTGCAGGGAAGACTAGTTGCAAAGATTGCAAAGTTGCAGACGCAGATCAAATGGTGCTCAATGGTGGACTGGTGGTTCACCTCATTATTCAGTACTGTATCGGCGGTACCCATTGCCTGCAGAAAGAGAATGGAAGGGATTTTTCTAAGCCCGCGGCAACTTGAGTTGTTGGATCCGTTGGACCTCCTTGCCGAGGATGTTGTATCAAACCATGCTGCCTGTGGTGCGCCACACCAGCTGGAGGTCGGCCTACGGCTTGCCGGGCGCCATCCTCTTGTGCAGGTGGCACTTGAACGTCCACCCTAGCTGACCACCAGCGCCTCGCGTCCAAGATTCTGAACATCAGCACGAACTCATCGTCCCACCGCCGCAGGTACCCGCGCCTGATCCCGGCCTCCGTCACCACGCTCTTCAATCGCCGTTCCTTGGCCATCGCCCATTGCCTACACGCAAAGCTACCCGGACTTGGCCGTGAAGTAGATGCCCTCGCCGAAGCACCGGGTCACATACCCCGCTGTGTCGCCGAACAGGGCCACGCGACACGAGCGCGGGTGCTCCGGGATCTGGTGCGCCTCCACCTTGATCACGCGGCACCCTGCAATCTTGGGGCCCGCCCGCGCCTGGATGCTGGACTGGAGCTTCTTGATCTCCGGCTTGGCGATGATAGTGCTGGTCCCAACGCACAATTGCACATTGGTCTCCATAGGGGAGGGAGGTCTCGGCTAGCGGAAGGATGGTGGCAGCGGCGTGCGCGCGAGCTGGATACCCTGGCTCGGGAGTTAGAGAAGGGGTGGGGCGTTTGTTTTCTCTAGGGGTCTATCGTTGATTTGGTAGAGAACAAATAGGAAAGCAAGGTGATAAAAAGTTTCCTGTTTTCCTGCATGAATAGAGATACGTGGGACGGAGCGAGGCGAAGGAGTTTGATCAAGAGAGCGGTGACACATTAATTTTCTTAAAATCGATCATTTGTTTCCTACTAGGTAATTGCCCGTGCGTTACACCGGGGTAGCCTAATTCTAGTGGTTTAACATTGATCATATCTACATGCACATCAAACAGTAGTGTCAACTTTTTCATTACATCAGTCTTCTTCCTGCACTCACTATTCCGTCTCCCCAATCCAAGCATCATTATCTAAATTAACAAAACCGCACTTGATGTTGACCTAAAATTAAGACACATCAAAACATTTTTTGGACAAGCGATGTTATACATTTTGATTGACCATTTCATACCTATGCGTTTTTATGTACAAAAAAATTGGATCCTAGGAAGAATAGAATACATCAAGAGTGTCGACATGTCTTCATCATCCATTTATTTTGTTCTCCTTGTACTCCTCTCAGAAATATGTGCTATTGTTTTCTGCAACACAAAATTACCAATTTTAATCACAACATGTGAAAGCAGCACAAACTAATAATGGGTACCTGCTACATTGTCTCACACCATCATCATTCCCATCCTCTTGGTCTTTAGTCTTCCTCCGAAAACTCTTCCTACCCTTAAGAGGATGCACTCGGTGAGCTTACCTTATGGTTGTCAGTCTCATCATCATCATCGGCCAAAAACTTGGAAGTGCTTCGTTTCTTCACAACCGTTGATTCCTCCCTTTCGTATTTCTGGTAATTCTGCGACAAAGGAAAGCATAGCGGAACTTAGGGTTCGACACTGTCCTGTTCGTTTTGGGTTTCTGGCGTCGGGTTTGAAACAAGGTCGAGCGGATGGCTCTCCGCTCCCCTCCCTCCCCCTTCCCCCATGTGGCGACTCCTGCGTCGGGCTCCTCCCCGTCGGCGACCTTGCTCCTTGCGTCTCCCCCTTCCACCCCTCCGCTGCTCCCTCCGGGCTCCGCTCCGGCGTCGCGTGCCGCCCTGCTCTGGCCGTATCTCCCCGCTCCGGGCCAACAAGTTTTGGGCTCTGGATCTCGATGGCTCTGAGTCGGACTCTGAGGCTTCCTCCCCTCCTCCCCGCCCTGTCTCGGCGTGCTGTCCTTCCGTGGCTGCGGCGGTGGGTCGCCGGTGCAAGTTCGCGCCTGGGGGGCGGGGGCGCCCCGCTGGGCCTTCCTTGGAGGGTGATGGGTGGCGTCGCCTCTCGCGTGATCGTCGGCGTGCGTCGTGTTGGTCCCCTTCTGTGGTCTCGTTGTGTTCTGCTGGTGTGGCAGGGACGGTGCCGCCTTCTGTGTTGGGTTCTCCGACGGATCTTCTTGCTTGCTCGGCCTCAGTTGCGGCTTCCGGCGAGCCGACGGCGTCGGAGTTGGTGCCAACCCTAGATCCGGGATCGGGGGCGTCGCTGGCTCCCCCGCCTGCGAAGCGGGCCCCGTTGGGTGCTCCTGGGCCTGCTGGGCCCGTTGCGGGGTTTGCCTTGTCGTCTCTGTCTTCTTTTCCCCCTCTTCCTTCTTTGGGCTCTAGGCCGCGGGTGGCCCAGGTCCAGCCCAACCCTCCTATGAGGCCTTCTATCGAGCCAGGCCTGGCTCGGTCGGGGTATTTATGGGTGCGGAGGGGTGCAGTTCCCCCCTTTCTAGGGTTTCCGGCTTCCTCATCCGACCTAACTCGCTACCGTCTCCCATTTCGACGCTTCGCCAGATCTCCTCCTCCCCCTCCGCTCTCCCTCTCCTTTGCGGCGGTGGTTGCGATGGACCGCTCCCGTGCGTCCTCCAGTGAGGCGGTCTCCGGCCAGAAGCGAGGGCGCGATGGTTCCGGCGAGGCGGCCGCAGATCTGGAGTACGAGGCGGCGCTCCATGCCAAGCTTCAGGCCTCCCTCGCCCCGGAGGCAGGGTCGCGGCGGCATCGTCCGACGTGTCTCCCCGCGCCTCGGGTTCGGGCCCTTCTGCACCTCTCCCCCCGCGTTTGGTGCCCCATCGGCGGCGATCGATCCCTGGGAGCTGGTGGCAGCGGCCAGTCGGGCGGGTTCGTCGGGGCCTTCCCAGGCGTCCCCCCAGCTGGGTGCTGCTCCCCGGGGCGGTGCGCCGGTGCGTGCTCCGATGGCGGCTGGGGGTGGCCCGTCTCGCTTCGTCCCCCGTGGGGCGTCGGGGGCACCGGTCCGCCGCCCTGTTGGCCCTGCTGCCGGGCAGGGGGCTGGATCTAGCCCTGTCTCGTCTGGTGATGGCATTCTCCCTCCTCCTCCTCGTGGATCTGGTCACAACCCTCCCCAATCCCAAGTCTCCAACCCCATCCTAACCTGCTTCGCGTGTCACCGCCTCGGGCATTTCCAATCTCGCTGTGAACCCCCCCCCTTTTGTCTCATCTGCAGAGAAGATGGCCACCTCACGATGGATTGCCAGAATCGTGTCAAGCCCCCCGCCTTTGTTCACTATGGCACTGGCCTTCCAGGGTGCTCTTTCTTTGCCTTAGACAAGGGGATCCTAGAGGCAGCCCCTATCCCTTCGCTTTCCAATGTTGGCATTATCTCTGTCCAGGCTAAACGCATTTCTTCCCAGACCCTTCTAGATGAACTTCAGTTATGGGATGAGGGTGGTTGGGATTGGCAAATTCGCCAACTTTCCGAGTTCGATTTTGCTGCAACTTTCCCCTCCAAAGAAAGCCTCCGTATGATCTCCTCTTGCACTAGCTTCACTCTGCCTCTGAATCAACTTGTGGTCTCGGTTAAAGCTGCTTCCAACGGGTCTAAAGCGATCTCTTCTTTGTCGGATGTGTGGGTTCTGGTCGAAGATGTCCCTCCTAGCATGCGCACCACAGCGTTCCTCATGGCTTTTGGGGGTGCTCATCGGGAAGCCTATCGAAGTGGATCAAGCCTCCCTGGCTATTCTAGGGCCGGCCCGGCTCTGGGTCTGGTGTGTCGATCCCCTGTGCATTCGCAGCTCCATTGATGTATTCCCTGCTGCTGGCGGCTTTCGGCTCCGGGTGCGGGTGGAGGGGGCCTCGGGTCCGGTGTCGCCTCCTCCTCCTCCCCCCCCCCCCGACCCCTAGCAATGGTGATAAAAGCAAAGACGGGGAGGGGGCCCTGACGACTCCATGCATGGGACTGACCCCCGTTTCACTCAGTCGAAGTGGGATGGGCTTTCTCCTGAAGATCAAGATCTGCTAAAGGAAAATGCTCCTGCTGGTAAGGGGCCCCAAGATGCAGCGCCTGGCTTGGGCGGAGGGGATGCGGTTTCGGGTGGGGCTAAGGGCACTCCTTTCTCGGCTGTGTGCTCCAACCTCCCTGCTCGTCCCGCTTCTCCCTCCTTGTCTGGCATTGAAGATCTCCCCCCGGCTGGCCCTGCTGTGTCCAAGAAGAAGAAGAAGTCCTATGTCAAGAAATATTCCGCCAAGAGCCGGGCTTCTAGAGATTCGAGGCAGTCCGCGGCGGGGCTCTGCCGTAGGCTTGATGCTGATATGGGTGCGGCTTCGGGCCCGTCCTCTGGTGCGGCTACCCCCAGCCGTGCACGTCCGGTGCCAGTGCGCTCACCTGCGTCCACGGCCCGCAAGAGCGGCCGCGTCTCCAACAGCAGTGAGCGGGTGGTCGATAGGGCGGCTCGGCGTGCTGCGGCTCGGGATATGCCCCCTTCAGGTTCGCTCCCAGCCCCTTCTCCCTCCCTACCCACGGTTGTATCTCCTGTGCGTTTAGTTCTCTTCACAATCTGATGAGCACTTACTCGAAATTCTAGATGATGTTTGTATTTGCTTAGATTCTAGCCTGGGTTCCCCCTCGTCTATTCTTGATGTTATTAGGGCAAATGAGGCTGCCCAAGCTGATATTGCGAAGGCCAAGGAGGCTAGGGTGGGTTCGGTCGCCCCACCGGTTGTGGCCGGTGGGGAAGAGGAGGGAGATGACAGGTGTCAAGCTCCCCTGATGACTTCTATTCGTGTGGCAAGGAAGCGTGCTAAATCCTGCATGGCACCGAGCAGGTCAAGTCTCTGTATCAAAAACTTATCTTTTAGATGAAGGCTTTATTTTGGAATATTCGTGGTTTCGGCGCTAGGGTGCGCAGGGACCAGCTTAAAGACCTGGTTCAATCCGAACATACAGATTTTATCGGCCTTGTTGAGACTATCAAATCTTCCTTTTCCTTGAGCAACTTTTCGGCCATTGCTGGGGTAGACAGATTTCATTGGAACTATGTGGCCTCGGCTGGGCTTTCCGACGGCCTTCTGCTTGGTGCCAAAAAAGATACTTTCGATTTTGTGGCTTTTGACCATGGCATTTATTGGGCTAGTATGGTGGTTTCCCTTCGATCCCTCAACTCCTTGTTGGAAATCATGGTGGTTTATGGTCCGGCTGACCAAGCGATATCTTACGCCTTCTTGGACGAGATTAGTATTAAAATTGAATCATGTCAGTTACCCCTCTTGATCGGGGGCGATTTTAACATGCTCCGTTTCCCATCTGACAAGAGCTCGTCTAACTTCTCGTGGCCCCTGGCTGACGCTTTTAATGCATTCATTAGGGACACGGCTATTCGTGAGATTCCTAGGGTTGGAGCCCGTTTCACTTGGTCCAACCATCAAACTACCCCAATTCGTTCGGTTCTTGATAGGGTTTTTGTTTGCTCTAGGTGGGATTCCTTATTCCCCCGTGCCAGTCTTAGAGCCCTGGCTTGTGTTGGTTCTGATCACACCCCCTTGATTCTTGATGATGGTTTGCGCCCAGCGGGCTTTCCGAGATTCCAGTTTGATGCTTCATGGCTCCAAGTGCAGGGGTTTAATGAGTTGGTGGCACAAAAGATTATGTCTTTCCTCTCCTCTACTCGACGTTCTTTTGGCCCTATGGATGACTGGCATCAATGGTCCTATTTTTTGCGTAGATTTCTTAGAGGCTGGTCTAAAAACCACTACGCTGAGTCTAGGCGGGACAAAGCTAGGCTGCTGGCTCAAAATGGCGTTTTAGATGATCGCGCCGATAGTACTGGGCTGTCCTCGTCTGAATGGCAAACCCGATATGATTTAGAACAGGCGCTACTGGGCATCCATAGGCAAGAGGAAGTATAGTGGAAACAACGCGGTACTATCAACTGGACCTTAAAGGGTGACTCTCCTACGTCTTATTTCTTTGCGATTGCTAACGGCAGGCGCCAGAGATGCATTATTGATAGCCTTTTGATAGACGGCGTCAAGGTCTCTGACCCATCGGTGATCATGCGGCATGTGGTTGATTTCTTCTCTAACCTCCTAGCTGATAAGCCCGTGTTAGGCTTTAAGTTGGCTTCGACCTTTTGGTCTCCTCTGGACCAGCTGTCGGGCGCTGATAATGCGAGTTTGCTGATCTCTCCCACGGAAGAGGAAATATTCGAGACGATCCGGACTGGCAACCCGAATGCGGCTTCTGGGCCAGACGGCTTTTCCATTCCTTTTTTCCGGTAATTCCGGCCTCAGCTAAAGGGGTTAATTATGGCTATTTCTCAAGGCTTTTGGTTGGGGACTGTTGACATCTCCAGACTTAACTACGCTGTTCTCACCCTCATTCCTAAAGTCAAAGGCGCTGACTTGATATCCCAATTTAGACCCATTGCTTTGATTAACAATTTTGCTAAGATTCCTGCCAAGGGTATGGCTACTAGGATTTCTCCGATCGCCCATCGGGTTATTAGCCCCTTCCAATCCACGTTCATTAAGGGGAGATTCATTCTGGACGGGGTGCTTTGCCTTCACGAGATAATTAATGACCTTCACTCAAAGCACACTAAGGCTGTAGTTCTTAAACTTGATTTCAAAAAAGCGTATGACTCAGTCAGCTGGAGTTTTCTTCGCCAAGTTCTGTTGGCCAAGGGCTTCGATGGTGCGGTGGTACACCGCCTGATGCAACTTGTCTCTGGTGGGCACACGGCGGTGGCTGTCAATGGCCAGACCAGTAACTTCTTTGCCAACGGTAGGGTCCTAAGGCAAGGAGATCCGGCGTCTCCCCTGCTTTTCAATTTTGTGGCTGATGCCTTATCTCATATTCTGTCTAGGGCTGCGACTGCTGGTCACATCTCGCCGGTTAGCTCCCATCTTATTCCTAATGGAATCTCCCACCTCCAGTACGCGGACGACACCATCATTTTGGTCGAACTTAATGATAACTCCATCATGAATCTGAAATTTCTTCTATTCTGCTTTAAAGCCTTGTCGGGCCTTAAAATCAACTTTTCTAAAAGCGAGGTCATTGTGACTGGGGTATCTGTCTCGGAAGCGCAGAGGGTCGCACATCTCTTGAACTGCTCGCTAGGGTCCTTTCCTCTCAAATACTTGGGCCTACCCATCTCCCCGCTTAAGCTTTTGGCCAAAGAGTTTGCACCGGCTGTTACTAAAGTTGGCAATAGAGTTTTGCCGTGGCGAGGGCACTATAATTCTCAGGCGGGCAAGGTCGCCCTTACCAACTCCTGCCTTTCCTCTCTCCCGATGTTTCTAATGGGCTTCTATCTTCTGTCAGATGGGACTCACGCTGGTTTCGATAAGCACAGGGGTGCCTTTTACTGGAATTCCTCCGATAACAAACGCAAATATAGGATGGTTAAATGGGACCTCATTTGCAAACCTAAGAACATGGGGGGCCTTGGCATCATTAACACCAGAATCATGAATAAGTGTCTCCTGTTAAAGTGGTGGTGGAAGATTATGTCCCTTGATGATCGTCCTGCTTGGCTAAACCTTCTCAAAGCTAAATATTTTCCCTTCTCGAGTCCTATGTTCGCTTCCTCTTCTGGTGGCTCTCAATTTTGGCGCCAGCTTGTTAGTATTAGACCGATATTTCGGTCCCTGGTGAAATTCGTAGTCCGTAACGGCAATTCTACGTGTTTTTGGTTAGACTGGTGGGTTGGAGACACCACCCTTGCGGTGGCTTATCCGACTCTGTTTTCGTTTTGTGATAACCCTGAGATCTCTATCTTTGAGCTCTCGGCCCAGGGGTGGGTTTTAGATTTCCGGCGCTCTCTTTCCCCTGTGGAGTTGGAAGAATGGCAACGCCTTACTGCCTGCTTCCCCCTGCTCTCGGAGGAAGAGGACTCTGTTTTTTGGCCTCACACCCCTTCGGGGCGTTTTTCTGTTAAGTCGGCCTATTCGCGTCTAATCGCTGGTGTTCACTCTGACAAGTTTAAACCAGTTTGGTCTGCCCGCATACCTCCTAAGATCAAAATCTTCCTTTGGCAAGCTCTTCGTCGCAAACTCCCTGCGGCTGACCAGATTAAAAAGAGGAAGGGGCCGGGTTCTGACAGTTGTCAACTATGTGGCGCCCTAGAGAATACAGAGCATATATTTTTCCAATGCTCGTTAGCAAAATTCATTTGGAGTTGCATTAGACTTTGGCTTCATGTTCCCTGGAACCCTGCCTATTTTGAGGATCTTCGGCGATGTATCAATACTCTAGCAGGCCGGTCTAAACGGGTTTTCATGGTGGGCTGGGCAGCGGTCTGTTGGGCGCTTTGGACTACTAGAAACAAGTTCACTATTGAACACATTTTCCCGGTTAACCCTGTGAGTTGCTTATTTAAAGCTAATGTTTTTTTGCAGCGGTGGAGATCATTGACTAAGGATGGGGACATTGAGGCTTTCGACGATATGCTATTCAAAATGAAATCTACGGCTTCTTCTCTACTGCGGCAGTCCAGGAGGATGGTTTCTTAGTGTCTTTGGTTGATCGTTTGGCTGGCCTGCGTGCCTTGACAGGCTGGATGCCTTGTACCCATACTTTCTATTCGTGCTGTGTTAAACTGAGTGGTTTATTCTGTGGTTGTGACTTTGCCTGGTGGCTTCATCTATAAAGTCGGGCTCGCGCCTTTTATCTAAAAAAAGGAAAGCATAGCAATAAATCATCAAAGGCAAAGTTATAACACTGTCTGTAACACACCGGGATTGCTCAACAGATGTGGTGCATCAAATCGTGTGCCCTTGCAGGGTACCTTGGCGTATACAACGGGGCGTAAAATTTTAGTACCATGAGCTCAATTGTGTCAAATACAATTTGTGTACTTCAGTACAGAGTAAATGTCAATTCCCATGAATCACGATTGGTCGGTCGAGAAACTGGATTGCATGACAATTCAATTCAGTTAAACCTTCTCACTTAAAATGAGTGTGTTGCTAGAAAAATGCGAGGAAGCCCTCGAACTGAAAGGGCAAAGAATGCATTCAAGCTTACCTTCTCATTAGAGCATCCGATTAATTTCTGAAGTAAGTGTTCCTTATTAGTACTTAGTAGTCATAGGCCTGAAAAAACTTCTTCATTAGTCACCATGAATCTGCAGCTTAATTAATTGCATATGATCTAAATATGAGATTAGTTCAATATGAATTGAATATTCAGAGAAGAAAGAAAGCATGTTCGAAAATTTAACAACAGGGCAATTTTCTAGCATGTCAGTTTATATGTGACAAGAAACAAATGAGATTGATCCTTGAATGAAAAACTACAAGATTAATTTTTTGGAGTGTTCTATTGGGCAATCCATCATATACATTTCACTTTATTAGAGCACCTGCCTTGATTGGATTCCTGAATCGGCACAAGAACAGATGCAGCATGCATTCGCCAATCATTCATACCATAATATATTGTACTGCCACCTAAGTAAAGCTTTGCTGATGCGTGTCGTACTGAACGAGATGAACAACCAAAAGGAAATTGAGATGAGATTCCCCATGATCACATGACTGACAACAAAATTGAAGAGGTGTACCTGAAGAACCAAATGTTTTGCCTCGGTGCTTCGTGATTTGTTCGTTTAGTCAAGCTGCTCAGGTGTGAGGCAACATCATCGTCCAGGTGCCTATCATGTCCAGCCACAAGTCACAAGCGAGCTTTCTCCGGGTGCCGTGCTAATATCCAGTCGCGAGTCGGCAATGTCTACACGCCATGAATGATCCAGGGGCGTTGGGATTTTGTCCTACAACAACGATGTTCAGTGGGGCGGCCCCAGCGCCCATCGGATGGGAGCATCCTGTCGCGTGGAGTCAGCATCACCAAACCTTCCTTTATGTTAAATCTTAATAATCATAGTACTATTTCCTACTTTGAACTTAAATCTATATAAAATAATCCATCAGTGGCATGATTACACAGAAAATAAATTGCTGATTACACACAAACGTATGGAGTTCATAGAATCGATCACCAGATGACAAGTCACCTATACTAATGCATGCATACAATGTGATCATACAAGGTCCTTTATACCATTGATTGAAGCAGCCACTGATGGCATCCATGAGTAGGGATCTGAGTGCTCACGTACCTGATCAGAAAGAGGATAGTACGTAGTACTGCTGCATCCGAGTTGAAGCAACAGTACAGCTCGACAGGCACGATGCTGTGTGCGTCAGGCATGGATGCTGCTTGCCGTTCAGCCTGATGGAATCATTCCTCTTGCTCTTCGACCTGATGGGATCGTTCATATCACCTAGATGTCGCAATGAAACTGCTTGTCTCAGCGGACGAGGAGAAACAAACTTCATCGAGCGAAAACATCAAGATCACAATGGGCTACCTCGTAGCTTGTCAGGATATATGTCGATGAGACGATGACGGAACCTCGTCGGCGTCGATCACATCGAGGGCGGACGGGACGCGCTGGCGTGGTGCTGGGAGGAATTGAAATGGTGGAGGCGGACCAGCGGCGGGAGGAGGCAAACACAGCGGCGAGGTGCTATCGGAGGAAGGCGAGCGGCGGCCGAGGAGCCAAGGGCGGGTTGGGGATGGCGCCCGCGCTAACCCTAGCGTGAGGTCGGGATGGGATAACTGGGTGAATTGCACGTGGTGCGTGAGGTGAGAGAGATGTGGGCTGGCTCACGGGGCATTGCTCGGCTTGGCCCATGTGCTGGGCGATGGACAAAGTGTTTTTTAGCGATGAAGAAACTGGATGGGGAGCGTACTGCGTACGTCGGGTGGAGCGAGGGGAGTGGACAAAACGTAAAAGGGAAATGGAATGTTGCGTTTCTTTTAGGTAGTAGAGAAGAGATAGAAAAGATTAATGTGATTGAGCGATTTAAGGTAAGTCTAATTAATTTAGATTTGATCTTTAAAAATTGATCGTGATTGATTCTTTCACATAAAGGCAATACTAAACCGGTGACGTGAAACATGGAAACTTCTGGTCCGTTTACATTTTTTTCATTGTGTGAAAGGGTGACGTGAAACTAAACCGGTGGGGTGAGGAAGTGATGAAAAAAATCAGACGAAAGTGGTGGGACTATTCAACCAACTCGTCCATTAAGAGTAGAGATTTGATTGGAAGTAGAAACAAAAGAAAATAAATAAAGCAAAAAACTGGAAAATAAATAAAAAATGCCCACCTACTGGGCCGCATGACCTGCATACGACTAGAAACCCAATCTCTTGTTGGGTCAGGATGCAAGCCCGCATGGGAAAGTACGGCCCACAGGGTAGCATAGGTTCTATAGGCCCACAAAGGTCTGCTTAGAGAGGAGCTCGACAGGGTAGCCGCAGCGGGGCTTATAAACCGCTGCGAGCTCCTCTCAACTAGCGAGGTGGGACTAAAAATTCAACATGAGACGCACATGCCTTTAGTCTTGGTTGACGGCTCCAACCACGACTAAAGGAGGCCTGGCTTCCCGCCGCTTGGCCTGGGTGAATTTCACTTTTAGTCCCGGTTGGTGGATCGAACCGCGACTAAAGGGAGCCTTTAATCCCGGTTAGAGCCACCAACTGGGTCTAAATCTGTTTGTATATAAGCGGGGACTTACCAAATCCCCCCCCCCCACTCTCTCCAGTCGTCCTCTCCGCTCCGCCCGCTCGCCTCGACGCGATGCCGTCCAGCTTCCTGATACGTCTCCAACGCTATAATTTTTTATTGTTCCATGATGTTATATATATTATCATTCTTGGATGTTTTACAATTATTTTATAGCGACTTTATATCATTTCTGGGACTAACCTATTGACATAGTGCCCAGTGCCAATTGTTGTTTTTTGCTTGTATTTTACTTCACAGAAAATCAATACAAAACAGAGTCCAAACGCAGCGAAACTTTTTGAAGATTTTTTCTAGACTAGAAGACACCTGTAGGGCCAAAAAGTACCAGAGGGGGCTTCGAGGGGAGCACAACCCACCAGGGCGCACCTGGGGACCCAGGCATGCCCAGGTGGGCAGTGGCCTCCCGCACCGCCTCTTTGCTTTATAAATACCCCAATATTCCAGAAACCCTAGGGAGTCCACAAAAATCAATTCCAGCCGCCGCAAGCTCCAGAAAGCACAGATCCAATCTAGACACCATCACAGAGGGTTTCATCATCCTCATTGGTGCATCTTCGATGATGCGTGAGTACTTCATTGTAGACCTACGGGTCTGTAGTTAGTAGCTAGATGGCTTCCTCTCTGATGAGGACATCAATACCATTGTTACACCCACAACCCCTACTGTTACATATACTGGACCAATTACTAGAGCTCGCGCACGGCAATTAAATTACCAGGTACTTTCGTTTCTTGGTAATGATTCTAATGTTCATGAGATTATGATGCTGCCTAAATTGGATACATTTGTTTTGCTTACAAATGAAGGGCCTAACTTGGAGAAGGATGAACATTGGAGCAAGAACACGCATGGAGTTGATGGCATGCGCAAGGGGATCAAGAACGGAGTTACAAGTGATGATTTCAGGACTTTGAAGCCGCCATAAGGAGTGCATGAAGCCTTGGACGAAATATACAAGATGCCACTTCATAATATTCGTCCATAGGCTATTCTAGGTGCTGCGTCACCTTATTAATGGGCCAGGCCCATGTAATTTCGAAATACTTAAGTATAGGCTATTTTTAGAGTCCGTATGTGTGGGGAAACAAGAGTTAGGGTTGGTTTCGGACCCCACCCTCAAGGGCCACGAAATTCCTCCCTCTTCCTCCATATATACAGCCCTTAGGGCGTCGTTTAGACTTTGGGTTTTGTTTAGATTAAAAGTTCGCCATAGCTGCAACTTCGCGTACTTCGTTTGTGTCCAACGACCAGACCAAGACGTCACAGAACCCCACCTTGATCAATAAAGCTTTCATCTTATATTCGCAATATCCAGATTGCAATCTCAGTTTCTTGCTTGTTCTTCGTTTGCTCGCAGGAAACAGACCCTCGTGGTCAGGTTGATCGTGCTCCGGCGTGGTCAATAACCTTCAGAAGTTGGTTTAGCGATTGCTAAGGCGCGACGTCTCGCACGTTCGTAGTCGGATCGTCAAGGTCAACTCCCACAGAAAACGATAGCCACCATCTCATCGAAACATCGGGACACCTTAGCCTCTATCACTCTCTCTCTTTTGATTCTCAATACAATGGTCTCTTGGAGATCTATTTGATGTAACCCTTTTTGCGATGTGTTTGTTGGGATCCGTTGAACATTGAGTTTATGATCAGATCTATATTTTTATCCATGAAAGTTATTTGAGTCTTTTGAGCTCTTATATGCATGATTACATATAGCCTCGTATTTCTTCTTCGAATATTTGGTTTAGTTAGGCCAAGTAGATCAAATTTTCTTGCCATGGGAAGAGATGCTTTGTGATGGGTTCGATCTTACTGTGCTTGATCCCAGTGACAGAAGGGGAAACGACACGTATGTATCGTTGCCATTAAGGATAACAAGATGGGGTCTATTTATACATAAATAGATCTTGTCTACATCATGTCATCGTTCTTATTGCATTACTCTGTTTCTCCATGAACTTAATACACTAGACGCATGCTGGATAGCAATCGATGTGTGGAGTAATAGTAGTAGATGCAGGCAGGAGTCGGTCTACTAATCTTGGACGTGATGCCTATATAATGATCATTGCCTGGATATCGTCATGATTATTTGAAGTTCTATCAATTTCCCAACAATAATTTGTTTACCCATCGTATACTATTTTTCTCGAGAGAAGCCACTAGTGAAATCTACGGCCCCCGGGTCTCTTCTTTATTGTATTTGCCTTCAAGATCTATTTTTATTTGCTTTTATTTTCGGATCTATTAATCCAAAAACCCAAAAATACCTTGCTGCACTTTATTTTATTTTGCATTTATTGGCGATCTATTTATCCAATCTATCATGTTTTTATCCCGTCAACTCCACAATTTCTGGCACCGTTACCCGAAAGGGATTGATAACCCCTTTAACACGTCGGGTTGCAAGTATTTGTTCTTTGTGTGTAGGTAATGTTTACATAGTGTTACGTGATTCTCCTACCAGTTTGATAACCTTGGTCTCATCACTTAGGGAAATACCTACCGTCGTTGTGCTGCATCATCCCTTCCTCTTTGGGGAAATACCGACGTAGTTCAAGCCGCAATCAAAAGGAATTTTTGGCGCCGCTGCCGGGGAGACATCATCAACATCTACCAGGTTCCTAATCACAAATCTCATCTCCTTGCAATTTACATTATTTGCCATTTGCCTCTCGTTTTCATCTCCCCCACTTCACAAAAATTTGCCGTTTTATTCGCCCTCTTTCTCGTTCGTTGTTTTCTCGTCAGATCTGTTTTTGAGTGCAATCTTGTTGCGTAGTCACGGTGACTCAAGAGAACACCAAGTTGTGTGATTTCTCCAACACCGACAACAATGATTTTATTAGCACTCCGATTGCTCCTCCCGCCTGTAACAGCCTGGTTTTTGGCCCCATCTTTTTCTTTTGATTTTTTGAGGTTTTTGCCTGAGTTTTCTTTCTTCATGGCTCTATGGTCTGGAAACTGAAGAAGATTAACTCTTCTTTCCTTCCAGAGTGGCTTGTCATCCCCATATCCATACCTAGACCTTGCCATTTCCATCTTGGACCAACCCCAATATTCTTTTCCTTGAGAATATTCCTTTTCTATTAAAAGAATAACCCAATTTGCCCTAGGTTGTGAAGCAACCTATATTTCCATCACTCCCAAAATTCCCAAATAATTATCATAAGTTGTTTGGGTCATATATTCCTCAAATCTGGCAAAATATTTCATTTGTCATGTTCCCCATCATGCTCAATTAATCCCTTTCCTATTCTGTCCTAAATGGCAGTTTGTGAAGCAAGTGCCATTTACCTTTGCCCAATTGAACCCAATTTTTTTTGACACCTTTTGATGTCCAAATAATTGCCTCCTTCCAAAATTAACTCAATTTGCATAGTAAATATTCCCGAGCAATTTTTCAAAGTTCCTATCTGAGGGAATTGGTTGTGAAGGAAGTACTAGCTAGGTTAACCCAATTGAGTTAAAATTTTGCATGGTCCTTCATTATCAAATCATCACTCTCCACCAAATTTGAGCTCATGTAACTCATCTATGTGAGGCCAGATCCTAATCCTAGTTTCTGGTCAGATTTTCAGTTTGTGAAGCAACCATATTCTATCTTGCTTCATTTAAGCTGAAAATTTTCCAGGGCATTCTCCTATCCATATAAACTCTCTCCACCAAGTTTTGGCCTATTTTATAAATCCAATTGCCCTATGCAATTTTTCCAAGTTTCTGGTCAGAATAAATCATTGTGAAGCAAGTGCTAGTTTGGTTCATCCAAATGGCGTGAAACTTTTTGGGCATCTTCTTATACTCAAATAATCGGGCCATAACTAGTTTCAGCTCATGAAAATAATTTATCTAAGTGTTGCTTCATCATCTCTAATTCTGACCAGTGGGGCCAGTTCTACAGTAACTACCCTCTAGAGAGCTCCTCTTCGTCCAATTCTTGGCCAACACAGTCACCTTGGCATGTGATCAAGCCATACCAAAGCTCAACCTCTGCCTCATCCTGTGTTTGGATCCCCGCAGCACAAACACCTTGCTGTCACAATGTTTTAGCCCCTCTTGCTTTTCTCTTCTTTGCCCCTGGACCGAGTAGTTGCATCCGTTGAACCCAAGGCACTAAGGTCAATGCACTGGACATGGTCGGTTCGGCCAGAATGTGCTGAGCATGCCAGCTCACGCGGTGACCATGAGTCATGCTAGCCCCTCGTCCTCTGTTCGCGTCGCGATGTCTTCCTCCTCGTGTCCTCGAGCGTTGCTCGTCTCCGTGAGCTCTGCCCCTCGTCCTCTTCCCTCTCGCCGCCTTCCCGTGCCACCCCGTGCTTGCTAGCCGTCGCCGGAGCTTGGACGGACGTGCACGATGGCACTCGGCTTGAACCGCCTTACCCCGCCTATTTAAGCCAGCCCCGACCCCCTCCGAGCTCACCACTCGCCCCACCTTACTCCCAGTGCCCCACCTAGCTACTTCCCCGAGCTCGAGAAGCTCTCCTAGCCTCTCGTCGCCGCCATGGCCGCCGCCGGTGCCCAGCTAAATTTGGCCAACCCGAGCCCTTCCCCTCCTCCTGGCCGCCACCAGAGGCCTCCACCACACCCCTAGAACCTCCCCGTTGTTTCCCTCCTTCTCTGGTAGCCTGGCCGTGATGCCCAACCCCCACCTGAAGCCATCCCCGCCAAAGTCTAGGACCTCATCGCTCCGGTCCTCCTCGGCGTCCGTGTCTAGCCTAGATGGAGGCGGCGTCCTCTCCCGAGCTCGTCAGTGGTCGCGGCGCCCCGAATTATGGCCGGAGACTGCCAGGCGAGTGCCGACACCGGCGGCCTCCTCTGCTCCGTGAACCGACATCGGGAGGAAGAGGAGCGGCGGGAGGAGAGAGAGAGAGGAGTTGGACCCGCCCGTCAGCGACTCTAGCGCGCGGCCCCGCCTCCGCTGACGTGTTTAAGTGGAAGCATAGTTGCTAGATTACGTTTTCTGTGAATGAAAGTGTACTTTGGTTTGTCTTGTACTCAAAATACGCCTTCACTTCAACAGAAACGTATTTCTCAAAATGCGCCTTCTCTTTTTCAGCTCAGCCGGCCAAAGTGGTTATTCTGTGAACGTTCACTATTTTAGCCCTTTTCTGCCTAAAAAGTGAATGGCCATAATTTCTCACTCGTAACTCCGATTGAGGTGAATCCAAAGCCCACTTCTTCATCTCGTCGAGCTCGTTCTGTTCCCATCATTTTCACTATGGTTTGACATATTGGAAATGACCATTCTTCCCTTGCCCCTAATCATCCCCCTCCGAGAGAGAACCCTTTCCGGTGATTCTTTCTGCGGCTTCACCGCACATCTTCCTGGAGCCTTCTTCATCCCCAGGCAAGCCACAACACCCACTTGCATGATGGCCATGTAGTAGCCATGGTTTTCAACTTGAATATTTAATAAATTTCTGATTGCTTTGATACGGTTATCGTTGTTTTGGTGATGCTTATGGATTTGTGTTCACTTTCATGATATGTTTTCATGCACCTGGTTATCATGTACTAGTTGCTAGTATTTCTATTATATGTAATACTTGGTAGAAGTACATGTTGGTAATGGCCTGCGGTGCATGACTATCGTCTGTTCCGAGTACTGTTGTTATGCATGCTCCGTTGCATTTAGTTGGTTAAATGCTTGCATGGTAGTATTCTCGTTATGTTATTGCCATGGTATTTATTTCTGATGCTAGTGGTCATGCTATGCTTATGGTAGAGTTATGCTTGTTTTATTCATGTTTGTTCATGCTCATTCGGACATATGATTTATGGTTGAAGATTATGTTGCACCTCCCTGCTCATGTTGGTATCATGCATTATAGTTGCATCTTGTTATTTTCATATGACTCAGCTAATTAATATGCAAGTTAAATCAGATTGTAATCGAACTTGAACATCTGTTGTCTGAGTCATAGTGCCATCGTATCGAGCTGACCAGTGCAGCCACACTTGCCTTTATGGAGGGTCCTAACTGGGTCTATTTTCATGCCTCTCATCGGTGCCTCCAACGAGGGAAGGTTATGCGCAGACACTACCTTGGCCGGGTAGTACGACATAAGCCTTGTGTGCCAATGTTTTGTTTTGAGCTCATGTCCCTGAAGGAAATATGCCCTAGAGGCAATAATAAAGTTGTTACTTATATTTCCTTATATCATGATAAATGTTTATTATTCATGCTAGAATTGTATTAACCGGAAACTTAGTACATGTGTGAATACATAGACAAACAGAATGTCACTAGTATGCCTCTACTTGACTAGCTCGTTGAATCAATGATGGTTATGTTTCCTAACCATATACATGAGTTGTCATTTGATTAACGAGATCACATCATTAGAGAATGATGTGATTGACTTGGCCCATCCGTTACCTCAGCACGATGATCATTTAGTTTGTTGCTATTGCTTTCTCCATAACTTATACATGTTCCTATGACTATGAGATCATGGAACTCCTGAATACCGGAGGGACACTTAGTGACTATAAAGATGCTCTACAAGTGTATCCGATGGTGTTCGTTGAGTTGGCATAGGTCGAGATTAGGATTTGTCACTCCGAGTATCGGAGAGGTATCTCTGGGCCCTCTCGATAATGCACATCACTATAAGCCTTGCAAGCAATGTGACTAATGAGTTCATTACAGGATGATGCATTACGGAACGAGTAAAGAGACTTGCCGGTAACGAGATTGAACTAGGTATTGAGATACTGATGATCGAATCCCGGGAAAGTAACATACCGATGATAAAGGGAACAACGTATATCGTTATGCGGTTTGACCGATAAAGATCTTCGTAGAATATGTGGGAGCCAATATGAACATCCAGGTTCCGCTATTGGTTATTGACCGGAAACGAGTCTCGGTCATGTCTACATAGTTCTCGAACCCGTAGGGTCCACACGCTTAACGTCCGATGATGATCGGTATTATGAGTTTATGTGTTTTGATGTACCGAAGGTAGTTCAGAGTCCCGGATATGATCACAGACATGACGAGGAGTCTTGAAATGGTCGTTTCTTAAATTTTGGGGCTGCGATGCTTTAGAGACGGCTGCATTCACGTTAAATAGGGCACCATCGAAATCCGTTGAGACGACACCATATGAACTGTGGTTTGGCAAGAAACCCAAGTTATCGTTTCTTAAAGTTTGGGGCTGCGATGCTTATGTGAAAAAGCTTCAACCTGATAAGCTTGATCCCAAATCGGATAAATGTGTCTTCATAGGATACCCAAAGGAGACTGTTGGGTACACCTTCTATCACAGACCCGAAGGCAAGATACTCGTTGCTAAGAATGGATCCTTTCTAGAGAAGGAGTTTCTCTCGAAAGAAGTGAGTGGGAGGAAAGTAGAACTTGATGAGGTAATTGTACCTGCTCCCTTATTGGAAAGTGGTTCATCACTGAAATGAGTTCGAGTGATTCCTACACCAGTAAGTGAGGAAGCTAATGATGATGATCATGAAACTTCTGATCAAGTTACTACCGAACCTCGTAGGTCAACCAGAGTAAGATCCGCACGAGAGTGGTATGGTAATCCTGTTCTGGAGGTCATGTTACTTGACCATGAAGAACCTACGAACTATGAAGAAGTGATGATGAGCCCAGATTCCGCAAAATGGCTTGAGTGCATGAAATCTAAGATGGGATCCATGTATGAGAACAAAGTGTGGACTTTAGTTGACTTGCCCGATGATTGGCAAGCAATAGAGAATAAATGGATCTTCAAGAAGAAGACTGACGCTGACGGTAATGTTACTGTCTACAAAGCTCGACTTGTTGCAAAAGGTTTTCGACAAGTTCAAGGAGTTGACTACGATGAGACCTTCTCACCCGTAGCGATGCTTAAGTCCGTCCGAATCTTGTTAGCAATTGCCACATTTTATGACTATGAAATTTGGCAAATGGATGTCAAAACTGCATTCCTTAATGGATATCTTAAAGAAGAGTTGTATATGATGCAACCGGAAGGTTTTGTCGATCCAAAAGGTGCTAACAAAGTGTGCAAGCTCCAGCCATCCATTTATGGACTGGTGCAAGCCTCTTGGAGTTGGAATATACGCTTTGATAGTGTGATCAAAGCATATGGTTTTATACAGACTTTCGGAGAAGCCTGTATTTACAAGAAAGTGAGTGGGAGCTCTGTAGCATTTCTTATATTATATGTAGATGACATATTGTTGATTGGAAATGATACTGAATTTCTGAATAGCATAAAAGGATACTTGAATAAGAATTTTTCAATGAAAGACCTCGGTGAAGCTGCTTATGTATTGGGCATCAAGATCTATAGAGATAGATCAAGACGCTTAATTGGACTTTCACAAAGCACATACCTTGATAAAGTTTTGAAGAAGTTCAAAATGGATCAGGCAAAGAAAGGGTTCTTGCCTGTGTTACAAGGTGTGAAGTTGAGTCAGACTCAATGCCCGACCACTTCAAAAGATAGAGAAAAAATGAAAGTCATTCCCTATGCTTTAGCCATAGGTTCTATCATGTATGCAATGCTGTGTACCAGACCTGATGTGTGCCTTGCTATTAGTTTAGCAGGGAGGTACCAAAGTAATCCAGGAGTGGATCACTGGACAACGGTCAAGAACATCCTGAAATACCTGAAAAGGACTAAGGATATGTTTCTTGTATATGGAGGTGACAAATAGCTCGTCGTAAACGGTTATGTCGATGCAAGCTTTGACACTGATCTCGATGACTCTAAGTCACAAACCGGATACGTGTTTTTATTAAATGGTGGAGCTGTCAGTTGGTGCAGTTCCAAGCAGAGCGTCGTGGCGGGATCTACATGTGAAACGGAATACATAGCTACTTCGGAAGCAGCAAATGAAGGAGTTTGGATGAAGGAGTTCATATCCGATCTAGGTGTAATACCTAGTGCATCAGGTCCAATGAAAATCTTTTGTGACAATACTGCTGCAATTGCCTTGGCAAAGGAATCCATATTTCACAAGAGAACCAAGCACATGAAGAGATGCTTCCATTCCATCCACGATCAAGTCAAGGAGGGAGACATAGAGATTTGCAAGATACATACGGATCTCAATTTTGCAGACCCGTTGACTAAGCCTCTCTCACGAGCAAAACATGATCAGCACCAAGACTCCATGGGTGTAAGAATCATTACAATGTGATCTAGATTATTGACTCTAGTGCAAGTGGGAGACTGAAGGAAATATGCCCTAGAGGCAATAATGTAGTTGTTATTTATATTTCCTTATATCATGATAAATGTTTATTATTCATGCTAGAATTGTATTAACCAAAAACTTAGTACATGTGTGAATACATAGACAAACATAATGTCACTAGTATTCCTCTACTTGACTAGCTCGTTGAATCAATGATGGTTATGTTTCCTAACCATAGACATGAGTTGTCATTTGATTAACGAGATCACATCATTAAAGAATGATGTGATTGACTTGACCCATCTGTTAGCTTAGCACGATGATCGTTTAGTTTGTTGCTATTGCTTTCTCCATAACTTATACATGTTCCTATGACTATGAGATCATGGAACTCCTGAATACCGGAGGAACACTTAGTGTGCTATGAAACGTCACAACGTAACTGGGTGACTATAAAGATGCTCTACAAGTGTATCCGATGGTGTTTGTTGAGTTGGCATAGATCAAGATTAGGATTTGTCACTCCGAGTATCAGAGAGGTACCTCTGGGCCCTCTCGGTAATGCACATCACTATAAGCCTTGCAAGCAATGTGACTAATGAGTTAGTTACAGGATGATGCATTACAGAACAAGTAAAGAGACTTGCCGGTAACGAGATTGAACTAGGTATTGAGATACTGACGATCGAATCTCGGGCAAGTAATATACCGATGACAAAGGGACCAATGTATATAGTTATGCGGTTTGACCGATAGAGATTTTCATAGAATATGTGGGAGCCAATTGATACGTCTCCAACGTATCTATAATTTTTTATTGCTCCATGCTATATTATCTACTGTTTTGGACATTATTGGGCTTTATTATCCACTTTTATATTATTTTTGGGACTAACCTATTAACAAGAGGCCCAGCCCAGAATTGCTGTTTTTTTGCCTATTTCAGGGTTTCGAAGAAAAGGAATATCAAACGGAGTCCAAACGGAATGAAACCTTCGGGAGCGTGATTTTCTCAATGAACAAGACCCAGGAGACTTGGACCCTATGTCAAGACACAGAAGAGGAGGCCACGAGGTAGGGGGCGCACCTACCCCCCCCCCCCCAGGCGCGCCCTCCACCCTCGTGGGCCCCCTGTTGCTCCACCGATGTACTCCTTCCTCCTATATATACCTACGTACCCCCAAACGATCAGATACGGAGCCAAAACCCTAATTCCTCCGTCACAACTTTCTGTGTCCACGAGATCCCATCTTGGGGCCTGTTCCGGAGCTCCGCCGGAGGGGGCATCGATCACGGAGGGCTTCTACATCAACACCATAGCCCCTCCGATGAAGTGTGAGTAGTTTACCTCAGACCTACAGGTCCATAGTTAGTAGCTAGATGGCTTCTTCTCTCTTTTTGGATCTCAATACAATGTTCTCCCCCTCTCTTGTGGAGATCTATTCGATGTAATCTTCTTTTTGCGGTGTGTTTGTTGAGACCGATGAATTGTGGGTTTATGATCAAGTCTATCTATGAACAATATTTGAATCTCCTCTGAATTCTTTTATGTATGATTGGTTATCTTTGCAAGTCTCTTCGAATTATCAGTTTGGTTTGGCCTACTAGATTGATCTTTCTTGCAATGGGAGAAGTGCTTAGCTTTGGGTTCAATCTTGTGGTGTCCTTTCCCAGTGACATAGGGGCAGCAAGGCACGTATTGTATTGTTGCCATCGAGGATAACAAGATGGGGTTTTCATCATATTGCATGAGTTTATCCCTCTACATCATATCATCTTGCTTAAGGTGTTACTCTGTTTTCATTAACTTAATACTCTAGATGCATGCTGGATAGCGGTCGATGAGTGGAGTAATAGCAGTAGATGCAGGCAGGAGTCGGTCTAGTTGTCTCGGACGTGATGCCTATATACATGATCATACCTAGATATTCTCATAACTATGCTCAATTCTGTCAATTGCTCAACAATAATTTGTTCACCCACCGTAGAATACTTATGCTCTCAAGAGAAGCCACTAGTGAAACCTATGGCCCCCGGGTCTATCTTTATCATATTAAGCTACTAATACTTAGTTATTTCCTTTTGCTTTTACTTTGCTTTTATTTTACTTTGCATCTTTATCATAAAAATACCAAAAATATTATCTTAGCATATCTATCAGATCTCACTCTCGTAAGTGGCCATGTAGGGATTGACAACCCCTTAACGCGTTGGTTGCGAGGATTTATTTGTTTTGTGCAGGTACGAGGGACTCGCGCGTAGCCTCCTACTGGATTGATACCTTGGTTCTCAAAAACTGAGGGAAATACTTACGCTACTTTGCTGCATCATCCCTTCCTCTTCAGGGAAAACCAATGCAGTGCTAGCAAGAAGGATTTCTGGCGCCGTTGCCGGGGAGGTCTACGCAAAAGTCAATATACCAAGTACCCATCACATACCCTTATCTCCCGCATTACATTATTTGCCATTTGCCTCTCGTTTTCCTCTCCCCCACTTCACCCTTGCCATTTTATTCACCCTCTCTCTCTCTCTATCCTCCTTCTCTTTCGCGTTTGCCTCTTTTTGCCCGCTTGATTTTTGTTTGCTTGTGTGTTAGTTCATTTGCTTGTCACGATGGCTCAAGATAACACTAAATTGTGTGACTTCACCAATACCAACAACAATTATTTTATTAGCACTCCGATTGCTCCTCTTACCGATGTTGAATCTTGTGAAATTAATACTACTTTGCTGAATCTTGTCATGATAGATCCGTTTTCCGGCCTTCCTAGTGAAGATGCCGCTACCCATCTAAATAGGTTCGTTGATTTGTGTGGTATGCAAAAGAAGAAAGATGTGGATAATGATATTGTTAAATTGAAGCTATTTCCTTTTTCGCTTAGAGATCGTGCTAAAGCTTGGTTTTCGTCTTTGCCTAAAAATAGTATTGATTCATGGAATAAGTGCAAAGATGCTTTTATCTCTAAGTATTTTCCTCCCGCTAAGATCATCTCTCTTAGAAACGATATTATGAATTTTAATCAACTTGATCATGAACATGTTGCACAAGCTTGGGAGAGAATGAAATTAATGATACGTAGTTGCCCTACTCATGGTTTGAATTTATGGATGATTATACAAATTTTTTATGCCGGATTGAATTTTGCTTCTAGAAATCTTTTAGATTCGGCCGCGGGAGGCACTTTTATGGAAATCACTTTAGGAGAATCTACTAAACTCCTAGATAATATTATGGTTAATTATTCTCAATGGCATACTGAAAGATCTACTAATAAAAAGGTGCATGCGATAGAAGAAATTAATGTTTTGAGTGGAAAGATGGATGAACTTATGAAATTATTTGCTAGTAAGAGTGTTTCTTCTTATCCTAATGATATGCCCTTGTCTACCTTGATTGAGAATAATAATGAATCTATGGATGTGAATTTTGTTGGTAGGAACAATTTTGGTAACAACGCGTATAGAGGAAATTTCAATCCTAGGCCTTATCCTAGTAATCCCTCTAATAATTATGGTAATTCCTACAATAATTCTTATGGAAATTATAATAATATGCCCTCTGATTTTGAATCTAATATTAAAGAATTTATTACTTCGCAAAAGAATTTCAATGCTATGATTGAAGAAAAATTGCTTAAGATTGATGATTTGGCTAGGAACGTTGATAGAATTGCTCTTGATGTTGATTCTTTGAAACTTAGATCCATTCCACCTAAGCATTATATCAATGAGTCTCTCAAAGCCATGATAATTTCCATTGATGAGTGCAAAGAAAGAACCGCTAGGATGCGTGCTAAGAAAGATGCCTTTATAAGAGTGTGTTCTTCTAGTTGCTATGAAAATAAAGATGAAGATCTAAAAGTTATTGTTGTGTCCCCTACTAAATCTTTGTTTTGCAATATGAATCTTGATAATGATGGGGATGAATATGATCCACCTTTACCTAGAAGGCGTTCCAAGAATTCGGAGTTTTTAGATCTTAATGCTAAAATTGATAAAAGTGGGATTGAAGAAATTAAAACCCTAGATGTTGCTAAACCGACTATTTTGGATTTCAAGGAGTTTGATTATGAAAATTTCTCTTTTATTGATTGTATTTCCTTGTTGCAATCCGTGCTAAATTCTCCTCGCGCTTATAGTCAAAATAAAGCGTTCACTAAACATATCGTTGATGCCTTGATGCAATCTTATCAAGAAAAACTTGAATTGGAAGTTTCTATCCCTAGAAAACTTTATGATGAGTGGGAACCAACTATTAAAATTAAAATTAAAGATCATGAATTCTATGCTTTATGTGATTTGGGTGCTAGTGTTTCCACGATTCCAAAGACTTTGTGTGATTTGTTAGGTTTCCGTGATTTTGATGATTGCTCCCTAAACTTGCACCTTGCGGATTCCACTATTAAGAAACCTATGGGAAGAATTAATGATGTTCTTATTGTTGCAAATATGAATTATGTGCCCGTAGATTTTATTGTTCTTGACATAGATTGCAATCCTTCATGTCCTATTATTCTTGGTAGACCTTTCCTTAGAACGATTGGTGCAATTATTGATATGAAGGAAGGAAATATTAGATTGCAATTTCTGTTAAGGAAAGGTATGGAACACTTTCCTAGAAATAAAATTAAATTACCTTATGAATCTATTATTAGAGCCACTTATGGATTGCCTACCAAAGATGGCAATACCTAGATCTATCCTTGCTTGTTATGCCGAGCTAGGGGCGTTAAACGATAGCGCTTGTTGGGAGGCAACCCAATTTTATTTTTATTCCTTGACTTTTCTCCTATTTAGTAATAAGTAATTTATCTAGCCTCTGTTTTGGTTGTGTTTTTTTGTTTAATTAGAGTTTGTGCCAAGTAGAACCGTTGGGAAGACTTGGGGAAAGTCTTGTTAAACTTGCTGTAAAAAACAGAAACTTTAGCGCTCATGAGAACTGCTGTCATTTTTATTTGGAAAGTGATATTTAGTTAATTATTTGTGCATATGATTAATAGATAAATTCCTCACGTCCATCAATTAATTTTAGAATTTTTGGGGTTCCAGATCTTGCGCTAGCTACAGATTGCTACAGACTGTTCTGTTTTTGACAGATTCTGTTTTTCGTGTGTTGTTTGCTTATTTTGATGAATCTCTGGCTGGTAAAATAGTTTATAAACCATAGAGAAGTTGGAATACAGTAGGTTTAACACCAATATAAATAAAGAATGAGTTCATTACAGTTCCTTGAAGTGGTCTTTTGTTTTCTTTCGCTAACGGAGCTCACGAGATTTTCTACTTTGAGTTTTGTGTTGTGAAGTTTTCAAGTTTTGGGTAAAGATTTGATGGATTATGGAACAAGGAGTGGCAACAGCCTAATATTGGGGATTCCCATGGCACCCCCAAGATAATCTAAGGACACCTAAAAGCCAAAGCTTGGGGATGCCTCGGAAGGCATCCCCTCTTTCGTCTACTTCTATCGATAACTTTACTTGGAGCTATATTTTTATTCACCACATGATATGTGTTTTGCTTGGAGCGTCTTGTATTATTTGAGTCTTTGATTTTTAGTTTACCACAATCATCCTTGCTGTACACACCTTTTGAGAGAGCCATACATGACTTGGAATTTGTTACAATACTCTATGTGCTTCGGTTATATCTTTTGAGTTATATAGTTTTGCTCTAGTACTTCACTTATATATTTTAGAGCACGTTGGTGGATTTGTTTTATAGAAAATATTGATCTCTCATGCTTCACTTAGATTACTTTGAGAGTCTTAATATCATGGTAATTTGCTTAAAATCCTAATATGCTAGGTATTCAAGATTAGTAAAACTTTCTTATGAGTGTTTTGAATACTAAGAGAAGTTCGATGCTTGATGATTGTTTTGAGATATGGAGGTAATAATATCAAAGTCGTGCTAGTTGAGTAGTTGTGAAATTGAGAAATACTTGTGTTGAAGTTTGCATGTCCCGTACCATGCACGTATGGTAAACGTTATGTAACAAATTTGAAACATGAGGTGTTATTTGATTGTCTTCCTTATGAGTGGCGGTTGGGGACGAGCGATGGTCTTTTCCTACCAATCTATCCCCCTAGGAGCATGCGCGCAGTACCGAGGTTTTTGATGACTTGTAGAATTTTGCAATAAGTATGTGAGTTCTTTATGACTAATGTTGAGTCCATGGATTATACGCACTCTCACCCTTCCATCCTTGCTAGCCTCTTCAGTACCGCGCATTGCCCTTTCTCACATTGAGAGTCGGCGCAAACTTCGCCGCTGCATCCAAACCCCGTGATATGATACATTCTTTCACACATAAACCTCCTTATATCTTCCTCAAAACAGCCACCATACCTACCTATTATGGCATTTCCATAGCCATTCCGAGATATATTGCCATGCAACTTTCCACCATTCCGTTTATCATGACACATTCATCATTGTCATATTGCTTAGCATGATCATGTAGTTGACATAGTATTTGTGGCAAAGCCACCATTCATAATTCTTTCATACATGTCACTCTTGGTCCATTGCATATCCCGGTACACCGCCGGAGGCATTCATATAGAGTCATCTTTTGTTCTAGTATCGAGTTGTAATCATTGAGTTGTAAATAAATAGAAGTGTGATGATCATCATTTTCTAGAGCATTGTCCCAAGTGAGGAATTATAAAAAAAAAAGAGAAATGCCATATAAAAAAAGAGAAAGGCCAAATAAAAAATGAGAGAAAAAGAGAGAAGGGACAATGTTACTATCCTTTGCCACACTTGTGCTTCAAAGTAGCACCGTAATCTTCACGATAGAGAGTCTCTTGTTTTTTCACTTTCATATACTAGTGGGAATTCTTCATTATAGAACATGGCTTGTATATTCCAACAATGGGCCTCCTCAAGTGCCCTAGGTCTTCGTGAGCAAGCAAGTTGGATGCACACCCACTTAGTTTCTTTTGTTGAGCTTTCATACATTTATAGCTCTAGTGCATCCGTTGCATGGCAATCCCTACTCCTTGCATTAACATCAATCGATGGGCATCTCCATAGCCCATTGATTAGCCTCGTTGATGTGAGACTTTCTCCTTTTTGTCTTCTCCACATAACCCCCCTCATTATATTCTATTCCACCCATAGTGCTATGTCCATGGCTCGCGCTCATATATTGCGTGGAAGTTTATAGGTTTGAGATTACTAAAGTATGAAACAATTGCTTGGCTTGTCATCAGGGTTGTGCATGATGAGAGCATTCTTGTGTGATGAAAATGGAGCATGACTAAACTATATGATTTTGTAGGGATGAAATTTCCATGGCCATGTTATTTTGAGAAGACATAATTGCTTAGTTAGTATGCTTGAAGTATTATTATTTTTATGTCAATATGAACTTTTGTCTTGAATCTTTCGGATCTGAATATTCATGCCACAATTAAGAAGAATTACATCAAAATTATGCCAAGTAGCACTCCGCATCAAAAATTCTGTTTTTATCATTTACCTACTCGAGGACGAGCAGGAATTAAGCTTGGGGATGCTTGATACTTCTCCAACGTATCTATAATTTTTGATTGCTCCATGCTATATTATCTACTGTTTTGGACATTATTGGGCTTAATTATCCACTTTTATATTATTTTTGGGACTAACCTATTAACCGGAGGCCCAGCCCAGAATTGTTGTTTTTTTGCCTATTTTAGGGTTTCGAAGAAAAGGAATATCAAACGGAGTCCAAACAGAATGAAGCCTTCGGGAACGTGATTTTCTCAACGAACGAGACCCAGGAGACTTGGACCCTACGTCAAGACACAAAAGAGGAGGCCACGAGGTAGGGGGCGCGCCTACCCCCAGGCGCGCCCTCCACCCTCTTGGGCCCCCTGTTGCTCCACCGATGTACTCCTTCCTCCTATATATACCTACATACCCCCAAACGATCAGATACGGAGCCAAAACCCTAATTCCACCGCCGCAACTTTCTGTATCCACGAGATCCCATCTTGGGGCCTATTCCGGAGCTCCGCCGGAGGGGGCATCGATCACGGAGGGCTTCTACATCAACACCATAGCCCCTCTGATGAAGTGTGAGTAGTTTACCTCAGACCTACGGGTCCATAGTTAGTAGCTATATGGCTTCTTCTCTCTTTTTGGATCTCAATACAATGTTCTCCCCCTCTCTTGTGGAGATCTATTCGATGTAATCTTCTTTTTGCGGTGTGTTTGTTGAGACCGATGAATTGTGGGTTTATGATCAAGTCTATCTATGAACAATATTTGAATCTTCTTTGAATTCTTTTATGTATGATTGGTTATTTTTGCAAGTCTCTTCAAATTATCAGTTTGGGTTGGCCTACTAGATTGATCTTTCTGGCAATGGAGAAGTGCTTAGCTTTGGGTTCAATCTTGCGGTGTCCTTTCCCAGTGACAGTAGGGGCAGTAAGGCACGTATTGTATTGTTGCCATCGAGGATAACAAGATGGGGTTTTCATCATATTGCATGAGTTTATCCCTCTACATCATGTCATCTTGCTTAAGGCGTTACTCTGTTTTCATTAACTTAATACTTTAGATGCATGCTGGATAGCGGTCGATGAGTGGAGTAATAGTAGTAGATGCAGGCAGGAGTCGGTCTACTTGTCTCGGACGTGATGCCTATATACATGATCATACCTAGATATTCTCATAACTATGCTCAATTATGTCAATTGCTCAACAGTAATTTCTTCACCCACCGTAGAATACTTATGCTCTCGAGAGAATCCACTAGTGAAACGTATGGCCCCCGGGTCTATCTTTATCATATTAATCTACTAATACCTAGTTATTTCCTTTTGCTTTTACTTTGCTTTTATTTTACTTTGCATCTTTATCATAAAAATACCAAAAATATTATCTTATCATATCTATCAGATCTCACTCTCGTAAGTGGCCGTGTAGGGATTGATGACCCTTAACGCGTTGGTTGCGAGGATTTATTTGTTTTGTGCAGGTACGAGGGACTCGCGCGTAGCCTCCTACTGGATTGATACCTTGGTTCTCAAAACCTGAGGGAAATACTTACGCTACTTTGTTGCATCATCCCTTCCTCTTCGGGGAAA
This sequence comes from Triticum urartu, assembly GCF_056163025.1. NCBI lineage: Eukaryota > Viridiplantae > Streptophyta > Magnoliopsida > Poales > Poaceae > Triticum > Triticum urartu. The sequence goes on from NC_141878.1 coordinate 174,906,238, forward strand.
ACCAACACAGTGCTCAAGAGGTAGAACCAATATGAACATCCAGGTTCTGCTACTAGTTATTGACCGGAAACAAGTCTCAGTCATGTCTACATAGTTCTCGAACCCGTAGGGTCCGCACGGTTAACGTTCGATGACGATCGGTATTATGTGTTTATGTGTTTTGATGTACCGGAGGTAGTTTGGAGGCCCAGATATGATCACGGACATGACGAGGGGTCTCGAAATGGTCGATACATAAAGATTGATATATTGGATGACTATATTCGGACACTGGATGAGTTACGGGGGTCACCGGATAATTATCGGAGTGCCGGGGGGTTATCGGAATCCCCGGGAGGAACTAATGGGCCACATGGGCCTTAGTGGAGAGAAATAGGGCCGGCCAAGGCAGGTCTGCGTGCCCCTCCCCTCTAGTCCGAATTGGACTAGGGAAGGGGGGCGGCGCCCCCCTTTCCTTCTCTTCTCTCCCGCTCCTTCCTTCCCCTTCCTCCTCCTAGTAGGACTAGGAAAGGGGAGTCCTACTGCTACTACGAGGAGGACTCCTCCTCTCCTGGCACGCCCCCAAGGGCCGGCCGGCCTCCCCCTTGCTCCTTTATATACGGGGGCAGGGGGGCACCCTAGGACACACAAGTTGATAATTGATCCCTTAGCCGTGTGCGGTGCCCCCCTCCACCATAATCCACCTTGGTCATATCATCGTAGTGCTTAGGCGAAGCCCTACGACGGTAGCTTCATCATCATTGTCATCACGCCGTCGTGCTGACGAAGCTCTCCCTCGAAACTCAGCTGGATCGATAGTTCGTGGGATGACATCGAGCCGAACGTGTGCAGATCGCGGAGGTGCCATACTTTGTACTAGGATCAGTCGGATCATGAAGACGTACGACTACATCTACCGCATTGTCATAACGCTTCCGCTTACTATCTACGAGGGTACATGGACAACACTCTTCCCCTCTCGTTGCTATGCATCACCATGATAGATCTTGCGTGTGCGTAGGATTTTTTTTGAAATTACTGTGTTCCCCAACAGTCCTCGTTTGCGGCCGTTTTGCCACGAGGTGGCCGTTGATGCCTTCGGTAGGCACGGGGCCACCCATGACTTAGCCCATAGGGAGTTAGTCGGAGTGGGCGGGAGAGTGTCATGGCAGTATCACGGTTTTGTTGGAACATCGTTGGTCCACCCGAATGGGAGTGGGAGGCCATGGGTTCCGTGGTGTGGGTATAGTGTGCTAACCTCTGCAGAGTGTGTGTTAAATCTATCGATAGCCGCGCCCGCGGATATGGGCCCAGTTCGTAGTCGGTCACACTATGGGTCAACAGTAATAATAATAATGATGTGCTTAATAACAACCCCGGTTCGATGATGAAAGAAGTTGTTTGATCTTTATGTGATCGTGAGAGGATCACCGTTGTATCGAGGATACCGGGTTGTTGGATATTTGTGGTGTTATGCGAGAATCACGGGTAAAGGTCAAGCTCCTTGTGGTTGGGTATTGATTACTACGGTATTGTTTATACCGAGCTTGATTTGATCCTAAGATAATCGTGTGATGTCCGAGGATGGTAAGTGATGCATGTGATGGTTACACGGTAACCCCGAGCAGAGTAAGTTGATGCATGATAGTGTCATCATGTTGCATGTTAGTATCGTCATGTTTATATGCTCATGCCATGCTTATATGGTGCTATTGGTATCATGTTGTTCATGCCATGTTGTTTAGATGATATCATGTTAATCCTTGTTAACCTATAATTGCCATGCTGTTGTTTGTCTTGAATGCTTCTGGTTATTGTGAGCTTGCAAGTACATTCAATGTACTGACCTGGCGTGTCATGCCAGCTTGCAGGTCAAGCCGGATTTGATTGCTTGTTTGACGTGGATTCTTTGTTTGTGAGCTAGGGTAAGTGTTCCAGCCAGAGTCCCTGCGGAGTGGAGTTCACCACCGTCTTCGTTATTTCGCTGCTCAAGTTATTCCGCTACTTCGAGTTGTTCTGCTGCTTGCATAGAGCAATAGTGGCAAGCGTAGTGTCGCCGTGCCGATGTAACCCCTTGTACCCAGTATAGATTGTAATAAAGAGCTGAGTTGTTCTATGCTAAGCAGTGTTGTATTCCACAAGACTTCTCCTCGATCTCTGGGCTGGAATACAGGGCATTTCGGTTTCTCTGAGCCGGGGTGCCACACAGCCACTAGTGCGGAGTCTTGTGATATTAATGCTGCTTTGTTGAATCTTGTCATGAAAGATCAATTTTCCGATACTCCTAATGAGGATATCACGTCCCATCTTAACACATTTGTGGAATTATGCGATATGCAAAAGAAAAAAGATGTGCACAATGATATTGTGAAGTTGAAATTATTCCCGTTTTCTTTGCGAGATCGTGCAAAGTTTGGTTTTGTTCTTTGCCTCACAATAGTATTGATTCTTGGGATAAGTGCAAAGATGCTTTCGTTTCTAAGTATTTTCGGCCCATGAAAATTATTTTCCTTAGAACACAAATCATGAATTTTAAGCAACTTGAGCATGAACATGTTGCGTAATCTTGGGAAAGAATGAAATTGATGCTAAGAAATTGTTCTGCTCATGGTTTAAATCTTTGGGTGATCATACAAAAAAATTATGCGGGGTTGAATTTTGTTTCTAGAAATCTTTTAGATTCCGCCGTGGGTGGTACTTTTATGGAAATTACTTTGGGTGAAGCTACAAAATTGCTTGATAATATTATGGCAAATTATTCACAATGGCATACCGAAAGAGCTCCTACTAGTAAAAGGTTAATTCGGTAGAAGAAATAAATTCTTTTAGTGCAAAAAGTTGATGCTCTTATGAAGTTGGTTTCTAATAAACATGCTCCTATTGATCTTAATGATGTTCCTTTGTCTACCTTGATTGAACAAAATAGTGATGCCATAGATGTGAATTTTATCTCATGAAACAATTTTAATAACAATGCTTATAGAGGTAATTTTAATCCTAGACCTTTTCCAGGAAATTCCACTAATAATTATGGTAATTCCTATGGTAATCCTTCTTATAATAATAGGAACACCTCTAATCTTGAGATTAATATTAAATAATTTATCAATGCTCAAAATAATTTTAATACTACGATAGAAGAAAAGTTGAGTAAGATTGATGATATGTCTAGAAGCATTGATATAATTTCTCATGATGTGGAAAATCTCAAAATGAAATTTTTGTGCCTAAGGTTGAAGAATCAATTAAAGCTTTGTATGTTTCTATGGATGAAAGTAATAAAAGAACCGCTATGCTTAGAGCTAAAAGAGAATTTTTAGAAAAGGCGTTTTCTAGTGATTGCTTTCATAAAAATGATGAAGATCTCAAAATGATTGGTGTTTCTGCTACTGATTCCTTGTTTAGTAAAATTAAAATTGATGATAAAGGGACTGAAGAAGAGTTAACTTTAGCTAGAAGGCGTCTCGATAGTTCGGAGGGTGAAAATCTTATTGAGAAAATTGATAAAGGTGGGTTTGGAGAGGTCAAAACTTTAAATAGTGATGTGCCCACTCTTTTGGATTAGAAAGACTTTAATTATGATAATTGATCTTTGACTGATTGTACTTCTTTGTTTCAATGCATGATAAATTCACCCCATGCTTAAGAATAAAATAAATCATTTACTAAACATATCGTTGATGCTATGATGAAAGCTTTGGAAGAAAAGTTCGAATTAGAGATTTCAATTCCTAGAAAATTACATGATGAATGGGAACCTACTATCAAAGTCAAGATTAAAAATTATGATTGTTTTGCTTTATGTGACTTGTGTGCTAGTGTTTCCATAATTCCGAAATCTTTATGTGATGTACTTGGTCTTACCAATATTGAAGAATGTTCTTTAAATTTGCACTTGGCGGATTCTACTATTAAAAAGCCTTTGGTAAGAATTAATGATGTTCTTATTCTTGCAAATAGGAATTATGTTCCCATAGATTTTATTGTTCTTGATATTGATTGCAATCTGTCTTGCCCAATTATTCTTGGAAGACCGTGTTTACGTACTATTGGTGTCGTGATTGATATGAAATAAGGCAATATTAAATTTCAATTTCCAGTAAGGAAGGGTATGGAACACTTCCCTAGAATAAGAATTAATCCACCTTATGAATCAATCATGAGGGCATCTTATGGATCTCGAAACAAAGATGACAATACTTGAATTTTTGCATTATGCCTAGCTAGGGGCATAAAACGGTAGCGCTTCTTGGGAGGCAACCCAATGAATAATATTTATTTTTGTTTTTTTCTTTCTACTCTTGAGTGTTTGCACAATTATGCTACTGTTATGATTTTTTATGTTTTAATTAGTGTTTGTGCCAAGCAAAGCCTTTGGTATCATGTTGGGTGATAGTTGATTTGATCTTGCTCAAACATAGAAACTTTTGCACCCAGAAAATAATTATCTTTTTTAGAATTAGCACGATAAAATATTTATTGTTTTTGCAGAATATTAATATACAAATTTCCCACGTTGTCCTAATTTTTTAAAAATTTTGGAGTTACATAAGTTCGAAGTTTTCAGATTACTACAGACTGTTCTGTTTTTGATGGGTTTGCAACAATACTTATAATAGTGATTTGCTTTGTTATACTAACGGATTTCATGAAGGTTTTGTTGAGTTTTGTGTGATTGTAGTTTTCAAGTTTTGGGTGAGATCACGATGGATGAAGGAATAAGAAATAAGAAGAGCCTAAGCTTGGGGATGCCCCATGGCATCCCAAGCTATTATCTAAAAGAGAAGAAAGCAACTAAGCTTGGTGATGCCCGAGTGGCATCCCCTCTTTCTTTTAACGACTATCGGTATTTTACTTGGAGCTATATTTTTATTCGTCACATATCATGAGTTTTGCTTGGAGCGTCTTGTATGATATGAGTCTTTGCTTGTTTTGTTTTTTACTTTTAGTCATTTATCCTTGCTGGACACACCTATTTAAGAGAGCCAAAATTATGCTATGACTTGTTAAAATTTCTCTCTATGCTTCACTTAAATCTTTTTGAGCTATGGAATTGCTCTAGTGCTTCACTTATATCTTTTTTGAGCACGATGTGCTTTAGTGTTTTTTTAGAAATTATCTCATGCTTCACTTAAATTATTTTGAGAGAAGAAAATTTCGATGCTCATGTTCTTCACTTAGATTTGTTTGAGCTATCAAAGCAACATATGAAATTAGTCCCAAAATGATAGATATTCAAGAGGGATATAATAAAAACTTTCATGAAGATCATTGGACAAAATAAACTTGATTCCTTGTAATAGTTTTGTGATATGTTGATATAACATGTGAGTCATGTTGATGAGTAATTATGCTTTAGTAAGAATATTGGTGTTAAGGTTTGTGATTCCCTATGCAAGCACGAAAGTCAATAGTTATGCTATGAAATTATATCCTACTTGTGGTGCATTATTCGGTGTTAGTTATGCTTAATGCTCGCTTATGAGAATTTTCGTTTCTTGGTTGGGTGCTTCTCAATCTTTTGCTCGCCTTCATTTGCACTAAGTATGATCACTAATTGTGCATCCAAAATCCTTAAACCCAGTTTGGCCACATTAGTCCACTATACCTACCTATATGCGGTATTCTTTTGCCGTTCTAAGCAAATTTGTATGTGCCATTTCTAATTTTCAAAATAAATTTCTCTTTTGTGTGCTCATACTGCTCATGAAATGGTAGGGGGTGGTTGATATATTTTCCATGCTAGATGTGTTATTCTCAAGATGAGTGTTTATTCACTTGTCATTGCACGAGAGTAAGGCAAAGGTATTAGGGATGCCCAGTCCTGAAATGCAAAAAATTGAATTTACTTTATGTTGTCAAATAATAAATTCCTTAGAAAGTGTTGGTATGGAGGGCAACCGTGGATACGGCTAGCCATGGAAAGTGAAAGTATGGTGGAAAAAGGAATAAACTTTATTTTCTGTTTGGGAACCGCCTATGATATATCTAGCATGGAAAGTATTGGGAACTACTCGATCATTTTCATTGGTAGGAAAAGCATGCCACCCAAAATATTTTTATCTCTATTTTGTCGCTTTGAGCTCTGGCACCTCTACAAATCACTACGTCCCTCTGCGAAGGGCCTTTCTTTTACTTTATGCAATTTTTATTTTTATCTGAGTCTCCATCTTGTCTTATAAAGCACCAACTAAGGGGCACTATGATTGTACTTGAGCATTGGGTGTAGCTAATATGCGAGTGCGTTTCATGAATGGATCAATGATTGAGCATAATGGGCTAGGGATAACGTGCTTTAGTGTTGATATTTTGAAAGACATGGTTGCTTATTGATATGCTTGAGTATTGAAATCTTCATGTCAAAACTAGACTTGCTTTGAATCATATAATAGTCCAAATATCCATGCTACAAAGAAAATAATATGTGATGAACATGTTAGGCAACATTCCACATCAAAAATACTATTTTTATCATTTACCTACTCGAGGACGAGCAGAAATTAAGCTTGGGGATGCTGATACGTCTCCAACGTATCTATAATTTTTGAATGTTCCATGATGTTATATCATTTACCTACTCGAGGACGCGGGACGGAGTCTTCAATCTTGTATCTTCATAGTCCAGGAGTCCGGCTGAAGGTATAGTCCGGCTATCCGAACACCCCCTAATCCAGGAGTCCCTCAGTAGCCCCCGAACCAGGCTTCAATGACGATGAGTCCGGCGCACAGATTGTCTTCGGCATTGCAAGGCGGGTTCTCCTCCAAATTCCGTGTACCCGTTTGAATAAAGTCCGGTTTCTTGTAGATGTTGCGCTCCTTGGCTTCTACGCCCAATAATGGCCGCTTCCCATGTGTCAAACGAATATGAAAAGTCTGAGTGTTTTTACATTCACACCCCTAGCCGCGTAGATGAGCTCCCCTATTTAAGGGGACGAGGATTTAGATCCAATCCACACCTTCTCCCCTCCGCGAGTGTTCATCAGAGCGCATCCGACAAAGGTCCATTCCACCATGGCCAGCCGTCGCAACTCCTCCCATCGCCCTTTTAGCCCTAAGCCTGGATATTGGAGAGATGTTCCACCCCGCATAGCAAGCTAGTGACGCTCCAGACCAAGGGATTTCTCCCCCCGGCCTATATGGTCCCGATTCGAGCCGGTCTTGCCGTCTACAATGGCGGAGAGCAAGCAGAGAATGCCCCTAATCCCTCCAAAGGAGAGCGGGTGTGCCTTGTCCCTTACTTAATAAGGGGGCTCGGATTTCCAATCCACCCATTTCTCCGGGGCTGCTGGAGTTCTATGGCCTCCAGCTACATCATCTCACGCCTGCCTCAATATTGCATATCGCGGGCTTTGTAGCCCTCTGTGAGCTGTTCTTGGGTGTTGAAGCTCATTTCGGACTATGGAAGGAGCTATTTTGCCTCGTGCCCCATTCCAAGAAGGGGCCAATGTATCAAGTGGGCGGAGCCGAAGTGTGGCGCATCGCCGGGACCGGATATCTGTCCGGAACCCCAAAGAAGGCGTCCGAAGACTGGCCCTTGGAATGGTTCTATATAGAAGACGTCCCGCTGCCGGATCCTGCCCGGATTGGCCTCCCTGAATTCAACAGTGCTCCCTTAAAGAAGCGCCTAAGCTGGCGCCCACGGAGCCCTCAGAGGGAAAGTGACAGGGACATCATTTACCTGATGGGCCGAATAAGATTGTTAGCCCATTCCGGACTAACCATGATCGGGGTTATGGCCGAATGCATTATGCGGGGGGTGCAGCTGCTTCAGTATTGAAGCCACCCCATGTGGGACTTCAACGGGGAGGACGACGCCACCCGCTATGTCGTAAGGGGCCGGACTCAGCCGCCGCTCTACTAAAGATCTTGTCCACTTTGTATAAGGGAGAAGAGGAGGAATTTCTCCGCATCAACCCTCAGGGTGGATTCTCCATGCACAATCCCCCGAGCTGGGTAAGCAACCGTATTTACTTGTCCATCCGTTTTGTATTCCCATTGTTAAATATTCAGTCTGACGACTTTAACGCAGGAACTGCGCCGTGCTGTTAAGGAAATAAGCAGCCCTCCTCCACAACCCGAGGACCCAGGATGGTCCCTCGACCCGGCCTCTCAAGAGGATCCGGACATATCTGTGGAGCTGATTGATGGAGTGTTCCATCAATTGAGCGAGGACAATGCCTTGGTGGCCATTACGGCCGATTACCCAGGGCTAATCCTGACGCCCCAGGTACCTGATATCGAAGTCCCAGTACCCCGAATAGGTGTCCGCCCACTCGTGTTCAGTTTCCTGATTGCAACCGAACTTTGCAGGGGAGGTTTTTAAGGCGGAAGGCCGAACCTGCGGCGACAAGCCAACGAGGGGCCATAGGGCCCCGTGGGCCGAAAAGAAGTGCAGTCCGGACCGAGGCGTCAGCGCAAAGGTATGGCGCGTCCCCTTATCCCAGGTGTTATACCTTCGAGGCACATTGTCACTCGTGCTCTCTTCAGGACTAAGAGACCTCGCCGGACTATACCCGAAGAGGCTGCCAATCACTCATCCACTAGCCAGGCTCCAAAGCCTGGTCCGAAGGCGGAGGCGAACGCAAGGTGCGTGCCAGACGCTCCTCCAACGGAGGATGTGGACGGGTTGTCTGCCACCAACTCTGAGGTAGAGAGTGCCATGAACCACAGGCGTCGCCGGACAATTCTTTGCGACACTTGTTTCTCCCAAGGGGCGTTAGATGCCTTCAACTCGGGAGATGCGCACCTCCGTGCCGCTCAAAATGGTCTAGCAAGAGCCACGGAGCAATATGTGAAAGACATACGGGTAAGAAAATTTTGGTAATTATATATATAGCAGTAGCCCCCGAGACTTGAAACAGTTAGAATAACTGATTTAAGGATCATTTGATATGCAGGTTCTTACAGAAAAGAATTCCCTACTGTCCAAGGAGCTGGAAGAGTGCAAAGCCCAACTGGAGGCCGCACTAGCCGCGGCAGGGGAGCCTAAGGAGACCCCCTCTGGTAATATACACTTCGAAAGATAAGTATTTTGCGAAGCACGGCTTTGGTGCGAATCTGACAAATGAAATTGCAGATGGTGCCGGATTGAATCCGGAAAGGCAACACCTCCTACGCCAGCTAAAGGCTGGTGAGAGGGTGCTGCTAAAGGTGATGGGGGAGAAGAACAATCTCCAAGATGCCAACACCAAGCTAGGCGTCGAGCTGAAAGATGTTCGTGCCCAGCTGTCAGACTCCGTGAAGGAGAATCAGCGGCTTCGGCGCGGCATATTTAGTAAGTGCTTGAACGAACCTTTTGAAAGAAAGTTCGGCGGGAAAGTCGACTAACAGAGCAATGTCTATAGGTGTGCTAACAGGTCGTCCTACAGAGGAGATGCCCGGTTCTACGGGTGACCTTCTTCTCGAACTTTCGCAACTGCTCGATCGAGTTCGGCAGGCAGTCAAAGAACTTGGCATCCGCCGGATCTTGTGTTATGGTGACTCGGACTTAGTGGTCCAGCAGTCATCTGGCGACTGGGATGCGAAAGACGCAAACATGGCGAGCTACCGTTTCCTCGTGCAGCAACTCAGCGGGTATTTCGAAGGGTGCGAGTTGCTCCATGTGCCAAGAAACAACAACGACCAAGCAGACGCCTTGGCACGAATCGGCTCTACCCGCCAAGCAATACCATCTGGTGTCGCCCTTCAACGCCTCCTCAAGCCATCTGTCAAGCCTTCACCAGAATCAGACTCCATTCTTGTGCCGGCTCCTCCCGAAGACGGCGGATCCGACTCCAGAGCTCCGACAGTTGGAACGGGGACTTTGGCGGGCGACTTCAAAGCTGCCACAGTCGAGCCCGGCCCGGGGACTGCGGTGACGGACACGAAGATTCCAGAACTCGGCCCAAGGACCGCGCCAGTCGGCCTGGGGACTTCATCAGCCCAGCAAGCGGCTGTTGACTCCAGCCCGCCGCCTCCTAGCCCAGCCGCCCTCGTCCAAGTCGCAGTTCTGGTAGTCGAAGAAATAGCAGCACCCTCATGGGCCCAGCCCATCCTCAAATTCCTGGTGAACAAAGAGCTACCAACTGATGAGACCTCAGCTCGGCAAGTACAATGTCGGGCGGCAGCCTATACCATAATCAATAGAGAGCTGGTCAGGCGCAGTGTAACTGGTGTCTACCAGCGCTGCGTAGAGCCAGAGCAAGGCCAGGAGATCCTCAAAGACATCCATCAAGGCGAATGTGGCCACCATGCGGCTTCAAGAGCACTCGTCGCCAAAGCTTTTCGGCACAGTTTCTTTTGGCCGACTGCCTTGGAAGAGGCCAAGGAGTTGGTCCAAAAATGCAAAGGGTGCCAGAAGTTCAGCTCCAAGCCGCACCAGCCGGCTTCCGCGCTCAAGACCATCCCCATTGCTTGGCCTTTCGCAGTTTGGGGTCTAGACATGGTGGGACCATTCAAGACAGCACGAGGTGGTCTAACTCACCTACTTGTCGCAGTGGACAAGTTCACCAAGTGGGTGGAAGTGAAGCCAATTAAGAAACTGAACGGTCCGACTGCCGTGACCTTCATCACCGATATCACAATTCGGTACGGCATACCACACAACATCATCACCGACAACGGCACAAATTTTGCCAAAGGCGCCTTGGCCCGTTTCTGTGCAACACATGGCATCCGACTGGACCTAGCGTCTGTCGCCCACCCGCAGTCAAATGGCCAAGTGGAGCGAGCAAACGGCCTCATCTTGTCCGGCATCAAGCCTTGGTTGATCGAGCCTCTGGAGCGCTCGGCTGGTTGCTGGCTCGACGAGCTGCCAGCCGTCCTCTGGAGTCTGTGCATGACTCCAAACAAGTCAACTGGCTTCATGCCCTTCTTCCTCGTCTACGGTGCCGAAGCCGTCATCCCAACGGACACAGAGTTCGACTCCCCACGAGTCACCATGTACACCGAGGAGGAAGCAGAAGAAGCACGACAAGACGGCGTCAATTTGCTGGAAGAGGGCCAGCTGTTGGCACTCAGCCGGTCCAGCATCTACCAGCAGAGCCTACGCCGATACCACAACAGGAAGGTCAGGCCAAGATCTTTCCAAGAAGGCGACCTTGTGCTCCAGCTGATCCAGCAAACAGCCGGCCAGCACAAGCTGTCGCCGCCTTGGGAAGGCCCTTTCATCATCAGCAAAGTACTAGGCAACGATTCCTACTACCTGATCGACGCTCAAAAGCCCTGAGCACGCAAGAGGGACGACTCCGGCAAGGAGACAGAGCGGCCATGGAATGGAAATCTTCTCTGAAGATTTTACAGTTGATGCAGTATGTACCATGCTACCTTTTGTATTAAAGTACCAAGACTTCAGCCCCCCCCGAGACGAGCTCGGGGACTGCCCTCTTTTGTCTGTATGATAAAAATTATGCCTACAAGTATGTTACTCTTTGTCATGCCGCTTGACACCGGGCTCGACAAGTCGGCCCGGGGACTTGCCGCCTTGCACTATGAAATGCTTCCTGCTGTCGGACAAGTAGTGTGTAACACCTAAGCCGTCTTCTGTTAGAAGCCGCAGCTCGCAGAGCGACTGTACGGTGGGCAGAGGTAAGGTAGAATGGGTGCTCGCACGAAAAATGGCTAAGGACTCAAAGCGTAAAACATAGCTCAAGATGGCTTCCAGCCTTTCTCGCAAACCGACTCTCAGACAGTCGGATTGTCATTTTCTATCCAACTTGCTCAAACAATCTTGAAATCGGCTAAGTACTTGCTTTCACAAAGTAGCCTAGCGCTTGATCCAGCAACAGTCCGCGGAGCGGCTGTCCGATTGGCAAGACAGGCAACTAAGAGAAAGCGGCAAAGGAAAACAGCCAAAAGAACAATGAGCAAGAAAAGATATATATATATATATATATATATAACATAGGCCCTTGGCCGAATTGTCGAGTAGAGGTTCAAAATACACCCCGCGGGTGGAATTGTGCGAATTAACAAGTTCTTCAAAAGACTACTGAAGTAGATAAAACAAAAGACACAGCGGCAGCTTAGGAGGCGGCAGACGGATTCGGGGGGTCGGAAGAGGCGCCAGCGTTAGGCGTCGGGGCGGTCGGCCGGCTAGTCTCGGCTTGATCGCCTCTGGCAGCAGTCGGGTCGGTCGCATGCGGCTCGTTGCTGGAGGCGCGGTCGGGCTGAGGCTGGCTGTCTGCTCCGTCTTCTGGTGCCTCCGCCTTGTCCTCCTCCTTGACGCTGGAGCCAATCACCTCCGCCGAGTCTTCGCCGTAGTCTGGGTTCATCCCAAACCACTCCGGCGGTACCTCCTCGCCGTCTTCAGACCGCTCGGGGACGAAGATGCTCGTGTCGATGTACTCGGCGATCGCCGCAGCACGCTTGAAGAGGGCGTCTTCCGCAACCGTCAGCTCCGGCTGGGCCTCTGACCGAAGCGTGGCCAACCGGTCTAGATCCAGCCCCGGGTACCACACCTTTCAGGCCTCGAGGCGACCAGCCGCGACCTCCAACCAGTTGGCCGTCAGGCTGGGGGTGCGCGGAGCCTGCATATCCGGCCAAAGGGCGGAAATCGCCTGGGCACCGACGCGCTGAAGCCGGCGCAGCATCCGGTGAGCCGGCCGGAGGCGAGCCTTGATGCTCAAGATGTGCTCATCAAGATTTCGGGGGGCATCGGCGGCGATCTCCGCGCCCTCCGCCCTCCGACTTTCATGATCGGCCTCGATGGCTTGGATAGCGACCTGCGACTGCCCAGGGAAGAAGTCTGCAAAAGACACGAAGAAACGAAAAAACAAGTCAAAAACCAGGAGTTGGCACGATCTAAGTCGGCAGCTCGAAGAAAGAAAATAAAGAGACTCACCATCAACGATGTCTTCAATCTCATGGAAGCCGGAGGATAGCAGCGCCTCCTTGTTAGACCAGGAGGAGCGCTCGCTCGCGAACTCGGCCAAGAGGGTGGTTTCCGTCTCCTCCGCCTCCCTCTGCGACTTCGCAAGCAGCTCCTTCTGCTCTGCCAACTGAGTGGCCAGCAGATCACGCTCTGTGGCGAGCCTGCTGCACTCCTCCCCTTTGGCGAGCAGGGAGGAGTTGGCTTCACTCAGCTGCTGTTGAAGAGCAGCGTTGGCTCCTGAAGGAAAGGAAGAAAGACAACAGTCGTCAATAAAGTAGGTCGCCGGGGAGATCCGGCCCGACTGCTCAGCAGTCGGCCCGAATCTCGGGGACTACAGCCCGTGGGTGCGCTAGCGCGCCCCCGCAGAGAAGAAAAATGAGGGAAGGACTTACTCCGGTTCTCCGCCAAGTCGGCGGTCCGCTTGCCCAGCTCTTCAACATTACGGTTGAAGGCAATGACGTGGAGGTTGTGGTAATCCTGCAACAATCATTTGAGACAAAGTTAGTACCCAGAAGTTCATCAATTGGAGTTCCAGGCCACCTGTTCAGCAGCCGGCCCGAAACTCGGGGACTATACCCAGTGGGTGCGCTGGCGCGCCCGCATAGAGAGGAACAAGAAAAACAAAGGCCCAAAGAAAAACATACCCGGACGGCTGCCCGCGACGCTAGGAACGCCTTGGTGCAACTCTGGAGGGCGTCGCCCTCAGCGCGGATCTTCGCCTAGACGTCCAGGAGCGCCCGGTTCAGTGGCCCTGTGCCGCCTCCTTGCACCCACCCAACAGGTGCGGCGCTCGTCGCTTCAGCGTCTAGAGCCGCCGAGCTGGAGGTGCCGGCTCCCAGGGGCGGGGTGCCGAAGTCGCCTTCTCCAGACGATGGCGCGCTGGCGAGCCGACCTGGAGGAGTAGCCTCTGAAGGGGAACGTAGCAGAAATTCAAACATTTCCGACGTGTCACCAAGATCTATCTATGGAGAGACTAGCAACGAGGGGAAGGAGAGTGCATCTACATACCCTTGTAGATCGCTAAGCGGAAGCGTTCAAGAGAACGGGGTTGATGGAGTCGTACTCGTCGTGATCCAAATCACCGGAGATCCTAGTGCCGAACGGACGGCACCTCCGCGTTCAACACACGTGCAGCCCGGTGACGTCTCCCATGCCTTGATCCAACAAGGAGAGAGGGAGAGGTTGAGGAAGACTCCATCCAGCAGCAGCACAACGGCGTGGTGGTGATGGAGGAGCGTGGCAATCCTGCAGGGCTTCACCAAGCACCACAGAAGAGGAGGAAGAAGAGATGCAGGGCTGCACCAACGAGAGATCGAATCGCGTGTGTTATGGGCAGCCCTAGGCCTCATATATATAGGGGAAGGGGAGGGGCTGCGCCCCCTCTAGGGTTCCCACCCCTAGGGGGGGCGGCAGCCCTAGATGGGGAGCAAGGGGGGCGGCCAAGAGGGGATGGGAGAGGGAGGCGCACCAATATGGGCCCTAAGGCCCATATCCCATTAGGGTTTGCCCCCTCTCCATCTATTAGGCGCATGGGCCTTAGTGGGGCTGGTGCCCTTGGCCCATGTAGGCCAAGGAACACTCCCTACAGCCCATATGGCCCCCCGGGGCTGGTGGCCCCACTTGGTGGACCCCCGGGACCCTCCCGGTGGTCCCGGTACGTTACCGATAAACCCCGAAACTCTTCCGGTGACCAAAATAGGACTTCCCATATATAAATCTTTACCTCCGGACCATTCCGGAACTCCTCGTGACGTCCGGGATCTCATCCGGGACTCCGAACAACATTCGGTAACCACATACAAACTTCCTTTACAACCCTAGCGTCATCGAACCTTAAGTGTGTAGACCCTACGGGTTCGGGAGACATGCAGACATGACCGAGACGTTCTCCGGTCAATAACCAACAGCGGGATCTGGATACCCATGTTGGCTCCCACATGTTCCACGATGATCTCATCGGATGAACCACGATGTCAAGGACTTAATCAATCCCGTATACAATTCCCTTTGTCTATCGGTACGATACTTGCCCGAGATTCGATCGTCGGTATCCCGATACCTTGTTCAATCTCGTTACCGGCAAGTCTCTTTACTCGTTCCGTAACACATCATCCCGTGATCAACTCCTTGATCACATTGTGCACATTATGATGATGTCCTACCGAGTGGGCCCAGAGATACCTCTCCGTCACACGGAGTGACAAATCCCAGTCTCGATTCGTGCCAACCCAACAGACACTTTCGGAGATACCTGTAGTGCACCTTTATAGTCACCCAGTTACGTTGTGACGTTTGATACACCCAAAGCACTCCTACGGTATCCGGGAGTTGCACAATCTCATGGTCTAAGGAAATGATACTTGACATTAGAAAAGCTTTAGCATACGAACTACACGATCTAGTGCTATGCTTAGGATTGGGTCTTGTCCATCACATCATTCTCCTAATGATGTGATCCCGTTATCAACGACATCCAATGTCCATGGTCAGGAAACCGTAACCATCTATTGATCAACGAGCTAGTCAACTAGAGGCTTACTAGGGACATGGTGTTGTCTATGTATCCACACATGTATCTAAGTTTCCTATCAATACAATTCTAGCATGGATAATAAACGATTATCATGAACAAGGAAATATAATAATAATCAATTTATTATTGCCTCTAGGGCATATTTCCAACAGTCTCCCACTTGCACTAGAGTCAATAATCTAGTTCACATCGCCATGTGATTAACACTCACAGGTCACATCGCCATGTGACTAACACCCAAAGAGTTCTGGGTTTGATCATGTTGCTTTGTGAGAGAGGTTTTAGTCAACGGGTCTGAACCTTTCAGATCCATGTGTGCTTCACAAATCTCTATGTCATCTCCTAGATGCCGCTACCACGTTCTATTTGAAGCTATCCCAAATAACTGTTCTACTATACGAATCCAGTTTACTACTCAGAATAATCTGGATTAGTGTCAAAGTTTGCATCGGCATAACCCTTTACGACGAACTCTTTTACCACCTCCATAATCGAGAAAATTCCTTAGTCCACTAGTTACTAAGGATAACTTTGACCACTGTCCTGTGATCCGTTCTTGGATCACTCTTGTACCCCTTGACTGACTCATGGCAAGGCACACTTCAGGTGCGGCACACAACATAGCATACTGTAGAGCCTATGTCTTAAGCATAGGGGACGACCTTCGTCCTTTCTCTCTATTCTGCCGTGGTCGAGCTTTAAGTCTTAACTTCATACCTTACAACTTAGGCAAGAACTCCTTCTTTGACTGATCCATCTTGAAAAACTTCAAGATCATGTCAAGGTATGTGCTCATTTGAAAGTACCATTAAGCGTTTTGATCTATCCTTATAGATCTTGATGCTCAATGCTCAAGTAGCTTAATCCAGGTTTTCCATTGAAAACACTTTCCAAATAACCCTATATGCTTTCCAGAAATTCTACGTCATTTCCGATCAACAATATGTTAAAACATATACTCATCAGAAATTCTATAGTGCTCCCACTCACTTCTTTGGAAATACAAGTTTCTCATAAACTTTGTATAAACCCAAAAATCTTTGATCATCTCATCAAAGTGTACATTCCAACTCCGAGATGCTCACTCCAGTCCTCAGAAGGATTGCTGGAGCTTTGCATCCTTATTAGCATCTTTTCAGGATTGACAAAACCTTTCGGTTGTATCACATACAACCTTTCCTCAAGAAAATCGTCGAGGAAACAATGTTTTGACATCCTATCTGCAAGATTTCATAAATAATGCAGTGACTGCTAATATAATTCCAACAGACTCTTAGCATCGCTACGAGTGAGAAAATCTCACCGTAGTCAACTCCTTGAACTTGTCAGAAAACATCTTAACGACAAGTCGAGCTTTCTTAATGGTGACATTTACCATCATTGTCCGTCTTCCTTTTAAAATCCATCTACACTCAACAGCCTTACGACCATCAAGTAGTTCTTCCAAAGTCTACACTTTGTTTTCATACATGGATCCTCTCTCGGATTATATGGCCTCAAGCCATTTATCGGAATCCAGGCCCACCATCACTTCTCCATAGCTCGTAGGTTCATTGTTGTCTAGCAACATGACTTCCAAGACAGGATTACGTACCACTCTGAAGTAGTACGCATCCTTGTCATCCCACGAGGTTTGGTAGTGACTTGATCTGAAGTCTCATGATCAATATCATAAGCTTCCACTTCAATTGGTGTAGGTGCCACAGGAACAACTCTTTGTGCCCTGCTATACACTAGTTGAAGTAACGGTTCAATAACCTCATCAAGTCTCCACCATCCTCCCACTCAATTCTTTCGAGAGAAACTTTTCCTCGAGAAAGGACCTGATTCTAGAAACAATCCCTTATTGCTTTCGAATCTGAGACAGGAGGTATACCCAACTGTTTCGGGTGTCCTATGAAGATGCATTTATCCGCTTTGGGTTCGAGCTTATCAGCCTGAAACTTTTTCACATAAGCATCGCAGCCCCAAACTTTTAAGAAATGACAGCTTAGGTTTCTCTAAACCACAGTTCATACGGTGTCATCTCATCGGAATTACGTGGTGCCCTATTTAAAGTGAATGTGGTTGTCTCTAATGCCTAACCCATAAATTATTGTGGTAATTCGATAAGAGACATCATGGTATGCATCATATCCAATAGGGTGCAGTTATGATGTTCGGACACACCATCACACTATGGTGTTCCAGGCTGTATTAGTTGTGAAACAATTTCCACAATGTCTTAATTCTGTGCCAAACTCATAATTCAGATATTCATCTCTATGATCATATCATAGACGTTTTATCCTCTTGTCACGACGATCTTTCAACTTCACCCTGAAATTACTTGAACCTTTCAATAATTCAGACTCGTGATTCATCAAGTAAATATACTCAACATCTACTCAAATCATCTGTGAAGTAAGAACATAACGATATCCACTACATGCCTCGGCACTCATTGGACTGCACACATCAAAATGTATTACTTCCAACAAGTTGCTTTCTAGTTCCATTTCACTGAAAACGAGGCTTTCAGTCATCTTGCCCATGTGGTATGATTTGCATGTCTCAAGTGATTCAAAATCAAGTGAGTCCAAACGGTCCATTTGCATGGAGTTTCTTCATGCATATACACCAATAGACATGGTTCGCATGTCTCAAACCTTTCAAAAATGAGTGAGTCCAAAGATCCATCAACATGGAGCTTCTTCATGCGTTTTATACCGATATGACTTACGTGGCTGTGCCACAAGTAGGTGGTACTATCATTACTATCTTTTGGCATGAACATGTGTATCACTACGATCGAGATTCAATAAACCATTCATTTTAGGTGTAAGACCATTGAAGGTATTATTCAAATAAACAGAGTAACCATTATTCTCCTTAAATGAATAACCGTATTGCGATAGACATAATCCAATCATGTCTATGCTCAACACAAACACCAATCTCGATGGTAGAAGGAGCGTACGATATTTGATTATATCAACATTGGAAACACTTCCAACACATATCATCAGCTCACCTTTAGCTAGTCTCCGTTTATTCCGTAGCTTTTATTTCGAGTTACTAACACTTAGCAACCGAACCGGTATCTGATACCCTGGTGCTACTAGGAGTACTAGTAAAGTACACATC
This sequence comes from Triticum urartu, assembly GCF_056163025.1. Taxonomy (NCBI): domain Eukaryota; kingdom Viridiplantae; phylum Streptophyta; class Magnoliopsida; order Poales; family Poaceae; genus Triticum; species Triticum urartu. The sequence goes on from NC_141878.1 coordinate 174,924,726, forward strand.
AACACAATGTATATCCAATATACTTCTATCGACCTTGCCAGCCTTCTAATCTACCAAGTATCTAGGGTAATTCTGCTCCAGTGGTTGTTCCCCTTATTACAGAAGCACTTAGTCTCGGGTTTGGGTTCAACCTTGGGTTTCTTCACTAGAGCAGCAGCTGAATTGCCGTGTCATGAAGTATCCCTTCTTGCCCTTGCCCTTCTTGAAACTAGTGGTTTCACTAACCATCAACAATTGATGCTCCTTCTTGATTTCTACTTTCGTGGTGTCAAACATCGCGAATATCTCAAGGATCATCATATATATCCCTGATATATTATAGTTCAACACGAAGCTCTAGCAGCTTGGTGGTAATGACTTCGGAGAAACATCACTATCTCATCTGGAAGATCAACTCCCACTCGATTCAAATGATTGTTGTACTCAGACAATCTGAGCACAAGCTCAACAATTGAGCTTTTCTCCCTTAGTTTGCAGGCTAAGAAAATCGTCGGAGGTCTTATACCTCTTGACGTGGGCACGAGCCTGAAATCCCAATTTCAGCCCTCGAAACATCTCATATGATTCGCGACGTTTCAAAAACCGTCTTCGGTGCCTCAACTCTAAACCGTTTAACTGAACTATCACGTAGTTATCAAAACGTGTATGTCAGATGTTCGCAACATCCACAGACAACGTTCGAGGTTCAGCACACTGAGCGGTGCATTAAGGATATAAGCCTACTATGAAGCAATGAGGACAATCCTCGGTTTACGGACCTAGTCCGCATAATTTCTACTATCACCTTTCAACTAAATTTTCTCTAGGAACATATCTAAACAGTAGAACTGAAGCGCGAGCTACGACATAATTTGCAAAGATCTTTTGACTATGTTCAGGATAATTAAGTTCATCTTATGAACTCCCACTCAGATAGACATCCCTCTAGTCATCTAAGTGATTACATGATCCGAGTCAACTAGGCCGTGCCCGATCATCACGTGAGACGGACTAGCCAACGTCGGTGAACATCTTCATGTTGATCGTATCTACCATACGACTCATGCTCGACCTTTCGGTCTTCTGTGTTCCGAGGCCATGTCTGTACATGCTAGGCTCGTCAAGTCAACCTAAGTGTTTGCATGTGTTCCGAGGCCATGTCTATACATGCTAGGCTCGTCAACACCCGTTGTATTCGAACGTGAGAATCTATACACCCGATCATCACGTGGTGCTTCGAAACTACGAACTGTCGCAACGGTGCACAGTTAGGGGGAACACTTTCTTGAAATTTTAATGAGAGATCATCTTATTTACTACCGTCGTTCTAAGCAAATAAGATGTATAAACATGATAAACATCACATGCAATCAAATAATAGTGACATGATATGGCCAATATCATATAGCTCCTTTGATCTCCATCTTGGGGCTCCATGATCATCATCGTCACCGGCATGACACCATGATCTCCATCATCGTGTCTCCATGAAGTTGTCACGTCATCTATTACTTCTACTACTACAGCTAACGGTTAGCAATAAAGTAAAGTAATTACATGACGTTTATGTTGACACGCAGGTCATAAATAAATTAAGACAACTCCTATGGCTCCTGCCGGTTGTCATACTCATCGACATGCAAGTCGTGATTCCTATTACAAGAACATGATCAATCTCATACATCACATATATCATTCATCACATCCTTTTGGCCATATCACATCACATAGCATACCCTGCAAAAACAAGTTAGACGTCCTCTAATTGTTGTTTGCATGTTTTTACGTGGCTGCTATGGGTTTCTAGCAAGAACGTTTCTTACCTACGCAAAGACCACAACGTGATATGCCAATTGCTATTTACCCTTCATAAGGACCCTGTTCATCGAATCCGATCCGACTAAAGTGGGAGAGACAGACACCCGCCAGCCACCTTATGCAACTAGTGCATGTTTGTCGGTGGAACCGGTCTCACGTAAGAGTACGTGTAAGGTTGGTCCGGGCCGCTTCATCCCACGATGCCGCCGAATCAGGATTGGACTAGTAACGGTAAGCATATTGAACAAAATCAATGCCCACAACTACTTTGTGTTCTACTCGTGCATAGAATCTACGCAATAGACCTAGCTCATGATGCCACTGAAGGGGAATGTAGCAGAAATTCAAAAATTTCCTACGTGTCACCAAGATCTATCTATGGAGAGACTAGCAACGAGGGGAAGGAGAGTGCATCTACATACCCTTGTAGATCGCTAAGCGGAAGCGTTCAAGAGAACGAGGTTGATGGAGTCGTACTCGTCGTGATCCAAATCACCGGAGATCCTAGTGCCGAACGGACGGCACCTCCGCGTTCAACACACGTGCAGCCCGGTGACGTCTCCCACGCCTTGATCCAGCAAGGAGAGAGGGAGAGGTTGAGGAAGACTCCATCCAGCAGCAGCACAACGGCGTGGTGGTGATGGAGGAGCGTGGCAATCCTGCAGGGCTTCACCAAGCACCACAGAAGAGGAGGAAGAAGAGATGCAGGGCTGCACCAACGAGAGATCGAATCGCGTGTGTTATGGGCAGCCCTAGGCCTCATATATATAGGGGAAGGGGAGGGGCTGCGCCCCCTCTAGGGTTCCCACCCCTAGGGGGGGCGGCAGCCCTAGATGGGGAGCAAGGGGGGCGGCCAAGAGGGGATGGGAGAGGGAGGCGCACCAATATGGGCCCTAAGGCCCATATCCCATTAGGGTTTGCCCCCTCTCCATCTATTAGGCGCATGGGCCTTAGTGGGGCTGGTGCCCTTGGCCCATGTAGGCCAAGGAACACTCCCTACAGCCCATATGGCCCCCCGGGGCTGGTGGCCCCACTTGGTGGACCCCCGGGACCCTCCCGGTGGTCCCGGTACGTTACCGATAAACCCCGAAACTCTTCCGGTGACCAAAATAGGACTTCCCATATATAAATCTTTACCTCCGGACCATTCCGGAACTCCTCGTGATGTCCGGGATCTCATCCGGGACTCCGAACAACATTCGGTAACCACATACAAACTTCCTTTACAACCCTAGCGTCATCGAACCTTAAGTGTGTAGACCCTACGGGTTCGGGAGACATGCAGACATGACCGAGACGTTCTCCGGTCAATAACCAACAGCGGGATCTGGATACCCATGTTGGCTCCCACATGTTCCACGATGATCTCATCGGATGAACCACGATGTCAAGGACTTAATCAATCCCGTATACAATTCCCTTTGTCTATCGGTACGATACTTGCCCGAGATTCGATCGTCGGTATCCCGATACCTTGTTCAATCTCGTTACCGGCAAGTCTCTTTACTCGTTCCGTAACACATCATCCCGTGATCAACTCCTTGATCACATTGTGCACATTATGATGATGTCCTACCGAGTGGGCCCAGAGATACCTCTCCGTCACACGGAGTGACAAATCCCAGTCTCGATTCGTGCCAACCCAACAGACACTTTCGGAGATACCTGTAGTGCACCTTTATAGTCACCCAGTTACGTTGTGACGTTTGATACACCCAAAGCACTCCTACGGTATCCGGGAGTTGCACAATCTCATGGTCTAAGGAAATGATACTTGACATTAGAAAAGCTTTAGCATACGAACTACACGATCTAGTGCTATGCTTAGGATTGGGTCTTGTCCATCACATCATTCTCCTAATGATGTGATCCCGTTATCAACGACATCCAATGTCCATGGTCAGGAAACCGTAACCATCTATTGATCAACGAGCTAGTCAACTAGAGGCTTACTAGGGACATGGTGTTGTCTATGTATCCACACATGTATCTGAGTTTCCTATCAATACAATTCTAGCATGGATAATAAACGATTATCATGAACAAGGAAATATAATAATAATAAATTTATTATTGCCTCTAGGGCATATTTCCAACAGCCTCACCATGGCCTCGTCTTCGGTCGGCGGCACCGGAGGGTCCGCTGGCTGCTCGCCTTGCACGCCTTCAAACGGCGGCGGAGGCGGCGGCGGAACGTTCACGCCCGGAGTAGAGGGCTCGCTGCCTTCCCTCTCCTCGACGAGGTTCTCCCCGCCGGCTTCTCCAGTCTGCCCCGTGAACTCCGGGGGCGGCGGCGCAGAGTTCAGCGGGGTAACAAGCAAGGCCGACTGGCGGCGTGCGGCTTCCTCAACCTGCTGCTTCGCCGCGGCGGCGACTTCGGCCTCCGTTAGTTTTTTCTTAGCGGAGGCCTCCGCCCTGTCGTCCTACGCCTTCTCCTGGCGGAGGGCTTCTTCTTCGTTGCGCTTCTCCTGTGCATTCCGCTCCGTCGCCTCCCGGAGGCTGGTAACGGGGTCTATCCGCCGAGTGGTGGCGGGCGTCTCCGCTGACCCCATGACGGAGGCGGCGGCGACCCGCTCAAGAGAGAGGGGAGCCCTGAAGAAAGAGGGGCGAGCAGAGACTCGGACAAAACACGAAGAAAGAATAAACTTTGAAGACAGAATACTTACGCAGAGACCAACGGCGGCTTCTTCACTTCCTTACGGAAGCGGATGGCCTTCGCGGCTGCCTCGTCCCATCGGGTCGCCGCAGCCGAGCCCTTGGGCTTCTTCGGCCGGCTGCCGAACAAAGTCGGCACAGCCCGGCGCTTCTTCCCGCCGCCTGGAGCGCTCGACGCGGCAAAAGAGCCCGCGCCCGGCTGGCTGGCTCCTGGCCGATGGCGAGGGGCGACTCCTCCCTCGGCGTTGTCTTCAGGCCAGTCGGCGAAGGTAGCCGAGGGCCTGAAGTCGCCTATCATCCCTCCTCCTCCCTCGGCGTCGTCTTCCAGAGCCGCCGCCCCCAGATCGGGGTCGTCAACGTCGCTCTCCACCCAGTCGGTGACAAACTCACTGGCCGGCCCCGGGGTGCCGGCTGGTGGGTGAAGAAGGGGATTCTAACCAAAGCCGACTGATCAGAACAAAACTCGGCAAGAAGAAGACAATCCAAACAAAGAAAATAAAGGCGACTCACCACGGGCGGGGGGTTGGCGCAGGAGTATGGCTCCTTGCCGAATCGCCAGTCCTCCAGGAGCCTGCTGTCCGAGAGGTAGTTCACTATAAGGGCCACCTCTTCGTGAGGCATGTCCTTGGTGCACATCCGACTCGGGTCGCGGCCCCCGCTCATCTGGCATATCATGTGAGGGCGGCCTTGGAGTGGGAGAACTCGACGCGAGACGAAGGCGGCCAGCAGGTCCGGACCAGTCAGACCCTCCGACTGCGTCAGCACTCGGAGTCGCGTGATGGCGCCGGCTCCCGCAGGCGTCAGCGACCTGGCCCGGTACGACCAGTTGGGCAGTCTGCTAGCCGGCGTGCCGGCTTCGAAAGCTGGCAGATTGACCTAGTCGCCCCTCGTGGCGACGTTCCTGATGTAGAAGTAGGACCTCTGCCACATCTTCACCGACTTCAACAGCGAGATAGAGGGAAAGTGGTTGTCGGCTCCCGTCCTTCGCACGGCGATGAAGGCGCCGCACTGAGCCGGCACGCCCGCGGCCTGGGTGCCGAGCTTGGAGAAGAAGAACTCCCCCAGAGCTCGAGGGTGGGGAGGACTCCGAGGAAGCCTTCGCGCAGAGCCACGAAGGCGGACAGCAGCACCACCGTGTTGGGGGTGAGGTGGTGCGGCTGGAGGCTGTAGAACTCCATGAACGACCGGAAAAAGCTGCTCGCCGGCAGCCCCAGCCCGCGCAGGCAGTGCGAGCGGAAGATGACCCGCTTGCCCTCCTGCGGGGCGGGGGAAATCTCCCCCGCCGGCGCAAGACGCACCTGCATGCGATCTTCGCCAGGGAGCCGACGGGTCTGGCGGAAGAACTCGATATGGTCTTCGTGGACTTCGGAGCCGTCCCAGGTACCGGAGCGCACTGGGGGAGGCGCGGCAGCAAAGGGAGAACTCATCGCGAGCTGTCACCGCAGCGTTCGTCGGAGCCTGGGCGTGCGGCGGAGCGAAGAAGAGAAGAGGAAGCAGGAGAGCGAGGAGCTGCGAGGAGGAAGAAAGCAAGGGGTAGTGGGAAGGAGGGGCCCGCATGCCCCCCTCTTCCCCCTACTTATAGCCCCATGGGCTGCGAAGCCGAGGGGGCGGACGTGGGGATTTACTGTGTCCGCAACCCCACGACCCCCACGATCCACGTAAAGTTACTGCACACAGTAACTTCACGGGAATCCCAACCGTCCACCGGGGCCGCAACGGATCCGCTCGGGTGCCGAGGCGCGGTAGTGGCGGGCCCCGCCTACGGGCCTGTCCCGTCGCGCGCGTGGGCTGGCGGGACGGCCCGGCCACGTGCCCTTGCGTGACAGGCCAAGAACGGGCGGCGGCCTGGAAGCTTAGCTAGTACGCCACTTGAAATCCCGCCGCGATGTTCGAACTACTGAGCAAGTCGGAATTGAGTGAGTCCGAGTTGGGCGAGTCCGACTCCTTCTAGTCAGCCCGACAGAAGTCAGTCAAGACCATGTGTTGAGCACCCGGAAAGAGAAATTGCTGAGGCTTCTTGGCCGATCGTCCGCGGCGCCTCACCAGCTTCGGGGACTACTATCAGAGTAATGGGCCACGGGTAGGCCAACCCGAGCCCCATAACCTTTCAAGACATCGGGGCAGGCTGCGCCCCTCAAGACCACAGGGCGAAGAGCCGCCTCCTGGGGAGTCTACGGCAAGGCGGCCGACTGCCCGCTCACGGCCGAGTCCCAGGGGCGACTTTCAGAGAAGCCGGCTTTGGGTAGTCGGCTGGCGACTCCAACAAAACATGACCTCATCAAAGGGGACGGGGCAGGGGCGTGGCTACAATGAAGCCCACTCCCCGCCCCTTACCACGGGCAAGCATGGCTACAGCACGCCATACTTGGGAAGATCTCCCTGCGGCGTGGCACTGTTGCCCGGCCGGCCCTGACATCAGCACCACTGTACCGAGTCCTGCACCCATGACAGCTTGTCTGTACGGCTTGGAGGCAGCGGGGCCCACCAGTCAGCGAGACCTCGGGAGATGGCGGAAGAACCCCAGTCGGACTCGTCGGGAGTCGGCCCGGGGGAGTCGGCCGAGCCCTCCCCCGGGGCCCACACGCCATTAATCAAGAAGAGATGGGGAGTGGCCACAGTGATCGCCCGCCAGGCGGCGGGGCTGTTGCCACGACCCCATGACCAAGCTCGCGTCATCAGGAGCACGGCTACAGTAATCAGCAGCCGGCAAGACCCGCCCGCGGCGGACGCGGCCTGTCGGCACCGTACCAGACCAGTCGGTGGGACCCACCAGTCGGCGGGCCCCAGCAGTCGGCGGAGAAGTCAGAGGTCGGAGGCACTGACGGCTGGGCCCGTGCCCAGTCAAATTACCATTGTACCCCTGGGGGTAGGCCTATATAAACCCCCCAGGGCACCCATGCAAAGGGTTGGATCCCGGTAGTTCTACACCACACCAGATAGAAGGAGAGAGCTAGACTTGCCCTCTTCTACCACCAGACGCAGCTCAAGGAGCAACTGTGTAAACACTTGACCATAGTGATCATGCGGAGACCCCGCAGAGCAGCAGTAGGGGTATTATATCCTTGGAGAGCCCCGAAGCTGGGTAAGATTCGCCGGCGTGCATGCCTTCGCCTCATCCCGTTTCCAGGCACCGGCGACATTCTACTTGAAGGAAATATGCCCTAGACGCAATAATAAAGCTATTATTTATTTCCTTATATCATGATAAAAGTTTATTATTCATGCTAGAATTGTATTAACCGGAAACATAATACATGTGTGAATACATAGACAAACAGAGTGTCACTAGTATGCCTCTACTTGACTAGCGCGTTAATCAAAGATGGTTATGTTTCCTAACCATGGACAAAGAGTTGTTATTTGATTAATGGGATCACATCATTAGTTGAATGATCTGATTGACATGACCCATTCCATTAGCTTAGCACCCGATCGTTTAGTACGTTGCTATTGCTTTCTTCATGACTTATACATGTTCCTATGACTATGAGATTATGCAACTCCCGTTTGCCAGAGGAACACTTTGTGTGCTACCAAACGTCACAACATAACTGGGTGATTATAAAGCAGCTCTACAGGTGTCTCCAAAGGTACATGTTGAGTTGGCGTATTTCGAGATTAGGATTTGTCACTCTGATCGTCGGAGAGGTATCTCTGGGCCCTCTTGGTAATGCACATCACTTAAGCCTTGCAAGCATTGCAACTAATGAGTTAGTTGCGGGATGATGCATTACAGAACGAGTAAAGAGACTTGCCGGTAACGAGATTGAACTAGGTATAGGATACCGACGATCGAATCTCGGGCAAGTAACATACCGATGACAAAGGGAACAACGTATGTTGTTATGCGGTCTGACCGACAAAAGATCTTCGTAGAATATGTAGGAGCCAATATGAGCATCCAGGTTCCGCTATTGGTTATTGACCGGAGACGTGTCTCGGTCATGTCTACATTGTTCTCGAACCCGTAGGGTCCGCATGCTTAAGGTTACGATGACAATTATATTATGATTTTATGCATTTTGATGTACCGAAGGTTGTTCGGAGTCCCGGATGTGATCACAGACATGACGAGGAGTCTCGAAATGGTCGATGTTGGGGAACGTTGCAGAAAAAAAAAATTCCTACTCGTCTCACCAAGATCCATCTAGGAGTTCATCTAGCAACGAGTCATCGGATGCATCTACATACCTTTGTAGATCGCGCACGGAAGCGTTCAAAGAACGGTGATGATGTAGTCGAACACGACGTGATCCAAATCACCGATGACCAAGCGCCGAACGGACGGCACCTCCGCGTTCAACACACGTACGGGACGGGAGACGTCTCCTCCTTCTTGATCCAGCAAGGGGGAAGGAGAGGTTGATGAAGATCCAGCAGCACGACGGCGTGGTGGTGGATGCAGGGCGTCACAGTAGCAGGGCTTCGCCTATACTACGAGAGAGAGACGTAGCGGGGAGAGAGGGAGGCGCCAGGGGCTGGGGTATGAAGTCCCTCCTCTCCCCCACTATATATAGGGGTTCTAGGGGGGCACCGGCCCTAGTAGATGGAATCTACTAGGGGGGCGGCGGCCTAGGGTGGGGGGCTTGCCCCCCAAGCAAGGGGGCGCCCCCTTTAGGGTTTCCCCTCAACCCTAGCCGCATGGGCCCTAGGGGGGTGGCGCCCCAGCCCACTATGGGCTGGGTTCCCTCCCACTTCAGCCCATGGGGCCCTCCGGGATAGGTGGCCCCACCCGGTGGACCCCCGGGACCCTTCCGGTGGTCCCGGTACAATACCGGCGACCCCGAAACTTGTCCCGATGGCCGAAACAGCACTTCCTATATATAATTCTTTACCTCCGGACCATTCCGGAACTCCTCGTGACGTCCGGGATCTCATCCGGGACTCTGAACAACATTCGGGTTACTGCATATACATATCTTCACAACCCTAGCGTCACCGAACCTTAAGTGTGTAGACCCTACGGGTTCGGGAGACAAGCAGACATGACCGAGACGACTCTCCGGTCAATAACCAACAGCGGGATCTGGATACCCATGTTGGCTCCCACATGCTCCATGATCATCTCATCGGATGAACCACGATGTCGAGGATTCAATCAACCCCGTATGCAATTCCCTTTGTCAATCGATATGTTACTTGCCCGAGATTCGATCGTCGGTATCCCAATACCTCGTTCAATCTCGTTACCGGCAAGTCACTTTACTCGTACCGCAATGCATGATCCCGTGACCAGACACTTGGTCACTTTGAGCTCATTATGATGATGCATTACCGAGTGGGCCCAGCGATACCTCTCCGTCATACGGAGTGACAAATCCCAGTCTTGATCCATGTCAACCCAACAGACACTTTCGGAGATACCCGTAGTCTACCTTTATAGTCACCCAGTTATGTTGTGACGTTTGGTATACCCAAAGCATTCTTACGGTATCCGGGAGTTACACGATCTCATGGTCTAAGGAAAAGATACTTGACATTGGAAAAACTCTAGCAAACGAACTATACGATCTCATGCTATGTTTAGGATTGGGTCTTGTCCATCACATCATTCTCCTAATGATGTGATCTCGTTATCAATGACATCCAATGTCCATAGTCAGGAAACCATGACTATCTGTTGATCAACGAGCTAGTCAACTAGAGGCTTACTAGGGACATGTTGGTGTCTGTTATTCACACATGTATTACGATTTCCGGATAACACAATTATAGCATGAATAAAGACAATTATCATGAACAAGGAAATATAATAATAATGCTTTTATTATTGCCTCTAGGGCATATTTCCAACAGTCTCCCACTTGCACTAGAGTCAATAATCTAGTTACATTGTGATGAATCGAACACCCATGGAATTCTGGTGTTGATCATGTTTTGCTCTAGGGAGAGGTTTAGTCAACGGATCTGCTACATTCAGGTCCGTATGTACTTTACAAATCTCTATGTCTCCATCTTGAACATTTTCACGAATGGAGTTGAAGCGACGCTTGATGTGCCTTGTCTTCTTGTGAAACTTGGGCTCCTTGGCAAGTGCAATAGCTCCAGTGTTGTCACAGAAAAGTTTGATTGGCCCCGACGCATTGGGTATGACTCCTAGGTCGGTGATGAACTCCTTCACCCATATTGCTTCATGTGCTGCCTCCGAGGCTGCCATGTACTCCGCTTCACATGTAGATCCCGCCACAACGCTTTGCTTGCAACTGCACCAGCTTACTGCCCCACCATTCAAAATATACACGTATCCGGTCTGTGACTTAGAGTCATCCAGATCTGTGTCGAAGCTAGCGTCGACGTAACCCTTTACGACGAGCTCTTCGTAACCTCCATAAACGAGAAACATTTCCTTAGTACTTTTCAGGTACTTCAGGATATTCTTGACCGCTGTCCAGTGTTCCTTGCCGGGATTACTTTGGTACCTTCCTACCAAACTTACGGCAAGATTTACATCAGGTCTGGTACACAGCATGGCATACATGATAGAACCTATGGCTGATGCATAGGGGATGACGCTCATCTCTTCTATATCTTCTGCCGTGGTCGGACATTGAGCTAAGCTCAATTTCATACCTTGTAACACAGGCAAGAACCCCTTCTTAGATTGATCCATATTGAACTTCTTCAATATCTTATCAAGGTATGTGCTTTGTGAAAGACCTATGAGGCGTCTCGATCTATCCCTATAGATCTTGATGCCTAATATATAAGCAGCTTCTCCAAGGTCCTTCATTGAAAAACTCTTATTCAAGTAGGCCTTGATGCTGTCCAAGAGTTCTATATCATTTCCCATCAATAGTATGTCATCTACATATAATATGAGAAATGCTACAGAGCTCCCACTCACTTTCTTGTAAACGCAGGCTTCTCCATAAGTCTGCGTAAACCCAAACGCTTTGACCATCTCATCAAAGCGAATGTTCCAACTCCGAGATGCTTGCACCAGCCCATAAATCGAGCGTTGGAGCTTGCACACCTTGTTAGCATTCTTAGGATCGACAAAACCTTCCGGCTGCATCATATACAATTCTTCCTTAAGGAAACCATTAAGGAATGCCGTTTTGACGTCCATTTGCCATATTTCATAATCATAGAATGCGGCAATCGCTAACATGATTCGGACAGACTTCAGCTTCGCTACCGGTGAGAAAGTCTCATCGTAGTCAACCCCTTGAACTTGTCGATAACCCTTAGCGACAAGCCGAGCTTTATAGATGGTCACATTACCATCCGCGTCTGTCTTCTTCTTAAAGATCCATTTATTTTCTATGGCTCGCCGTTCAACGGGCAAGTCAGTCAAAGTCCATACTTCGTTTTCATACATGGATCCTATCTCGGATTTCATGGCTTCTAGCCATTTGTCGGAATCCGGGCCCGCCATCGCTTCTTCATAGTTCGAAGGTTCACCGTTGTCTAACAACATTATTTCCAAGACAGGGTTGCCGTACCACTCTGGTGCGGAACGTGTCCTTGTGGACCTTCGAATTTCAGTAGGAGCTTGATCAGAAGTATCTTGATCATTATCATTAACTTCCTCTCTAGTCGGTGCAGGCACCTCAGGAACATTTTCTTGAGTTGCGCCATTTTCCGGTTCAAGAGGTAATACTTCATCAAGCTCCACTTTCCTCCCACTTACTTCTTTCGAGAGAAACTCTTTCTCTAGAAAGGACCCATTCTTGGCAACAAAGATCTTGCCTTCGGATCTGAGGTAGAAGGTGTACCCAATAGTTTCTTTTGGGTATCCTATGAAGACGCATTTTTCCGACTTGGGTTCGAGCTTTTCAGGTTGAAGTTTCTTGACATAAGCATCGCATCCCCAAACTTTTAGAAACGACGGCTTAGGTTTCTTCCCAAACCATAATTCATACGGTGTCGTCTCAACGGATTTCGACGGAGCCCTATTTAAAGTGAATGCGGCAGTCTCTAAAGCATAGCCCCAAAAGGATAGCGGTAAATCGGTAAGAGACATCATAGATCGCACCATATCTAATAGAGTACGATTACGACGTTCGGACACACCGTTACGCTGAGGTGTTCCAGGCGGCGTGAGTTGTGAAACTATTCCACATTTTCTTAAGTGTGTGCCAAACTCGTGACTCAAGTATTCTCCTCCACGATCTGATCGTAGAAACTTGATTTTCCTGTCACGTTGATTTTCAACCTCACTCTGAAATTCCTTGAACTTTTCAAAGGTTTCAGACTTGTGTTTCATTAAGTAGACATACCCATATCTACTCAAGTCATCAGTGAGGGTGAGAACATAACGATAGCCACCGCGAGCCTCAACACTCATTGGACCGCACACATCAGTATGTATGATTTCCAATAAGCTGGTTGCTCGCTCCATTGTTCCTGAGAACGGAGTCTTGGTCATTTTACCCATGAGGCATGGTTCGCTTGTGTCAAATGATTCATAATCAAGAGACTCTAAAAGTCCATCTGCATGGAGCTTCTTCATGCGTTTGACACCTATGTGACCAAGGCGGCAGTGCCACAAGTATGTGGGACTATCATTATCAACCTTACATCTTTTGGTACTCACACTATGAATATGTGTAGCAATACGCTCGAGATTCATTAAGAATAAACCATTTACCATAGGAGCATGACCATAAAACATATCTCTCATATAAATGGAACAACCATTATTCTCAGATTTAAATGAGTAGCCATCTCGAATTAAACGAGATCCCGATACAATGTTCATGCTCAAAGCTGGCACTAAATAACAATTATTGAGGTTTAAAACTAATCCCGTAGGTAAATGTAGAGGCAGCGTGCCGACGGCGATCACATCGACCTTGGAACCATTCCCGACGCGCATCGTCACCTCGTCCTTCGCCAGTCTCCGTTTATTCCGCAGCTCCTGCTGTGAGTTACAAATATGAGCAATGGCACCGGTATCAAATACCCAGGAGTCACTACGAGTACTGGTAAGGTACACATCAATTACATGTATATCAAATATACCTTTGGTGTTGCCGGCCTTCTTGTCCGCTAAGTATTTGGGGCAGTTCCGTTTCCAGTGACCCTTCCCTTTGCAATAAAAGCACTCCGTCTCAGGCTTGGGTCCATTCTTTGGCTTCTTCCCGGCAGCTTGCTTGCCGGGCGCGGCAACCTCCTTGCCGTCCTTCTTGAAGTTCTTTTTACCCTTGCCTTTCTTGAACTTAGTGGTTTTATTGACCATCAACACTTGATGTTCCTTCTTGACTTCTACCTCCGCTGATTTCAGCATTGAGAACAACTCAGGAATGGTCTTTTGCATCCCCTGCATGTTGAAGTTCATCACAAAGCTCTTGTAGCTTGGTGGAAGCGACTGGAGGATTCTGTCAATGACCGCATCATCCGGGAGATTAACTCCCAGCTGAGACAAGCGGTTATGTAACCCAAACATAGTGAGTATGTGCTCACTGACAGAACTATTTTCCTCCATCTTACAGCTGAAGAACTTATCGGAGACTTCATATCTCTCGATCCAGGCATGAGCTTGAAAAACCATTTTCAGCTCTTCGAACATCTCATATGCTCCATGTCTCAAAACGCTTTTGGAGCCCCGGCTCTAAGCTGTAAAGCATGCCGCACTGAACGAGGGAGTAGTCATCAACACGTGTCTGCCAAGCGTTCATAATGTCTTGGTTCTGTGGGACGGGAGCTTCACCTAGCGGTGCTTGTAGGACATAATCTTTCTTGGCAGCTATGAGGATGATCCTCAGATTTCGGACCCAGTCCGTATAGTTGCTGCCATCGTCTTTCAGCTTGGTTTTCTCTAGGAACGCGTTGAAGTTGAGGACTACGTTGGCCATTTGATCTACAAGACATATTGCAAAGATTTTAGACTAAGTTCATGATAATTAAGTTCATCTAATCAAATTATTAATGAACTCCCACTTAGATTAGACATCCCTCTAGTCATCTAAGTATTACATGATCCGAGTTAACTAGACCGTGTCCGATCATCACGTGAGACGGACTAGTCAACGTCGGTGAACATCTTCATGTTGATCGTATCTTCTATAAGACTCATGCTCGACCTTTCGGTCTTCTGTGTTCCGAGGCCATGTCTGTACATGCTAGGCTCGTCAAGTTAACCCTAAGTGTTTTGCATGTGTAAAACTGTCTTACACCCGTTGTATGTGAACGTAAGGATCTATCACACCCGATCATCACGGCGTGCTTCGAAATGACGAACTTTAGCAACGGTGCACAGTTAGGGGAGAACACTTCTTGAAATTGTTATGAGGGATCATCTTATTTACTACCGTCATTCTAAGTAAACAAGATGCAAAACATGATAAACATCACATGCAATCAATTAATAAACGTGACATGATATGGCCAATATCACATAGCTCCTTTGATCTCCATCTTGGGGCTCCATGATCATCTTGTCACCGGCTTGACACCATGATCTCCATCATCATGATCTCCATCATCGTGTCTCCATGAAGTTGCTCGCCAACTATTACTTCTACTACTATGGCTAACGCGTTTAGCAATAAAATAAAGTAATTTACATGGCGTTTCTCAATGACACGCAGGTCATATAAAAGAATAAAGACAACTCCTATGGCTCCTGCCGGTTGTCATACTCATCGACATGCAAGTCATGATTCCTATTACAATAGCATGAGCATCTCATACATCACATATAGATCATTCATCATTCATCACAACTTTGGCCATATCATATCACAAACCACTTGCTGCAAAAACAAGTTAGACGTCCTCTAATTGTTGTTGCAAGTTTTACGTGGCTGAATTAGGGTTCTAGCAAGAACGTCTTCTTACCTACGTTAAAGCCACAACATGATTTGTCAACTTCTATTTACCCTTCATAAGGACCCTGTTCATCGAATCCGCTCCAACTAAAGTGGGAGAGACAGACACCCGCCAGCCACCTTATGCAACTAGTGCATGTTAGTCGGTGGAACCGGTCTCACGTAAGCGTACGTGTAAGGTTGGTCTGGGCCGCTTCATCCCACAATGCCGCTGAAGCAAGAAAAGACTAGTAGCGGCAAGAAAGTTGACAAAACTACGCCCACAACAAATTGTGTTCTACTCGCGCAAGAAGAACTACGCATAGACCTAGCTCATGATGCCACTGTTGGGGAACGTTGCAGAAAACAAAAAATTTCCTACTTGTCTCACCAAGATCCATCTAGGAGTTCATCTAGCAACGAGTCATCGGATGCATCTACATACCTTTGTAGATCGCGCACGGAAGCGTTCAAAGAACGGTGATGATGTAGTCGAACACGACGTGATCCAAATCACCGATGACCAAGCGCCGAACGGACGGCACCTCTGCGTTCAACACACGTACGGGACGGGAGACGTCTCCTCCTTCTTGATCCAGCAAGGGGGAAGGAGAGGTTGATGAAGATCCAGCAGCACGACGGCGTGGTGGTGGATGCAGGGCGTCACAGTAGCAGGGCTTCGCCTATACTACGAGAGAGAGACGTAGCGGGGAGAGAGGGAGGCGCCAGGGGCTGGGGTATGAAGTCCCTCCTCTCCCCCACTATATATAGGGGTGCTAGGGGGTGCCGGCCCTAGTAGATGGAATCTACTAGGGGGGCGGCGGCCTAGGGTGGGGGGCTTGCCCCCCAAGCAAGGGGGCGCCCCCTTTAGGGTTTCCCCTCAACCCTAGCCGCATGAGCCCTAGGGGGGTGGCGCCCCATCCCACTATGGGCTGGGTTCCCTCCCACTTCAGCCCATGGGGCCCTCCGGGATAGGTGGCCCCACCCGGTGGACCCCCGGGACCCTTCCGGTGGTCCCGGTACAATACCGGCGACCCCGAAACTTGTCCCGATGGCCGAAACAGCACTTCCTATATATAATTCTTTACCTCCGGACCATTCCGGAACTCCTCGTGACGTCCGGGATCTCATCCGGGACTCCGAACAACATTCGGGTTACTGCATATACATATCTTCACAACCCTAGCGTCACCGAACCTTAAGTGTGTAGACCCTACGGGTTCGGGAGACAAGCAGACATGACCGAGACGACTCTCCGGTCAATAACCAACAGCGGGATCTGGATACCCATGTTGGCTCCCACATGCTCCACGATCATCTCATCGGATGAACCACGATGTCGAGGATTCAATCAACCCCGTATGCAATTCCCTTTGTCAATCGATATGTTACTTGCCCGAGATTCGATCGTCGGTATCCCAATACCTCGTTCAATCTCGTTACCGGCAAGTCACTTTACTCGTACCGCAATGCATGATCCCGTGACCAGACACTTGGTCACTTTGAGCTCATTATGATGATGCATTACCGAGTGGGCCCAGCGATACCTCTCCGTCATACGGAGTGACAAATCCCAGTCTTGATCCATGTCAACCCAACAGACACTTTCGGAGATACCCGTAGTCTACCTTTATAGTCACCCAGTTACGTTGTGACGTTTGGTATACCCAAAGCATTCTTACGGTATCCGGGAGTTACACGATCTCATGGTCTAAGGAAAAGATACTTGACATTGGAAAAACTCTAGCAAACGAACTATACGATCTCATGCTATGTTTAGGATTGGGTCTTGTCCATCACATCATTCTCCTAATGATGTGATCTCGTTATCAATGACATCCAATGTCCATAGTCAGGAAACCATGACTATCTGTTGATCAACGAGCTAGTCAACAAGAGGCTTACTAGGGACATGTTGGTGTCTGTTATTCACACATGTATTACGATTTCCGGATAACACAATTATAGCATGAATAAAGACAATTATCATGAACAAGGAAATATAATAATAATGCTTTTATTATTGCCTCTAGGGCATATTTCCAACAGTCGAGACATAAAGATTGATATATTGGACGGCTATATTCGGACACCGGAAGTGTTCCGGGTGATTTCGGAGAAAACCGGAGAGCCGGAGAGTTACCGGACCCCCCCCCCCCCCGGGAGAAGTAATGGGCCATATGGGCTTTAGTGGAGAGAGAGAGGGGCAGCCAAAGGTGGGCCGCACGCCTCCTCCCCCCTGGTCCGAATTGGACTAGGAGAGGGGGGGCGGCGCCCCCCTTTCCTTCTCCCTCCCCACTTCTTTCCCCCTCCTAGTAGGAGTCCTACTCCTACTAGGAGGAGGACTCCTCCTTGGCGCGCCATAGGGGCCGGCCGGCCTCCTCCCCCTTGCTCCTTTATATACGGGGGCAGGGGGCACCCCTAGACACATAAGTTGATCCACGTGATCATATTCTTAGCCGTGTGCGGTGCCCCCTTCCACCATAATCCTCGATAATATTGTAGCGGTGCTTAGGCGAAGCCCTGCGACAGTAGTACATCAAGATCGTCACCACGCCGTCGTGCTGACGGAACTCTTCCCCGACACTTTGCTGGATCGGAGTCCGGGGATCGTCATCGAGCTGAACGTGTGCTAGAACTCGGAGGTGCCGTAGTTTCGGTGCTTGATCGGTCGGGCCGTGAAGACGTACGACTACATCAAACGAGTTAACGCTCCCGTTGTCGATCTACAAGGGTACATAGATCACACTCTCCCCCTCTCATTGCTATGCATCACCATGATCTTGCATGTGCGTAGGAAATTTTTTGAAATTACTACGAAACCCACAGTGGCATCCGAGCCTAGGTTTTATATGTTGATGTTATATGCACGAGTAGAACACAACTGAGTTGTGGGCGATATAAGTCATACTGCTTACCAGCATGTCATACTTTGGTTCGGCGGTATTGTTGGACGAAGCGGCCCGGACCGACATTACGCATATGCTTACGCGAGACCGGTTCTCCCGACGTGCTTTGCACATAGGTGGCTTGCGGGTGACAGTTTCTCCAACTTTGGTTGAACCGAGTGTGGCTACGCCCGGTCCTTGTGAAGGTTAAAACAGCACCAACTTGACAAACTATCGCTGTGGTTTTGATGCGTAGGTAAGATTGGTTCTTGCTTAAGCCCGTAGCAGCCACGTAAAACATGCAACAACAAAGTAGAGGACGTCTAACTTGTTTTTGCAAGGCATGTTGTGATGTGATATGGTCAAGACATGATGCTAAATTTTATTGTATGAGATGATCATGTTTTGTAACCGAGTTATCGGCAACTGGCAGGAGCCATATGGTTGTCGCTTTATTGTATGCAATGTAATCGCGCTGTAATGCTTTACTTTATCACTAAGCGGTAGCGATAGTCGTGGAAGCATAAGATTGGCGAGACGACAACGATGCTACGATGGAGATCAAGGTGTCGCGCCGGTGACGATGGTGATCATGACGGTGCTTCGGAGATGAAGATCACAAGCACAAGATGATGATGGCCATATCATATCACTTATATTGATTGCATGTGATGTTTATCTTTTATGCATCTTATCTTGCTTTGATTGACGGTAGCATTATAAGATGATCTCTCACTAATTATCAAGAAGTGTTCTCCCTGAGTATGCACCATTGCGAAAGTTCTTCGTGCTGAGACACCACGTGATGATCGGGTGTGATAGGCTCTACGTTCAAATACAACGGGTGCAAAACAGTTGCACACGCGGAATACTCAGGTTATACTTGACGAGCCAAGCATATACAGATATGGCCTCGGAACACGGAGACCGAAAGGTCGAGCATGAATCATATAGTAGATATGATCAACATAGTGATGTTCACCAATGAAACTACTCCATCTCACGTGATGATCGCGTAATCACTTAGAGGATTTGAGGGATGTCTATCTAAGTGGGAGTTCTTTAAGTAATATGATTAATTGAACCTAAATTTATCATGAACTTAGTACCTGATAGTATCTTGCTTGTTTTATGTATGATTGTAGATAAATGGCCCGTGCTGTTGTTCCGTTGAATTTTAATACGTTCCTTGAGAAAGCAAAGTTGAAAGATGATGGTAGCAATTACACGGACTGGGTCCGTAACTTGAGGATTATCCTCATTGCTGCACAGAAGAATTACGTCCTGGAAGCACCGCTGGGTGCCAGGCCTGCTGCTGGAGCAACACCAGATGTTGTAAACGTCTGGCAGAGCAAAACTGATGACTACTCGATAGTTCAGTGTGCCATGCTTTACGGCTTAGAACCGGGACTTCAACGACATTTTGAACGTCATGGAGCATATGAGATGTTCCAGGAGTTGAAGTTAATATTTCAAGCAAATGCCCGGATTGAGAGATATGAAGTCTCCAATAGGTTCTATAGCTGCAAGATGGAGGAGAACAGTTCTGTCAGTGAGCATATACTCAAAATGTCTGGGTATAATAATCACTTGATTCAAATGGGAGTTAATCTTCCAAATGATTGCGTCATTGACAGAATTCTCCAATCACTGCCACCAAGCTACAAGAGCTTCATGATGAACTATAATATGCAAGGGATGAATAAGACTATTCCCGAGCTCTTTGCAATGCTGAAAGCTGCGGAGGTAGAAATCAAAAAGGAGCATCAAGTGTTGATGGTCAACAAGACCACTAGTTTCAAGAAAAAGGGCAAAGGGAAGAAGAAGGGGAACTTCAAGAAGAACAGCAAGCAAGTTGCTGCTCAAGAGAAGAAACCCAAGTCTGGACCTAAGCCTGAAACTGAGTGCTTCTACTGCAAGTAGACTGGTCACTAGAAGCGGAACTGCCCCAAGTATTTGGCGGATAAGAAGGATGGCAAGGTGAACAAAGGTATATGTGATATACATGTTATTGATGTGTACCTTACTAATGCTCACAGTAGCACCTGGGTATTTGATACTAGTTCTGTTGCTAATATTTGCAACTCGAAACAGGGACTACAGATTAAGCGAAGATTGGCTAAGAACGAGGTGACGCTGTGCGTGGGAAACGGTTCCAAAGTCGATGTGATCGCGGTCGGCACGCTACCTCTACATCTACCTTCGGGATTAATATTAGACCTAAATACTTGTTATTTGGTGCCAGCGTTAAGCATGAACATTATATCTGGATCTTGTTTGATGCGAGACGGTTATTCATTTAAATCAGAGAATAATGGTTGTTCTATTTATATGAGTAATATCTTTTATGGTCATGCACCCTTGAAGAGTGGTCTATTCTTATTGAATCTCGATAGTAGTAACACACATATTCATAATGATGAAGCCAAAAGATGAAGAGTTGATAATGATAGTGCAACTTATTTGTGGCACTGCCGTTTAGGTCATATCGGTGTAAAGCGCATGAAGAAACTCCATACTGATGGACTTTTGGAACCACTTGATTATGAATCACTTGGTACTTGCAAACCGTGCCTCATGGGCAAGATGACTAAAACGCCGTTCTCCGGTACTATGGAGAGAGCAACAGATTTGTTGGAAATCATACATACAGATGTATGTGGTCCGATGAATATTGAGGCTCGTGGCGGATATCGTTATTTTCTCACCTTCACAGATGACTTAAGCAGATATGGGTATATCTACTTAATGAAACATAAGTTTGAAACATTTGAAAAGTTCAAAGAATTTCAGAGTGAAGTTGAAAATCATCGTAACAACAAAATAAAGTTTCTACGATCTGATCGTGGAGGAGAATATTTGAGTTACGAGTTTGGTGTACATTTGAAACAATGCGGAATAGTTTCGCAACTCACGCCACCCGGAACACCACAGCGTAATGGTGTGTCCGAACGTCGTAATCGTACTTTACTAGATATGGTGCGATCTATGATGTCTCTTACTGATTTACCGCTATCGTTTTGGGGTTATGCTTTGGAGACGGCAGCATTCACGTTAAATATGGCACCATCAAAATCCGTTGAGACAACGCCTTATGAACTATGGGTTGGCAAGAAACCAAAGTTGTCGTTTCTGAAAGTTTGGGGTTGCGATGCTTATGTGAAAAAGCTTCAACCTGATAAGCTCGAACCCAAATCGGAGAAATGTGTCTTCATAGGATATCCAAAGGAGACTATTGGATACACCTTCTATCACAGATCCGAAGGCAAGACTTTTGTTGCTAAGTTCGGAAACTTTCTGGAGAAGGAGTTTCTCTGAAAATAGTGAGTAGGAGGAAAGTAGAACTTGACGAGGTAACTGTACCTGCTCCCTTATTGGAAAGTAGTGCATCACAGAAAACTGTTTCTGTGACACCTACACCAATTAGTGAGGAAGATGATGATAATGATCATGAAACTTCAGAACAAGATACTACTGAACCTCATAGATCAACCAGAGTGAGATCCGTGCCAGAGTGGTACGGTAATCCAATTCTGGAAGTCATGCTACTAGATCATGATGAACCTACGAACTATGAAGAAGCGATGGTGAGCCCAGATTCCGCAAAATGGCTTGAAGCCATGAAATCTGAGATGGGATCCATGTATGAGAACAAATTATGGACTTTGGTTGACTTGCCCAATGATCGGCAAGCAATTGAGAATAAATGGATCTTCAAGAAGAAAACTGATGCCGACGGTAATATTACTGTCTACAAAGCTCGACTTGTCGCAAAAGGGTTTCGGCAAGTTCAAGGGGTTGACTACGATGAGACCTTCTCACCCGTAGCGATGCTTAAGTCTGTCTGAATCATGTTAGCAATTGCCGCATTTTATGATTATGAAATTTGGCAGATGGATGTCAAAACTGCATTCCTGAATGGATTTCTGGAAGAAGAGTTGTATATGATGCAACCGGAAGGTTTTGTCGATCCAAAGGGAGCTAACAAAGTGTGCAAGCTCCAGCGATCCATTTATGGACTGGTGCAAGCCTCTCGGAGTTGGAATAAATGCATTGATAGTGTGATCAAAGCATTTGGTTTTATACAGACTTTTGGAGAAGCCTGTATTTACAAGAAAGTGAGTGGGAGCTCTATAGCATTTCTGATATTATATGTGGATGACATATTACTGATTGGAAATGATATAGAATTTCTGGATAGCATAAAGGGATACTTGAATAAGAGTTTTTCAATGAAAGACCTCGGTGAAGCTGCTTACATATTAGGCATAAAGATCTATAGAGATAGATCAAGACGTTTAATTGGACTTTCACAAAGCACATACCTTGACAAGATTTTGAAGAAGTTCGAAATGGATCAAGCAAAGAAAGGGTTCTTGCCTGTGTTACAAGGTGTGAAGTTGAGTCAGACTCAATGCCCGACCACTGCAGAAGATAGACAAAAAATGAAAGATGTTCCCTATGCTTCAGCCATAGGCTCTATCATGTATGCAATGCTGTGTACCAGACCTGATGTGTGCCTTACTATAAGTATAGCAGGGAGGTACCAAAGTAATCCAGGAGTGGATCACTGGACAGCGGTCAAGAACATCCTAAAGTACCTGAAAAGGACTAAGGATATGTTTCTCGTATATGGAGGTGACAAAGAGCTCATCGTAAACGGTTACGTTGATGCAAGCTTTGACACTGATCCGGACGATTCTAAATCGCAAACCGGATACGTATTTACATTAAATGGTGGAGCTGTCAGTTGGTGCAGTTCTAAACAGAGCGTCGTGGCGGGATCTACATGTGAAGCGGAATACATAGCTGCTTCGGAAGCAGCGAATGAAGGAGTCTGGATGAAGGAGTTCATATCCGATCTAGGTGTCATACCTAGTGCATCGGGTCCAATGAAAATCTTTTGTGACAATACTGGTGCAATTGCCTTGGCGAAGGAATCCAGATTTCACAAGAGAACCAAGCACATCAAGAGACGCTTCAATTCCATCCAGGATCTAGTCCAGGTGGGAGAAATAGAGATTTGCAAGATACATACGGATCTGAATGTTGCACACCCGTTGACTAAGCCTCTTCCACGAGCAAAACATGATCAGCACCAAGGCTCCATGGGTGTTAGAATCATTACTATGTAATCTAGATTATTGACTCTAGTGCAAGTGGGAGACTGAAGGAAATATGCCCTAGAGGCAATAATAAAGTTATTATTTATTTCCTTATATCATGATAAAAGTTTATTATTCATGCTAGAATTGTATTAACCGGAAACATAATACATGTGTGAATACATAGACAAACAGAGTGTCACTAGTATGCCTCTACTTGACTAGCTCGTTAATCAAAGATGGTTATGTTTCCTAACCATGGACAAAGAGTTGTTATTTGATTAACGGGATCACATCATTAGTTGAATGATTTGATTGACATGACCCATTCCATTAGCTTAGCACCCGATCGTTTAGTATGTTGCTATTGCTTTCTTCATGACTTATACATGTTCCTATGACTATGAGATTATGCAACTCCCGTTTGCCAGAGGAACACTTTGTGTGCTACCAAACGTCACAACGTAACTGGGTGATTATAAAGGAGCTCTATAGGTGTCTCCAAAGGTACATGTTGGGTTGGCGTATTTCGAGATTAGGATTTGTCACTCCGATTGTCGGAGAGGTATCTCTGGGCCCTCTCGGTAATGCACATCACTTAAGCCTTGCAAGCATTGCAACTAGTGAGTTAGTTGTGGGATGATGTATTACAGAACGAGTAAAGAGACTTGCCGGTAACGAGATTGAACTAGGTATGGGATACCGACGATCGAATCTCGGGCAAGTAACATACCGATGACAAAGGGAACAACGTATGTTGTTATGCGGTCTGACCGATAAAAGATCTTCGTAGAATATGTAGGAGCCAATATGAGCATCCAGGTTCCGCTATTGGTTATTGACCGGAGACGTGTCTCGGTCATGTCTACATTGTTCTCGAACCCGTAGGGTCCGCACGCTTAAGGTTACGATGACAGTTATATTATGAGTTTATGCATTTTGATGTACCGAAGGTTGTTCGGAGTCCCGGATGTGATCACGGACATGACGAGGAGTCTCGAAATGGTCGAGACATAAAGATTGATATATTGGACAGCTATATTCAGACACCGGAAGTGTTCCGGGTGATTTCGGAGAAAACCGGAGAGCCGGAGGGTTACCGGAACCCCGCCGGGAGAAGTAATGGGCCATATGGGCTTTAGTGGAGAGAGAGACGGGCAGCCAAAGGTGGGCCGCACGCCTCCTCCCCCCTGGTCCGAATTGGACTAGGAGAGGGGGGCGGCACCCCCCTTTCCTTCTCCCTCCCCACTTCTTCCCCCCTCCTGGTAGGAGTCCTACTCCTACTAGGAGGAGGACTCCTCCTTGGCGCGCCATAGGGGCCGGCCGGCCTCCTCCCCCTTGCTCCTTTATATACGGGGGCAGGGGGCACCCCTAGACACATAAGTTGATCCACGTGATCATATTCTTAGCCGTGTGTGGTGCCCCCTTCCACCATAATCCTCGATAATATTGTAGCGGTGCTTAGGCAAAGCCCTGCGACAGTAGTACATCAAGATCGTCACCACGCCGTAGTGCTGACGGAACTCTTCCCCGACACTTTGCTGGATCAGAGTCCGGGGATCGTCATCGAGCTGAACGTGTGCTAGAACTCGGAGGTGCCGTAGTTTCGGTGCTTGATCGGTCGGGCTGTGAAGACGTACGACTACATCAACCAAGTTAACGCTTCCGTTGTCGATCTACAAGGGTACGTAGATCACACTCTCCCCCTCTCGTTGCTATGCATCACCATGATCTTGCGTGTGCGTAGGAAATTTTTTGAAATTACTACGAAACCCAACACTACTCGCGCCCACCATGATAAGCCATTTGTTGGCATATGTCGCATCAAACCCCCGACAGAGGAGCTGGCCGACCAAGGTGTGGCGCGCCAATGGGGGAGTCCTACTTGGACTCTCGGTCCAAGTAGGATTCAGCGCCCCCCCCCTTTCCAATTCCAAGAAGGAGAAGGGGGAAAGAGAAGGAGGATAAGAAGGAAAGGCCCCCCCAACCCTAGTCCAATTCGGATTGGGCATGGGGGGCGCGCGCCTCCACCTGGCCGTCGCCTCCTCTCTTCCAATAGGGCCCATGAAGGCCCATTAACCCCCCGGGGGGTTCCGGTAACCCCCCGGTACTCCGGAAAATGCCCGAACCTATCCAAACCATTCCGGTGTCCAAACATAACTTTCCAATATATCAATATTTATGTCTCGACCATTTCGAGACTCCTCGTCATGTCCGTAATCTCATCCGGGACTCCAAACAAACTTCGGTTCATCAAAACACATAACTCATAATACAAATCATCATCGAACGTTAAGCATGTGGACCCTACGGGTTCGAGAACTATGTAGACATGACCGAGACATGTCTCCGGTCAATAACCAATAGCGGAACCTGGATGCTCATATTGGCTCATACATATTCTACAAAGATCTTTATCGGTCAAACCGCATAACAACATACGTTGTTCCCTTTGTCATCGGTATGTTAGTTGCCCAAGATTCGATCATCGGTATCATCATACCTTGTTCAATCTCGTCACCGTCAAGTCTTTTTACTCGTTCTATAATGCATCATTCCGTGACTAACTCATTAGTCACATTGCTTGCAAGGCTCATAGTGATGTGCATTACCGAGACGGCCCGGAGATACCTCTTCGATACACGGAGTGACAAATCCTAATCTCGATCTATGCCAACTCAATAAACACCATCGGAGACACCTGTAGAGCATCTTTATAATCACCCAGTTACGTTGTGACGTTTGATAGCACACAAGGTGTTCCTTCGGTATTCGGGAGTTGCATAATCTCATAGCCTGTGGAACATGTATAAGTCATGAAGAAAGCAATAGCAGAAAAACTAAACGATCATTATGCTAAGATAATGAATGGGTCTTGTCCATCACATCATTCTCTAATGATGTGATCCCATTCATCAAATGACAACACACGTCTATGGTCAGGAAACTTAACCATCTTTGATTAACGAGCTAGTCAAGTAGAGGCATACTAGGGACACTATGTTTGTCTATGTATTCACACATGTATCAAGTTTCCGGTTAATACAATTCTAGGATGAATAACAAACATTTATCATGATATAAGGAAATATAAATAACAACTTTATTATTGCCTCTAGGGCATATTTCCTTCAGCTACCAGGTCGCCCAACCTAAGTGGGATCTCGCTGAGTAAGAGATGATTGCTGCAGGGGTCACTCCAGTTACATTGAGTTGGCCCGACAGGTGCAGGACTTGGTTTTATGCGCATGGGGGAAGTTGGACCCAGAGATAGGGCTGGTTATGGAGCGGGCAAGTCTTAAAGAAGCCTCTGGCGCTTTACTTGTTGCAATAGAAGAGGCTCGAACGGGGGCGTTCACGCCCAACAGAGAGAACGACAAGCTTACACGCGCCCTGAAGAATCCTGAACAGCCAGGATGAACACGAGGCAAAGGCGTTGTTCCATGGTTTGAGGGGTTTGCGGATTGGAACACCGACTACAAAAGCCATGCGAGAAATAAGTAGCAGGAGGAGCAGATGAGGAAGCTGGAGGAGGAGCGGAGGAAGGAGGAAGCAGTACGCCTTCAGGGCCTAGAATCAAAGCACGTGGAGTTGGAACATGCTTTCATGCAGTAGCAGGAGTAGACCGACGCACTTAGCCAGGAAAGGGCGTATCAGCGGTAGTAGCAAGCAGATCCAACATTGGATAGCACCGTCCCATCTATGCCGAGAAGCAACATGGGTTCCACCCCAACCGATGATGCACAGGTGGCTAGATACCCTATGGATGATATCATTGTTGGGTTTCGTAGTAATTTCAAAAAAATTCCTACGCACACGCAAGATCATGGTGATGTATAGCAATGAGAGGGGAGAGTGTGATCTACGTACCCTTGTAGATCGACAACGGAAGCGTTAACTTGGTTGATGTAGTCGTACGTCTTCACGGCCCGACCGATCAAGCACCGAAACTACGGCACCTCCAAGTTCTAGCACACGTTCAGCTCGATGACGATCCCCGGACTCCGATCCAGCAAATTGTCGGGGAAGAGTTCTGTCAGCACAACGGCATGGTGACGATCTTGATGTACTACTGTCGCAGGGCTTCGCCTAAGCACCGCTACAATATTATCGAGGACTATGGTGGAAGGGGGCACCGCACACGGCTAAGAATATGATCACGTGGATCAACTTGTGTCTCTAGGGGTGCCCCTTGTCTCCGTATATAAAGGCTCAAAGGAGGGGGGCTGGCCGGCCATCATAGGGCGCGCCAGGAGGAGTCCTACTCCCTCCGGAAGTTGGACTCCCCCCCCTTTCCTAGTTGGAATAGGATTCGTGAAGGGGGGAAAGAGAGAGAGAAGGAAGGGGGGCGCCGGCCCCCTCTCTCCTTGTCCTATTCGGACTAAGGGGGGGACGGGCACGCGGCCCATCCCTGGCCACCTCTCCTATCTCCCACTAAGGCCCACTAAGGCCCATATACCTCCCGGGGGGTTCCGGTAACCTCCCGGTAATCCGGTAAAATCCCGATTTCACCCGGAATGCTTCCGATATCCAAATATAGGCTTCCAATATATCAATCTTTATGTCTCGACCATTTCGAGACTCCTCGTCATGTCCGTGATCACATTCGGGACTCCGAACAAACTTTGGTACATCAAAATGCATAAACTCATAATATAACTGTCATCGTAACCTTAAGCGTGCGGACCCTATGGGTTCGAGAACAATGTAGACATGACCGAGACACGTCTCCGGTCAATAACCAATAGCGGAACCTGGATGCTCATATTGGATCCTACATATTCTACGAAGATCTTTTATTGGTCAGACCGCATAACAACATACGTTGTTCCCTTTGTCATCGGTATGTTACTTGCCCGAGATTCGATCGTTGGTATCCAATACCTAGTTCAATCTCGTTACCGGCAAGTCTCTTTACTCGTTCCGTAATACATCATCCCGCAACTAACTCATTAGTTGCAATGCTTGCAAGGCTTAAGTGATGTGCATTACCGAGAGGGCCCAGAGATACCTCTCCGACAATCGGAGTGACAAATCCTAATCTCGAAATACGCCAACCCAACATGTACCTTTGGAGACACCTGTAGAGCTCCTTTATAATCACCCAGTTACGTTGTGATGTTTGGTAGCACACAAAGTGTTCCTCCGGCAAACGGGAGTTGCATAATCTCATAGTCATAGGAACATGTATAAGTCATGAAGAAAGCAATAGCAACATACTAAACGATCGGGTGCTAAGCTAATGGAATGGGTCATGTCAATCAGATCATTCAACTAATGATGTGATCCCGTTAATCAAATGACAACTCTTTGTCCATGGTTAGGAAACATAACCATCTTTGATTAACGAGCTAGTCAGGTAGAGGCATACTAGTGACACTCTGTTTGTCTATGTATTCACACATGTATTATGTTTCCGGTTAATACAATTCTAGCATGAATAATAAACATTTATCATGATATAAGGAAATAAATAATAACTTTATTATTGCCTCTAGGGCATATTTCCTTCAGTCTCCCACTTGCACTAGAGTCAATAATCTAGATTACACAGTAATGATTCTAACACCCATGGAGCCTTGGTGCTGATCATGTTTTGCTCGTGGAAGAGGCTTAGTCAACGGGTCTGCTACATTCAGATCCGTATGTATCTTGCAAATCTCTATGTCTCCCACCTGGACTAGATCCTGGATGGAATTTAAGCGTCTCTTGATGTGCTTGGTTCTCTTGTGAAATCTGGATTCCTTTGCCAAGGCAATTGCACCAGTATTGTCACAAAAGATTTTCATTGGACCCGAAGCACTAGGTATGACACCTAGATCAGATATGAACTCCTTCATCCAGACTCCTTCGTTTGCTGCTTCCGAAGCAGCTATGTACTTCGCTTCACATGTAGATCTCGCCACGACGCTTTGTTTAGAACTGCACCAACTGACAGCTCCACCGTTTAATGTAAACACGTATCCGGTTTGCGATTTAGAATCGTCCGGATCAGTGTCAAAGCTTGCATCAACATAACCGTTTATGATAAGCTCTTTGTCACCTCCATATACGAGAAACATATCCTTAGTCCTTTTCAGGTACTTCAGGATGTTCTTGACCGCTGTCCAGTGATCCACTCCGGGATTACTTTGGTACCTCCCTGCTAGACTTATAGCAAGGCACACATCAGGTCTGGTACACAGCATTGCATACATGATAGAGCCTATGGCTGAAGCATAGGGAACATCTTTCATTTTCTCTCTATCTTCTGCAGTGGTCGGGCATTGAGTCTGACTCAACTTCACACCTTGTAACACAGGCAAGAACCCTTTCTTTGCTTGATCCATTTTGAACTTCTTCAAAACTTTGTCAAGGTATGTGCTTTGTGAAAGTCCAATTAAGTGTCTTGATCTATCTCTATAGATCTTAATGCCTAATATGTAATTAGCTTCACCGAGGTCTTTCATTGAAAAACTCTTATTCAAGTATCCCTTTATGCTATCCAGAAATTCTATATCATTTCCAATCAGTAATATGTCATCCACATATAATATCAAAAATGCTACAGAGCTCCCACTCACTTTCTTGTAAATACAGGCTTCTCTGAAAGTCTGTATAAAACCAAATGCTTTGATCACACTATCAAAGCGTTTATTCCAACTCCGAGAGGCTTGCACCAGTCCATAAATGGATCGCTGGAGCTTGCATACTTTGTTAGCTCCCTTTGGATTGACAAAACCTTCTGGTTGCATCATATACAACTCTTATTTTAGAAATCCATTCAGGAATGCAGTTTTGACATCCATCTGCCAAATTTCATAATCATAAAATGCGGCAATTGCTAACATGATTCGGACAGACTTAAGCATCGCTACGGGTGAGAAGGTCTCATCGTAGTCAATCCCTTGA
Source organism: Triticum urartu (assembly GCF_056163025.1). NCBI lineage: Eukaryota > Viridiplantae > Streptophyta > Magnoliopsida > Poales > Poaceae > Triticum > Triticum urartu. The sequence goes on from NC_141878.1 coordinate 174,954,816, forward strand.
ACTTACCGAAAACCTTTTGCGACAAGTCGAGCTTTGTAGACAGTAATATTACCGTCAGTGTCAGTCTTCTTCTTGAAGATCCATTTATTCTCAATCACTTGCCGATCATTGGGCAAGTCAACCAAAGTCCATACTCTCATACATGGATCCCATCTCAGATTTCATGGCTTCAAGCCATTTTGCGGAATCTGGGCTCACCATCGCTTCTTCATAGTTCGTAGGTTCATCATGATCTAGTAGCATGACTTTCAGAACAGGATTACCGTACCACTCTGGCGCGGATCTCACTCTGGTTGATCTACGAGGTTCAGTAGTACCTTGTTCTGAAGTTTCATGATCATTATCATTAGCTTCCTCACTAATTGGTGTAGGTGTCATAGAAACAGGTTTCTGTGATGCACTACTTTCCAATAACGTAGCAGGTACAGTTACCTCGTCAAGTTCTACTTTCCTCCTACTCACTATTTTCAGAGAAACTCCTTCTCCAGAAAGTTTCCGAACTTAGCAACAAAAGTCTTGCCTTCGGATCTGTGATAGAAGGTGTATCCAATAGTCTCCTTTGGATATCCTATGAAGACACATTTCTCCGATTTGGGTTCGAGCTTATCAGGTTGAAGCTTTTTCACATAAGCATCGCAACCCCAAACTTTCAGAAACGACAACTTTGGTTTCTTGCCAACCCATAGTTCATAAGGCGTTGTCTCAACGGATTTTGATGGTGCCATATTTAACGTGAATGCTGCCGTCTCCAAAGCATAACCCCAAAACGATAGCGGTAAATCAGTAAGAGACATCATAGATCGCACCATATCTAGTAAAGTACGATTACGACGTTCGGACACACCATTACGCTGTGGTGTTCCGGGTGGCGTGAGTTGCGAAACTATTCCGCATTGTTTCAAATGTACACCAAACTCGTAACTCAAATATTCTCCTCCACGATCAGATCGTAGAAACTTTATTTTGTTGTTACGATGATTTTCAACTTCACTCTGAAATTCTTTGAACTTTTCAAACGTTTCAGACTTATGTTTCATTAAGTAGATATACCCATATCTGCTTAAGTCATCTGTGAAGGTGAGAAAATAACGATATCCGCCACGAGCCTCAACATTCATCGGACCACATACATTTGTATGTATGATTTCCAACAAAACTGTTGCTCTCTCCATAGTACCGGAGAACGGCGTTTTAGTCATCTTGCCCATGAGGCACGGTTCGCAAGCACCAAGTGATTCATAATCAAGTGGTTCCAAAAGTCCATTAGTATGGAGTCTCTTCATGCACTTTACACCGATATGACCTAAACGGCAGTGCCACAAATAAGTTGCACTATCATTATCAACTCTGCATCTTTTGGCTTCAACATTATGAATATGTGTGTCATTACTATCGAGATTCAATAAGAATAGACCATTCTTCAAGGGTGCATGACCATAAAAGATATTACTCATATAAATAGAACAACCATTATTCTCTGATTTAAATGAATAACCGTCTCGCATCAAACAAGATCCAGATATAATGTTCATGCTTAACGCTGGCACCAAATAACAATTATTTAGGTCTAATATTAATCCCGAAGGTAGATGTAGAGGTAGCGCGCCGACCGCAATCACATCGACTTTGGAACCGTTTCCCACGCGCATCGTCACCTCGTCCTTAGCCAATCTTCGCTTAATCCGTAGTCCCTGTTTCGAGTTGCAAATATTAGCAACAGAACAAGTATCAAATACCCAGGTGCTACTGCGAGCGTTAGTAAGGTACACATCAATAACATGTATATCACATATACCTTTGTTCACCTTACCATCCTTCTTATCCGCCAAATACTTGGGGCAGTTCCGCTTCTAGTGACCAGTCTGCTTGCAGTAGAAGCACTCAGTTTCAGGCTTAGGTCCAGACTTGGGTTTCTTCTCTCGAGCAGCAACTTGCTTGCTGTTCTTCTTGAAGTTCCCCTTCTTCTTCCCTTTGCCCTTTTTATTGAAACTAGTGGTCTTGTTGACCATCAACACTTGATGCTCCTTCTTGATTTCTACCTCCGCAGCTTTCAGCATTGCAAAGAGCTCGGGAATAGTCTTATTCATCCCTTGCATATTATAGTTCATCACGAAGCTCTTGTAGCTTGGTGGAAGTGATTGGAGAATTCTGTCAATGACGCTATCATCCGGAAGATTAACTCCCAGTTGAATCAAGTGATTACAATACCCAGACATCTTGAGTATATGCTCACTGACAGAACTATTCTCCTCCATCTTGCAGCTATAGAACTTATTGGAGACTTCATATCTCTCAATCCGGGCATTTTCTTGAAATATTAACTTCAACTCCTGGAACATCTCATATGCCCCATGACGTTCAAAACGTCGTTGAAGTCCCGGTTCTAAGACGTAAAGCATGGCACATTGAACTATCGAGTAGTCATCAGCTTTGCTCTGCCAGACGTTCATAACATCTGGTGTTGCTCCAGCAGCAGGCCTGGCACCCAGCGGTGCTTCCAGGACATAATTCTTCTGTGCAGCAATGAGGATAATCCTCAAGTTATGGATCCAGTCCGTGTAATTGCTACCATCATATTTCAACTTTGCTTTCTCAAGGAACGCATTAAAATTCAACGGAACAACAGCACGGGCCATCTATCTACAATCAAACATACATAAGCAAGATACTATCAGGTACTAAGTTCATGATAAATTTAGGTTCAATTAATCATATTACTTAAAGAACTCCCACTTAGATAGACATCCCTCTAATCCTCTAAGTGATTACGTGATCCAAGTCAACTAAACCATGTCCGATCATCACGTGAGATGGAGTAGTTTCATTGGTGAACATCACTATGTTGATCATATCTACTATATGATTCACGCACGACCTTTCGGTCTCCATGTTCTGAGGCTATATCTATATATGCTTGGCTCGTCAAGTATAACCTGAGTATTCCGCGTGTGCAACTGTTTTGCACCCGTTGTATTTGAACGTAGAGCCTATCACACCCGATCATCACATGGTGTCTCAGCACGAAGAACTTTCGCAATGGTGCATACTCAGGGAGAACACTTCTTGATAATTAGTGAGAGATCATCTTATAATGCTACCGTCAATCAAAGCAAGATAAGATGCATAAAAGATAAACATCACATGCAATCAATATAAGTGATATGATATGGCCATCATCATCTTGTGCTTGTGATCTCCATCTCCGAAGCACCGTCGTGATCACCATCGTCACCGGCGCGACACCTTGATCTCCATCGTAGCATCATTGTCGTCTCGCCAATCTTATGCTTCCACAACTATCACTACCGCTTAGTGATAAAGTAAAGCATTACAGCGCGATTGCATTGCATACAATAAAGTGACAACCATATGGCTCCTGCCAGTTGCCGATAACTCGGTTACAAAACATGATCATCTCATACAATAAAAGTTAGTATCGTGCCTTGACCATATCACATGACAACATGCCCTGCAAAAACAAGTTAGACGTCCTCTACTTTGTTGTTGCAAGTTTTACGTGGCTGCTACGGGCTTAAGCAAGAACCAATCTTACCTACGCATCAAAACCACAACGATAGTTTGTCAAGTTGGTGATGTTTTAACCTTCGCAAGGACCGGGCGTAGCCACACTCGGTTCAACTAAAGTTGGAGAAACTGTCACCCGCTAGCCACCTTTGTGCAAAGCACGTCGGGAGAACCGGTCTCGCGTAAGCGTACGCGTAATGTCGGTCCGGGCCGCTTCGTCCAACAATACCGCCGAACCAAAGTATGACATGCTGGTAAGCAGTATGACTTATATCGCCCACAACTCACTTGTGTTCTACTCGTGCATACAACATCAACACATAAAACCTAGGCTCGGATCCCACTGTTGGGTTTCGTAGTAATTTCAAAAAATTTCCTACGCACACGCAAGATCATGGTGATGTATAGCAACGAGAGGGGAGAGTGTGATCTACGTACCCTTGTAGATCGACAACGGAAGCGTTAACTTGGTTGATGTAGTCGTACGTCTTCACGGCCCGACCGATCAAGCACCGAAACTACGGCACCTCCGAGTTCTAGCACACGTTCAGCTCGATGACGATCCCCGGACTCCGATCCAGCAAAGTGTCGGGGAAGAGTTCCGTCAGCACAACGGCGTGGTGACGATCTTGATGTACTACCGTCACAGGGCTTCGCCTAAGCACTGCTACAATATTATCGAGGACTATGGTGGAAGGGGGCACCGCACACGGCTAAGAATATGATCACGTGGATCAACTTGTGTCTCTAGGGGTGCCCCTTGTCTCCGTATATAAAGGCTCAAAGGAGGGGGGCCGGCCGGCCATCATAGGGCGTGCCAGGAGGAGTCCTACTCCCTCCGGGAGTAGGACTCCCCCCCTTTCCTAGTTGGAATAGGATTCGTGAAGGGGGGAAAGAGAGAGAGAAGGAAGGGGGCGCCGGCCCCCTCTCTCCTTGTCCTATTCGGACTAAGGGGGGAGGGGCGTGTGGCCCATCCCTAGCCACCTCTCCTATCTCCCACTAAGGCCCACTAAGGCCCATATACCTCCCGGGGGGTTCCGGTAACCTCCCGGTAATCCGGTAAAATCCCGATTTCACTCGGAATGCTTCCGATATCCAAATATAGGCTTCCAATATATAAATCTTTATGTCTCGACCATTTAGAGACTCCTCGTCATGTCCGTGATCACATCCGGGACTCCGAACAAACTTCGGTACATCAAAATGCATAAACTCATAATATAACTGTCATCGTAACCTTAAGCGTGCGGACCCTACGGGTTCGAGAACAATGTAGACATGACCGAGACACGTCTCCGGTCAATAACCAATAGCGGAACCTGGATGCTCATATTGGCTCCTACATATTCTACGAAGATCTTTTATCGGTCAGACCGCATAACAACATACGTTGTTCCCTTTGTCATCGGTATGTTACTTGCCCGAGATTCGATCGTTGGTATCCAATACCTAGTTCAATCTCGTTACCGGCAAGTCTCTTTACTCGTTCCATAATACATCATCCCGCAACTAACTCATTAGTTGCAATGCTTGCAAGGCTTAAGTGATGCGCATTATCGAGAGGGCCCAGAGATACCTCTCCGACAATCGGAGTGACAAATCCTAATCTCGAAATACGCCAACCCAACATGTACCTTTGGAGACACCTATAGAGCTCCTTTATAATCACCCAGTTACGTTGTGACGTTTGGTAGCACACAAAGTGTTCCTCCAGCAAACGGGAGTTGCATAATCTCATAGTCATAGGAACATGTATAAGTCATGAAGAAAGCAATAGCAACATACTAAACGATCGGGTGCTAAGCTAATGGAATGGGTCATGTCAATCAGATCATTCAACTAATGATGTGATCCCGTTAATCAAATGACAACTCTTTGTCCATGGTTAGGAAACATAACCATCTTTGATTAACGAGCTAGTCAAGTAGAGGCATACTAGTGACACTCTGTTTGTCTATGTATTCACACATGTATTATGTTTCCGGTTAATACAATTCTAGCATGAATAATAAACTTTTATCATGATATAAGGAAATAAATAATAACTTTATTATTGCCTCTAGGGCATATTTCCTTCAATCATAGCTACGACACCTTGTGAGCTACACATGAAAGTGAAGAACATATCCATGATGGTGGCTGACGGCTATGCTTTAACAAATCCCCCTGAAGCAACCTTCCATTACAATTCGATTCCAGCTGGCTATGCTCATGTCGGGGTTGATAAAGTGATGTCAGGATATTACGAGCTAGAGCTTGACATTCCTGGAGGTGACGAGGAGCGCACACTGGGAGAGGCCATACATCGTATCATTCTATGGAGAAAGGATTGCATCGTCTTTCCAAGGCCACCGACTCCTGCTCCAACAACTATGTCGCGTCAGTCGACTCCTGCTCCTCCAAGTTCGCCACTGCGTCAGCTAACTCCTCCTCCAAGTCCGGCACCGCGTTAGCCGACTCCTCCTCCAAGTCCGGCACCGCGTTAGCGTCTCCACCGCCTCAGCGGGCTCCTCCGCCTCAGCAACAACGGAAGAGAGACGCTGCAGCTACGGCAGCTAGCGATACAACATGCAAGAAATTCAGATATGGTCCAAGCCTCAGGGCTCCTCCAAAGTTGCCTTATGACTTGACTAACGAGGAAAACAAGGTCGTAGTGGATGCCGAAGTGAAGACCCATTTTCCACCGAAACCGCCCCTGCCACCAAAGGAGAATGTAACTGAGGAAGTTGTACAACACTTTATTGATAATGCTCAACCGACTGTGAAGAAAAGGGAGTCAGACTATGAGTGCTCTATCAATAAGTTATATCATGCACAAAAAGATAAGGAGTCGAGCTCGAGCTCGAGCCAAGCAGGTAAAAATGCGGGAAAACTGTACCCCGACTAGGAGAACAGGCAGTGCAGTCGACCCCCCCCCCCCCCGCTCATTGTACAACCACATGTGAGTACCGCCAATCAGTTGGTAATAACCGATGATCATAGAAGGATGGCTAAAGAGCCCAGTGTCACTGTTTATGAACTCCTAGAGATCGACCCTATCCCCGGGATTACAGATGACGAAGTAGCATGGAAATATGTCCGCGGCCAACCTATGGTCAAGCCTGAGGAGGTCCCGCTTCTATCAACGAGAATGTACGAATTGCATGAGTGGTACCTGAGAGAAGACCGGACAAGAGTCCCTCATGGTGAAAGTCAAGGCAGAACATTACTTCCATGAAAACAATCTGTGGGTTGAACTTCCAGAACTTTTTCAGTTATTCAATCATGACGCACTCGACAAATCTCTCGTCAGTTGCTATTCTCTGTAAGTGATTTCTTTTGTAATTTAAGTCTCTAGTTGTGCTCGTTCATTACCTGTAATTATCCTCACTATATTCCTTTTTGTGATATTATGCAGAATGAAGATGTATGGCATTGGGTTCATTGACCCAAATACCATTAATGAAGAGACATGGTCACGTGAGACGTCGAGAAAAGACACAAAGAGAAGCTTGCTGGAGTTTTTGAAGCGACTATACCCAACCAGAAATACTACTTCCTTACAACTTCTGGGAGTGTTACTGTCTTGTACTACAAATTCTGTTTTTGCTTACTAGATGTTAATAAGTGTAGTTGATGAGTTATGCACATGCCCGCTTAATTATACAAACATGTGCGCATGCAGTTTCCACTGAATCCTGCTAATCATTGAAGTTGATGAGGAAAAAGTTCAAGTGGTGGACTCACTACTTAAGGAAACTAAAGAATCCACGCCCCCTTTTTTCGCGGGCCCGTGAAACCGTCCTTCCCCCTTCCTGATCCAACCTCTCCTTTTCCACCTCAATGGCACAAGCTCACCCTCCATTCCCCGCTGCCAAGCCACGCGCCTCCACCGCTGCCTCCCTGCACTCCGTCCCTCCCCCTCCCCCCCCCCCCCCCCCCCCGCTCCCCTGCCGCCGACGATGCTACGTTTTTGTTGCAACTGGTATCGAGGAAGCTACCACCGGTGCTCGATTTTGTTGCAACCATGACGATGGCGAGCGTGGCCGGCGATGATGGCGCCTGACTTTGCTACAACCAGATGTTCAAGTGTAAAATGTTGCAACCGACAAAAACAAAAGCTGGAACGGGCGTTCACATTTGTTGGAAGCATTTTTCGCTTTTGCTTCAACCTCCCACTGGAGCTCTTGACCCCCTCGACGGCGACGCCGTAAATTGTTGCAACCGACCAAACAAAAGCTGGAACGGGCGTTCACATTTGCTGGAAGCGTTTTTCAATTTTGCTTCAATAGCCCACCGGAGCTCTTGACCCCCTCGCCGGTGACGCCGTAAATTGTTGCAACCGACCAAACAAAAGCTAGAACGGGTGTTCACATTTGCTAGAAATGTTTTTCGATTTTGCTTCAACCACCCACCGTAGCACTGATTTTTTTGCAAATGGCAACCTGCAAAGCTTCCACCGGTGAGTTTTTTTGCTTCAATGGCGACAAATGGAAGTGGCGACCAGGGAGATGGCGGCGATGCGAGCGGCATGCACCCGGCGGCGAGGGTCGGCAAGGGCGGCCGAGCGTGCACCTAGTGTTGCAACCATGAGGGACGGTGAGGTTCTACTGTTGTCGGCCGGTGCTACATAGGCGTGATGTCGGAGCGGCGACCCGCCATGGAGAGAAGCTGCAAAGAACACGACGGCCGACGATGAGGGATGGGAACGGTGGCGACAAGAGCTTGCAAGCGCAGCACGGGAAGTCTGGTGGCGCGGCTCGCTGTCGGGTGCGGGGGAGGCGCTCTCCTTCCTCTCCTTTTCCCCCGTGCAGGAGGTTGACGGCGGGTACGGGAGAGGATGTGGGAGAGATCTAACGGCAGAGCATGTAGATCGAACGGATCTGGCCAGACCGGCTGAAACTTTCGGCCGGTGCGCCGGCGCAGAGTACCGCCCAAAGATTTTTGATGTTTCACCATATTAAATGGCTCAAATATCTTTGGTCATGCATTACAGAAACACTTCTGCTTCGGTACAATCCTCCCTAAACACATCAATGGACGAGGTCTGTCCTTACCCCTTCATAATAAAGGGTAAGATGGTCTTTCTAAAAATACATGAAGGAAATCTTTTACGAGTCCGCCTTGGGCCGGCCTATTAGTATGTACTGTAGCACGATTCAAAAATTCAAAAAAATCATGAACCCGACAGAAATCGGACACGAGACCTCCTGCGTTCGTGAACCTGTTAAAAGCCATCCGGACAAACACGACTTGGTGATACAAAGTCGCGTGGTATGTTAGAGCAACTCCAACGGGGCGATCCATTTCGTCCGATGTCGTCTGTTTGGGTTGGCGTGGACACAAGAGACGGACTAACGCGCCGACCTAAACGGATGCGCATCCGCTTGGCGTCCGCATGGCGACCCATTTCTGTCCCAATTTTGAGCCGGATTTGCGTCGGCCCGGACACGAGACGGACGCGCGTGCACGCGTCTACTCCTCTTCCTGGGCCCGCTAGTCGGTGGCAACCACCATCATTTCCCCCATTTCCCTCAAAAACTCTCCCGCCCGTCCGTGCTCCCGCCCCACATCCGCCATGGACACTACAAAAAACGACACATCCGTGACATTTTGGGCCGAACGAAAAAAATTTCTGTCATACATATGACACTTCTATAACGATAATTGTGACAAAACCCGTTATCATCCTAGATGTGGTGGGCTCCTACTTCTATGACAAAAAATCATGACAGAAAATGGGCTTTTCGTCCTGGGCGGGCTGGAGACGCAGCTGCATGACATTCTTTGGGCCGTCCATGACGGAAAAAACCATGGTAGAAGCGAGGGGGAGGAAAATTTCGGGGAGTTCCCGGTTACGGTGGGAGGTCGGGGCCGAGTGATGCGTGTTTCTCTCGCACACGTACGTGCATGTGTGCGAGGCGTTGGCTCTAACTAAACCCGAGCGAGGCGTTGGGCTCTAACTGAACCCGAGAGATTGCACTGCAGGCTACGCGTTACTGAACCCGAGCGATCGATCGATGGATGTTAACTAAACCCGATCGAGCGATTCCTTCGCTACTGCTGCTAACTGAAGCCGATCGATGCTGCCTCAGGGATGAACAGTGAGCGTTGTGGGGGGGTTTGGATGAACAGTGAGCGGTGGCGTTGCCTCTGGATGAACAGGACCCCGTGGTGTGGTGGAGGGCTGGATGAACAATAGACGATGGAGGGGTGCCCGTGGAGGGGTGGTTGAACAGGACCCCGTGGTGTGGAGGGCTGGATGAACAGTAGACGGTGGAGGGGTGGTTGAACAGTAGCCGGTGGAGTAGCGTGCGATGGAGGCTGGATGAACAGGAGCCCATGGAGGCTGGAAGAGGTCGACGGTAGCCCGTGGAGGCTGGAGGAGGTCAACGGTGGAGATGAACAGTATCCCGTGGAGTCCTGTTTTGCGGTACGCCACACCCCTCCCGATGAACAGGACCCCCGTTTCGACCGTAGCGCTCCAACAAGTCCGTTTCGTCCGTTTTGCGGTACGCCACATCCCTCCCGATCAACAGGACCCCCATTTTGACCATAGGAGGTCCGTTTCCTCCGTTTTGCGGTACGCCAGACCCCTCCCGATCAACAGGACCCCGTTCCGAACGTAGGAGGTCCGTTTCCTCCGTTGTGCGGTACGCCAGGCCTCGTTTCCATCGCCTGTTCCATCCAAGCCCTCCCGATGAACACGATCACGCATTCCGTTCCGACCCAGCCGGTTGGCTCCCACGCGTTCCGTTGCCTCCCGATGAACACGACTCATTCCGTTGCCTCCCGATGAACATGACGCATTCCATTGCCTCCCCATGAACACGACGCATTCCGTTGCCTCCCCATGAACACAATGACGACGTTGTTTCTCCGTTCCGACCCAGCCATGTACACAAGCCCTGGCCGTACGTATGCGCGAGTAGGCGTTCGAGACCCCACCCGTATGTACACATACGTGGCTGTATTTTCTTTCTTGCACCCTGGCCGCTGTACGTACGTGTACATGCTACATGCGCGCCTCTACTACGACACGTACGCGCCTCTACTACGACACGTGTGCGCCTCTACATCCACCAGTATATATGTACGTACACGTTCGCGGCCAGAATGGCAACGCTACGTACGCTTTGACCAGGTGGGTCCTGACTGTCAGGCACTTCCTTGCCTGCGAAGATGTAGCTGGTGGGTCCCAGCAGTCAGGGGGGCGAATCGTTGTTTTTTGCCCAGACGCACTTCCTTGCGTGCGAAGATGTAGCTGGTGGGTCCCAGCAGTCAGGGGGAAACGTTTTTTCGCAAAATATAGTGGCCCGTCCAGTGGGTCCCAGCTGTCAGGTGGAGGAATCATTATTTTCCGCATAATAGGAGGCACTTCCTTGCTGCGGCCGTGGATCCAGCTGTCAGTCTCTCCACGTACAGTCCACGTCCGATGGAAGCCGTTCCTTGACCACGTTGACCACGCCGCGCCGAGAGCACCAGGGCGGTGGACGACGGCGAGGCCTAGGAAGGGGACAACGGGGAGCCGGGGAAGACGCGGCAGTGGAAGCCCGCGCGGAGAGGAGTACGAGGGTTCACTGGTTCGGCTGCGGTGTGAGGCCGCCGTCGCCGCATGGCCTGGCCAGCGGTGGGAATAGTAGGGGGCGATGAGGCCTCCGCGGCAGCACAGCCGGCCACGGGAGGCAGGAGCATGCGGCACGACCGGCACTGCTTTGGGAGGCTGGAGCAAGAAGACCATAGGTTGAAGAAGCACTACAGCCGTTGGATGGACATCGTACGGTCACTGGAGCTAAAATCGTTCATATTGACTAAAGTTGACAAAGGCCCCCGTCCTAGTCAACTTAGTAGGCCCACAAGTCAGCCTCCCACCATGGTGGGTCCCAGCTAGCAGGGGGAGTATTCATTTTTTTGTGCGTAATAAGGAGGCACTTCCGGTGGGTCCGAGCTGACAGCGGGCGGAACGTTTTTTCGCAAAATACGCTGGCCTGTCCGGTGGGTCCCAGCAGTCAGGGGGGAAACATTTTTTCACGAAATAAGGTGGCCCGTCCGGTGGGTCCCTGCTGTCAGGTGGAGGAATAATTATTTTGCGTGTAATAAGGAGGCACTTCCTTGCGGCCGCCTGGACCCAGCTGTCAGCCTCTCCACGTACTGTACTCTTCCAATGGAAGTCGGTTATTGACCACATTGACCACGCCGCGCCGAGAGCACCAGGGCGGTGGTCTAGACGACAGCGAGGCCTAGGAAGGGGACGACGCGGAGCTGGGTAAGACGCGGCAGTGGAAGCCCACGTGGAGAGGAGTACGAGGGTTCACTGGTCCGGCTGCGGTGTGAGGCTGCCGTTGCCGCAGAATAACAGGGGGTGTGGGTGAGTAGAGGGATGGCCTGGCCAGTGGTGGGAGTAGTACAGGGCGGTGAGGCCTCCACGACATCACAGCCAGCCACGGGAGGCAGGAGCATGCGACACGACCGGCGCTGCTTTGGGCAGCTAGAGCAAGAAGACCAGAGGTTGAAGAAGCACTACGGCCGTTGGATGGACATCGTACGATCACTATAGCTAGAATCGTTTATATTGACTAAGTTGACAAAGCCCTTGGTACGCGTCAACTTAGTAGGCCCATAGATCGGATTTGGCAGAGAACATATAGCCCATTTGCGATTTGTAAGAATGTACAGCCCATTTTTCAATTCTAATGGAATTTACTACAGCCCATTTACAGTTTGTTAAAAGTACATCCCAACTTCTAGCTAGGACAACGATTAATAATTTCAAACAACCGCTCAAAACAGAATTCAAAAAAATTCCCACATTTTGATGGGATCCGAAATATTATTATCCGAAATTTCTAGTCAGGTTAAATATAATTTCAAAATAAAGTTGTATTACGTTAAAATCCAACGAAATATTGCACGCGCAACAAGTAATGAAATTAAAATTTTCAAATTCCAAAAATAATATATTTTTCAAACTAATTACGTGTTTGGTGCATAGTAACTGTACAGTTATTATAATTACATCCCATTTATTATTTCTTAAAGTCCATTTTCTTGTTAAGCCTAATGCATACCTCCTAGGAAAGTTTGCAGCCCAGCGGGGCGGAGAATAACAAGTTGACCCGGATATTGTGTACAACTGTCGGCCCAGTTGCATTGCTGATGTTGAAAAAAAGGCCTGTGTAGTACAGTACAACCTAACATGGTTACTCAGCCCACATTCAGCGACGCTGGAAAGGCCCAAACAAGGCTTCTGTACAACTTTTTGAAGTCACTGAGCTCAATTAATAACTTAAGAAAAAAGTTAGATTACAGTGGAACCTAATTAAAAGCTGTCACGAGCGAATAAATAATTCAACGGGTCCCACTTGTGCGTGTGCGTGTGTGTGTGTGTGAGAGAGAGAGACCCATCGGTTGATGCTCATAAATACATCTTTCAGCCATATGCATTGATGATGCTCAGCAAAAACTTATATAGTTGACACAATCATATAGAACATCATAGCACACTGAACTTGCATACAAAAATTTCACGTAGGCGGCACAATCAGGATGGAAGCAGTGGATTGCTACGGGAAGGGCTATGTTGAAACCAAAAAAGTCGTACATAACGGTTCATCGTCTTTATCAATGATGGGGAAATGTCTTGAATGTTGTGCAAAGAAAACAGACAGACAACACAATAAGTTCTGCTAACACAAAGAAAACAGACAGACAACATAAACAGACAGACGTACATCCCTTTCTAAAAAAAGTTCAGGTACAAAATTAGAACAGGTCACAATCAAATGTACTGGCATATTAGTGCTTCACACCCATAGCTCGAATTTAACTAGTATCTGACAAGATTCAGTTGTTACCTCAAATTAGAGCACATCCAGGCAACCAACCCTGCCTCTTCTCCCAAAGAAGAAGTGGCCTCCGCCGCGCGATGGAGTAGGCCCTGTGCCATCCATCGTTCCGAGCAACACGGGGAAAGTCTGACGTTGACTCCTGTAATGGACGTCGTCGACAGACCCTGGCACCAGCGGCGGCGGCAGGACTTCGATTGATGGATTGACCACTTCTTCGACTTGCACAAACACTCGATACAGGTACATCCCTAATGTGGTCCGCGGCGGCCTTGGTGGCGACGAATAGTACAACCCCGGTTCCTGCACCGGTATCTCAACACCAATCACCTTCGGTATGGTGGATGGCTTCTTCATCCATGCCATAACCGTCAGAGCCTAGCTGTCTGGAGGAACAAACATACTTACAAGCTCACCTCCAAGGTCGTTGATAAGCTCGTTCATGGACTCGCTGTTCCAAGCACGTCGAGGCATGTTGTGGAAGGTAAGCTTTGTTAAAAACTCAAGCTCAGAGGGCACCGAGCCCCATCCTGGGTGCCACCGATCAAAGCTTACTAGCGCGCCATCGCAGAACAAACACCGGGAAGATTCAAACACACGATTGCAGTCGAAAGTTTTCCGGAACCTGACGAATAAATCAGCCGGTGGCGGACAGACTTTGACGAGCAAGTCACTTATTTGGATGCCGTGCGCAATGCTAAGAGCTTTGACAAGGCCGTCCGGCAAGACGGGAGGCCGGTCTCCGTTGATGGTTACCATCAGCACTTTGCCAGCAAACTGGTCGTCAAGCGCCGCCATGCCACTGTTGAGCGACAGCACGCAGCGACCGAAGGCAGGACTGACCTCAGGATCTCCAGCTCGGAGATCCGTGTTGACCGGCGACATGATAGTGAGCTTGAGTACAGGGAGTATAGGAGGGGGATTTGGGGGAATTGGAGTAGGAATTGAGATTCCAGAGGTGGGGGAGGGGCGGGAGATTGGGGATGAAAAGGTAGCATGAATTTCGAGCACGCGCCAATATGCTCTCGGTGCACAAGCGCACGAAAACACCGGTGGCACCCACATGTCGGCCTAAGAGTCCTTATTCTTTCTTTTTTGGAGAGCCCGGCCTTTTTTTCAAGATCTTTTGAGAGCCCGGCCTGAGAGTCATAATTGACCTGTTTGGCATTGCGTTACTACTCGGCCCATATTCAACGACACCTCACTGGCCCAAACAAGTGTACATCATCGAAAAGACACTAAGCTCAAATTATATAACTTGAAAAAAGGATATATACTCTGCACTGGAGAATGGTGATGCCCTCATTTAGCCCACCAGTAGTTCGAGACAATAAACAGTTCGAAACAACGATATATACAACATTCAAACACTGACTAGTGACTACTACTGACATAAACAGCAAGACATGATAGTTCATAAGAAGTCTTGCTACACCACCAAAACGCACCCGTCGGCAGCGCTCAGACTCTCATGATCCGGACGAGAATGACATTCTAAACAGAAGAAACTATTACATAGTAAGAGTGACATAGATGAAGATGACCAAATGACAAGGAATATGCATAACAAAAGAAAGAACTACCCATCTAGAACCAGTAGCAAATACAACAAAGTCATTCGAAGAGATGATCCAACACCATCATAATTTGCAGCCCCACTTCAGCGACCAGTGATCCGGAGACACCAGTACTCCACCCTTTTGATGCAACAACCCAATTACCTATCAACCTTAAGGCTTGAACCACATCACTGCCTATCATACAAGGATCAAAGTTAATCCGGATGCCTTTGTCATTCTCACCTTCTTTTGGCTGTAGGCTGTATCGTTGACAATCAGGGGAGTTTTCTCCCGAACTCCTAGGGCTTGCCATGTAGACACAATTTTCCATAGCAAATAGAGCCTCTCTACCATCAAGGTCCTTGCCAACGGTGATCTCCTGGTTAATCGGATAATTGAGTCCGAGAAACAGAGAGTGTGAACCAAGGCTGTTTACCCGCCTCCAACTAAAAAATCCTAAAGGCCCCAACAAGCTGGTATCCTACTCATAGACGTAAAAAAACCACTGTCCGGATACTCACATATTACACGATGCTTGTATACAGTGGGGTTTTTGCAATATAACTTTTCCGGCTCATGTGTCCGAATGATCATCAGTCTTTTTCGGTCGTCTGATCGAGCGAGGAACCAGTTGTGCTTCCCTGTTTTTGGCAAAGGTGGTGTGATTACAAAGGGCAGTAACTGTAGGGACACTGCATCATATCAAAAAGGATAGGCATTGTTAATGTAAGATCACCATTGTTCAGAGTATGAGTAGGATAATGCAAGAAACAGCATTGATATGTCCCTGTTGGAAATGGGAGGAAAATACAGGGAAATGTATACTGGGTTCGAAAATATATAAGTGCCATGCATGGTTATACTCATGTTATCTCGCAATCGGTTCTTCACAGGAAACTACCATGTCATGCATGTTATGTAATCATGTTCTGTCCTCACAAACAAATTCTTCAAGGTAACTAACAAACCATGCATTGTTATATACTCGTGTTCTGTGGGCAAAAATTTTGTGAGGATATTTTTCTAGACATTGATTGCTGAAGGGCGAATATAGGTATGTACACATGGTAAGCATTGCAGGATTTCACTACTTCCAAATATAGAGTTCTCCATATGCACATTTACTTCCCTAATGTATGGTTAGATGAAACCAACAGTGTGGTGCATGTTTCTACATCATGAAAATGAGGAAACTAACATGGCCATTGATACACACTCATATTTAGTAGTAGTATATAGATTACTGTAAAATAAGGATAATATCCATATATTCCTAACCGTTTGATTATTCAGGGTACAAATTGGTTGTAATGATATGGTCACAATCGCATGAATTAACTCATTCCAAATATAGCTGATTTACGGTGTCTTTAATACATTGCCATAGTTCTACTCAAATTTTGCTCAAAAAGGGATATGCCAATCATCACAAAAATTTCAAACAGTGTCATGGCGTCATCATTAACATGAGACGGAAACAAGTTACACGCGTCGTCCCAGCAATACGTGGTGCCATCTGCTTTGTCAATCGCGTAGATGATGCCATTGTGTTCAATAGCTTCATAGAAGTGTGTATCAGCTTTGACGATGATCCACTACGAGCCGAGTTGTCTCTAGCTAAAAAAGGCACCGGCGTAAAGATAGGCGACTCCGCGGTCGAACAAGGCAATTAGCTTGAAGTCTGCGTAATTCGCATGTCATGTGGGCACTTGGCAGATTACAATCTTCTGCAAAACAAGGTCCGTCCAACTGAGGTAGTGATCTAGATGACTTGGACCGCAATGGTAATACTCTATATAATCCAACGGAGGAAGGATAATCTCATGGGAGGTCTGGAAGTTCACGAGCACCAACTTTTTACCGTCTTCTCTGAAGGCAGCCATCCAGTGGGAGTTCATGCCAACCCAGTACATACCTGCCAAGAAGTTTCGGGCGATGGTGATCGGATCGATGTCGAGGGAAACGATGTACGGCGACCCACTACATACCTGCAAAGAAGTTTCGGCTAATGGAGATCGGATTGAAGTCGAGGGGCATCATGCATGCCTCCGTATCATGGTGAGCCAATCTCGCAAGACCAGATAGCAGCAAGCAGGGTGTCTTGAAAAGCTTAGGCCTCGCTTCGACGATGGACGTGTGCATGTCCCTCGAGCATGCAGCCAGCCGCAGGGCGCTCAACATGTCCATACACGATCAACAGAGGTCGAGGATGTCACTGGGGAGATTGCTCCAATCGCGGCTCATATGGATGCTGCGCGGTTCGCGTTCGGCCATGGTGGAGTTTGGAAGGGGGCTTGATTTACAGGGGAGAAGGATGTCGGTGCTGGAGCGGCTAGCGAGGGAATAGTGGTATTGGGGGAGGCGAGTGAGGCGACGGTACACGGGGGCACAGTGAGATGGAGACGAAGACGGAGACAGAGAAGGTGATGGAGATGGAGTGGTGCTATGGGAGCGGAGAGGGAGACGAGGCGAGGCGCCAATGTGTTGTACAGCGGTGGTGACAGACTGCACAGTGCACAGGGTGAGGCTGACTTTGGTAACCCAAACACACCGCCTGGACTAGTGTCAGGCGCAGGGTGTTGTCACTTCACTGTGAGGACCGGATGAATAGTATTTTGACCATCAAGTGTACCACAATTGTACTATGGCATCCAGATCGTTCCACACTTGAGAAGAGGAAAAATGGAAAGGTAGAACGCGGCAGCAGAGGAAGAGAACGCTGGCTAACGAGGTTGGGAGGGGATCGAGCAGGAAGTTAATGCTCCACACCTAAAGGTTTTGGGAAAACCTGATTTTCATAATATGACTTATACTCACCTAAACGGAGGGAGTATTCCTTAACCAGAGAATGTTGTGTCTCCCACTCACGCGCTCAACAAAAATACTACGACACATTTTTTATAATTTTGCATAGGTCCCACCTATCAGGAAGGATGGGCACGTACACGAACAGATACGACTCATTAGTCTACCCGCATAGCCCTTTCGTTTAGTCTACCTAGCCGTCTAATCAACTGCCTGCACGCCACTTCTCCCATTTACTGCTCCATCGGGAACCGATTCTCCTCGGCTTCTTCACCTCCCCTTCGTCTTCATTTGCATCCAAACCCCGTACATATGCAAGCCAATCTCCACTCGCACCGAGCCTAACCTGTGAAATAGTGGGCAGGGGGAGAATTAGGAAATGGACACGGAAGTAGTCTTTAGAATGCATTTACTACATGATCAAACTCATCTTACCTGCTCATCGGAGGAAATCCGAGTGCCCCTGAACATCGACATCTCAAGGGGCGTCAACTTGCAACTACGGCCACGCCGCGCTGGTGAAACCCCCAAGGAAACATCCTCGTGCTTCCACGGAACATCAAGATGCATTTATATGAGTAGTTTATCTTGTGAGAGAAAAGGATGAACGAGGGAAGGCCTCTAGAGATAGAGATGGACACTACTACTACCAATGTGTTGGCCCGTGCATTGCAATGGATCCAAAGTAGTAGAATAATACTTGTTCACGTGCTTGAAATATAAACACTCTAGTTTTGATATACATGTGTCAGCAGACATGACAGCTTGTCCATGGATGTTGAACCACGGCGACCATCACGTTTCTTGTTTCTACCACTGCCACACCCACACGCGATTCCCACGACGCCGCTCCAACCCACGGCACGACGTCCCTCGACGTGGACATGGATCCTCTGACGTGGCTATCACTGCCTTGCCCTGCGTTTCCTTCGCTGACAGGTGGGACCCACGCTTATGGGTCCCACATGTCAGTGACAGAATGGTAGGATTGTTCGCGTCAGGGGATCCTCATCCCCCCGACGTGCCCCTCATCCCTCTCGGCCCCACCGCTCCTCTGCCTTTGTGTGCATGACATGCGGGCCAGCTGAACTGCGCGACCATCAACTTTGTACCACAGACACACCCGATTGGACGCGGTTTGCCTGCTCCGCTGCTGTGCTCTGATCCGTACTCCCGCACCATCGATTTTTCATCCAGCAGCTGCGACACATTTCGTCCCGGGCATAAATCCTTAGCTGGAGTACTTATGTACTACTACAGGTAGTACCCGCCGGTGTGGCCATCTACGCCTCGTAACGCCCCGACGCCCAGCTGTGGCACCCTCGCCACGGCCACGCCACCACCGGTCGGTTCATCTCGAACGAGTGAGTCACGAACCATGCCACCACCATGAGAATGACATGTGGGCCAGCCGCATTTAAGGTCCGCATGTCATTGACTCATAGGTCGGGCACTAAGCCACTGAAGTTCGGTCCCGTGGGCCCCGAGAGGGAAATGTAACTCCTGCGGCAGGCCTTGTGGTGCTCCCGCAGTACGAGCTCATGCCATACTACTACCAACTAGTACTAGTAAGGTACACGTGCATTGCACGCATGAGATTCTGGTGGTTTGTGCATTATGCTTCTACATGTGGAGCTTTCTGGATTCTAACATGTGGCAAAATCTGGTGGAATGTAAGGTTAGGCAAGTTTGATTAACTTAGGTGAGTGTTTGGTTCAAGCCACACCTTAGGCAAGCCACACTAAGGCCCCACATGACATACACACACAAAATGTGGCAAGATTCCCTTAGGCTTGCCAACCTGTTTCTCTCATTTTGAAGAACTAATAACTTTGCCTAAGCTTAGTTGTGGCAAAGTTAGGGTCTGTTTGATTCAAAGGATTTTCATAGGATCTTTGAAGGATTAGAATCCTTAGGAATTTTTCCTACGTTGGTCGTTTGATTTGAAGGATTGAATCATGTAGAATATTTTCCTAAGGATTCATTTGTACTACGTTTCACAGGAATTCTAACATGCACTCCAACCTCTTGAAAGAAATCCTTTGTTTTTTCATGTGACACAATCAAACAAACTCAAATCCTATAGGGATCCAATGAACATACCATTCCAATCCTACTTTTTTCCTATTCCTGTGTTTCTGCAATCCTATGAATCAAAGAGGCCCTTAGTCATGAATTAAGTTCAACCATGGAGTCTTCTAGATTATACATGTGGCAGAATCTGGTGGATGATATCCAACTGCCAATAGTGCTCGGATTTTCCATCTTTGTACCGTCGGATTGGCTTCATCCAACGACCAACTTTCAAAGTTTTTCACACACTATATAGGGGGTATAGATATAGATGTGCCGGTCCATTGCAATGGATCCAAAGCATATATATATCTATTTAGTGGAGTGCACTCTAAACACATTATCTATTTATTTTTCTCTAACCTTCCGTAGCCATGCAACCAAGCCACATAAGCTTCATGGGTGCCCCCCACATCATATAATTCATACTACGTTAATTGAAAAAAAAGATAAATCACCCAAAACAAGATCTTCCCATTTTTTGTTCCTACGATGTTGTGTCGTGCACGTACCTACTAGTAGTTCTATAGTGGTAGTACTAGTAATATAGTATTAGGAGTACAAACTTGGTACTAGTAGGAGTAGTACTAGTACGGAATGCTCCTACTCTATCAACGAGCCATGGGTCTGGAGTGAGCTCTTTTGCGCTTAGTGTAGGTGCTTAGGTAAATGCTTAGGTGCGTACGATGTGGTAGATGCATTGGAATGAAGGGGCGCCTTTATATGAGGGCAATGAGGGCAAACTGCGTTGCATTCACATCGTGCAGCCTCTTTTCCCGGACCTCCTCCCATTACTTCCCTCATGCATTAATTGAAGGAGGATGCATTGGTCGTTCAACATATCGGGAACCGCTACTCCCTTCCTCGTCTGCATTAAAGCCGTATCGGGAACTGCGCCACCCGCTGTCAAATCGAATACTACCTCCGTCTAGGTGAGTATTAAGTCATCTTACGAAAACCAAATAGTAAACTGTAACATCCCAAATTTTCAATTTGGAATGTTATACACTAGATCATCATGCATATCATATTTACTTGCATTTTGGTTGATCCTAGAAATTTCACGCAACTCAAGGACCCTCGGAGAGAGTTGGAGATTTCGTTATTTTCATATTTGAGTTCTCTCAAATTTTGAAAAGAGGATCGTTTGATTTATTTATTTTATCTTCACATTTTTTCCGATATCAAAAATATAAGAGAGGGGAATAATATGACTTTCCCAAAATATAGGAAAAATGAAGATTTAATAATTAGATCACATTTTGTTTGCCGGAGTTTATTTGCATTTTATTTGGATAGGGAAAAATGCGCGTTTTCAAAAATTGCATTTTAGGCCCGGAGAAAAGTTCATTTTGTTCGGCTCATTTTTAGGAGTCGGGGAAAATTTACTTTAGATTTTTCGGAGTTCGTTTAGTTCTCTTTTTGTTTTTTTTTCTGCGCACAGAACCGTTTTAAAAAAAAGAGAGAGCCAGGCCAGCCGGGCCTAAAGCCCAGCCAGCCGGCCGGCCCCTCCCCTCGCGCGCGCGCAGCCAGGCGCAGGCAGGCAGCCGCCTCGCCTCTTGCCTCAAGCCGAGTCCCAGCGGGACTTAGGCCGACCCTTTCCTTGTTCCGTTTTCTTTTCTTTTTTCTACTAGGACTCTTTTTCCTAATCCTAGTCTATTTTCTTGTCCCCTACCCCAAGTCTCCTCACCCCTCCCCAACATAAATACCCCAACACCCCCCCTCTAAACACATCAAACCAAAGCCGCAACAAGCAGCAGCGCGCAGCCCCGCCCCGCGCCCTACATCGCCGCCGCACCTAGCGCCGCCGCCCTTGTGCCCTAGCCGCCGCCGCACCTTGCCCACGCTGCCGCCGCCCTACACCGCCGCCGGAGCCCTCGCCGGAGGTTGCCCCGCGTCTCTTTTCCTCGGATCGTTTTCTTCTAATCGTTCCGATTCTTTTCTTCTCGTCCGATTCGTTTTCTTTCCGGTTCTTTTCTAAACCGTTCCGGTTTTCTAGATCGGTTTTTCGTTTCGGTTTTCTTCTCCGAAACCCTAGATCGGATTCGTTTTCTTTTCTGATTTAGTTGCCTTTGGACCGTTCGTCCTAACGAACGTGATCACCGGATTCTTCTAGGTTAACGAACGTCCGTTCGTTTAACCGTTCTTCTTTTTCTTCTCGTCGGATTTATTCCGCGTCTTTTCCGCGATCGTGATCTCAGATCCGATCTTCGTTCTAGTTTATCTTCTCGCTCGTATATCAGAATCAGGTGATTCAAGCGCCTGGAGTTTCGTTTCGAAACCGCCGTTCCGTCTAATCAACTTAAACAAGCTTTTGCCCCGGTAAAATTTGACCTAGTTTCAACTTGCTAGAACCGAGTTGTTTTCTTCCGCCGTTTGTTTTTCCGTTTCTTTGTTCGGTTCGTTTTTTTTCTTTGCAACCGGAGTTCTTAAGTTGAACTATCTGGTTCGTTTTTTTTTGTTCGAGTTTTACCTATGCATTAGATGAGTACTTATTGTATGCTTGTTGTTTGTCTGCGATTAGATCACCCGGATTGCGCCGCTTGTTACTTCGAAACCCTAGGACTCGCGGATCATCAGCAAGGCAAGTAACACTTTGATCATACCTTTTCTACAACCCATGTTTTATTGCATTAGATCAATCCTCTCACACTGCATGATTAGGATCTAAATTAACTGTGGGATGGGAAGTAGATGAGGTAGTACCTATTACCTGTTTATTATGAAACCTTTGGGAGTTACTTCTACGTTTGCTTATTATGCCATGCTATGCTAGTAGACGTGGATTGGATGAGTGATATCCATGACAGATGTGAGATTGATAATTTTAATGGTTTATCTAAGGTGGCAACTTAAACACACATCTGGGTGGATTGAGGCACCTTATGTCTATCAGGACTTGCCTATTTTTTTTGGACCGCCACCCAGGGTCAAAGGGATCATAAGATCTTTCATGCTAGAAACTTCCGTGTGTAGCCACATGCTACTATGGGCTCTGGCATAGTTGACTAAGTTATGTGAACTCTTACGGGGTGGACTAGCAGATGTAGGGGTTGTAGGTGGTACGGTCTACCCCATATGTAAGGTGCTAGCGCTTCTGAAAGACTATGTCTCGGTCATCCGTTTCTCAAACACCATGTAGTGCGAGAAAACAAACGGAGGCGATCGAGTCATGTGGGGAAAAGTGCGCAAACCTCTGCAGAGTGTACAAACTAATCATGATTAGCCGTGTCCCTGGTTATGGACAACTTGAGTATCTAGTACTTGAATATCATGTGAATCTCAACATGTTACTTCTAATTAATGTTGTTGGGTTTTAATTATTTTTAATTGGGATTGAGAATGCTATCAACCATTCTCAATGTTTAACAACCACCATGATAGTTAAATAAATTTATTCCTTTGCAGTAGGGAAAAATTGGCTTTACGCAAAAACTGTAACCATAGAGCTTTCCACCAGCCATATATGCATATAGTATAGCTGTTTCATTCCATTACTCTCTATGTGTTACTTTGCCAGCATATTCCATGTGCTGACCCGTTTTCGGGCTGCAACGTTAATGTTGCAGACTTTTCAGACGACGATTGAGGTGCTTTTAGGTCGTGGTTCTATACTCAGTGATGCCGTTGGAGTTGATGGACCCATTTATCTTCCAAGTCTTCCGCTGTTATCGACACTAGATGGCCTTTAGCCATATTTATTGTAATAAGTTCTCTTTGAGACAACGATGTAATAAGTGTGTGATTGCCACTCTGCTATAAATCCTTCACTGTACTGTGTGGTGTCAGCATTACTGATCCAAGGATGACACCGGAGCACAGTAGGCTTGATCCATTCGGGTCGGGTCGCCACAGAGATGGTATCAGAGCACACGCTGACTGTAGGACACGACCACTAAGTTAAAGCCATAGATCACTATTCTCTTCTCATTTTCTAACTCCTCATCTTTTCTACTCTTTTAGGATGACGCACGCGAAGATTAAGTACGCCCAACCAGATGAAGGCACACCATTTGGATTGCACTTGAAGGAAGTCACCAAGTACCTGAACATTGGATTACCAAGCTTCACGGGAACCTTCAACGCCACTTTGCCTGAAGAGGAGCGCTGGAAGATTCAAGCTCACGTTCCGGGAAGGACATTCACGCCAATCACGAAGCCTATAGATAGTGTTTCCAATGCACCAACCTGGAGTCTGGGAAGGAGCATGGCAGCTCATATCACCATAGGACGCATTGGAGAAGTTTACCAAGAAGACCTCAAGGACACTATCTACCAGATCTGCGGACGCCGAGATGAACAATGGGAGTTAGTCAGCACCAAGAAGGATAGATCCATTGCATCTTTCATCCAGGAGTTAAACCAGCACATTCGACGCCACGAGAACCAGATGTGCAATGATATGATAGAGTTGAAGAATGCGAAGGCAAGGATCATCGAGCTAGAAGGAGAACTGAAGTCTACACGCAAGGACTACATGGATGAGATCGTAGCTCTAGCAAGGCACAATTGCGATCTTAAGCAGGAGATTGAAGAACTCAAGAGGAAGTTAGCATCCCAGGAGGAAGACGAGTTCGTCGCATGTCCGGACAACTACATCATCATCGACGACACCGATTCGGATCCAAGTGAACCCGACTTTGAAGACGAAGCTGGAGCAGATATCATGGAGTCTTCCACCGGTTCAAATTTCTAGATGACCACCAGATAGTAGTAGTATTCCCCCATGTAAACATTATAGTCGAGCACTTTTGCGATAGTTAGACCGTTTGTAAGCCCTTGTTTGATTGAATGAAGTGATTTTGTGTGCATTTGCTCATGTGCATTTGGGGTAGTGTTTTCCCTTTAGACCTCATTCTATTCTTAATTCTCATCTATTCTAAAACCCTCAGATGCCTCCGAGACGTGACAATGGATTCCCACCGGAGCTCACTCAGTTGATCCAGCAACAGAACCAGTTGATGCAGATGTTAGTTCAGAACCAGCAGAACAACAACAACAACAACCCACCACCACCACCTGTTGACCACTTAGCTCGTTTCCTTAGGCTAAATCCGCCGGTGTTTTCCAGTAGCACCGAGCCAATAGTAGCAGACGATTGGCTCCGCAAGATAGGAAGGGAGTTGACCACTGCAGGATGCACGGATGGTGAGAAAGTGAAGTTTGCCGCACACCAGCTTGACGGACCCGCGGCAGCATGGTGGGAGAATTTCACAGCCACTTACCCAGTTGACACTGTCACATGGGATCAGTTTCAGCAAGCTTTCCGCACTGCCCATGTTTCAGCAGGAGCTATGGCCATAAAGAAGCGTGAGTTTCGCAACTTATGCCAAGGAGGAAGGACAGTTGGCCAGTACGTTGACGATTTCAGCAAGTTAGCACGTTATGCCCCAGATGACGTTGCTACGGATGCAGCTAAGTAGGAGAAGTTTCTGGAAGGATTGAATGATGAATTAAGCATGTAGTTGATGGTAGCGAGTTTCAACAACTACCAGGAGTTGGTAGATCGTGCCATCATGATTGAAGGGAAGCGACAGCAGATTGAGAACCGTAAGAGGAAGTATGGACAGGGGAAGTATAACTCTGGATCCCAGCAGAAGCCCCGTTTTGCCCCTAAACCGGGATTTAAGTTTCAGCACACCCATGGAGGAGGTAGCTCGCACAACCATAATGGCCACAAGAATGGAAATGGGAATGGAGGAAGCAACGGCCAGAATCAAACCACCCCATCGACCCCAACCAAGAGAGATCTGAGCCAAGTCACCTGTTTCAAGTGTTCCAAGACCGGACATTATGCCAATGAATGTCCTGAAGGCCAGAATGGAAATGGCAATGGAAGCTCTGGGAAGAAGCCGAACCCTTTCAATAGTGGACAGGTGAACCACGTTAATGTGGAGGAGGTTGAAGATCAGCCCGATGCAGTAATTGGTAAGTTTTTGGTTAAGTCATTTACTGCACTCGTTCTTTTGATACTGGTGCATCGCATTCATACATCTCAAGGGGATTTGTGGATAAGTATAACCTACCAACCCAAGCCCTTAGGTCACCCATGTTATTAACCTCGCCAGGAGCAGAGTATGTGGCAAGTTTGTGGTGTGATCGGTTACCATTAAGGATTGGTAACTATGTATTTCCCTCAGACCTAATAGTATTGGAATCTCAAGGACTGGATGTGATATTAGGCATGGATTGGTTATCAAAGTATAAAGGGAATATTGAGTGTGCTAGTAAATCAATTTTGCTTACTACACAAGAAGGGAGAAGGATCAAGTATGTATCCCGACATGTACCAAAAAGGACACAAGTGAATTGCCTAACAGGAGTCGTGCAGGAGGAAGTACCAGTGGTAAAGGATTTTCCTGATGTATTTCCTGAGGAATTGCCAGGCATGCCACCGGATAGAGACATTGAGTTTTTGATTGAGTTATTGCCAGGCACAGGCCCAATATCGAAGCGACCGTACCGAATGCCAGCAAAGGATTTGGTAGAAATTAAGAATCAGATTAAGGAGTTATTGGATAAAGGTTACATTCGCCCAAGTTCTTCGCCTTGGGGATCACCCGTACTTCTAGTGGAAAAGAAGGATGGATCATTAAGGATGGTTGTTGATTACCATGGATTGAATGAAGTAACCATCAAGAACAAGTACCCACTGCCCATGATCAACGATCTGTTTGATCGGTTGCAAGGAGCTAAAGTGTTTTCCAAGATCGATTTGCGATCAGGGTACCATCAATTGAAGATTCGAGAGCAGGACATACCTAAGACAGCATTCACCACGAGATATGGACTGTATGAGTATACCGTTATGTCACTTGGATTGACTAACGCACCTGCCTATTTTATGAACCTGATGAACAAAGTGTTTATGGAGTTTTTGGATAAGTTCGTCGTAGTGTTCATTGATGACATCCTGGTTTATTCAAAGAATGAAGAGGAGCATAAGGAACATTTGCGTTTGGTTTTGGAGAAACTAAGGGAACATCAGTTATACGCCAAATTCAGCAAATGTGAGTTTTGGTTGAAGGAAGTTGGATTCCTCGGACACGTTATATCCGGAGAAGGTATAGCAGTTGACCCCGCTAAGGTTGAGACCGTAACCGAATGGGAGGCACCAACAACAGTTGGAGAGATCCGGAGTTTTCTTGGACTCGCAGGATATTACCGGAGATTCATTGAGAATTTCTCAAAGATTGCGAAGCCTATGACGGAGTTGTTGAAGAAGGATACTAAGTTCAAATGGACTGAGGAGTGTGAGGCTAGTTTCCAGGAGTTGAAGAAACGTTTCGTTACCTCACCAGTATCAATCTTACCAGATCAAACCAAGGATTATGAGGTGTATTGCGACGCTTCACGTCGAGGACTTGGAGCAGTGCTTATGCAGGAAGGGAGAGTTGTTTCGTATGCCTCACGGCAACTGAAGCCTCATGAGTTGAATTATGCCACGCATGATTTGGAGTTAGCAGCCGTAGTGCATGCATTGAAGACGTGGAGACATTTCCTCATTGGAAATCATTGTGAGGTGTACACGGATCACAAGAGTTTGAAGTACATTTTCACGCAGAAGGAGTTGAACCTCCGACAAAGGAGATGGTTGGAGCTCATCAAGGATTATGACATGAGATTGCATTACCATCCTGGAAAAGCTAATGTAGTAGCTGACGCATTGAGCCGTAAGAGCCATGTCAACACCCTAGTGACGGGGAAAATACCAAAGGAGTTAGCAGAAAACCTTCGTGAGCTATGTTTGGAAATAGTTCCGAGAGGCTATGTAGCAGCATTGGAGATTCAGTCAACATTGATGGATAGAATCAGAGAAGCTCAGAAATCTGACAAGGAGATTGCAGCTATAAAAGAGAAATTGAGCGAAGGAAAAGCAAAGGGATTTCGTGAGGATGAGCACGATACCCTATGGTTTGAGGACCGTGTTTATGTGCCCAATGACCCGGAGATCAGGAAGTTGATTTTGCAAGAGGCACATGATTCACCGTATTCGATTCACCCAGGGAATACCAAGATGTATTTGGATTTAAAGGAAACATTTTGGTGGACCGGAATGAAGAAGGATATTGCAGCATATGTAGCAGTTTGTGACGTATGTCAGAGAGTAAAGGCACAGCATCAGAAGCCAGCAGGGTTGTTACAACCATTGCCGATACCCTAATGGAAGTGGGATAAGATAGGCATGGATTTTATCACAGGACTACCCAGGACGAAAGCAGGCTATGACTCGATATGGGTAGTAGTTGATCGTTTGACGAAGGTAGCACATTTTATTCCAGTTAAGACCACTTACACCAGTGCTAAGTTGGCGAAGATATATATGACTAGGATCATTTGTTTGCATGGAGTTCCGAGGAGTATCGTATCAGATAATAGTTTCGTCCCATGACAACAGTTACGAAGTTGGAAACCGTCGGTTCTTTGGACCAGATTTGATTAAGGAGTCTGAACGGAAAGTTAAGTTGATTCGCGATAGGCTCAAGGTAGCCCAGTCCAGGCAGAAGAGCTACGCAGATTCTAAACGCAAGGAGACATTTTACGAAACCGGAGACAGAGTTTATCTTCGAGTATCCCCACTTCGAGGAGTTAAGCACTTTGGAGTTAAGGGAAAGTTAGCACCGCATTTCGTTGGACCGTTTAAGATCTTGAAACGTATGGGAGAAGTCGCTTATAAGTTGGAATTACCAGAGGGACTGTCAGGAGTTCATGATGTATTCCATGTTTCTCAGCTAAAGAAATGTCACGCCGAGATGGCAGAGATACCGCTAAGAGATACTGTGCCACTCGAAGCGATTCAGTTGAAGGACGACTTAACATATGAGGAGAAGCCAGTCAAGATTCTTGATTATGCCAGCAGAGTTACTCGCAGCAAGGTTATCAAGTTTTGCAAAGTTCAGTGGAACCACCACTCAGAGGATGAAGCCACCTGGGAGAGAGAAGAAGATTTGCTTAAGGACCACCCTCACCTATTTTCTAGCCAACCCGAATCTCGAGGGCGAGATTCACCTTAAGGGGGGTAGGTTTGTAACATCCCAAGTTTTCAATTTGGAATGTTATACACTAGATCATCATGCATATCATATTTACTTGCATTTTGGTTGATCCTAGAAATTTCACGCAACTCAAGGACCCTCGGAGAGAGTTGGAGATTTCGTTATTTTCATATTTGAGTTCTCTCAAATTTTGAAAAGAGGATCGTTTGATTTATTTATTTTATCTTCACATTTTTCCGATATCAAAAATATAAGAGAGGGGAATAATGTGACTTTCCCAAAATATAGGAAAAATGAAGATTTAATAAATAGATCACATTTTGTTTGCTGGAGTTTATTTGCATTTTATTTGGATAGGGAAAACTGCGCGTTTTCAAAAATTGCATTTTAGGCCCGGAGAAAAGTTCATTTTGTTCGGCTCATTTTTAGGAGTCGGGGAAAATTTACTTTAGATTTTTCGGAGTTCGTTTAGTTCTCTTTTTGTTTTTTTTCTGCGCGCAGAACCGTTTTAAAAAAAAGAGAGAGCCAGGCCAGCCGGGCCTAAAGCCCAGCCAGCCGGCCGGCCCCTCCCCTCGCGCGCGCGCAGCCAGGCGCAGGCAGGCAGCCGCCTCGCCTCTTGCCTCAAGCCGAGTCCCAGCGGGACTTAGGCCGGCCCTTTCCTTGTTCCGTTTTCTTTTCTTTTTTCTACTAGGACTCTTTTTCCTAATCCTAGTCTATTTTCTTGTCCCCTACCCCAAGTCTCCTCACCCCTCCCCAATATAAATACCCCAACACCCCCCCCCTCTAAACACATCAAATAAAAGCCGCAACAAGCAGCAGCGCGCAGCCCCACCCCGCGCCCTACACCGCCACCGCACCTAGCACCGCCGCCCTTGTGCCCTAGCCGCCGCCGCCGCACCTTGCCCACGCCGCCGCCGCCCTACGCCGCCGCCGGAGCCCTCGCCGGAGGTTGCCCCGCGTCTCTTTTCCTCGGATCGTTTCCTTCTAATCGTTCCGATTCTTTTCTTCTCGTCCGATTTGTTTTCTTTCCGGTTCTTTTCTAAACCGTTCCGGTTTTCTAGATCGGTTTTTCGTTTCGGTTTTATTCTCCGAAACCCTAGATCGGATTCGTTTTCTTTTCCGATTTAGTTGCCTTTGGACCGTTCGCCGGACCGTTCGTCCTAACGAACGTGATCACCGGATTCTTCTAGGTTAACGAACGTCCGTTTGTTTAACCGTTCTTCTTTTTCTTCTCGTCGGATTTATTCCGCGTCTTTTCCGCGATCGTGATCTCAGATCCGATCTTCATTCTAGTTTATCTTCCCGCTCGTTTATCGGAATCAGGTGATTCAAGCGCCTGGAGTTTCGTTTCGAAACCGCCGTTCCGTCTAATCAACTTAAACAAGCTTTTGCCCCGGTAAAATTTGACCTAGTTTCAACTTGCTAGAACCGAGTTGTTTTCTTCCGCCGTTTGTTTTTCCGTTTCTTTGTTCGGTTCGTTTTTTTCTTTGCAACCGGAGTTCTTAAGTTGAACTATCTGGTTCGTTTTTTTTGTTTGAGTTTTACCTGTGCATTAGATGAGTACTTATTGTATGCTTGTTGTTTGTCTGCGATTAGATCACCCGGATTGCGCCGCTTGTTACTTCGAAACCCTAGGACTCGCGGATCATCAGCAAGGCAAGTAACACTTTGATCATACCTTTTCTACAACCCATGTTTTATTGCATTAGATCAATCCTCTCACACTGCATGATTAGGATCTAATTAAAACGTGGGATGGGAAGTAGATGAGGTAGTACCTATTACCTGTTTATTATGAAACCTTTGGGAGTTACTTATACGTTTGCTTATTATGCCATGCTATGCTAGTAGACGTGGATTGGGTGAGTGATATCCATGACAGATGTGAGATTGATAATTTTAATGGTTTATCTAAGGTGGCAACTTAAACACACATCTGGGTGGATTGAGGCACCTGATGTCTATCAGGACTTGCCTGTTTTTTTTGGACCGCCACCCAGGCTCAAAGGGATCATAAGATCTTTCATGCTAGAAACTTCCGTGTGCAGCCACATGCTACTATGGGCTCTAGCATAGTTGACTAAGTTGTGCGAACTCTTACGGGGTGGACTAGCAGATGTAGGGGTTGTAGGTGGTACGGTCTACCCCACATGTAAGGTGCTAGCGCTTCTGAAAGACTATGTCTCGGTCATCCATTTCTCAAACACCATGTAGTGCGAGAAAACAAACGGAGGCGATCGAGTCATGTGGGGAAAAGTGCGCAAACCTCTGCAGAGTGTACAAACTAATCATGATTAGCCGTGTCCCCGGTTATGGACAACTTGAGTATCTAGTACTTGAATATCATGTGAATCTCAACATGTTACTTCTAATTAATTTTGTTGGGTTTTAATTATTTTTAATTGGGATTAAGAATGCTGTCAACCATTCTCAATGTTTAACAACCACCATGATAGTTAAATAAATTTATTCCTTTGCAGTAGGGAAAAATTGGCTTTACGCAAAAACTGTAACCATAGAGCTTTCCACCAGCCATATATGCATATAGTATAGCTGTTTCATTCCATTACTCTCTATGTGTTACTTTGCCAGCATATTCCATGTGCTGACCCGTTTTCGGGCTGCAACGTTAATGTTGCAGACTTTTCAGACGACGATTGAGGTGCTTTTAGGTCGTGGTTCTATACTCAGTGATGCCGTTGGAGTTGATGGACCCATTTATCTTCCAAGTCTTCCGCTGTTATCGACACTAGATGGCCTTTAGCCATATTTATTAAGTTCTCTTTGAGACAACGATGTAATAAGTGTGTGATTGCCACTCTGCTATAAATCCTTCACTGTACTGTGTGGTGTCAGCATTACTGATCCAGGGATGACACCGGAGCACAGTAGGCTTGATCCATTCGGGTCGGGTCGCCACATAAACACATAGGCGTGGTGCATTAACTCTCATGTTGTTTCTTATTTTTTGACATAAATAGAGGAATCAACCAAGAAGAGATGTGGGGCTTGTATGCTTTTAATGACTTGAGACTATAAAACATGACATGCAATGGTCAGTTCGTTGCACAAGAACAAATACAACCCACGTCAGCACACACGCGTCTTATATAGCATCACATCCAATGACTATAAAAGATGAATGAGACCAAATTATATCTCATCTAGATGAGTTCTAGCAAAACTGTATTAATAATACTTAGTACTCCTGCGCCATGTATCATATATTAGTATCATGTAGTACTTTATTTATTTATGAGGTATCCAGATGGCACTGCACCACCAAGAAAAGAGGGTAACATCAAAATTATGGACTACTTTTTTGAGTATGTTGGTAAGGTCCGGTCATAGTCACTTGTTGAAATCTCTAAAAAGACAAATACTCCCTCCGTCCGGAAATACTTGTCATCAAAATGGATAAAAGGAAATGTATCTAGACGTATTTTAGTTTTAGATACATCTCTTTTTATCCATTTTGATGACAAGTATTTTCGGACGGAGGGAGTAGAAAACAGAGTTGGTGATGATGGTGTGCGTGCCATCCTGCAATATAGGCCGTCGGATTTATATCTAACGGATAGGAAAGAAACTATGGCAATTTTGCAAAAATATACCCACACGTCTCTCCATGTTCGCAAATAAGGCCTTCCCTCATTCAACCTTTTCTCTCACAAGATAAACTACTCATACAAATGCATCTTGATGTTCCATGCAACGCACGGGCAGCTAGCTAATTTCTTTTAAAATAGTTGCTGCGATAATTGGGTTGAAGTGATATATTTTATGTCTGCCCCAAATGATTTCAGATTCACTAGTAGTAACAAAGAAAAGGTTGCCTTGTTAATTAACAGAAAACAGGGTGAAAACTATCAAATGAGGCCAGTAAAAATAAGGCACACTGGGTTCAGCATCATCGTCACTACAGCTGTGCGCGCGCGAGAAGTCTACATATCGAGGGGGCTACCGAGCGAGGCACCGAGACACAATGTTTGAGAGAGAAACCAATTGACAGATTATGATCAGATCGAGTTGCCACCCTTCTGCTGTCATTGTTGGGGCGGAGGGAGAGAAAGACATATCGAGAGTGTGCGCGGTAGGCACAGAGGCACAACTAGCGAGTGTGTGTGTGTGTGTGTGTGTGTTTGAAAGAGGGGTAGATAGATTATTATCAAGATCGACGTGCCACCCTACTCCTTCGGTGCCGGGTAGTGTGTGTGTGTGTATGTATGTTTGAGAGAGAAGCCAGTCGATAGATTAGTATCAAGATCGAGGTGTCACCCTACTCCTTCGGTGTTGGGAAGTGTGGGTGTGTGGGGGGGCAGTGATACTCACATATCTCTACTCTTATAAAAAAACAGAGTTGGTGATGATGGTGTTCCTGCCATCCTGCAATATAGGCCATCCGATTTATATCCGACGGACAGGAAGGAAACTATGGCAATTTTGCAAAAAGATACCCACACCTCTCTCCGCATTCGCAAATAAGGCATTCCCTCGTTCATCATTTTCTCCCACAAGATAAACTTCTCATACAAATGCATCTTGATGTTCCGTGCAACGCATGGGCATCTTGCTAGTAGGGAGAAGGAGTTTGTGTGACACATATCTAGCTATATTAAGGGATAGGTAGATAGCATATGTGTGAGAGCATTGTTATACTTTGAGACATTAGTGGTTGTGGGTGGGCGGAATTAAAGGGGTGGGCATGTTAGACATAGAGAGCGTGTGTGTTTCTGTGTGAGAGACTTGTAGGACGGGGTAGAAAGACGAATTTAACCCTGACGGAGGGAGCGAAATACACGAAGTGCGCGTGTGTGATTCCAATGCCCATAGGGAAATGAGATATGTATGCATGTGAGATAGATTGCACAATTCATTCACGTATCACTATCTAGCGATCGTGGGCATGCATCGCTTGAACATAAGTCAATATCTACTTTGTATCGTGGCCAAAGGTACAATATCGATTCAACGCTATAAAGATTGGACACTCACATATCATATTTTTTCTATTTAAATAAACCTTTTCAGTTGTGCATGCCAAAGTTACAGCGATGTTTCTTCAAACAACCAATGTAGCTATCATGTACATGCACCATTGTTACTCTTGCATTCAAATTCATTAGTCTTGGATGATTTAAGTTTCTATTTTGAAGTAATATATGTAATATTCATATATGAATTCAACGGGTACACAATTTATGAAATGGAGGCTATGTAATCATATGAGGTAACACTTTTAAGTACCTGACTACAATATCCATTTCTTTTTGTGCGCCTCTACACTAACACGTCAATGCATTATGTTTAAAGTAAATAACCAATGGCACTAAATTATCTATTTACACGAGAAATACATAGGCCGAGCGTTTGATCCCTTTTTTTGAACGCGCCACTACACCCGTACGATTGGCCGCACCCGTGTGAACGTCCAAGTTATCGGCGCATCATCCCGAGTTATTGTCTTTTTTTCTGGGGTGGACTTCACACCAGTTATTAACTGCTGATGCGTGCCCCGTGTACACAGTCTAGCATGACCTTCCCGCTAGCACGGTCCAACATTAGTTGAAACTGGATACGAACGATCCTGCGGGCGGCAAAATCTCCCGCCTCCTTCTAAAATTTCTGCCACCTTAGTCTTTAGCATGCGAAATCCCCCTTTTGTCCTTGGTGCACTGAGACCAACAGTTACAATACCGCACTCATCTACATGATAGGTCGGGGCTGCTTTGGTAACTTCCGGTTCCCCCACTACATGGTACCCCCATTTCCTCTCCCCCTCCCGCAAAAACGACTAACTCCACAGAACCAGAGCATCTTACATCACGCCGTCCGTACTTCATCGCCCTTTCTCCCCTCCCCTCTCGAAACCCTAGACTGCTCATCCACCGGCGTACCATAGCCCATTCACTGCCAGCGGCGTCCACCTCACCGGATCTGCTTCTCCGGCCGCATCTACCCCTCCCACCTTCCCTAGAAACAAGTAGACTGCTCATCCACCACTGTACCACAGCCCATTCAGTGCCGGCCTTGTCCACGGCACCGGATCTGCTTCGCTGGTACTCTCGTCAACCGCCGCGCATCTGCAGCGGCTCATTCGTACTCCCCACCGGAGACGCTTCGTCCACACCCCCTGGAGCTGCCCCACCGACGCCCTCGTCGACGGCCTCTGATCCTCTTCGCCGACACCTTTGTCAACCCTACCGGAGCCGCTTCGCCGACACCTTCCTCAACCCTACCGGAGCTGCTTCGCCGACACCATCGTCAACCCTACCGGAGTAGCTTCGCCTATACCATTCTCAACCCTACCGGGGCCGCTTTGCCAACTCACAAGTCCACGGCCTCAGATCCGCTTCCTCGCACCCTCATCCAACCTACCAGAGCAGCTTCTGACGCCCCGTCCACGGCCGCAGATCCGCATCATCGACACCATCCTTAACCCAACCACTGGAGCAGCTTTTGACGCCCCGTCCATGGTCGCAGATCTGCGTCGTCGACACCATCCTTAACCCAACCACCGGAGCAGCTTCACCTACGCCCTCGTCCACGGCCACAGATCCGCTTCGCCCACACCGTAGTCCACCCTACCAGAGCCGCTCCACAAACACCCTACTCGACGGTTCTAGATCTCCTTACCGGACCTTGAGAGCCAGT
Organism: Triticum urartu; assembly: GCF_056163025.1. Taxonomy (NCBI): domain Eukaryota; kingdom Viridiplantae; phylum Streptophyta; class Magnoliopsida; order Poales; family Poaceae; genus Triticum; species Triticum urartu. Next base: position 174,990,252 of record NC_141878.1, read on the forward strand.
GCAACGTCATCACCCTCGACGTTTATAACCTGATTCCCACCGTCTAGAGAGATGCCAAGCACCCGCCACGGCCTAGGTACTTGTCACCTTTAAACCCGTCCAACATCACCTGCCCGATGTACTTCAAATATACTAACTGGTCGCTGTTACCTGTTATGCAGCTGGCAAAAACTACAAGGACGATGTTTCTTCTGGATCTAACAGCTTGGCCAACCAAGATCCTGGACTGAGGCATTGCTATGATCTTGTAAGTGTGTCTCTCTCTCTTGTATTGTTCTGTGCCTGCCAGCGTGCTTTGCTAGGATTTTCGACCAGTAATCCCTATGTGCAGACAATGATTTCTACTACTGGCTGCTAAATTAGATATGTAGATGTCATACATGATACTACCTCGTACCTCCGTTCCTAAATATAAGTCTTTCTAGAGATTCCACTATAGGCTACATACGGAGCAAAATGAGTGAATCTACACTCAAAAATACATCTATATACATCTATATGTGGTCCATACTGGAATCTCTACAAAGACATATATTTAGGAACAGGGGAAGTACATTACACAAAATCGTAGGTGGCATGTAGGAATTCCAGTGCACTACATTAGGCTCCCTTAGAGTGCTTGCTAGTCCAGCATACAGAGTCATGGCTAGTTTATGGTACACACACAATCGTTAATTGGTGGTTTAAATATGCGCAAGGGATATGCAATGTTGTATCATGTAGAGATGTCTGAAATTAGCCGTGTCAACTTGCAGATAGGGTTACACAATGAAAAAGTACAAGATGTATGTGGCAATTTCATGGAACATCGCAAAAAAGGAGAGGCAGTGGTGAGCCTATACAGTGTGCTATGGTACGTCACTCCTCCATTGCAATCATCGTGACATGTTATTTGTATGCCAGTTCTATTAGCCAAGTTTCTTAGGGACAGTTATTACGAGTTATCCTAAGAAAATAAGCACCTGTGAATATAAGCTCCATGTAATAAGCCAACCAGTTCTTTTCATTGCGTTTTCAGCTTATCTTTGGTATGATCAGTGGAAAGTCTAGATTGCATTATATTTTTTTCATTTTGCTGCCCATATGGAAATTAATTTGACTTGCAAACATCACAAATTGAACCCAGTGCAGTAATTAATATGATAGGAAAACAGACCATCACTATTTGCTCAAAATGCAAATACAAAGATACCATCTACTTGGCACAATCTACTTTGGTCAATGTTTTCCATAGAGATCCCATTGCCTAATTTAAACGAAGAACGCATGACCCACATTTAAATGAAGAACAATTATTTATTGAAATTCGATGGTCCAAGTGGCTGGTTATTATCGTATAGCAAGCACCACCTGAAAGCATCATATAGCAACAGCAGCAGCTCATAGCAACTCATCATACAGCAGTAGTAGTCTGCAATTCATCATATACCAGCAGCAGCTCATAGCAATTCATCATATAGCAGCAGCAGGAGCAGCTCATAGCAATTCACCATATAGCAGCAGCAAGAGCAGCTCATAGCAATTCATCATATAGCAGCAGCAGGAGCAGCTTGTAGCAACTCATCATATAGCAGCAGCAGCTCATAGCAATTCATCATATAGCAGTAGAAACTCATCATACAGCAGCAGCAGCTCATAGCAATTCATCATATAGCAGCAGCAGGAGCAGCTCATAGCAATGCATCATATAGCAGTAGCTGAAGCAGCTCATAGCAATTCATCGTATAGTGGATCAGAATGAAAATTTGGCAAAAAATCAGAGGAGATCCTCACCTTGTTGGATGAGCTCATCCTTCAACAGCACCTCAAGGCCATGGCCTGGGAGGAGGGGAGGGGGAATAAGGTGCCTTCTGCCGCAGTGTGGCATCAGCCGTAGTTGTGCAGCGCCCGCCGGAGTAGTGCGTTGGACGAACCACAGTAGAGCAGCTGCTGGAGACCATGAGAATGAGGGGCGGCGCCAGAGGGAGGAGCAGCCAGGGAGATTTGCCCCTACCCGCCGGCCATGTAGCCTAGCTGGACATAGCATCGTCGAGGACCAGGCCAGATGGGACCAGTGGCGACGGCTCGCTGGAGGAACCCTAGTGCTGCAGGCAGGGGATCGAGGTGGAGGGAAAGGGGAGAGGAGATGCAAGCGGGCAGCGCAATGAATGCTTGCGTGTTTGTTTTTACTTGAGGGTGAGGTGTGACACGGGCGTCAGCAGTTGCATTTTGAGTGTAATATAGGCAGACAACAGAGTCATTTCACTATTCCCCTTCTCTTCAATTTTTAGTGAGGTTCTACCTGAAACACCCCCCCCCTCCAAAGCAAAATTAGTTAAGCCCTCAAAAATGACTTATTTACATCTTTTATGGCTTATTTTGACAATATGCCCTGAAAAGGCGGAATCGAACTGGCCCTTAACCTGCAATTCAATTGTGCGTGCAATGATGAATCACTCCTGCATGCTATCTGTACATTTAGGCATCATCATACATGGCATAACCTAATACATGTGCGTTCCATTGTAGAATCTGGAATATGCAATGTTTATGTTAGTTCATACGTTGCACATGATGTTTAAATGCCCCTTAAATCTGGTCAGTCAAGTGATGGTCTTTAAGCCTCCTTCTTTGGTTCTTTTCTTGATATGTAAGATTTGCTCACACATCTGTTCAATTGCTTGTTTGCATCGGCCAGCCATACTAGGACTGTTTGCTTTGATTACTTGTTGTTCTTGACCTAACACTCTAACAGAGCTTGTCAATGATTTAAACACTAAGGGCTGCTGTAGTGGGGCCTTGTCTAACTCATAGGTGATATAAAGGTTTGGCTGTACACTACAATAGGCTCTCCAAGAGTACCTGGAGATCCAGTTCGAAGGTATGCCTAGTTTTTACATAGTGCAGACATAGTAAATGCTCATTTCATTGTGTGCAAGTGCAAGAGATGCGGCATGTTTCATTATGTGGTGTTGTTTTGTTATAATCACATTCTTTTGTGTTCATAGACTGGAAAGTATGCATATTTATTTTCCAAGGAGACGAGTAACTAGTTTGTGTCACCTTGCAGAGGGGGTGCAATGAAGATAAGATTGAGGATTTCCAAGTACAAAATGTTAGGAAGGAGCCTTGCAAGAGAAGTAGGAGCTGCACTGAGCCTCTTCAACCTGCTAAGGTAAGTCACTGTATGCAACTCAACAGTTCAATTCCTTCTTTGTTTCAGGCATAGTTAATTTTCTCTTTTCAATTGCTTTATTTGTCCTCGGTTAATGAGATGCCCAAAGAATCATGCCCGATGTTCGGTACTTGTATCACTATTAGTTGACATAATTTAAGGCCTTACCATTTAATTACTCTGCCGAAGTGTGCCTGAAACTTTGAAGTCTATTAACCAACTATTATTGCATGAGGCTCACAATCTAGTTTATACTACGCTAATGATTGCATAGTTTTGCCTGCTGTAATATGTTTGTATGAAACCCTCTGTTGCTCATTATGCTCCCTAAGACTTTAATTGAGGCACATAATGGCCAACTGCTTGCTTACTTATACGCAACGTGCTGTCTAAATTTGTAACTTGTCTATATTTTCGATTGGGCCCCAACATCATGCTCCTCTGGTGAGCTAAGAGAGATTTCTGTATGCAGGCTACACAGACTATCTTTTTTATAATTTTTAAAATATCACCTGCTTATGCTTCATGACGTGTAACATTTTTTTTAAAGTGACGTGTAAAATTATTGTTAGTCCTGTTTTGCCATGTAGTACAAAATAGTGTCTTGTTCGCTTCACTGTTGTAACTATATTTTTGCCCTAGTCATGTGTACTTACAGAAACATTTTAGGATGAAGTGACATCAACACAAAGATCTGCGAGCAGTGCGGCATGGCCGTTACCGAATGATTATGGATTGGAATTGGAATGTGCTGATGTTCTCGAGCATCAACCAGAGGTGGCAAGACAACGTGTACATGATTGTCAACGTATAATCAACAAGTTGAGACTGGACATGCAGGTATTAGATGCAGGAGTCAAAAAAATGAAACAAGACACTGAGGTAACCATGAAGGAATTGGAGATTTTGCAGACTGAAATTTGTGCTATCTGAATCCGGCCAATCCTATTTTCTGAAGAGATTATAGTTCAAATGGAGTTAAGTTGATGCGCGTCCATGATGTATGAGCTGCATTTGCCCAGTGTATGTAATTTGCTGTTTGTGTATGCTTTATTATCACCTGTGCCGAACCATAATGCCCAGTGGGTATAATCGGCTGTAATTTCTTTATTGTATAGTGTAGGATTATTCTACCTTTCTATGCCTTGATCTCTTTGTTGTATAGTGTATGCTTTTTAGAGGTGATAGTATTGAGTAGGATAATTCTTTGAATATGCTATATCGTTCAAACGGGGGCCAACTCGCCCAACCATGGCCCTTCACGGGCCGTCGGATCCATGGGCCTTCTACGTCTCGTAGGATCCGTGGGCCTTCTACGTCTCGTAGGACCCATGGGCCTTCTATGTTTCGTAGGATCCATGGGCCGCCGACTCATTTATGGGTCTTGTACGGGCCTTTAATGGGCCGTAGACGGGCCTTTAATGGAAATCGTATGTTTTATGGGCTGACCATAACGGGCCGTTAATAGGCCGTATTTGGTGATGCTATGAAAATGTCCCAACAGACTAACGGTCCACAAAGGGGCCGACTATAACGACGGGCTAAATTTGGCCCACAAGCAGAAAATGACAGTAATGGGCCGTAAGTAACCGAATGCTGCAAATGAGCCCAAGAATAAATGGGCCCTCAGAAGGCCGAAAGTTAACTTGGGCTGGAAAGGGCCCAACGGAATAACAGGCCGTTAATGGGTATAAAGTGATACAATGTTCATTACGGGCCAGTTTCACCACGGGCCGTTAATGGGTGTAAAGTAATACACTGTTCATTACGGGCCAGTTTCAGCACGGGCCGCTAATGGGCCAAGAGTTACAAAGGGCCTCATATGGGCCGAAAGACGTCATGGGCTATACATGGGCCAGAAGTGAAAATGGGCTAGAATCATATTGGATGGCCCAGATGATGCTACTAGGCCTAATTCGGATAGGGCGTAACGGGTCTTGGGTTAGCAGGCTGTAAATGGGCTATATGCGAACATGTCGTTAACAGGCTTTCCACAGGCCGGCCCGCCAGCTTTTGACCAAGTCAAACGTGCCGGCCTTTTTACGGGAATGGGCCACTATTGGGTCGTGCCACGTGTCGACGTATCATAGGCGCCTTCTGTCCAGTGAGTGGATGACATCTGCCCCAACAATGAGCCGACACGTGTTTCCTCTAGCCAATGATGATTTTACACATGGAAAATCCCCATTGGTCGGGGCTGTTAACGGGTTATCGGATCCAAAACCCGACCCGATAGTTTAACGGCGTTCCGTTATGGTGGATGCCAAGTGTCGGTCACCCTTGACGAAAGCACTTCTGTGACGTGCGATTTATCGTCATGGAAGTGGACACTTCCGTGATGATAATTTTGGTAATGTCATGGAACACTTCTACGACAGCACAGGTATGACTATCTTGATTCTGTCATAAATTTGTCATGGATGTACATGCATGACAAAAAATGCGACCTACTATGACAAACACGTATCATCACAGAAGTGTATTTTTTTTGTAGTGGGACGACGACCTCGACCTCGGCGCCGCCGTCGGCCTCGCCTCCCTCGCCTCGTCCATCATGACGACCGCCCCCTCCGGCAAAGGCAAGCCTCGTGTCCCACGCAAGACCACCGCCGCGCCTAAGCCAAAGAAGGTGCTGACGCCCGAACACTGGGCAAGGGAGTCGGCCAAGAGGAAGGGTCGGAGGCACGCCGCGGACGCGAGGGTTGAAGCCGTCGCGACTGCCGCCGTTGCCACCGCCGCGCAGCAGGAGGTTACCAACGTCCGCGTCGCGGCGGCAACGAGGGAGGCGTTGTACATGCTAGGGTTAAACCCTAGCCAGCACGGCCTCGTCAATGCCACCGTCGCCGCGGTCAGCACCGGCTCATCAGCGTTCCCTCGTATGGTGTTGCCCGACTCGCCCGCGCGTCGGCTTGCACCCCGATGCCTGGCTTCCACTTGTACTCGCATGCCTCCCGCCTCTTCGGGGAGTGCTCGCCCGACGTGAGCATGGTGGCACCTTCCACGCCCGCGCCCGCGCCCCTCGACCTCAACGCCACACCGGTGGCCGGTGGCTCGTCATCCGGAGGCGCGAGGAAACACGCACGGCAGATGCCGGCCGGCGTTCCCTCAGACGCCCGCAACCTGTTCGAGGGAATGTTGTCCGCCGTCGACAAGGACTACATGCAGAACCTCAGCTCCGAGGGCGGTGCGCCGGCCGCTGGCTACGATCCCGATGAGACACAAAGCCAGGACGGCCGTGGGGCGTTCACGGTGGCCGCTGGCTATGATCCCGATCAGGCAGCCTTCATGCGTGATCAGGTCGGCATGGACCTTGACGGCTTCCCACTTGACCACGAGTTTCCGGACGACTACGTGCAAGAGGAAGAGGACGAGTGCGACATCAAAGTGGATCCTTTATTCGAGGACGAGCTCGCCAACCAAGCCACCGATCTGAAGCCGAAGCGCAAGAGCAAGCGCACGAAGGCATACACGGCGGCTGAGGACAAACTTCTTTGCGAGTGTTGGCGAGACATTGGACAAGACCCCAAGACGGGCGCCGAACAAAAGCATTCAACCTTTTGGATTCGTGTCCACCAGGATTTTCATGAGCGCAAGAAGTTTCCGCCTTACCAAATTGTGAGCATGCGCGGGTGGGTGTCCATTTCGAAGCGATGGAGGATGATCCAACAAGAGTGCAACAAGTTTTGTGCCACTCTTGAGAGCGTCAAGGCCCGCTCCGTGAGCAAGCCAAGATGCTAGAGATCGAGGCCGCCAACGCAAGACCAAGGCGAAAGAAGTGGCTCTCGCGAGCATGATGACCGGGGTAGAGATCATGAAGGTGGATCTCAACACCGTGTCGCCAAGGAAGAGGCCGTGGTTCGAGAAGATGCAGGCCGACATGTTCAAGTTCACCGACGAGTGATCTCGTGGCTGCGAGCGCCTTCCTTTTTTGTATGCCGGCTTGTGTGCTGGCATGACCACGGGGCCGCGATGGCGTGGTCGAACTCAAGTATCACCTCATTTTTGTGTGCTGGCATGTGTGCCGGCCCCTGGCGAGTGCGCCAGCGCGAACTGTGTGGTGATATTTTTTTAAGCCGGCAATGTATGCTGGCGCTGGCATGGTGCCGGCATGAGACATGGCCGCTGGCATGACCTATGCGTCGCGGGCCTTTTTAAAAAATTAAGTGCGGACATGAAAATGGGTCGGCGCATTGGCGGACGTTCGACCCAAATGCAAAACAGAGTGGGCACCGGGCGGGCGGCCGACCCAAACGGACAAAAAGCGGACAAATGTGTCGTTCGTTTGGGTCGGCCCTTGTAGTTGCTCTTATCATCTAGAATGGACGCACTGTAGGACTTTCGTTCTTCAAAATACTGTAGCAGACCAAAAATGGTACTGTGCAACTGGGCCAGACAGTGTAGCCACCGAGAGGGGTATTATAGCTAAAACATTTTTCCATTTTCAAATATTTTTTGAAAACATGTTCATTTTTAAAAATATGAAATGTTATTCAAAATTTAAAATTCTTTTGGAACACAATTTTTTTCAAATTTGCTAACCTTTTTTTATTAAAATACTTTGATTTTGTGATTTTTTTTAAATTTTAGGTACATTTTCCTGAGAGTGCAGACATTTTTTTTCAAAAAGTCCAAAAGTCAAATTTGTGAAAAAATTCTTGAGAATGTGAACAACTTTGAAAATTTCTGAACATGTCTTTAAAATGGAAACACTTTCCCTAATTTGCGAGCATTATACAAAAAACACAAACATTTTTTCAAGTTTATGAATATTTTTTCCAAATTTACTACTCCCTCCGTCCCATAATATAAGAACGTTTTTCAAGTAATTGTGCTTGGAAAATGTTCTTATATAATGGGACAGAGGGGGAACATTTGTTAAAACATTTCTTATTTTCTAGGGCCTAAGCATTTTTTCTTTTCATTTTATGTTAATTTATTTTAATACTATTGAAATTGATTATTCTTTGTGACTTTGTTTCAAAAATTCAAAAAAATGGCATAACAGAAAATGTTCTTGTTTTCAAATATTGTTTACAATTCGGAAATTTGTTCTGAAAATTCATAAAACGTTCTAATTTTTTATTTTTTGCTCAAAAATTTAAGAAATTTATGTGTTTTGAAAAAGTAGATATTTTTTATAGAAGTACGTGGTTTGTAATTTTTGTTCAAAATTTTCAACATTTTTTGGTAAATTGTTAATAATTTTGGAAAAGGTGTTCAAGTTTGTAAAACTTTCATGCATACTTTGAAATTCCAAAATTGTTGACAAATTTCAAGAAATTGTCAGGACAAAAGAAAATGTTCATGTTGATTGATAATGATGGAAATTACAAATACCTCATTTAAACTAGTGTTTTTTTACGACTATGCATAAATGACCCAACTTTTGGAAATATTAGGACATGCCCCAACTTTTGCAAGCAAGTAGGCATATGCCCATTTTAGCTGTCCATGCCTGGTTTGAATGAATTCTGACATCGTATGCACATTGTGACACGTTCTATCGTTAATTGGCTTTCATCGAGAAAACTCCAGAAAATGAGAAACTTGGCAAAAACCCAAACAATTTGGCATGGTGCCTTGAATTGCTCATACATGGCCATGAAAAAATGAGGCCAATTAAGGAATGTCGAGAAATGAGGTGCTCCCAAACAGATCCTTCTAGCCTATCCGAACACTCTTCATTGAATATGGTATTTCTTTGGCAATATTACAACTGACCCAATTTTTGCAAGCAAGTGGGCATGTCCATGTGAGGCATCCATGTCTGGTCTGAATGACTTCCGACACGTATGCACGTTGAAAAAAATTGGGGTCACTGCAAGGATATTGAGAAACAACATGCTCGCAGAAGGAGCTTTCTGTCCCTCTCTCACCCTCCATGAACACATTTCGTTCAACATGGTCTATTTTGTATATCCTTGAAATGATCCCAAATTTTTGCCACAAGGTGGGCATGCCCCTCATAGGCATCCATGGCATGTTTGAACAATTTCCGTCGCCGTATGCAAATTGCGACACGTCCAGCCTTTTTCCGCGTTTTCTGACTAAGAAAACTCCAGAAAAATACAAAACTTGTCGAAAACCAAAACAACTTGTCATGGTGCCTTGAATTGGTCATACAAGGTCATGAAAAAAATTAGGGCCATTTTAAGGATGTCAAACAATAACATGCTCTTAGACGGACCCTTCTGGCCAACCTGAACACCCTTCGTTGAGCATGGTGTTTTTGTGGATATTCTTGATATTACCCCAACTTTTACCACTAGGTGGACATGCCAATGGTAGGCATCCATGTTAGGTTTAAACGACTTCCGACACGGTATGCAAGTTGCAACACGTCTAGCCATTTATCGGCTTTTTTTTGGCCGAGAAAACTCTAGAAAATGCAAAACTTGTCGAAAACCCAACCAACTTGGCTTCGTGCCTTGAATTGGCCATACAAGGCCATAAAAAAATTGGGGCCATGGATGCCTACCTTGGGCATGTCACCTGCTGGAAAAAGTTGGGGTCATTTCAAGAATGTCCAAAAAAACATCATGTTCAATGTAGCGTGCCCGTGTAGGCACCCATGCAAGGTTTGAAGGAAAAAGTATTTAAAATCATAATTTATATAGGTACATAAAACTATCATTTTAAGTTTTTAACATAACTAATAAATACAAAATGATAAAATCAAAAACAGAGTTAAATTCATAACTAATAATTATTTAAAGGAAAAAAGAATTTAAATTCATGATTTTAAAACAGTTACTTAAAACTGTTATTTTGGTATTTCAAATTGAACAAGTTTCAAAAAGAATAATAAAGTTTAATAAGGCGAAAAATAAATTAATGAAAAAAGATAAAAAGAACTCAGCCTTGCCCAACTAAGCGACGACATCGCTCCTGTCGGGCGCCTATTGGAATTTGTTCAGAAATTCAAAAATGTTCCCATCTTCAAAATCGAATGTTCACAAATTAAAAATGTTTGGGAAAATTTAGAACATTTTTTTATTTCAATTTTTTGTTCACATTTCTGAAAAATATTTTGAAATTTAATTTTTTGTTCGTGTTCTCCAAAAGTGTTTGTTTTCACAATTTTGTTCGTCCTTTTGAAAAAATTATACGCACATTGATATTCTGAACAATTTTTGGAAGGCACAAGCATTTGTTTTGAAATTACCTTACAATTTTCGAAAATGCGAATATTTTTAATTTATGAACAAATTTGAAAAGAACAAACTTATTGAAATTTTGAACAGCATTTTGAAAGCGTGAGTATTTTTTGAAAAAGAAGGAAGAAACGTAACCGGAAAACATATAACCGAAAATAAACAAATAAACAGAAACTATGGAAAAAATAGCGCTTCACAAAGTGTTCCTAAAATCTTTTTAAAATTCCCAGCTTATCCGTTACTTAAAGTGTCTAGTGTTACATCGTTCACTAAAGGCATGCTGTTGCACTGATTGTATACGCACTTTATTATGTTGGGCGTCACGGGATCGATTCCCATGTTGCGCCGTATATACGTTAAAAGTAGGTACAAATTGTCCAAAGTCGAAATTGCCCTTTATACTTTTTAAGGGGATTGTACCGAAGCAGGTCTCGAAACAGAAATCGAATATAGTAGTTCTGAACGGCACAGACATGAAATAAAATCCACGATAACCCAACATAGTTAGTTCAAACTCGATGCTAAACATAGATAGGTAGGAATGGCCTGGCAAGCATTGCTTACTCCTCCTCGGCCAAGGCATTGGCACGTGTTGTGGCAGCGCCGTTCTCAGGGCCCCAATGGCGACAGGAGGGCTCGACGTGGCGCCTCAGAGGCGGTGATGGCATTGCAATTGGCTCTCCAGCATGGAGCGGTTGGGTTTACTGATACAGACTTTGATCGCCAAAGATGAGTATGATGAGAGAGAATTTTTAGGCCATGTCCTAAAGAAAACAGGGGCAGCAAACAGGACATGTAATGCAAGCCGTTGGGGCATTTTCTTTTTTGGGCACTTTGACACTTCGTAGGGATTGGACATGAGTTTACCAACTCTGTTGGAGATGCTCTTACATCATTATCTCACGTATCAATTTTAACATGCTTATTGTACATCTTTTGTTTTCAAGGAGTAGGATACTATATTTCAAAACACAGAATACATACATTGAAGTAGTTTCTTCAAATCATTCATGGAGATTTTCAAGGGCTGTTAACACGCTTAGTGAAGACATTTTGGCTCCTGGAACTTAGCACAACTCGTTGTCTGTCTCAAGGACCAGGCCCACTTGTTTCCGATGATCCAGCACGCTCCACCATGATATCATAGAGTTGTCGGCCGTTCTGTGTTGTGAAATGAATTAAACCCAGTATGTAAGAATGAAGCTGTTGAGCTTATGGTTAACGAGTGGACTTACGAAAATCACTGGGAAGAAATGAATTTGGCCTTCGGGTTTTGTTTGGGTCTCTTTGAAGTAAACTAGGATAGGAAATTGCGGCCACCATAGTTCCCAGTTCACAAATGTTGAGTACCTATGCAATGTGTGCAATGTTAGAAAATACCGTAAAGCTTTTACCATCATAAGATAGATTAACTGGACAAGACAGTACAATCCTTGGTACAGAGCATATGAAGTATGCTTACTTCCAACGGTTCTTGCCACCAACAAACACGTTTTCGCCTGACTCCTGCAGCTGATTGCCCACTTTCACTTCCTATATAATACAAACTTATGAAGTTTGAGATGTGAAACATGTATAGTACCATCTGCAACAACTGAGTATTGAAAGAATGAAATCCTTATGTTATGGAAAGGAGAAGCATCATTCAAGAAGAAATATTAATGCTTCAGCTAGTAAGACCCAACGCGATATCCAACAAGTGACTAGTAGAATGGCAACTTGTGCATAACAGATTTACTTAGCTTTGTTGTGAGCATTTTCCAAACTTACAACCAACAATTTTATACATGTTTTGTGCATATTCCTCTCACATAGACAAAGTGCACTAACCAGGGAATCATCATCAAAGACGAACCTAACTCTAGTAGTCTGCAAAAAAAAAAAAGTGAACACATCAGTCTCAGCATGAACATAGAAATAAATCATACCTAAGAAATGACCAGGATAAGTTAGTTTCTCTGATTTATCAGTAACATCGGCCCTCGCTTTTAGAGCAGCATGAATAGCAAATGCTGGCAGTGGTTCCTTTCAGAGGAATATGTTAGGACGAAAAATCAGTGTCAATCTGATGATGGTGGAGCTCAATATGTTCTCAGTGAATAACCCGATTTGAGCTGAAATGAGGCTACTTATAGATTTGAGTGTTTTTTCGAGAACTGTGATATGGATGATCCATGACTTTACACTGTTTAGTTACATATGCACTGTGGAGACAAAAAACTCGTAGAATATAGTACAATCGTACATGTTTTTCAGCTATAACTCAAACAGATAGTCTAAAAGCAGAGACCTGAAACAAGAGAAGCAGCCCCAGTAGGCCTACAGGTGCAGCGGCAAGAAGATTGTCTGCATATGCAAACACACCAGATATCCCTGTATTTCGACAAAATAGTGGTTATATATCTTCTTTTAGTTTGACATAGAATTACATTTCCAGAGAACAGAGATGTTCTATATACTTACTACCTCCAGAGCTCACCAAGTATAGCGATGGGTAACCGATAGTCTGGGTCCGGGACGACCGTTTCTCTGGTGGTCTTCTTCGCGGTCTTTCTCCCAAACTGCGAAGAAGGGGAGGACAACACAGGTTACCAGATTGATGCAAATAGAAGATTGAAAGTAGAGTACACTACGGAGGTAGTACTTCACAAAGATGTTTGTGAGCTAACCAGAGATACTATTGGTGTGCTTCGGTGTTGCTTCCGGCCCTGTCTCCTCATACCAGCAAAATGCCCCTTGCATGGTAGATTTGCAGTGCTCCATGATGGACCAGCTGAAACCACATGTCTAGCTGAAGATGTATAAAAGGAAAAAAAAGGTCATGTCACTGGATGTGCTTTACATTGGACTGCCTTCATTCATTCAGGAAGCACATATGCAAGACATGAACTAATGTTTTTTTCTGCAGCGAAATTAACAAACATTTCTACTCGATTCCAATTTACTGCGAGTTCAGATGAGCAGCATGTGCCCAAGAAACACAGGGCCTATCCAAACCCTATCCAGCCTAACCAAGCAGAAGCCACCGCTTTGAGCTCGGAATCACTACGCGGGCAGAGGTGCTACGCTGGACGGCAAGAACTTCAGTGAGAGGGGAGTCATCGGAGGTAGGTGGGTACCTCTGGGCGGAGTGGCGAGGAAGAGGGGAGAAGATAACGAGAGAGTGGTCGCCATGGCTGCTGCTCCTCTCCTCTCCGCCGCTCGCTCGCTTCCTCCTTTCCTCTCGTCGTCTGGGGGCGGCCCTGAATCGTCACGGATGCAAGCGCGCATGGTGCCCAGGGCCCGAGAGGCCCAGGCTAATTCGGTGGGCCGGCTCTTAGGTGGGCTACAGAAGAAGTACGTCAGGTACCGCTGTTGGGCTTCACCCAAAACGACAGTTTTTCCTCGAAAAAAAAACACCCAAAACGACAGTTTTGTGTAGACACGTGGCGTTCGCTGCTGATCATCTTGGGGAGCAAGCCTAGAGTTTTTCCGTCCCCGTTCGGTTGGCTAACCGATTTTAAAATATACTCTCTCCGTTTAGTTGACTCTAAATTTTCTGATTTCGACCCCGCAGCTTCCACGTCTCTACACAAATACTACTAGTATAACCAAGCCCTAAAAGAAAATTCACGTGGTCATATGCCTGGTTAGGGCGGCCTAACCTTTGTTTGGTGGCAAAAGGTGCATTGAATAATATACTCTTCTATGCTAGGCTTTTCATCGTCGACCCTTAGTACAATATGGAATGTGGATGCAGGTCTTGGAAAACTAGTCACACATGAATGATACATCACACCCGGAAGTGTCAAAGACGCTTCTGTTCACGAGAGGTCGACGATGACACACACAAATACATTTTGTTCGGTGAGAGAAGGGGAGTTATTGAATCTGTCCACGAGAAGAAATAAAAATAAAAATAGAATGCAAAATAGACATTCCCGGTCCCGATACGTGCGGAGGAGTGCAAAATAGACATTCCCGGGGGGCTCGGAGCGGAAGGACAGGAAAAAGAGCCGGCGCTTTATTAGTGGAAGGCAACTCCAAATTGCTGGCTCCCGTCCCTCTCCGAGCATTCGCCGCTTCCCCCCCGACCCTCTCGATCCGCCCACCTTCCCCTTCCCCTTCCCCACGCGTAAGCCTCCCTGAACTCTGAAACTTCCCTGTCGAATTCGCCGCGTCCCTCCGCGCGTTTGATCTGCCAGTTGCTTCTGATCCATCCGCCGCGCCGCAGCGACTTGCAATCGCGGCTCTCTTGATTTTTTTTTTCGAATTTACGTACGGCCATTAGGAATCCCGCGAGGTGCTCCGTTCTTTTTCTGTGTTTTTCTCTGATGGATGCTGGAATTTTGGATCGGCGCCGTTTCCGCGCGATTTTCCGTTGTTGTTTTCGGTTCTGGAGGAATCTAGGAGCCAATGCTACGATGTGTTTTCTGGGCGTGCTCGTGGTCGCTGTGATTTTTTTTATCTGCTGGATTTTTGGTTGGTTCGGTGGAGCCCTAGGGTCTGATTAAACCATCTTGTTCGTGCTCTGTGCAGCTGTGGTAGCCGCGTGCTCCGGCCATGGCGTTCTTCCGGGGCCTCGCCGCGGTCTCGAGGCTGCGATCCCGTATGGTGAGTCAATCCGTCAGAACCCGCGGGTTGCATCGGGTGGGGATGCACCCTGTAAGCGTTTGTTAATGCTGATTTTTTTGTTGTTGTTGCCAGGGGCAGGATGCCACCACGCTTGGTGGTGTGAGATGGCTGCAGATGCAGAGCGCTTCCGATCTCGTAAGACAACAATCTTCCTGTTCTGTTCTGCGCTTGAATTTGTATGGGATACTGTGATTGGAAACTGCTGGTCGCTGTTTGATGGCTGGATTTTTTGAGAGGGGGATTTTTATTTTTTCTGAACATGACGCTGACGTGTTTCTGAAAATGCAGGATCTTAGGTCCCAGCTGCAGGAAATGATTCCGGAGCAACAGGTTTGTGGCTCACTCGTGCATTCTCTTGTAAAGTTGGAAAGTACTCGTGGTATCTGATTCCTTATCTTCTCTTTTTACCAACCCCTGTTATTTGCTCAACCAGTGTTAACCCTGTCAGTTCATGTGATTCTGTGTCACAGCATGCTTAGTTTCTGCTCCCAAATAGTGTAGAACACCATTTATTCGCAAATGCCATGGTGTAACATGCTAGCAAATAATAATTGTTGCAAACTAGTAGCATTTAATACCTTAACGCCTTTAAGGAACAAATTTACCTTGGTTCAAATATATTATGCCTGCGCTGCACTAGATTGTGTTACCTTCCTACAACAACAACAACAACAAAGCCTTTAGTCCCAAACAAGTTGGGGTAGGCTAGAGGTGAAACCCATAAGATCTCGCAACCAACTCATGGCTCTGGCACATGGATAGCAAGCTTCCACGCACCCCTGTCCATAGCTAGCTCTTTGGTGATACTCCAATCCTCCAGGTCTCTCTTAACGGACTCCTCCCATGTCAAATTCGGTCTACCCCGCCCTCTCTTGACATTCTCCGCACGCTTTAGCCGTCCGCTATGCACAGGAGCTTCTGGAGGCCTGCGCTGAATATGCCCAAACCATCTCAGACAATGTTGGACAAGCTTCTCCTCAATTGGTGCTACCCCAACTCTATCTCGTATATCATCATTCCGGACTCGATCCTTCCTCGTGTGGCCACACATCCATCTCAACATACGCATCTCCGCCACACCTAACTGTTGAACATGTCGCCTTTTAGTCGGCCAACACTCCGCGCCATACAACATTGCGGATTGAACCGCCGTCCTGTAGAACTTGCCTTTTAGCTTTTGTGGCACTCTCTTGTCACAGAGAATGCCAGAAGCTTGGCGCCACTTCATCCATCCGGCTTTGATTCGATGGTTCACATCTTCATCAATACCCCCATCCTCCTGCAACATTGACCCCAAATACCGAAAGGTGTCCTTCAGAGGTACCACCTGGCCATCAAGGCTAACCTCCTCCTCCTCACACCCAGTAGTACTGAAACCGCACATCATGTACTCGGTTTTAGTTCTACTAAGCCTAAACCCTTTTGATTCCAAGGTTTGTCTCCATAACTTAACTTCCTATTTACCCCTGTCCGACTATCGTCAACTAGCACCACATCGTCCGCAAAGAGCATACACCATGGGATATCTCCTTGTATATCCCTTGTGACCTCATCCATCACCAATGCAAAAAAATAAGGGCTCAAAGCTGACCCCTGATGCAGTCCTATCTTAATCGGGAAGTCATCGGTGTTGACCTCACTCGTTTGAACACTTGTCACAACATTATCATACATGTCCTTGATGAGTGTAATGTACTTTGCTGGGACTTTGTGTTTCTCCAAGGCCCACCACATGACATTCCGCGGTATCTTATCATAGGCCTTCTCCAAGTCAATGAACACCATATGCAAGTCCTGATATGAAAATAAATTAGAAGATTAGCCAATTACGCTCTTAGTATTATTAGTTTCACAAAGTTCAGTTTTGCACTTGAGTTTAAAGAAACAGAATCAGAATATTCAGAGCATGTGTTGGAGAGGTGCTACTTGGATTCGTCCGTCTTCGCCGCTCTAACCACTTGTTTTTATGAAAGAATAATTCTGTCGGTTCAAAGTTATTTCATGTTGATTGCATTTTGTTACAGGACCGCTTGAAGAAACTAAAGTCAGAGCATGGAAAGGTCCAGCTTGGAAACATAACTGTGGACATGGTATGCATTTAGTAACATTTTTCTTTAAAAACTCTGTTTCTATGCCCGGCCTAATTCTGAACAATGCTTCGTCTTTCTCCAGGTCCTTGGTGGGATGAGAGGGATGACTGGAATGCTCTGGGAAACATCTTTACTTGACCCGGAGGAGGTGTCCTTTTATTGCTCTCCTTTGTAGTGCCATGGGTGCTATAATAAGACAAATTAAATATTAGCTTGTATATCTAGGAATTTTCTGTGGGTTAGAAAATATATTATTTGATTATCTTGAGATCTCCAGTCAAGTTTCTGTGCCGAACCTGAGCTTAATCTATCACTGTATGCTGCAATATGTATCACTTTCCAGAATTGACTATAGCACAAACTTGATTAATTCGTCATACATCAACTTGCTTGACTACAAGAGCATAATCCTTTATGATTTATATTTGAGCATGCCTCCCTCATTGCAGAGTTTTGATAGAATTAGTTCTTAGTTTGGTTTGAGATATTTAATTTTATGCATCACTGTATATCTCTGTTGATGCCTGTAATTTATGTGCTTTCTATTCAGGGTATTCGATTTAGAGGTCTCTCTATTCCAGAGTGCCAGAAAGTACTGCCGGCTGCAGTTAAAGATGGAGAACCTTTACCTGAGGGTCTCCTTTGGCTTCTTTTGACCGGAAAGGTTTGACTTGTTATGAAACATGTACCCCTTTTTAGTTTAGTGGTCTATGAAAATAGCTCCTTCGAAAATAGGAGGTATAATCTGTTCATTGATGTAGTAGATGACATAACGTCTTGGTTGACTTTCCTGTTATACATGGGACTTCGTCTATTTTGAGTGTGCCATGTTCTCCCTCTATTTTGTAAACTTTTAAGTGTTTAGCGTGCGCTGATTGGTCATTGCTTGTTTCAGGTGCCAACCAAGGAGCAAGTTGATGCTCTATCAAAGGAGTTGCTTAGCCGTTCGACTGTTCCAGGTCCCTTGTCACCCCTGCTCAGTATCAGTGTTGTAGAGTTCATATGTAGTCATAGATGACCAGAAAGATTAGGAAGTCATGTTGCTATCAAATAGTCAAGTTTTATTATCTGAGTACACATAAACATCATCCTGAATTTCTGGTATAGTATAGCTTAATGGGAAAAGCTGAGGGGGAACTTCCACTTTCTTTGTGAATCTGTATGTAAGCTGTTGCTAACTCTTTTGATGTTTGGTAGTAGTTTGAAAGTGTAAGCTGTTATTAACTCCACTGAAATTTAGCAGTCGAAAGTTAGTATACAAGACATTCATTTGTTCCAGATCCATTGATGTTCTGCATTGACAACTTGTGTTTTCCTTGGATAGAATAACTTGGATTTTTGTTACTCAATCTTGAAATTTTGGTTTTGAGTTTCTTGAATATATTCAATTTCACAATTTTTGTGGCAGGGACACTGACACACTGTTCTGTAAAGTTGCATTGCTTATAAATATTTGCTCTGTTTCTCAATTGTGATATCCTCTCATGCGGCTTATTTGACTTGCATGCAGGTTATGTCTATAAGGCGATAGATGCTCTCCCTGTTACTGCTCATCCAATGACACAGTTTACCACAGGAGTGATGGCACTCCAAGTAAGCCCTTTGTATTTTATGTTATTGTTAATTATCACTGTTCTGAAATGAAGAACACATTGCATTGGGTGTACTGAGTTGTGAGGTGCCATTAGAAAGAAATAAGAATCAAAACTACAGAAGGTGTGCGGAATTCTTTTAGACCCCCCAAGTGAGTTAATTTGGTCTGTTCTATTTTAACACTATTTCAGGTTGAGAGTGAATTTCAAAAGGCTTACGACAAGGGAATGCCCAAAACAAAGTATGCTTGAGCTCTAATGCCTTGAAATTTGTTCATCTGCTCAATGGTGATCTTGCATGTCATTTATGGTGTTCTTTTTTTTGCATAGGTTCTGGGAGCCTACATACGAAGATTGCTTAAATTTGATTGCTCGGCTTCCACAAGTGGCTTCATATGTTTACCGGAGGTAGCTTTTCTTCTATCAGATGCACTGTATTGTACTCCCTCTGTAAACAAATATAAGAGCGTTTAGATCACTAAAGTAGTGATTTAAACGCTCTTATATTTGTTTACAGAGGGAGTACTACACTAACTGGAGCATGTTATTGCTCAATTAAGATTTTTCCTAATTAGTACACTTGGTATTATTTTTTGTGCTGCAATTGAAATAATCCTATTGCTCTGGTTTTCTGAAGGATTTTCAAGGATGGGAAAGCTATTGCAGCTGATAATACACTGGACTACGCAGCGAATTTTTCACACATGCTTGGTTTTGATGACCCAAAAATGCTGGAGTTGATGCGCCTATACATAACAATTCACACGTAATTTCGTCGATCCTTGTTTATGTTTCTATATTTATCTCTGAAGGATGTACGTTGATTTTCCCTCATACTACTACCTGTTTTCTTTCAGTGATCATGAAGGCGGGAATGTCAGTGCTCATACAGGGCATCTGGTAATATTTTCTTCCTTCCATCGATCTTGAATTTTTTCTTGTTAGTGTTCCCACCATTGTCTTGAACTGCCAAAGCATGACTGCTGGCTACAGTACGGAAATATGATTTGGCTGCATCATTGTGTGTATCGTATATACACTACAGTTTGGCATGCACTGTTGCATCATACATCACTGCTGCTTGAATGTGTTTGTGATTTATCAACCATGACGCATGTCTGATAAAGTAGTTATCATGGTTCCTAGACAAACACTTGTGACCAGAGAGGGCCGCTTCACCAATTGTAGGATAACCATAGTAGTGTTGTACTAGCAACTAGGAGTATAATTGGAAGCAATGGTTTAAATTCAGTTCTTCGCAAAGTTGTGGTATTGACGGATCTGCTGATGGCACCCTTACTCCTTCTAAATGCATAGTCATGGTTAAAAGTATATGTTTATTTCTTCTGGATTATGTGTTGTTCCTCTAGAAAAAAATATGTGTATTTTGAGGCAATGAAAATTTATGATCTGTGTGTCTTGTAGAGGCATTGGAAAACAAAATACATTGTCGTAATATGTTAGCTTAAAGGAGATCATCTAAAGAGAAGGGTGGAATTGATCTCCCTCTTTTTGAAGTATAGTTCTAAATGTAAATAGTATAAGTTTGCCTCCAAACTTGTAGTGGATCAAGTTGTAGCCTACTTGAAGTGTAGCAGCTTTATAATCTGCTAATTTAGAGACTGTTTTTGCTGTTCCATATAGGGCTTTTCAATTCTCTGTGTTGCTGTTTATGTTCCTACTAGCTTAGTGTGCTTTGGTTGTTTTACTTGTTTCTATTTATATCCTCTACGCGCACTGAGCTGTTGTTTATCCAGAACTAACGGTATTTATTCGATCACAGGTTGGAAGTGCTCTGTCAGATCCCTACCTTTCTTTTGCAGCGGCACTAAACGGTTTGGCTGGGCCACTGCACGGCCTGGCTAATCAGGTACACTTGATTTTATGTGTAGTGGATGTTCTCTGCTATATCATGCTCAACTTGTGCTTGCTAAATGGATCTACTGGAACAAATTGTCCGTAATAAATTCATATTAACAAATTGCAAAACTCCTTGTAGCGGTGCTATTTACCCACTTCCTTTTGCATATGATGTTAAGAAGAAGAAAACACAAGTTCCTGTTATTTTAAAATGGTGTATTTACTGTTTGGATGTGCATGAACTGACAATAGTCACCATATACTGCAGGAAGTGTTGCTATGGATCAAATCTGTAATGGAAGAAACCGGGAGTAACATTACAACCGACCAGCTTAAGGAATATGTATGGAAGACACTGAAGAGTGGAAAGGTAGCTTATCTCAAAACGAGTTACATCTATTCAATGAGCAAACACTATTGTTTATGAGTTTATGGGAAGTTTGCACTGCTAAACTATTCCAGTTGAATGCTGAACAATAGATCTAGGATAGTTGCCTTCTATTGGATCCTCCTTTCTCCTGGGCTGGTTATGAAAATGATTTTTCTCTGTTGATCTTTCTTTGTTTATTTTACTTTTCTTCATTTGAACTTAAAAATAAAGGTCTAAATTACTTCCGGTTGCGTTCATAGGTTGTTCCTGGCTATGGTCATGGAGTTCTTCGTAATACAGATCCACGATACTCGTGCCAAAGGGAGTTTGCGTTGAAATATTTACCAGAGGACCCACTTTTCCAACTGGTTAGTTAAAAGCCTTGATCTAACTGCATGGTCTCTCTTCAGTTCAACAGTCTCAGTGGGATATATTATTGTTCCCTTTCAGGTCTCCAAGTTGTATGAAGTTGTACCTCCGATCCTCACCGAGTTAGGCAAGGTAATGAGTTTCCAGATTAATCACAATTACTCCTTTAATTTCAGCTTTCTAGGTATGGACACAATCTTTCTTCTATGCATTTTCAGGTGAAAAACCCATGGCCCAATGTTGATGCTCACAGTGGAGTGTTGCTCAACCACTTCGGATTAACTGAAGCACGGTATATTAATTTCTCTCGCTTAAATTATCAATTCACCAGACATATGTTTAACGTACAGTACAATAGAAAATCTAGTTCAGCATTAGTAACGGGTATGCCTTGTCTGATCTTTAGGTATTACACTGTCTTGTTCGGTGTCTCAAGGAGCATAGGAATTGGATCTCAGGTTTGCCCTCCCCTTCAATTTCCAGATGTTTCTTTGTTTGGTTATCCATCTGCTAATCTTGATCAATTATTTGTTACACAGCTCATCTGGGACCGTGCCCTTGGCCTACCGCTTGAAAGACCGAAGAGTGTCACCATGGAGTGGCTGGAAAACCACTGCAAGAAGGTTGCGGCTTGAAGCTACACCAGTTCTTCGTCTTACAACTCGAGTTGCCTTTGATGTTAATAATTCGACGACATAAATTAGGCACATTTAGCCTCATTTCCCCATCTTTTTCCTGTCCAATAACTGGAGCAAGAGGGGCTCCCAGACGGTAGAATTTTGTACCCAAGTCGAACAATCTGTCAAACCTGGCATGAAAGAGTAGGACACGATGCTTGGGCTTTGTGTCGCTCGGCAACGTTTTTGTACTTTATGTTTTTCGAGTTTTGAACCACACCAGTTAGGGAATACGGCAGAATAATCTGACATTTCTACTGAGGTGTTTGTATTTGTGAGTTATACCATGCAATTACGTTTTGTGTGCTGTGTGTATATCACATGAGGGCTCCTTTGATCCACAGGGTTTGGGAAGCGTCGGAATAGGAAATGTATAGGAATAGGATATACTGTCCACTGAAATCCTACGTCGGGTAGCAAAACAGAGGATTTTTTTCCCATGAAGTCCAACCTCATGCTTGTTTTTCTGCTTGTTTTTCTGTGGAAATGAACTAAGAAGTTCATATATGATTGGTTTCTGAGGAATGCAATCCTGCGAATCAAACAACATTTTAAGGGAAAATTCCAGAGGGTGTTGATCTTGTAAAATTTCTATGCAAATCCTGTAAATCAAATGAGGCCTCCCAAAATGATGCTAGATGTGCTTCTCAATTTGCTATGAGCACTTATTCAAAATTCAATTGAAAAGAAAACAGAATTCAGAAAAGCTTTTATCTCTTATTTTAAGTTGGAATGTTAAATGTTTTCCATTTCCCCAGGTTATCTTTATACTTATATTTTTAGAGTACTTTATATGCACATTCATGGTATTTTGTGTGTGGCATGACTCTTGTTTTTTTTTTGAAATAACCACATATTTTTTTATTGAACAAACATCTTACAAACAGTACACATGTGGTCATTACAAGAGATATACATAGATGTCTTGCAGTATTGCATCAAAGGCTATGCAAGAAGCAAAACTAAAATTTCACCATGACAGAATCTTGTGCCATGCCGGAATGTCATCCACAATCGTCCTTCGCTGTTACCGAGGCAACAATGAAGGAAGAAGAGAACTGATCTAGAGAAGCACCTTCACATACAATGATGTTTTTCAAGCCGATGATCCGGACCGTCGCAAGTGACGAGACCGAGGCTTTGTGGCATGTCGGCTGGGTTTTTTTCCCGTGTCCACTAGATCCCAAAGTTGTCTACTTCATCCGATGCAATCGAAGAAGAAAAACGCCACTGCTTGCCGTCATCCACGCACCCCATTGCAAAACACCAAACACAACTAAGACAGTCGACATCAACGCCACCTGGAAGAGTGCCATGTGCCGACCATCAAACACAAATCTCACCGGGTTTGAAGACCAGCAAGAAAACCGAGCCACCTGCTCCCCAACGCCACCCATTAGAGCACCACTAAGATGGGGGAAGAGCAGAAGCAGATTCGATGTGGTCCCGTCCCCACCATTGATGCAACACCTCTGAAAGCAAACTAGCTTATTCTATCTTCCTACCGGAGAGAACTACCAGGGTCCCCGCTCACTCTCGCCACCGGAGCGGCGGACGGGGAGGACGAGGACCCATGTCGTTGTTGATGTCGAGAGAACCAGGCAAGAATCGCCTCTCGATCGCCGCTTTGAAGCAGTTCCAGGAGTAGCGAGCATGCATGACAGCATGACTCTTGTCATGTTAATGAATTTGTGATCAAAATTAGACTCAAAACAATTGTTTATTAGACTCTAATTTATAAAGCTAGGGTCAAAATGCAGTTGGGACACGCAAGATACAATTTAGAAAAAGTGTATTTCAAAAAATGTGGACTAGAAAGTGGGGATGAACTAATCTATTATCCACATGGTACGACCGAATGGGGATGGTACTTAATTTCCACATGTAGTATCATGTATATAACCCTAGACAATTCACTAAAAAAATCTACAAAACATAAAAGCTCAAAAAAAACCTAGAAGACTACCTCACCTCCACCTCCCACCTGGCAAATTGCATGATCTGCCCTAACTCCCGCACATCCTTGGCCTAGGAGAACCAATCCTTCTGCCACCGCTCGAGCTCTCCTGGCACCATCGTGGTGGCCATCACAATCACAAATCCTTAAGACACAAGAACGACCGCGTTTTAGGAGGAGATGGAGGCGTGGGAGGGTAGACGAGGACTTGCAAAGATGAGGCACCCAATAATATCTTCTGAAGCATTGCTCATATAACTTGAAAGCATGCATGGACCAATGTTGATGCAGAAATCCACAAAATAATTTGTTTTTGTTGACGTGCAAGAATCAACATTTGACTTATATCGAAGGTCGTCGTACACTTGACAAAGTGGCAGTACGATGTTTTTAAATAGATTTAGTCGCCTCGTGGGAGGGCGACCTACATCGTATGGGAGGGTTGTCGAGAGTGGTGCCCAGCGCACGGGGCATTTAGAGTGCTACCGCTTCTGGTGTCCCACGACTCCCGACTAGTCCGAGCTTTACAAGGTCCGTGGGAATCTGAGCTCTCGGCCTTCGTTTGCCCTCCCGAATGGGCTTGGAAAAAAGAGAGTGACCCTCGACTTGAGTGTATTCAAGTGATAGTGAGTTGATTACATGCCCATGGGGGCTTTATATAGCCTAGGGGTCTGATGACCCACAAGTATAAGGGATCAATTGTAGCTCTTTTCGATAAGTAAGAGTGTCGAACCCAACGAGGAGCAGAAGGAAATGACAAGTAGTTTCCGGTAAGGTATTGTCTGCAAGTGCTGAAATTGTAAGTAGCGAGTAGTTTGATAGCAAGATAATTTGTAACGAGCAAGTAACGATAATTGTAACAAGTATGCAGCAAGGTAGTCCAATCCTTTTGAGGCAAAGGACAGGCCAAAACGGTCTCTTATAATAAGCAAAGCGTTCTTGAGGGTACACGGGAATTTCATCTAGTCACTTTCATCATATTGGTTTGATTTGTGTTCGCTACTTTCATAATTTGATATGTGGGTGGATTGGTGCTTTGGTGCTGTTCTTACTTGAACAAACCTCCTACTTATGATTAACCCTCCCGCAAGCATCCGCAACTACGAGAAAAATATTAGGAATAAATTTTAACCATAGCATTAAACTCTAGGATCTAATCGGTCCCTTACGGGATAGCGCATTAACTGGGGTTTAAGTTTCTTTCACTCTCGCAACCCATCATCTATTTTCTACTCCATGATGCATTCCCATAGGCCCAAATATGGTGAAGTGTCATGTAGTCGACGTTCACATGACACTACTAAGGGAATCACAATATACATACCATCAAAATATCAAACACATATCAAGTTCACATGATTACTTGCAACATAATTTCTTCTGTGACCTCAAGAACAAAAGTAACCACTCACAAATAATAAACATGCTCATGATCAAAGAGGTATTAATATGCATAATGGATCTAAACATATAATCTTCCACCAAATAAACCATATACTCCCTCCGTTCCAAATTACTTGTCGCAGGTATGGATGTATCTAGATGTATTTTAGTTCTAGATACATCCATTTCTGCGACGAGTAATTTGAAACTGAGGGAGTAGTAATCAACTACAAGATGTAATCAACACTACTAGTCACCCCCTAGCAACAACCTATAGTTCCGGTAACAAGATTGAATACAAGAGATGAACTAGGGTTTGAGATGAGATGGTGCTGGTGAAGATGTTGATGGAGATTGCCCTCCCCAAGATGGGAGAGTTGTTGGTGATGATGATGACGATGATTTCCCCCTCCGGGAGGGAAGTTCCCCGGCAGAATCAATTCGCCGGAGGGCAAAAGTGCTCCTGCCCAAGTTTTGCCTCGAGATGACGGTGCTTCCTCCCGAAAGCCTTCCCCTCATTTTTTCTAGGTCAAAATGACTTATATACCAAAAGATGAGCACCGGAGGTGGGCCGAGGAGGCCACAACCCACCAGGGCGCGCCAGGGGGGGGGGGGGGGGACTGCCGCGCCCAGGTGGGTTGTGCCCGCCCGGTGGCCCCCCTCTGGTGTTTATTGGCTCCAATATTTCTTAAATAATCCATAAAAATTCTCTGTGAAGTTTCATCTTATTTGGAGTTGTGCAGAATAGGTGGCCTGACGTAGCTTTCCCAGGTCTAGATTTCCAGCTGCCGGAATTCTCCCTCTTGGTGTCTTCCTTACAAATTATGAGAGAAAAGACATTAGAATTACTCCAAAAAGCATTATTAAGGATAAAAACATTATAAATAACAATAAGAAAACATGATGTAAAATGGACGTGTCAGGTAATTTTTCCTCCTTTGGCCCATGTGCTCCCTATTAGGCTAGGAGGTGGGTTGTGGCCCATTAGGGGAGAAATTCCTACACAAGGAGAAGCCTTCTTGCTTGGGCTTGGCCTTCTTGGCTCCCTTGTATTCCCCTTTGATATTCTTTTTAGTTGGTCTCCTTTCTTTGTTTGGTCTTGACTGATGATGTGGCACTCCACGTAGGATAGGGGGTGTCACCTTAAGTAGGATTAAAATCCTCTACTAGAACAATTTTGATTTGGTTTCTAGTGTTGTTTGTGGTTTATGAATCTTGGTTTATTGTGATAGAAGCATGGAATATTATGCATATTTTTCACTAGAT
This sequence comes from Triticum urartu, assembly GCF_056163025.1. NCBI lineage: Eukaryota > Viridiplantae > Streptophyta > Magnoliopsida > Poales > Poaceae > Triticum > Triticum urartu. The sequence goes on from NC_141878.1 coordinate 175,016,741, forward strand.
TTAAGCAAGCTCTTGTCAGCATGGAATCAATTTCTTGGAAGTAATGTGCTCCGATTACATTTTTTCCCTGCCTCATACAACTCTTTTCATACTTTAATGGACCCATGCTTTCATTACATACCCCCTTGATAGAACTTACTTCCATATATTAATGATGGCATCAATCCAATCATTTGATTTGATATTTTTTACCACGAATACACACAATCGTGCATATCATATTTTATAGAAGAAAAGGGTTATAGAACCTAGTCCACTGCATGGTGTTACAGAATTTACACCATCTTACATCCACCGTTCCTACACAACCAACACGCGCATATGGACAACTCACGTCTTGCCCACGTCGATAGGGCAGCGAATAAGCGATCAAGCTCCCTTTTCAATAGTCCTTCCTTGACAGTATGCATCACCAGTGCTTCAATTGAAGGGGATGCACCATCAAACACAATGGCGTCCCGATGTTTCCATATCACCCACATGACGAAGATGGCTCGTAGATCCTTCGGCCTTTGTCCATCATTTGACCTTGTTGCACACCAATCCACGAGAATGTCATTTGGTATTGACGCACATTCCCGCCTTCCGAAAGCGGTACGTAGGAGCATTCAAACCGTTCTTGAGAACACACATGTCAGCAGTATGTGATAAATGGTCTCCTCCAATTGCTCACAAGAAGGGCATGCATCTTGGTGTGGCAGCCCTCACTGTCCAAGGCGGTCCGATGTCCAACATCTGTTCCTAAGGGAAAAGCCAAGCGAAAATCGACATTGAATAGGTGTCCTTGACTTCCATATGAACTTTGTTGTCGGCACAACTTCTTTGCCTGCAAATTTTGCTGCATACCCTGACTTTATAGAGAATTGTCCGTCTTGCTCCAAAACCCAACGCACGGTGTCACTAGCTTCATCCGCCAGCTCAACCGTGTCAATCCTTTGGCAAACATTCATGAACTTCCCATACCATGCTAGATCCCTTATTGGGGCAACATCCTGAGCCCAGGTTTCACTTGTCAAAGCCTCCTATTGAAGGAAATATGCCCTAGAGGCAATAATAAAGTTGTTATTTATATTTCCTTATATCCTGATAAATGTTTATTATTCATGCTAGAATTGTATTAACCGGAAACTTAGTACATGTGTGAATACATAGACAAACATAGTGTCCCTAGTATGCCTCTACTTGACTACCTCGTTAATCAAAGATGGTTAATTTTTCTAACCATAGACATGTGTTGTCATTTGATGAACGGGATCACATCATTAGAGAATGATGTGATGGACAAGACCCATCCGTTAGCTTAACATAATGGTCGTTTAGTTTTATTGCTATTGCTTTCTTCATGACTTATACATGTTCCTTTGACTATGATATTATGCAACTCCCGAATACCGGAAGAACACCTTGTGTGCTATCAAATGTCATGACATAATTTGGTGATTATAAAGATGCTCTACAGGTGTCTCCGATGGTGTTTGTTGAGTTGGCATATATCGAGATTAGGATTTGTCACTCCGTGTATCGGAGAGGTATCTCTGGGCCCTCTCGGTAATGCACATCAAAATAAGCCTTGCAAGCAATGTGACTAATGATTTAGTTACAGGATGATGCATTATGGAACGAGTAAAGAGACTTGCCAGTAACGAGATTGAACTAGGTATGATGATATCGATGATCGAATCTCGGGCAAGTAACATACCGATGACAAAGGGAATAACGTATGTTGTTATGCAGTTTGACCGATAAAGATCTTCGTATAATATGTGGGGGTCAATATGAGCATCTAGGTTCTGCTATTGGTTATTGACCGGAGATGTGTCTCTGTCATGTCTACATAGTTCTCGAACCCGTAGGGTTCGCATGCTTAACGTTTGATGATGATTTGTATTATGAGTTATGTGTTTTAGTGACCGAAGTTTGTTCGGAGTCCCGGATGAGATCATGGACATGACGAGGAGTCTCGAAATGGTCGAGAGGTAAAGATTGATAAATTGGACGAAGGTATTCGGACACCGAAAAGGTTTCGGGAAGTTTCAGATATTTATCGGGGAACCGAGGTGTAACACCCACAATGCGGCTATATCTCCCACATGTCGGGGCATGACTTAGAGGCATAGACGCATGGTAGGCATTTCACAAGAGGGGTAATCTTTACACATCCCATGTACTGAATAAGAAAGGGATAAAGAGTTGGCTTACAATCGCCACTTCACACAATACATAAATAATCCATACATCATCCAAGGTACAATCAAAGGTCTGACTGCGGAACCAAAATAAAGAAAGACAACCCCAAATGCTAGATCCCCGTTCGTCCCAACTAGGCTCCACTACTAATCATCAGGAAAGGAAACATAATAGCAACCCAAGTCTTCATCGAAATCCCACTTGAGTTCAGTAGCGTCACCTGCACTGGCATCATCGGCACCTGCAACTGTTTGGAAGTAACCGTGAGTCACGAGGACTCAACAATCTCACACCCGCGAGATCAAGACTATTTAAGCTTAAGGGTAGGAAAGGGGTAGCAAGGTGGAGCTGCAGCAAGCACTAGCAATATGGTGGCTAACATACGCAAATGAGAGCGAGAAGAGAAGAAACACACGGTCGAGAAGCTAAAAGTGATCAAGAAGTGATCCTGAAGCTACTTACGTTCAAGCATAACACAAGACCGTGTTCTCTTCCCAGACTCCGCCGAAAAGAGACCATCACGGCTACACACGCGGTTGATTCATTTTAATTAAGTTAAGTGTCAAGTTCTCTACAACCGGATATTAACAAATTCCCATCTGCCCATAACCGCGGGCACGGCTCTCGAAAGTTTATACCCTACAGGGGTGTCCCAACTTAGCCCATCACAAGCTCTCACGGTCAACGAAGGATATTCCTTCTCCTGGGAAGACCCGATCAGTCTCGGAATCTCGGTTACAAGACATCTCGACAATGGTAAAACAAGACCAGCAAGGCCGCCCGATGTGCCGACAAATCCCGATAGGAGTCGCACATATCTCGTTCTCAGGGCACACTAGATAGGTAAAGCTACGAGTAAAACCAACCCTCAAGTTGCCCTGAGGTGGCCCCGTAGGCTGCCCGTTTTGGACCAACACTTAGAGGAGCACTGGCCCCCAGGGGGGGGTTAAAATAAAGATGACCCTTGAGTCTGCAGAACCCAAGGGAAAGGTATATGGTGGTAGGTAGGAAAATGGTAAAACCAAGGTTGGGCCTTGCTGGAGGAGTTTTATTCAAAGCGAACTGTCAAGGGGTTCCCATAACACCCAACCGCGTAAGGAACGCAAAATCAAGGAACATAACACCGGTATGACGGAAACTAGGGCGGCAAGAGTGGAACAAAACACCAGGCATAAGGCCGAGCCTTCCACCCTTTACCAAGTATATAGATGCATTAAAGTAAATAAGATATAATAATGATATCCCAACAATATCCATGTTCCAACATGGAACCAACTTCATCTTCACCTGCAACTAGCAACGCTATAAGAGGGGCTGAGCAAAAGCGGTAACATAGCCAAACAACAGTTTGCTAGGAAGGTGGGTTAGAGGCTTGACATGGCAATATGGGAGGCATGATATAGATGTTGGGTTTCGTAGTAATTTCAAAAAATTTCCTACGCACACGCAAGATCATGGTGATGCATAGCAACGAGAGGGGGAGAGTGTGATCTACGTACCCTTGTAGATCGACAACAGAAGCGTTAACTTGGTTGATGTAGTCGTACGTCTTCACGGCCCGACCGATCAAGCACCGAAACTACGGCACCTCCGAGTTCTAGCACACGTTCAGCTCGATGACGATCCCCGGACTCCGATCCAGCAAAGTGTCGGGGAAGAGTTCCGTCAGCACGACGGCATGGTGACGATCTTGATGTACTACTGTTGCAGGGCTTCGCCTAAGCACCGCTACAATATTATCGAGGACTATGGTGGAAGGGGGAACCGCACACGGCTAAGAATATGATCACGTGGATCAACTTGTGTGTCAAGGGGTGCCCCCTGCCCCCGTATATAAAGGAGCAAGGGGGAGGAGGCCGGCCGGCCCCTATGGCGCGCCAAGGAGGAGTCCTCCTCCTAGTAGGAGTAGGACTCCTACTAGGAGGGGGAAAGAAGTGGGGAGGGAGAAGGAAAGGGGGCGCCGCCCCCCCTCTCCTATTCCAATTCGGACCAGGGGGGAGGAGGCGCGCGGCCCACCTTTGGATGCCCCTCTCTCTCTCCACTAAAGCCCATATGGCCCATTACTTCTCCCGGGGGGTTCCGGTAACCCTCCGGCTCTCCGGTTTTCTCCGAAATCACCCGGAACACTTCCGGTGTCCGAATATAGCCGTTCAATATATCAATCTTTATGTCTCGACCATTTTGAGACTCCTCGTCATGTCCGTGATCACATCCGGGACTCCGAACAACCTTCGGTACATCAAAATGCATAAACTCATAATATAACTATCATCGTAACCTTAAGCGTGCAGACCCTACGGGTTCGAGAACAATGTAGACATGACCGAGACACGTCTCCGGTCAATAACCAATAGCGGAACCTGGATGCTCATATTGGCTCCTACATATTCTACAAAGATCTTTTATCGGTCAGACCGCATAACAACATACGTTGTTCCCTTTGTCATCGGTATGTTACTTGCCCGAGATTCGATCGTCGGTATCCTATACCTAGTTCAATCTCGTTACCGGCAAGTCTCTTTACTCGTTCTGCAATACATCATCCTGCAACTAACTCATTAGTTGCAATGCTTGCAAGTCTTAAGTGATGTGCATTACCGAGAGGGCCCAGAGATACCTCTCCGATGATCGGAGTGACATATCCTAATCTCGAAATACGCCAACTCAACATGTACCTTTGGAGACACCTGTAGAGCTCCTTTATAATCACCCAGTTACATTGTGATGTTTGGTAGCACACAAAGTGTTCCTCTGGCAAACGAGAGTTGCATAATCTCATAGTCATAGGAACATGTATAAGTCATGAAGAAAGCAATAGCAACATACTAAACGATCGGGTGCTAAGCTAATGGAATGGGTCATGTCAATCAGATCATTCAACTAATGATGTGATCCCGTTAATCAAATAACAACTCTTTGTCCATGGTTAGGAAACATAACCATCTTTGATTAACGAGCTAGTCAAGTAGAGGCATACTAGTGACACTCTGTTTGTCTATGTATTCACACATGTATTATGTTTCCGGTTAATACAATTCTAGCATGAATAATAAACTTTTATCATGATATAAGGAAATAAATAATAACTTTATTATTGCCTCTAGGGCATATTTCCTTCAGTCTCCCACTTGCACTAGAGTCAATAATCTAGATTACACAGTAATGATTCTAACACCCATGGAGCCTTGGTGCCGATCATGTTTTGCTCATGGAAGAGGCTTAGTCAACGGGTCTGCAACATTCAGATCCGTATGTATCTTGCAAATCTCTATGTCTCCCACCTGGTCTAGATCCCGGATGGAATTGAAGCGTCTCTTGATGTGCTTGGTTCTCTTGTGAAATCTGGATTCCTTCACCAAGGCAATTGCACCAGTATTGTCACAAAAGATTTTCATTGGACCCGATCACTAGGTATGACACCTAGATCGGATATGAAATCCTTCATCCAGACTCCTTCATTCGCTGCTTCCGAAGCAGCTATATATTCCTCTTCACACGTAGATCCCGCCACGACGCTCTGTTTAGAACTGCACCAACTGACAACTCCACCGTTTAATGTAAGCACGTATCCGGTTTGCGATTTAGAATCGTCCAGATCAGTGTCAAAGCTTGCATCAACGTAACCATTTACGATGAGCTCTTTGTCACCTCCATATACGAGAAACATATCCTTAGTCCTTTTCAGGTACTTCAGGATGTTCTTGACCGCTGTCCAGTGATCCACTCCTGGATTACTTTGGTACCTCCTTGATAGACTTATAGCAAGGCACACATCAGGTCTGGTACACAAAATTGCATACATGATAGAGCCTATGGCTGAAGCATAGGGAACATCTTTCATTTTCTCTCTATCTTCTGCAGTGGTCGGGCATTGAGTCTGACTCAACTTCACACCTTGTAACACAGGCAAGAACCCTTTCTTTGCTTGATCCATTTTGAACTTCTTCAAAATCTTGTCAAGGTATGTGCTTTGTGAAAGTCCAATTAAACGTCTTGATCTATCTCTATAGATCTTTATGCCTAATATGTAAGCAGCTTCACCGAGGTCTTTCATTGAAAAACTATTATTCAAGTATCCCTTTATGCTATCCAGAAATTCTATATCATTTCCAATCAGTAATATGTCATCCACATATAATATCAGAAATGCTACAGAGCTCCCACTCACTTTCTTGTAAATACAGGCTTCTCCAAAAGTCTGTATAAAACCAAATGATTTGATCACACTATCAAAGCGTTTATTCCAACTCCGAGAGGCTTGCACCAGTCCATAAATGGATCGCTGGAGCTTGCACACTTTGTTAGCTCCCTTTGGATCGACAAAACCTTCCGGTTGCATCATATACAACTCTTCTTCTAGAAATCCATTCAGGAATGCAGTTTTGACATCCATCTGCCAAATTTCATAATCATAAAATGCGGCAATTGCTAACATGATTCGGACAGACTTAAGCATCGCTACGGGTGAGAAGGTATCATCGTAGTCAACCCCTTGAACTTGCCGAAACCCTTTTGCGACAAGTCATGCTTTGTAGACAGTAATATTACCGTCGGCGTCAGTCTTCTTCTTGAAGATCCATTTATTCTCAATTGCTTGCCGATCTTTGGGCAAGTCAACCAAAGTCCATACTTTGTTCTCATACATGGATCCCATCTCAGATTTCATGGCTTCAAGCCATTTTGCGGAATCTGGGCTCACCATCGCTTCTTCATAGTTCGTAGGTTCATCATGATCTAGTAGCATGACTTCCAGAATTGGATTCCCGTACCACTCCGGCACGGATCTCACTCTGGTTGATCTACGAGGTTCAGTAGTATCTTGTTCTGAAGTTTCATGATCATTATCATCATCTTCCTCACTAAATTGGTGTAGGTGTCACAGAAACAGTTTTCTGTGATGCACTACTTTCCAATAAGGGAGCAGGTACAGTTACCTCGTCAAGTTCTACTTTCCTCCCACTCACTTCTTTCGAGAGAAACTCCTTCTCCAGAAAGTTTCCGAACTTAGCAACAAGAGTCTTGCCTTCGGATCTGTGATAGAAGGTGTATCCAATAGTCTCCTTTGGATATCCTATGAAGACACATTTCTCCGATTTGGGTTCGAGCTTATCAGGTTGAAGCTTTTTCACATAAGCATCGCAACCCCAAACTTTTAGAAATGACAACTTTGGTTTCTTGCCAAACCATAGTTCATAAGGCGTCGTCTCAACGGATTTTGATGGTGCCCTATTTAACGTGAATGCGGCCGTCTCCAAAGCATAACCCCAAAACGATAGTGGTAAATCAGTAAGAGACATCATAGATCACACCATATCTAGTAAAGTATGATTACAACGTTCGGACACACCATTACGCTGTGGTGTTCCGGGTGGTGTGAGTTGCGAAACTATTCCGCATTGTTTCAAATGTACACCAAACTCGTAACTCAAATATTCTCCTCCATGATCAGATTGTAGGAACTTTATTTTCTTGTTATGATGATTTTCAACTTCACTCTGAAATTCTTTGAACTTTTCAAACGTTTCAGACTTATGTTTCATTAAGTAGATATACCCATATCTGCTTAAGTCATCTGTGAAGGTGAGAAAATAATGATATCCGCCACGAGCCTCAATATTCATCGGACCACATACATCTGTATGTATGATTTCCAACAAATCTGTTGCTCTCTCCATAGTACCGGAGAACGGCGTTTTAGTCATCTTGCCCATGAGGCACGGTTCGCAAGTACCAAGTGATTCATAATTAAGTGGTTCCAAAAGTCCATCAGTATGGAGTTTCTTCATGCGCTTTACACCGATATGACCTAAATGGCAGTGCCACAAATAAGTTGCACTATCATTATCAACTTTGCATCTTTTGGCTTCAACATTATGAATATGTGTGTTACTACTATCGAGATTCAATAAGAATATACCACTCTTCAAGGGTGCATGACCATAAAAGATATTACTCATATAAATAGAACAACCATTATTCTCTGATTTAAATGAATGACCGTCTCGCATCAAACAAGATCCAGATATAATGTTCATGCTTAACGCTGGCACCAAATAACAATTATTTAGGTCTAATATTAATCCCGAAGGTAGATGTAGAGGTAGCGTGCCGACCGCGATCACATCGACTTTGGAACCGTTTCCCACGCGCATCGTCACCTCGTCCTTAGCCAATCTTCGCTTAATCCATAGTCCCTGTTTCGAGTTGCAAATATTAGCAACAGAACCAGTATCAAATACCCAGGTGCTACTGCGAGCATTAGTAAGGTACACATCAATAACATGTATATCACATATACCTTTGTTCACCTTGCCATCCTTCTTATCCGCCAAATACTTGGGGCAGTTCCGCTTCCAGTGACCAGTCTGCTTGCAGTAGAAGCACTCAGTTTCAGGCTTAGGTCCAGACTTGGGTTTCTTCTCTTGAGCAGCAACTTGCTTGCTGTTTCTTCTTGAAGTTCCCCTTCTTCTTCCCTTTGCCCTTTTTCTTGAAACTAGTGGGCTTGTTGACCATCAACACTTGATGCTCCTTTTTGATTTCTACCTCCGCAGCTTTCAGCATTGCGAAGAGCTCAGGAATAGTCTTATTCATCCCTTGCATATTATAGTTCATCACGAAGCTCTTGTAGCTTGGTGGCAGTGATTGGAGAATTCTGTCAATGACGCAATCATCTAGAAGATTAACTCCCATTTGAATCAAGTGATTATTATACCCAGACATTTTGAGTATATGCTCACTGACAGAACTGTTCTCCTCCATCTTGCAACTATAGAACCTATTGGAGACTTCATATCTCTCAATCCGGGCATTTTCTTGAAATATTAACTTCAACTCCTGGAACATCTCATATGCTCCATGACGTTCAAAATGTCGTTGAAGTCCCAGTTCTAAGCCGTAAAGCATGGCATACTGAACTATCGAGTAGTCATCAGCTTTTCTCTGCCAGACGTTTACAATATCTGGTGTTGCTCCAGCAGCAGGCCTGGCACCCAGCGGTGCTTCCAGGACGTAATTCTTCTGTGCAGCAATGAGGATAATCCTCAAGTTACGGACCCAGTCCGTGTAATTGCTACCATCATTTTTCAACTTTGCTTTCTCAAGGAACGCATTAAAATTCAACGGAACAACAGCATGGGCCATTTATCTACAATCATACATAAAACAAGCAAGATACTATCAGGTACTAAGTTCATGATAAATTTAGGTTCAATTAATCATATTACTTAAAGAACTCCCACTTAGATAGACATCCCTCTAATCCTCTAAGTGATTACGTGATCCAAATCAACTAAACCATGTCCGATCATCACGTGAGATGGAGTAGTTTCATTGGTGAACATCACTATGTTGATCATATCTACTATATGATTCACGCTCGACCTTTCGGTCTCCGTGTTCCGAGGCCATATCTGTATATGCTTGGCTCGTCAAGTATAACCTGAGTATTCTGCGTGTGCAACTGTTTTGCACCCGTTGTATTTGAACGTAGAGCCTATCACACCCGATCATCACGTGGTGTCTCAGCACGAAGAACTTTTGCAACGGTGCATACTCAGGGAGAACACTTCTTGATAATTAGTGAGAGATCATCTTATAATGCTACCGTCAATCAAAGCAAGATAAGATGCATAAAAGATAAACATCACATGCAATCAATATAAGTGATATGATATGGCCATCATCATCTTGTGCTCGTGATCTCCATCTCCGAAGCACCGTCATGATCACCATCGTCACTGGCGCGACACCTTGATCTCCATCGTAGCATCATTGTCGTTTCGCCAATCTTATGCTTCCACGACTATCACTACCGCTTAGTGATAAAGTAAAGCATTACAACGCGATTGCATTGCATACAATAAAGCGACAACCATATGGCTCCTGCCAGTTGCCGATAACTCGGTTACAAAACATGATCATCTCATACAATAAAATTTAGCATCATGTCTTGACCATATCACAACATGCCCTGCAAAAACAAGTTAGACGTCCTCTACTTTGTTGTTGCATGTTTTACGTGGCTGCTACGGGCTTAAGCAAGAACCAATCTTACCTACGCATCAAAACCACAACGATAGTTTGTCAAGTTGGTGCTGTTTTAACCTTCACAAGGACCGGACGTAGCCACACTCGGTTCAACTAAAGTTGGAGAAGCTGTCACCCGCAAGCCACCTATGTGCAAAGCACGTCGGGAGAACCGGTCTCGCGTAAGCGTACGCGTAATGTCGGTCCGGGCCGCTTCGTCCAACAATACCGCCGAACCAAAGTATGACATGCTGGTAAGCAGTATGACTTATATCGCCCACAACTCACTTGTGTTCTACTCGTGCATATAACATCAACATATAAAACCTAGGCTCGGATGTCACTGTTGGGTTTCGTAGTAATTTCAAAAAAATTCCTACGCACACGCAAGATCATGGTGATGCATAGCAATGAGAGGGGGAGAGTGTGATCTACGTACCCTTGTAGATCGAAACTGGAAGCGTTAACTTGGTTGATGTAGTCGTACATCTTCACGGCCCGACCGATCAAGCACCGAAACTACAGCACCTCCGAGTTCTAGCACACGTTCAGCTCGATGACGATCCCCGGACTCCGATCCAGCAAAGTGTCGGGGAAGAGTTCCGTCAGCACGACGGCGTGGTGACGATCTTGATGTACTACTGTTGCAGGGCTTCGCCTAAGCACCGCTACAATATTATCGAGGACTATGGTGGAAGGGGGCACCACACACGGCTAAGAATATGATCACGTGGATCAACTTGTGTGTCAAGGGGTGCCCCTGCCCCCGTATATAAAGGAGCAAGGGGGAGGAGGCCGGCCGGCCCCTATGGCGTGCCAAGGAGGAGTCCTCCTCCTAGTAGGAGTAGGACTCCTACTAGGAGGGGGAAAGAAGTGGGGAGGGAGAAGGAAAGGGGGGCGCCACCCCCCTCTCCTAGTCCAATTCGGACCTGGGGGGAGTAGGCGCGTGGCCCACCTTTGGATGCCCCTCTCTCTCTCCACTAAAGCCCATATGGCCCATTACTTCTCCCGGGGGGGGGGGGGTCCGGTAACTCTCCGGCTCTCCGGTTTTCTCCGAAATCACCCGGAACACTTCTGGTGTCCGAATATAGCCATTCAATATATCAATCTTTATGTATCGACCATTTCGAGACTCCTCGTCATGTCCGTGATCACATCCGGGACTCCGAACAACCTTCGGTACATCAAAATGCATAAACTCATAATATAACTATCATCGTAACCTTAAGCGTGCGGACCCTACGGGTTCGAGAACAATGTAGACATGACCGACACATGTCTCCGGTCAATAACCAATAGCGGAACCTGGATGCTCATATTGGCTCCTACATATTCTACGAAGATCTTTTATCGGCCAGACCGCATAACAACATACGTTGTTCCCTTTGTCATCGGTATGTTACTTGCCCGAGATTCGATCGTCGGTATCCTATACCTAGTTCAATCTCGTTACCGGCAAGTCTCTTTACTCGTTCTGTAATACATCATCCCGCAACTAACTCATTAGTTGCAATGCTTGCAAGGCTTAAGTGATGTGCATTACCGAGAGGGCCCAGAGATACCTCTCCGACGATCGGAGTGACAAATCCTAATCTCGAAATACGCCAACTCAACATGTACCTTTGGAGACACCTGTAGAGCTCCTTTATAATCACCCAGTTACGTTGTGACGTTTGGTAGCACACAAAGTGTTCCTCTGGCAAACGGGAGTTGCATAATCTCATAGTCATAGGAGCATGTATAAGTCATGAAGAAAGCAATAGCAACATACTAAACAATCGGGTGCTAAGCTAATGGAATGGGTCATGTCAATCAGATCATTCAACTAATGATGTGATCCCGTTAATCAAATAACAACTCTTTGTCCATGGTTACGAAACATAACCATCTTTGATTAACGAGCTAGTCAAGTAGAGGCATACTAGTGACACTCTGTTTGTCTATGTATTCACACATGTATTATGTTTCTGGTTAATACAATTCTAGCATGAATAATAAACTTTTATCATGATATAAGGAAATAAATAATAACTTTATTATTGCCTCTAGGGCATATTTCCTTCAATAGAATGTGGTAGGTAGCGCGACATAGCAAAAGAGCGAACAACTAGCAAGCAAAGATAGAAGTGATTTCGAGGGTATGGTCATCTTGCCTGCAAAGTTCTCAGAGTTGTCGAAAGCTTGATCCTCGTTAGTGTACTAAACAGGTTCCTCGATCACGCACTCGTCTCCCAGCTCTACCCAAAGCAAGAACACAAACAAAGGACCAACAATCAATCACAGTGCAATGCACAAGCAACATGATGCAAAACATGGCATGATATGCAAGACATAATATGCAATGCATATGCGTGCTTCGGAAGGGAAAGAGTGATCAAGGAATCAACTTGGTAAACCAAGTATGCCGCTGGAAAGATGAGATGATTTCGGTCGAAATCGATATAAAGATCACCGGAAACGGATGCACGGTTTGCAAATGGCAAGCAAAACAAGAATGTCACAATTCTGCGATTAACAGCACGATGCCATTTAGAATGCAACAAGAAACTAAGCTACTGCACCCCAACATAATAACAAAATATATTACAGTGATGTACACAAGATGCTTGACAAAGCATGAACACAGAGCTACGGCTAAATCACACATGAGCAGGTTCATACAAGAATGACAAAAGTGCAAAAGATATCAGCTTCACAGACTTAGTGATAATACTAACATGCCAGAAATAACATCAGGAAGCCATGTTTAGAGCTAGCAAACAACATGCTATAGGAACATATCATAGCAAACAAAGGCATGGCATAAATCTACGGAACGCATAGAACAAAAGTCCCTTACTGATTATGAGCCAAAAAGGCACAGAAGATATGATGGCACCCATGTAAACATAGCAAGTTTTATTAACAATTTCAGACTTAGCAGAAAACCGAGCATAGCATAAACAGAATTATGAAGGCATCTTTGCGAGCTCAAATCAGTCACCACAAAGCATTTCATGACAAAACAAGCATAGCAACATCAAGATGACATGTTCATGAAGACAACAATGCCAAGAGCAAGTTCATAGCATGCATGGATCACTAGCAACCACCATGGCAAAATTGATTAACATGTTAACATTCTGCCAGGAACATTTTATAGCAAAAGTAGAGCAAGAACAAGACATGCTAGGGCACTCCATAATTGTAAACAGGGGAATGAATGGATAGAGCATAACCACATGTGCAAAACATCCTTAATTAAGTCTCTCAAAAAAAGCATGGATATCACTGTAGCATCAAGTTTACATGGCATCAAAATAACAGCAGGAAAAGGACTTAGCAAAATTCTAAGTTCCTGAAAACAGCAATATCACGAAGCCTAGTTTGCATGCTTGTGCTAGTCACCACATTGATCACAAAAATGCAAGACAAGCACCTCTGTAAATATGGCATGTTGCATATCAAAACACATGTAGAGCTCATGCTCATATGATGCACACATCAGATGTGACAAAAATGATAAATCACCATAAACTGATAAGTAGCAGCAGTAAACATTTTATAGCACTCTTGCATCAATGACTAGGGCATCAAAATGAACTCAAGCAAGCATACCACAATGGAATGAAATGAAGAGCGTCTCACAATGAACATTTTGATATATCATATGCATGAAATGGAGCTACGGTCACTGAGATACGACGTGTCAAAGGTAGCATCAAAATAACAGAGGGTTTCGGGACTTAGAGAAAATCAACCTCCGGAAGAAGTCAACGCGGGACGGAGATATCCCGGGACGGAGTGGATCTGGGACGGAGGGCCGTGTTTGGATCGGTGGATGACTCGAACCCTGGACGGAGGGGCGCCGACGCGGGGTTGAAGAAAGCCTCACCGGAGCTGCACGCCGGCGAGCTCGGCGAGACGTCAAGGACGTCGGGAACGGCACGGGAGAGGCGGATCTGCTGGATGGGAGGCCGGATCCGGGTGAGGGCGGTGAAGGACGACGAGATCCAGGCGTCCGGAGCTCGCCGGAGGTTCATGGCGGCGGCGGCGAGGTCCTGGGGGCCGGCGAGCTCAGCACGGGGCGCGCGAAGGGCGGCGGGGCTCGGGCGAGGAAGCGGGAGGCAGCGGTGCGCGCGGCGATGTGGGGGTGGCGGCCGGAGTGGCGGCGGGGAGCGGCGGAGCGCCACGGGGCGCGCGGCAGCGGAGTGCTCCGGCGAGCGCGCGGGCCCGGGCGGCGGCGGCAGATGGGCCCCGCGGGCCTGCTTCGGGTCCGGCGGGCTGGCGGCGGAGGGAGCGGGGCGCCGAGACGCGTGGCAACGCCCGATTGGACGAGGGTGGCGGCGGGCAGACGTGTCGCGCTCCCATTGGTTGGGGCGACGTGGCCGGAGGTGCGGACATGTCCAGCGCGGCGTGGACACGTCCGGATGCGCGTAGGAGGTGGAATCTAGGGTTTCTTCTGCGCGAGAATTTTGAAGGGGAGCACCTATTTATAGGTAGGAGGAGGTAGGAGTGTCCAAATGAGGTGTAGTTTTCGCCCACACGATCGTGATCCAACGACGGAGGACATGGAAGTGGTTTAGATGGGTTATTGGGCCGTTTTGGAGGGGTACTGGGCTGCAACACAAAAGAGGCTTTTGCGGTTCCCCGGCTAACCGTTGGAGCATCAAATGGCCTCCAAATGGGATGAAATTTGACATGCGGTCTACCGTTGATGTACCAAGGCCACTTGGCAAATCCCTGTCCATTCCGAGAACATTTAATACCCGCTCACGAAAAGAGACAAGAGGGGTGCGCCAGTGCACGTGGGAGTGTCGGATTGCAAAACAGACAACGGGGAAAATGCTCGCATGCATGAGACGAACACGTATGCAAATGAGATGCACATGATATGAAATGCATGACATGGACAAAATGCAAAACGAAGACAAAAACCCAACCACGAAGGGAATCTCATAACTTAAAGCCGAAAATGGCAAGAGTCTGAGTTACAAATATGGCAAGTTACATCCGGGGTGTTACAACACTCCACCACTACGAAAGGATCTCGTCTCGAGATCTAGGATGGCACTAGATGGAAATGGAAGAGGAAGAGGAGAGGTAAAACTAAGTTTCTTCTTTGACAAACGAGTGAAACCAATGAATCTTGAAAGGTTGAACAACTTGAAAGAAAGAATACAACAAAGATGAACAAAGTTGAAAACACTGTTAGAAAAGAGGAACAAGGAACCTTACTAGAGCCTTGTAGGTTGAAAGACAAAAGAAAAAGGGGGTGCAATGGATAAGACGTACATGCAAGCACTCCGGTAGAAACGAGATGTACAAGGAACGATAAAGATCAATTACGACAACACTCCGGCTGGAAATGGAAGGTAAAGAATATGGATTTGGCAAAAATGAAAGCACTTGGATGAGACTTTGGTTAGAAGAGGAATGATAGACACAACATTTCGGTTAAAAAACAAGATAGAGAAGGAATAAGAATGATATAATTGTTGGAAATATGCCCTAGAGGCAATAATAAAAGCATTATTATTATTATATTTCCTTGTTCATGATAATTGTCCTTTATTTATGCTATAATTGTGTTATCCAGAAATCGTAATACATGTGTGAATAATAGACACCAACATGTCCCTAGTAAGCCTCTAGTTGACTAGCTCGTTGATCAACAGATAGTCATGGTTTCCTGACTATGGACATTAGATGTCATTGATAACGAGATCACATCATTAGGAGAATGATGTGATGGACAAGACCCAATCCTAAACATAGCACAAGATCGTATAGTTCGTTTGCTAGAGTTTTTCCAATGTCAAGTATCCTTTCCTTAGACCATGAGATCGTGTAACTCCCGGATACCGTAGGAGTGCTTTGGGTGTACCAAACGTCACAACGTAACTGGGTGACTATAAAGGTATACTACCGGTATCTCCGAAAGTGTCTGTTGGGTTGACACGGATCAAGACTGGGATTTGTCACTCCATATGACGGAGAGGTATCACTGGGCCCACTCGGTAATGCATCATCATAATGAGCTCAAAGTGACCAAGTGTCTGGTCACGGGATCATGCATTATGGTACGAGTAAAGTGACTTGCCGGTAACGAGATCGAACGAGGTATTGGGATACCGACGATCGGATCTCGGGCAAGTAACATACCGATTGACAAAGGGAATTGTATACGGGGTTGCTTGAATCCTCGACATTGTGGTTCATCCGATGAGATCATCGAGGAGCATGTGGGAGCCAACATGGGTATCCAGATCCCGCTGTTGGTTATTGGCCGGAGAGTCGTCTCGGTCATGTCTACATGTCTCCCGAACCCGTAGGGTCTACACACTTAAGGTTCGGTGACGCTAGGGTTGTAGGGATATGTATATGTAGTAACCCGAATGTTGTTCGGAGTCCCGGATGAGATCCCGGACGTCACGAGGAGTTCCAGAATGGTCCGGAGGTAAAGAATTATATATAGGAAGTGCTATTTCGGCCATCGGGACAAGTTTCGGGGTCACCGGTATTGTACCGGGACCACCGGAAGGGTCCCGGGGGTCCACCGGGTGGGGCCACCTATCCCGGGGGGCCACATGGGCTGTAGGGGTGTGCGCCTTGGCCTGCATGGGCCAAGGGCACCAGCCCCAATAGGCCCATGCGCCTAGGGTTAAGGAAGGGAAGAGTCCCAAAGGGGGAAGGCACCTCCTAGGTGCCTTGGGGAGGAGGGATTCCTCCCTTGGCCGCCGCCCCCTAGGAGATTGGATCTCCTAGGGCCGCCCCCCCTTGGCCCTCCTATATATAGTGGGGAGATGGAGGAATTCTCACCCCACACCTTTGGTGCCTCCTTCTCCCTCTCCAACACATCCTCCTCCTCCATAGTGCTTGGCGAAGCCCTGCCGGAGTACTGCAGCTCCACCACCACCACGCCGTCGTGCTGCTGCTGGAGCCATCTTCCTCAACCTCTCCTTCCTCCTTGATGGATCAAGAAGAAGGAGACGTCACGCTGACCGTACGTGTGTTGAACGCGGAGGTGCCGTCCGTTCGGCGCTAGGATCTCTGGTGATTTGGATCACGTCGAGTACGACTTCCTCATCCCCGTTCTTTGAACGCTTCCGCGCGTGATCTACAAAGGTATGTAGATTCAATCCAATTACTCGTTGCTAGATGAACTCATAGATGGATCTTGGTGAAACCGTAGGAAATTTTTTGTTTTCTGCAACGTTACCCAACAGTGGCATCATGAGCTAGGTCTATGCGTAGTTCTCTTGCACGAGTAGAACACAATTTGTTGTGGGCGTTGATGTTGTCAACTTTCTTGCCGCTACTAGTCTTATCTTGCTTCAACGGTATTGTGGGATGAAGCGGCCCGGACCAACCTTACACGTACGCTTACGTGAGACCGGTTCCACCGACTAACATGCACTAGTTGCATAAGGTGGCTGGCGGGTGTCTGTCTCTCCCACTTTAGTTGGAGCGGATTCGATGAAAAGGGTCCTTATGAAGGGTAAATAGAAGTTGACAAATCACGTTGTGGCTTTCACGTAGGTAAGAAAACGTTCTTGCTACAACCCTATTTCACCCACGTAAAACTTGCAACAACAATTAGAAGACGTCTAACTTGTTTTTGCAGCAAGTGCTTTGTGATATGTTATGGCCAAAGTTGTGATGAATGATATATATGTGATGTATGAGATGTTCATGCTATTGTAATAGGAATCACGACTTGCATGTCGATGAGTATGACAACCGGCAGGAGCCATAGGAGTTGTCTTTATTTTTTGTATGACCTGCGTGTCATTGAGAAACGCCATGTAAATTACTTTACTTTATTGCTAAACGCGTTAGCCATAGTAGTAGAAGTAATAGTTGGTGAGCAACTTCATGGAGACACGATGATGGAGATCATGATGATGGAGATCATGGTGTCATGCCGGTGACAAGATGATCATGGAGCCCCAAGATGGAGATCAAAGGAGCTATGTGATATTGGCCATATCATGTCACTGTTATTATTTGATTGCATGTGATGTTTATCATGTTTTGCATCTTGTTTACTTAGAACGACGGTAGTAAATAAGATGATCCCTCATAATAATTTCAAGAAAGTGTTCCCCCTAACTGTGCACCGTTGCGACAGTACGTTGTTTCGAAGCACCGCGTGATGATCGGGTGTTAGATTCTAATGTTCACATACAACGGGTGTAAGACAGATTTACACATGCAAACACTTAGGTTGACTTGACGAGCCTAGCATGTACAGACATGGCCTCGGAACACAGAAGACCGAAAGGTCGAGCATGAGTCGTATAGAAGATACGATCAACATGAAGATGTTCACCGATGTTGACTAGTCCGTCTCACGTGATGATCGGACACGGCCTAGTTAACTCGGATCATGTTATACTTAGATTACTAGAGGGATGTCTATCTAAGTGGGAGTTCATTGTATAATTTGATTAGATGAACTTAATTATCATGAACTTAGTCTAAAATCTTTACAATATGTCTTGTAGATCAAATGGCCAATGTAGTCCTCAACTTCAACGCGTTCCTAGAGAAAACCAAGCTGAAAGACGATGGCAACAACTATACGGACTGGGTCCGGAACCTGAGGATCATCCTCATAGCTGCCAAGAAAGATTATGTCCTACAAGCACCGCTAGGTGACGCACCCGTCACACAGAACCAAGACGTTATGAACGCTTGGCAGACACGTGTTGATGACTACTCCCTCGTTCAGTGCGGCATGCTTTACAGCTTAGAGCCGGGGCTCCAAAAGCGTTTTGAGAGACATGGAGCATATGAGATGTTCGAAGAGCTGAAAATGGTTTTTCAAGCTCATGCCCGGGTCGAGAGATATGATGTCTCCGACAAATTCTTCAGCTGTAAGATGGAGGAAAACAGTTCTGTCAGTGAGCACATACTCACTATGTCTGGGTTACATAACCGCTTGACTCAGCTGGGAGTTAATCTCCCGGATGACGCGGTCATTGACAGAATCCTCCAGTCGCTTCCACTGAGCTACAAGAGCTTTGTGATGAACTTCAATATGCAGGGGATGGAAAAGACCATTCCCGAATTATTTGCAATGCTGAAATCAGCAGAGGTAGAAGTCAAAAAGGAACATCAAGTGTTGATGGTGAATAAAACCACTAAGTTCAAGAAAGGCAAGGGTAAGAAGAACTTCAAGAAGGACGGCAAGGGAGTTGCCGTGCCCGGTAAGCAAGCTGCCGGGGAGAATCCAAAGAATGGACCCAAGCCCGAGACGGAGTGCTTTTATTGCAAGGGAAGTGGTCACTGGAAGCGGAACTGCCCCAAGTACTTAGCGGACAAGAAGGCCGGCAAAACGAAAGGTATATGTGATATACATGTAATTGATGTGTACCTTACCAGTATTCGTAGTAGCTCCTGGGTATTTGATACCGGTACGGTTGCTCACATTTGTAACTCAAAACAGGAGCTGCGGAATAAGCGGAGACTGGCGAAGGACAAGGTGACGATGCGAGTCGGGAATGGTTCCAAGGTCAATGTGATCGCCGTCGGCACGCTACCTCTACATTTACCTTCGGGATTAGTTTTAAACCTTAATAATTGTTATTTAGTGCCAGCTTTGAGCATGAACATTGTATCAGGATCTCGTTTAATTCGAGATGGCTACTCATTTAAATCCGAGAATAATGGTTGTTCTATTTATATGAGAGATATGTTTTATGGTCATGCTCCGATGGTGAATGGTTTATTCTTAATGAATCTCGAGCGTAATTCTACACATGTTCATAGTGTGAGTACCAAAAGATGTAAGATTGATAATGATAGTCCCACATACTTGTGGCACTGCCGCCTTGGTCACATAGGTGTCAAACGCATGAAGAAGCTCCATGCTGATGGACTTTTAGAGTCTCTTGATTACGAATAATTTGACACGTGCGAACCATGCCTCATGGGTAAAATGACCAAGACTCCGTTCTTAGGAACAATGGAGCGAGCAACCAACTTATTGGAAATCATACATACTGATGTGTGCGGTCCAATGAGTGTTGAGGCTCGCGGTGGCTATCGTTATGTTCTCACGCTCACTGATGACTTGAGTAGATATGGGTATATGTATTTAATGAAACACAAGTCTGAGACCTTTGAAAAGTTCAAGGAATTTCAGAGTGAGGTTGAGAATCAACGTGACAGGAAAATCAAGTTCCTGCGATCAGATCGTGGAGGAGAATACTTGAGTCATGAGTTTGGCACACACTTAAGAAAATGTGGAATAGTTTCACAGCTCACGCCTCCTGGAACACCTCAGCATAATGGTGTGTCCGAACGTCGTAATCGCACTCTATTAGATATGGTGCGATCTATGATGTCTCTTGCCGATTTACCGCTATCTTTTTGGGGGTATGCTTTAGAGACTGCCGCATTCACTTTAAATAGGGCTCCGTCGAAATCCGTTGAGATGACACCGTATGAATTATGGTTTGGGAAGAAACCTAAGCTGTCGTTTCTAAAAGTTTGGGGATGCGATGCTTATGTCAAGAAACTTCAACCTGAAAAGCTCGAACCCCAGTCGGAAAAATGCGTCTTCATAGGATACCCTAAGGAAACTATTGGGTATACCTTCTACCTCAGATCCGAAGGCAAGATTTTTGTTGCCAAGAATGGATCCTTTCTAGAGAAGGAGTTTCTCTCGAAAGAAGTAAGTGGGAGGAAAGTAGACCTTGATGAAGTATTACCTCTTGAACCGGAAAATGGCGCAACTCAAGAAAATGTTCCTGAGGTGCCTGCACCGACTAGAGAGGAAGTTAATGATAATGATCAAGATACTTCTGATCAAGCTCCTACTGAAATTCGAAGGTCCACAAGGACACGTTCCGCACCAGAGTGGTACGGCAACCCTGTCTTGGAAATCATGTTGTTGGACAACAGTGAACCTTCGAACTATGAAGAAGCGATGGCGGGCCCGGATTCCGACAAATGGCTGGAAGCCATGAAATCCGAGATAGGATCCATGTATGAAAACGAAGTATGGACTTTGACTGACTTGCCTGTTGAGCGGCGAGCCATAGAAAATAAATGGATCTTTAAGAAGAAGACAGACGCGGATGCTAATGTGACCATCTATAAAGCTCGGCTTGTCGCTAAGGGTTATCGACAAGTTCAAGGGGTTGACTACGATGAGACTTTCTCACCGGTAGCGAAGCTAAAGTCCGTCCGAATCATGTTAGCTATTGCCGCATTCTACGATTATGAGATATGGCAAATGGACGTCAAAACGGCATTCCTTAATGGTTTCCTTAAGGAAGAATTGTATATGATGCAGCTGGAAGGTTTTGTCGATCCTAAGAATGCTGACAAGGTGTGCAAGCTCCAACGCTCGATTTATGGGCTGGTGCAAGCATCTCGGAGTTGGAACATTCGCTTTGATGAGATGATCAAAGCGTTTGGGTTTACGCAGACTTATGGAGAAGCCTGTGTTTACAAGAAAGTGAGTGGGAGCTCTGTAGCATTTCTCATATTATATGTAGATGACATACTTTTGATGGGAAATGATATAGAACTCTTGGACAGCATTAAGGCCTACTTGAATAAGATTTTTTCAATGAAGGACCTTGGAGAAGCTGCTTATATATTAGGCATCAAGATCTATAGAGACAGATCAAGACGCCTCATAGGTCTTTCACAAAGCACATACCTTGATAAGATATTGAAGAAGTTCAATATGGATCAGTCTAAGAAGGGGTTCTTGCCTGTGTTGCAAGGTGTGAAATTGAGCTCAGCTCAATGTCCGACCACGGCAGAAGATATAGAAGAGATGAGTGTCATCCCCTATGCCTCAGCCATAGGTTCTATTATGTATGCCATGCTGTGTACCAGACCTGATGTAAACCTTGCCGTAAGTTTGGTAGGTAGGTACCAAAGTAATCCCGGCAAGGAACACTGGACAGCGGTCAAGAATATCCTGAAGTACCTGAAAAGGACTAAGGAAATGTTTCTCGTCTATGGAGGTGACGAAGAGCTCGTCGTAAAGGGTTACGTCGATGCTAGCTTCGACACAGATCTGGATGACTCAAAGTCACAAACCGGATACGTGTATATTTTGAATGGTGGGGCAGTAAGCTGGTGCAGTTGCAAGCAGAGCGTCGTGGCGGGATCTACATGTGAAGCGGAGTACATGGCCGCCTCGGAGGCAGCGCATGAAGCAATTTGGGTGAAGGAGTTCATCACTGACCTAGGAGTCATACCCAATGCGTCGGGGCCGATCAAGCTCTTCTGTGACAACACTGGAGCTATTGCACTTGCCAAGGAGCCCAGGTTTCACAAGAAGACAAGGCACATCAAGCGTCGCTTCAACTCCATTCGTGAAAATGTTCAAGATGGAGACATAGATATTTGTAAAGTACATACGGACCTGAATATAGCAGATCCGTTGACTAAACCTCTCCCTAGAGCAAAACACGATCAACACCAGAATTCCATGGGTGTTCGATTCATCACAATGTAACTAGATTATTGACTCTAGTGCAAGTGGGAGACTGTTGGAAATATGCCCTAGAGGCAATAATAAAAGCATTATTATTATATTCCTTGTTCATGATACTTGTCCTTTATTCATGCTATAATTGTGTTATCCGGAAATCGTAATACATGTGTGAATAATAGACACCAACATGTCCCTAGTAAGCCTCTAGTTGACTAGCTCGTTGATCAACAGATAGTCATGGTTTCCTGACTATGGACATTAGATGTCATTGATAACGAGATCACATCATTAGGAGAATGATGTGATGGACAAGACCCAATCCTAAACATAGCACAAGATCATATAGTTTGTTTGCTAGAGTTTTTCCAATGCCAAGTATCCTTTCCTTAGACCATGAGATCGTGTAACTCCCGGATACCGTAGGAGTGCTTTGGGTGTACCAAACGTCACAACATAACTGGGTGACTATAAAGGTATACTACGGGTATCTCCGAAAGTGTCTGTTGGGTTGACACAGATCAAGACTGGGATTTGTCACTCCATATGACGGAGAGGTATCACTGGGCCCACTCGGTAATGCATCATCATAATGAGCTCAAAGTGACCAAGTGTCTGGTCACGGGATCATGCATTATGGTACGAGTAAAGTGACTTGCCGGTAACGAGATCGAACGAGGTATTGGGATACCGACGATCGGATCTCGGGCAAGTAACATACCGATTGACAAAGGGAACTGTATATGGGGTTGCTTGAATCCTCGACATCGTGGTTCATCCGATGAGATCATCGAGGAGCATGTGGGAGCCAACATGGGTATCCAGATCCCGCTGTTGGTTATTGGCCAGAGAGTCGTCTCGGTCATGTCTACATGTCTCCCGAACCCGTAGGGTCTACACACGTAAGGTTCGGTGACGCTAGGGTTGTAGGGATATGTATATGCAGTAACCCGAATGTTGTTCGGAGTCCCGGATGAGATCCCGGATGTCACGAGGAGTTCCGGAATGGTCTGGAGGTAAAGAATTATATATAGGAAGTGCTATTTCGGCCATCGGGACAAGTTTCGGGGTCATCGGTATTGTACCGGGACCACCGGAAGGGTCCCGGGGGTCCACCGGGTGGGGCCACCTATCCCGGGGGGCCACATGGGCTGTAGGGGTGTGCGCCTTGGCCTGCATGGGCCAAGGGCACCAGCCCCAATAGGCCCATGCGCCTAGGGTTAAGGAAGGCAAGAGTCCCAAAGGGGGAAGGCACCTCCTAGGTGCCTTGGGGAGGAGGGATTCCTCCCTTGGCCGCCGCACCCCTAGGAGATTGGATCTCCTAGGGCCGGCGCCCCCCCTTGGCCCTCCTATATATAGTGGGGAGATGGAGGACTTCTCACCCCACGCCTTTGGTGCCTCCTTCTCCCTCTCCAACACATCCTCCTCCTCCATAGTGCTTGGCGAAGCCCTGCCGGAGTACTGCAGCTCCACCACCACCACGCCGTCGTGCTGCTGCTGGAGCCATCTTCCTCAACCTCTCCTTCCTCCTTGCTGGATCAAGAAGAAGGATATGTCACGCTGACCGTATGTGTGTTGAACGCGGAGGTGCCGTCCGTTCGGCGCTAGGATCTCCGGTGATTTGGATCACGTCGAGTACGACTTCCTCATCCCTGTTCTTTGAACGCTTCCGCACGTGATCTACAAAGGTATGTAGATGCAATCGAATTACTCGTTGCTAGATGAACTCATAGATGGATCTTGGTGAAACCGTAGGAAATTTTTTGTTTTCTGCAACGTTACCCAACAATAATTTGGGCAACACTCCGACTGTAAATGGAAGGAATAGAACATGATCTTGACAAAACAAGATGATGGGTTGAAGAGAGCAACATCACAATGCCTCTGGAAGGAAGAATAGAAGATATATTATTGGAATAACAAAATGGATAAGAAAATGACAACTTCTGCCACAAATGAGTTGGAAAGCACCCTTCCAAGAAGGTTAAAACGGAGTTGTTGGAAAACCAACAACGAAACGAAAAAACTTATAGTGGGCTTATGGAAAACATCTCAAAACTGAGGTGAAATTCTGCCACTAACGAAAACAATAGATTGGATTGATATGAACAAGGAGACGAGAAATTTATTTCACCGGGAGGATAAATGAAGAACTTGGGTCATTTATAAGCACCACAATAGCAACATTCCTTAGGGAAGTCTTTAGGTGAAATATAACCCAAGATAACTCCAAAGAAGAGATTGATGGATAGCAAAGGATCTCATGAACGAATTGAAAATGAAGGGTTTAAAATATGTCATTACGGACAACTTGTGAATCATGAAACACGAAGGGAAATTGTCAAGAAAGACATAACACCACCTGAAAAAGATAAGATAGAAAGAATTGCACTTCGGAATGCAAGATGAAGAATACTTGAGCTCCTTTGAAAAGAATCTCAATGAACACTTCGAGAAGGAATTAAATCCTTGATGAGCCGTCATGTAGAGCCTCCCTGAAGAACTCCAGTAATAAAAAGGACAACGAAAAGAAAGAGAAGTTTAAAACACAAGGTGAAGCCTTGTGATGATTTAGATGGAGCTTCACGACGAGATAATGCGGAAGACCTGGAACTCCGAGAAAGAAAGATGAACAAATGAAATCAAGAATTTGACGAGCCTCTAGAATAAGGAGTTGAATATACTCGATGAAACAAGAATAAGATTTACATTATGATTATCCTTCATCAATTAAATTGATGGCACACAATGGATTTGGCATACTACTCATTCTCATTGGAAAGGATTGCGGAAAGATATAGCGCAAACTTGAGAAGGTCTTCGACGAACCACCGGTAGGATTGAAACAACGAATAAATTGATATGATAACCAAGGAAGAGAACTCTTGAACGAACCACCGAAAGAATTGAAACGATCAAAGGAAAGATAGCGAACACCGAGAAGAATTAGCAAATGAACGAAGATGCTTGAGAGAATTTAGATACAAGTGAATGAAGAGATCCCGAGCTGATTAGAGAAATTTGAATGATGCACCGGTAAGATTTGGGGAACAATAGCTGAAAGCTGAGAATGAATAAATCTTTTGAAATGATGGTCTTCGGAGAATCAAACTGAAAAGACTCCTGAATTGCTCCAGATGGTTGAAAAGAATTCTCACATTCGAAAACAATTATGAGAGGAAAGCATCAAGCTAGAACTACGCATCTTTGGAAGAACAGGTGAGGATTTAAGAGGAACTCCTCTTCGGTCTTCAAAATCTAAGAATGACGACGAGAAACACCCCCATGAATTGTTGAGGCACTCCGGAATGAAGAATGGAAAGGTTGAACCAACGACGAAAAGGATTTGAGAGATCTTAGAGAAAGACATATGACTGAAGAAAATTCATACTTACGTCATACTTTGAAAGGAATTCAAAATAACTCTGGAAAATTAGAAGAGTCAGGTAAGATCCTGGGAAAAAAACCTGTGGGTTAGGGCCCACTCAAAAGAAACACTGTTGAACGATTACTTGAATGGGAGATTGCACCAGTTGAATTAAATGGCTTGAATGAGATAACAACCTCGAAATAGCTTGAACAGATTAGGAGTGAAAAACACGAATCTCCTGAGATACCTTCAGTACTCCAGAACAAATGAATGGCGAGAAGTGGATGATTAAGAGGTGCACCGGCATACAAAAGCACTTGAAACGAGGAAGGGAATATGATCAACACGGAAAACTTGACTTGAGTTCACCGGAGAAGAAAGAGAACAAAGAATGATGAACTAGTAGAACATCTTCATGAGAACCACCAGGTAAGAACATTGACGGAAAGAATGGAAAGACTTCACATCAATAAGATGGATACTTGATTAAGAAATCTTAGTCCTTGAAGGAAAAAGGGTGGGAGGGTGGGTAAAACAAATGCAACTTGAGACGGATGAAACAAACACCGTTGAGAAGACTTAGAATTGATCTCGCGAATGTTGGAATGATTGGATCCACTTGAAGAGAAACACGCTGGTTGAAAAGGATTGACATGACAGTCTCGATTATCATGAAGGATTAGTATTCACATAGAAATATGAGAATACCACTTAGGAAATGTATGGAATCAAGACTTGACATTGAAGCAACTTGAATACCACAACTCAAAAACAAAAAAAGGATTTGGCTTGCAGAATAAGCTGGAAACAAACATATGATAGATCCCATATCTTATCATGTGTCTGTTGGAAAGGTTATTCTAGGAGCTACTTGAATTCCCAACTATAAAACTCCCAAAACTTTCTGGTTATGCAATTAGGTGTTGGGGATACAGGGGAAGCATACTATCTCACCCAAACTAACAATTCCTACATCTAGTTGTATCCATCCTTCAACACATAACCAAGAAACCTTCGGAAATCATTTACCTCAACCTTCGAAAAGCATCCATTATATGAGCTATGGCAATACTCCCTAACTCCAGCCCCAGTACTGGGTGGCGTCGAGGTTATCTCACCAACAACTGCATAAAAGAGATTTTCGATGCCGGTGAAACTCAGGTATTCCAGAACTGCAACGATAAAATTGTGACGACAACACCTCGGAGCTCAACTCCCCGGGACACTACCACAACCCCTAAATGTCAGGAGGCACCAAGAACAATGTTCTCGTCACAAAACCATCGGAACGATTCCAAGATACCCGCATGATCCTAAATTTTTTTGTCGTGAAATTTGAGGAGAGAAGAGTCAAAACTTCTACGCCAGGAGGCCTCACCAGAGCGACGAAGGGACTAAGGAGTAAAAAAAATCCTACTCTCCGATATATATAATCCTAAGACTCAACATTTTGTTCTAGACTCAACAATGTTAGCGATTCGATCAAGCAGGGGGCTCCTAAGTCGGGGAAGGCTCTGATTACCAACTTGTAACATCCACAATGCGGCTATATCTCCCACATGTCGGGGCACGACTTAGAGGCATAGCCGCATGGTAGGCATGTCGCAAGAGGGGTAATCTTTACACATCCCATGTACTGAATAAGAAAGGGATAAAGAGTTGGCTTACAATCGCCACTTCACACAATACATAAATAATCCATACATCATCCAAGGTACAACCAAAGGTCTGACTACGGAACCAAAATAAAGAAAGACAACCCCAAATGCTAGATCCCTGATCGTCCCAACTGGGCTCCACTATTGATCATCAGGAAAGGAAAAATAATAGCGACCCAAGTCTTCATCGAAATCGCACTTGAGTTTGGTAGCGTCACCTGCACTAGCATCATCGACACCTGCAACTATTTGGAAGTAACCGTGAGTCACGAGGACTCAGCAATCTCACACCCGCGAGATCAAGACTATTTAAGCTTAAGGGTAGGAAAGGGGTAGTGAGGTGGAGCTGCAGCAAGCACTAGCAATATGGTGGCTAACATACGCAAATGAGAGCGAGAAGAGAAGCAACGCATGGTCGAGAAGCTAAAAGTGATCAAGAAGTGATCCTGAAGCAACTTATGTTCAAGCATAACACAAGACCATGTTCTCTTCCCGGACTCCACCGAAAAGAGACCATCACGGCTACACACGCGGTCGATTCATTTTAATTAAGTTAAGTGTCAAGTTCTCTACAACCAGATATTAACACATTCCCATCTTCCCATAACCGCGGGCACAGCTCTCGAAAGTTTATACCCTGCAGGGGTGTCCCAACTTAGCCCATCACAAGCTCTCACGGTCAACGAAGGATATTCCTTCTCCCGGGAAGACCCGATCAGTCTCGGAATCCCGATTACAAGACATCTCGACAATGGTAAAACAAGACCAGGAAAGCCGCCCGATGTGCCGACAAATCTCGATAGGAGTCGCACGTATATCGTTCTCAGGGCACACCGGATAGGTCAAGCTACGAGTAAAACCAACCCTCAAGTTGCCCTGAGGTGGCCCCGCAGGCTGTCCATTTCGGACCAACAGTCAGAGGAGCACTGGCCGGGGGGTTTAAAATAAAGATGACCCTTGAGTCTGCATAACCCAAGAGAAAGGTATATGGTGGTAGGTAGGCAAATGGTAAAACCAAGGTTGGGCCTTGCTGGAGGAGTTTTATTCAAAGCAAACTGTCAATGGTTTCCCATAACACCCAACCGCGTAAGGAACGCAAAATCAAGGAAGATAACACCGGTATGACGGAAACTAGGGCGGCAAGAGTGGAACAAAACACCAGGCATAAGGCCGAGCCTTCCACCCTTTACCAAGTATATAGATGCATTAAAGTAAATAAGATATAATAATGAGAAACCAACAATATCCATGTTCCAACATGGAACCAACTTCATCTTCACCTGCAACTAGCAACGCTATAAGAGGGGCTGAGCAAAAGCGGTAGCATAGCCAAACAACGGTTTGCTAGGAAGGTGGGTTAGAGGCTTGACATGGCAATATGGGAGGCATGATATAGCAAGTGGTAGGTAGCGCGGCATAGCAAAAGAGCGAACAACTAGCAAGCAAAGATAGAAGTGATTTCGAGGGTATGGTCATCTTGCCTGCAAAGTTCTCAGAGTTGTCAAAAGCTTGATCCTCGTTAGCGTACTCAACAGGTTCCTCGATCATGTACTCATCTCCCGGCTCTACCCAAAGCAAGAACACAAGCAAAGGACCAATAATCAATCACGGTGCAATGCACAAGCAACATGATGCAAAACATGGCATGATATGCAAGACATAATATGCAATGCATATGCATGCTTCGGAAGGGAAAGAATGATCAAGGCATCAACTTGGCAAACCAAGTATGCCGCTGGAAATATGAGATGATTTCGGTCGAAATCGATATAAAGATCATCGGAAACGGATGAACGGTTTGCAAATGGCAAGCAAAACAAGAATGACACAATTCTGCGGTTAACAGCATGATGCCACTTAGAATGCAACTAGAAACTAAGCTACTGCACCCCAACATAACAAAAACATATATGACACTGATGTACACAATATGCTTGACAAAACATGAACACTGAGCTACGGCTAAATCACACAAGAGGAGGTTCAAACAAGAATGGCAAAAGTGCAAAAGATATCAGCTTCACAGACTTAGTGATAATACTAACATGCCAGAAATAACATCAGGAAGCCATGTTTAGAGCTAGCAAACAACATGCTACAGGAACATATCATAGCAAAAAAAAGGCATGGCATGAATCAACTGAGTGCATAGAACAAAATTCCCTTACTGATCATGAGCCATAAAGGCACATAAGATATGATGGCACCCATGTAAACATAACAAGTTTTATTAACAGTTTCAGAGTTGGCAGAAAAAAGAGCATGGCATAAACAGAATTACGAAGGCATCTTTGCGAGATCAAATCACTCATCACAAAGGATTTCATGAAAAAACAAGCATAGCAACAGCAAGATGACATGTTCATAAAGCTAACCATGGCAAGAGGAAGTACATAGCATGCATGGATCACTAGCAACCACCATGGCAAAATTGATTAACATGTTAATATTCTGCCAGGAACATTTTATAGCAAAAGTAGAGCAAGAACAAGACATGCTAGGGCACTCCATAATTGCAAACAGGGGCATTGATGGATAGAGAATAACCACATGTTCAAAACATCCTTACTTAAGTATCTCAAAACAAGCATGGATATCACTGTAGCATCAAGTTTACATGGCACCAAAATAATAGCAGGAAAAGGACTTGGCAAAATCCTATGTCCCTGAAACCATCAATATCATGAAGCCTAGTTTGCATGCTTGTGCTAGTCACCACATTGATAAAAAAAATGCAAGACAAGCACCTCTGTATAGATGGCATGTTGCAGATCAAAACACATGTAGAGCTCATGCTCATATGAAGCACACATCAAATGTGACAAAAATGACAAATCACCATAAACTGATAAGTAGTAGTAGTAAAAAATTTATAGCACTCTTGCATCAATGACTAGGGCATCAAGATGAACTCAAACAAGCATGCCACAATGGAATGAAATGAGGAGCATCTCACAATGAACATTTTTATATATCATATGCATGAAACGGAGCTACGGTCACCGAGATACGACCTGTCAAAGGTAGCATCAAAATAACAGAGGGTTTCGGAACTTAGAGAAAATCAACCTCCGGAAGAGGTCAACGCGGGACGAAGATATCCCGGGACGGAGTGGATCCGGGACGGAGCTGCACGCCGGCGAGCTCGGCGAGACGTCGATGACGTCGGGAACGGCACGGGAGAGGCGGATCTGCTGGAGGGGAGGCCGGATCCGGGTGAGGGCGGTGAAGGACGATGAGATCCGGGCGTCCGGAGCTCGCCGGAGGTTCATGGCGGCGGCGGCGAGGTCCTAGGGATCGGCGAGCTCGGCGCGGGGTGCGCGAAGGGCGGCGGGGCTCGGGCGAGGAAGCGGGAGGCAGCGGCGCGTGCGGCGATGTGGAAGTGGCAGCGCTGGGCGGCGGTCGCGCGGCGCTGTGGAGGTGGCGGCGGAGCGCCGCGGGGCGCGCGGCGGCGGAGCGCTCCGGCGAGCGCTCGCGGGCGAGGCGCGGCGGCGCGCGCTGGCCCGGGCGGCGTCGGTGAATGGGCCCCGCGGGCCTGCTTCGGGTCCGACGGGCTGGCGGCGGAGGGAGCGGGGCGCCAAGACGCGTGGCAACACCCGATTGGACAAGGGCGGCTGCGGGCACACGTGTTGCCCTCCCATTGGTCGGGGCGACGTGGCCGAAGGTGTGGACATGTCCGGCGCGGCGCGGACGCGTCCGGATGCGCGGAGGAGGTGGGATCTAGGGTTTCATCTGCGCGAGAATTTTGAAGGGGAGTACCTATTTATAGGTAGGAGGAGGTAGGTGTGTCCAAATGAGGTGTAGTTTTCGCCCACATGATCGTGATCCGACAACGGAGGACATGGAAGTGGTTTAGATGGGTTATTGGGCTGTTTTGGAGGGGTGTTGGGCTGCAACACAAAAGAGGCTTTTGCGGTTCCCTGGTTAACCATTGGAGCATCAAATGACCTCCAAATGGGACGAAATTTGACAGGTGGTCTACCGGTGATGTACTAAGGCTGCTTGGCAAATCTAGGTCCATTCCAAGAACGTTTAACACCTGCTCACAAAAAGAGACAAGAGAGGTGCGCCGGTGCACGTGGGAGTGACAGATTGCAAAACGGACAACGGGAAAAAAATGCTCGGATGCATGAGACGAACATATATGCAAATGAGATGCACATGATGACATGATATGAAATGCATGACATGAACAAAATGCAAAACAAAGACAAAAACCCAACCACGAAGGGAATCTCATAACTTAAAGTCGAAAATGGCAAGAGTCGGAGTTACAAATATGGCAAGTTACATCCGGGGTCTTACACGAGGGGTTCCCAGAACCCCCAGGGAGTTATCGGCCTTAATGGGCCATAAGGGAGTAGGAGAGGGCAGGCCACAAGGTGCCCCCCCAAGGCAGTCTGAATTGGACTAAGGGGAGGGGGCGCGGACCCCTCTTTCCTTTCCCTCTCCCTCTCCTTCCCTCCTTCCCCTTCTTGGAATAGGAAAGGGAATCCAACTAGGATTGGGAATCCTAGTTGGACTCCCCCCTTGGCGCGCCCTCCTTGGCCGCCGGCCTCCTCTTCCCCCTCCTTCATATCCGTGGCTAGGGGGCACCCCAAAGACACAACAGTTGTTCCTTAGCCCTGTGGAGTGCCCCCTCCACAGTTTACCACCTCGATCACATCACCAAAACCGTCGCCACGCCGTCGTGCTGACGGAACTCTCCCTCGACCCTCTACTGGATCAAGAGCTCGAGGGACGTCATCGTGCTGAACATGAAGGTGCCGTACGTTTGGTATTTGGATCGGATGGATCATGAAGACATTCAACTACATCAGCCGCATTACTAAACGCTTTCGCTTTCGGTCTACGAGGGTACGTGGACACACTCTTCCCTCTCGTTGCTATGCATCTCCTAGATAGATCTTGCGTGTTCATAGGATTTTTTTGAATTACTACGTTCTCCAACACCTATACAGTACTTGTAGCTCTTGTATGGCTCGGGATACGGCATACATAGCCGGTGCAAGCTCCTCAATCTGTGCCCCATATCTGATTTGATCTCATCAATGACCTGAATGTGCTAATTCATGTCACACCCTCGTTTGTCAACCCATGTAAGTAAACACATGGACAGTTGAGTGATGAGTATCCATATTACGTAGGAGTATTAGGGAGTAAATGTGTGACATGACAATATGAAGCGCTATGATACTGACTCCTCCCGACTCCTCCCGTGTCGCCCCTGCGCGGCGACCGAGGGGAGCCCTAGCGCCGCCGTGTCCTCGTCCCTCCCCGACCTCTCCTCCTTGCCGCCGCTGGGGCACGCCGCTGGGCAAAGCCCGGTCGGCGTCGGCGGCAGCGGGATCTCTTCTCCCATGACTCGCTGGATCTGGCGCGGGTGGATTGCGGCGGTTGTTGGTGGCACGCTGGAGGCGGGGCGCGCCGGCGCGGGCTTGGGGGTGACGGCAGGGCTCACGCTCGCGGCTTCCCCTGGTGTGTGTGGGAGTCCGCTCGGGGCGTGCGGTGGCGGCCCTCGGCAAGCAGTGGCGGGCGCTGGGCTCTCGGCGGCGCTCCGGCGTTTGTAGGCGGCGGCGGTCCTTGTGCGCCGTCGGCGGCTCCGTCTCTGACCCGGATGACGCGGGGGATGGCGGCGGCCCGGCGTGGCCGGCGATCTGGATGCGGTGCTGCCGGTGGCTCGCTGATCTGCCGGTGCTCCAAGGTTCTGCTTGGTGGTGCTGGTGGTGACGGCGGCCTGTGCAAGAGAGTTGGATCCCTTCGAACTGATCTGGGTGAAAACTTGCCTTCGGCGTCTGCTAAGGTCGGCGGTGGTGGCACTATCTACGTCGTTCCCTTCTTGAAGGCATCGCCGTGGAGAAGTTCAAGGCCACTCTCTGCTACCTCCGGGGGAAACCCTAGATCGGATGATCGGATGACCGCGATGCTCTGGTGTCATTCCTCCCTTGGGGGCATCATTCTTGGAGGTACACACATGATCGAGGGACTAGAGGACAGATTCTTTGGTGGAGCGGTGATTCATCCTACACACTGATGGCGATGGATCTTGACAGCATGGCGAAGTGCAGATTCAGAGTTCGCTATGGGAGGATGGACTCGCACAGAAGGACGACGCTGTCAGGCGTCGTGGTGGCATCAGTGGCAGAGAGACCTGGCACGATACATTCAACAGTACAGCTCTGAAGATGGATTGGCGGCAAGTGGCTGCGGCGGTCTCATACCCGGCAGACGTCCTGGTTGAGGAGTGCACTGGACTGGTAGGTACCCCATACCCGGCAGGCGTCCTGGTTGGGACCTCAGGTCTTAAATGTTTAGGTTTGGCTGCGATGTCTGTTTGGTATTAGGCCTAGACTATCTGCGCTCCTTCATCAATTGGATAGGTGTAGCGACAGTTGTTGCTTAGACGGTGGTTTTAGTTTTGCTGTTGTATGGCTTTGTAAGGTCTTGTGAGAATAATTAATAAAGTGGCCGTATGCATCGCCCAGATGCAGAGGCCGGGGGTCACCCTTCTTTTCTAAAAAAATTATGTCAGATAACCGGCTTGATTAGAGTACTCCTTCCCCTATTTAGCAAACACGGGGATGTGTTTCATGGATAGACGTGATGAGGAAAAAGAGTATTATCATATGGTTAGGGTTCAAGTTATAGATTTGGTATTGGTGGTCGCATTTTTCTAAATTTATTTCATGCCTTTTCGGCGATGTGCGATCAGTGGGAGGAAACATTTCCATCGACTATGAAGGCGTTTATGACGATTTCGTTAATCTTAAGATAATGTGCCGGCTCAGTCTCTTGGAGGTGCTCGTAGGAGTAGGGTGTGCACACGTGCGTTCATAAAGGGAGTGTATGTACATATGTATAAGCATCTGCATAATAAAAAAAGATATAAAAAGGATTTGTCTCTAGATGTGGCCTTGTTATTGCATACCTAATTGACTAAATCAAACATAGAAAATTAAAAAAAATATCCGTACAAATCTATGTGTAAAATCAATGACATAGGATTTAGATGCTCAATACTTAGGACACATCTAAGTATGGTTCAACGAACCATATAAAAAAGCTCGAAATGAGCCTCTAATTAGCGTACGAATAAGATGCTTTTGGAACTAGAAAAACCATGTAAAAACTACAAAAGTAATATAGCTATAAGTACAGAGACTTAAAAATGAACGAGCCTTTATTAGGATGTTCAATTGGGTTTCAACAGAGGCTTTCCACATCCTTTTGAACTCTCGTGTCGTATCCAGCAGGGTGTGTACAGAAATGACTCTATTATGAACCGGTCGATCGACATAACTTCATAATAACTTGTCGGGTATATGTAGCCTAGATCTTGAACCTTTGAGTCTTTCAAATGATAAGCTAGTGCCCTGTACAATGATACTTTTAGAAAGACAATCTTCTTATAGGGATAAAAAACCGAGGATGCCCACACATCCATGGTAAGAATTGCCAACCACATCTTTTTTGTCAAGAATATCATCATTTTTGGAGTCCCATTCATACTCTTCTTCCAATAGCTCCTCCTTGCATGATGAGTTCAATATAGATTTCTTTTGCATTAGAAATTCCATGTAGCCAGCATGTTCATTATGCTCCTTCTAATATTTGACACCCTCATCAAAGTTAATATCTTGCAAGATCCATGAGCCAAGTACATGTTCTTTATAATCTCGACATTGTAGTATAGATTTAAGACAAATGTTATGTTTTAGTACCCAATTCGTGTGGCCATGAGCTACCTCAAGGACCCAAACCATAAGAAGACATGCAGTATGAAGAGTTGCAAGGTACACCTGTCGTGGAATTATCATGGCAGATGTCCTAGCAGAAGGACTTAGTCATAGGGCCATCGCAACTAGGAAGCTTAAAGGGGTTAATCGGGACAAAGGACACGAGAGGTTTTATACTAGTTCAGCCCCTTACGATGAAGGTAAAAGCCTACGTCTATTTGTGTTTGTATTGCTGGGGTTTCGATCACCAAGAGGCTAATCCGCCGGCTTGGTTATCGATCTCTTGTTTCTTGCCCTAAGCCGCCACCGGGTCGTCCCCTTATATACACAGGTTGACGCCTGGTGGCCTACAAAGTCCCGATCGGCTCATAAATCGTGTCCGGCTCGGCGACTTATTTTACATGCCTTTCTTTACAAGTCTTTCCTTACATACGGCGGTTTACAATATTGGGCCTTAAGCCGCCTCTAGGCCTTTAGGCCTTCTCTAAGATTTGATAAACTATCATCTTGAATGTTTACTGGGCTTCCTTTGTAACCCGCCATTGGGGCTGACCCGGCCCCTCCTGGGCGGGTCATAACTAATAGCTATGTCCCCAACATTAGGCCCCAGGTTGACTTTGAACTTTGTTCTTTGTCAATCTTCAACACTTAGACAAAATCCATCTTCTTATCCTCGCAGAAGTTTTTGTAACCCGCCATGATGTCATCTCTTGAAAACAAAAAACTTTGATGATGTCATCCCTCAACGGATCTTCATTTTTAATGCCTCCCGAGAATCGAGGCGTCCGTTTAGTTGGATAATCATTATTGGGGTCTTCCTTGATTTTCGCGCCCGTCTGTTCACCTTTTCCCTTATAAATAGGCACGCTTCTCATTCTTCTCTCTTCTTCATCTCCTTCCTCTCGCAACCCTCCTGTCGCTCGAGCTCCACCGCCACCGCAGCAC
Organism: Triticum urartu; assembly: GCF_056163025.1. Classification (NCBI taxonomy): domain Eukaryota; kingdom Viridiplantae; phylum Streptophyta; class Magnoliopsida; order Poales; family Poaceae; genus Triticum; species Triticum urartu. The sequence goes on from NC_141878.1 coordinate 175,053,107, forward strand.
TCATCGTCGTCCTCAAGCTCGGTCGCTGCATCACCCTGATTCTGTCCAGAGAACGGCGGCGATCCTCTGAAGCAACTCCGCACCCGTAAGCTCTCACCTTCTCACCCCCATAGATCTGCATTAGGGTTCAGGAGGTTTCCTTCTTGTGTTCTTCACTGTTCGTCATAGATTTTTTGCAACTTCTCTTACCGCACCCTCTTTTGATCTAGAAGTAGTGCAGAACTTAAGTGGTAGTTGTTTCTCATCCATTTTAGATGTTAGTAGATCCCTTTCCTTTGCACAGATATCTTCTTAGAGCTGATGAACTCATCTGGGCTATATTTTTAGGTCTAGGAAGTTTCTCATTTTGAACGACCATTTGATCCATAGTAATATCCAGAAGTTTAAGAAACATGTTTGTCTCCATACTTAATCAATTCTGCCGCTGGTATTTCTCAAATATCTGTAGTCATGGCAGCTTACTGTGCCGGCTTACTTTTCCTTATATGACATTAGCCCTTATTTAAGCCGCCATTACTCCCTTGTACCATTATTACTTAAGTTAACCATTATCATTGAATTGAACCGGCAGGTTGTTTTCCTTTCGGTTCGTTTTTGAACATCATGCCGTCCAAAACGCCGACTGTCTGCAACTGGGTTCCTTCAATAGTCACTGAGGACACTCTGAAGGACTTCTTTACCATAGGTTTTTTGCCAGGGAAGAATATTATGTCCTACCATGCGCCTGACCCAGAGGAGGAATGACCCAATCCAAAAGATGGTGAAGTTATCGTCTTTTCTGATCACATGAACCGTGGCTTTTCCCCACCCGGCTCAAAGTTCTTCAGAGATGTCCTCCATTTTTTCAAACTCCATCCTCAAGACCTTGGACCTAATTCCATATCCAGTATCTGCAACTTCCAAGTTCTCTGCGAGGTGTACCTTCAAGAAGAACCGATTGTAGAACTCTTTCGAGAGTATTTTTATCTGAACCGTCAGAATGAGTGCACCAATGGCCCTAGCTTGGAACTTGGAGGTATCTCAATTTAGCATCAACAAGGCGCCGTCTTCCCCCTTATAGTCTTGCCAAGTCATCCCAAGGACTGGAATAAAACTTGGTTTTATTGTCAAGACACTTCACCAGCAAATGAGCATCCACTGCCGGGTTATCGCTCGGAGCATCTTGACCCCAAATTTGCACTTCCTGACAAACTCACTGCTGCTGAACGCAAGAAGCTGATACCATCCATCAAAAGTATTAATGCCTTATTGGGGAACGGCTTAACCAGAGTTGACTTGACCCGTTGCTGGGTTGCGTGGCGGGTCATCCCTCTAAGCCGTTGATCAAAATTGATGTACGAGTATGGTGGAGGCCCAGATGACTCTCTTCATCATAGCTCCGTTCAATTAACTGAAGAAGATATTGTTTCAATGTCAACCCTTCTGGTAAATGGAAAATACGAAGACTGCAGTAAAGTCAGGTTAAACCCCTTCTGCAAGCTTAACCCGGTGCCAGAGGTAAAGAAACTCTGATCTCCCTCCTTTGTATTTTTCCCAGCCGTATTGTTTTTTAATACTTGCCTAACCTTTCATCTTCTTTTTACCTGTTTACAGGCCAAATCTGATTTCTGGAAGTCAAATATGACCACGAAGCTGCCAAGAAAGCGAGAGTCGCCGCCATAAACGCCAAGAAGACGACTCGGAGGTCTAAAAAGAAGAAGAAGAGCACCGCTGAAGACTTGATGAAGCTTGACGATACTTCTGAGTCGGAGATAGCCCTTGACTCCCTTGGCCAAATTTTTAATAATCTTATTAACACTGATCATTACCAGGACGACACTGGGGCCAGTCAGGCCGTGGAAGAAGAGGTAACTATTTCCTCCGACTCAGCCCATTTGCCAAGACAGAAACTTCGAGTCATAACCCGGAAAGTAAGGTTTTCACACCCTTTGGCTTATCTGGACCCTCACTTTCTTTTGAAAAAGCAGCAACATGAGAGCCGCCGTCAAGCCCGGACTGAAGACGAACCGCCTGTTGTTCTTCAACAAACTCCTCAAAAGCGTCGGAATGAGGTTTACTTCTTTGTATTTGACTTTCTGTTAATGGATCTCCTCCCTTGCATTACTTACTTTGTTTTATCTTTTGCAGGAGGTGTCTTGCTCTTCTGGCGACTCGTCTCAGACCCAATTTCCGGCCTTCAAGACTGCCCCTGGGTAAGGAAAAATCCTCTTTCTTCCGTGTTTTTCAAACCGTCTCTTTATACTAACAGTCCTATAATATTTCACTTAGTGGTCAAGCTAAGTCTAAGAAGGCCAAGGTGACTAAACCGGTGGAAGACCCGCCAGTCCTTGCATCTGAACCGGCAAGGCCACCTTCTCCTCCATTAACTGAAGCTCCAGAAGACCCGCCTGTCAATGATGAAGTAAATCCTCCTGAGCCGTCAGTTGACGATACCACCGTGAATCCTTCCGCAACTGGACCATCAAGCTCGGGCAACCCGCCATCACCGTCTGAACAAGACGTTTTGATCACCGGGAGCTGCTTTGTTGAGCCGGGGAATCCCACTGTGTTGGATCATCACACGGCGAAACAAGAGGCGTTGGAGAAACAGAAAGTGCATTTTGATGTTTCACATTATGACCATCTGAATGCCAACGACATTTTATCCGGTTATCTCAGCCATGTGCACTCCAGGCGCGACTCAGAGATCGAAATGGTCAAGCAGTTGCAGCTGAAATATGAGGTATGTTCTTCCGGCTTACTTATATTCCGCCAGTGTCGGGGGTTTGGTGCGACATATGCCAACAGATGGCTTATCATGGTGGGGGTGAGTAGAACGTCACCGGTGCCTGGAAACGGGATGAGGCGAATACATGCACGCCGGCGAATCTTACCCAGCTTCGGGGCTCTCGAGGAGATAATACCCCTACTGCTGCTCTGTGGGGTCTCCGCATGATCACTATAGTCAAAGATTTACACGGTTGCTCCTTGAGCTGTGTATGGTGGTAGGAGAGGGCAAGGCTAGCTCTCTCCCTCTATCTGGTGAGGTATAGAACTACTGGGATCCAACCCTTTGCATGGGTGCCCTGGGGGGTTTATATAGGCCTACCCCCCTAGGGGTACAATGGTAATGTGACTGGGCAAGAGCCCAGCCGTTAGTGTCTCCGACCTCCGACTTCTCCGCCGACTGCTGGGGCCCGCCGACTGGTGGGCCCCGCCGACTGGTCTGGTACGGAGCCGACAGGCCGCGTCCGCCGCGGGCGGGTCTTGCTGGCTGCTGATTTCTATAGCCGTGCTCCTGATGATGCAAGCTTGGTCATGGGGTCGTGGCAACAGCCCCGCTGCCTGGCGGGCGATCACTGTGGCCACTCCCCATCTCTTCTTGATTAATGGCGCGTGGGCCCGGGGAGGGCTCGGCCGACTCCCCCGGGCCGAATCCCGTTGGGTCCGACTGGCGGTGCCTCCGCCATCTCCCGAGGTCTCGCTGGCTGGTGGGCCCTGCTACCTCCAGGCCGTATAGACAAGCCGTCGTGGGCGCAGGACTAGGTACAATGGTGCTGATGTCAGGGCCGGCTGGGCAACAGTGCCACGCCGCGGGGAGATCTTCCCAAGTACGGCGCGCTATAGCCATGCCTGCCCTTGGTAAGGGGCGGGGAGTAGGCTTTATTGTAGCCACGCCCCTGCCCCGTCCTTCTCGATGAGGTCACGGTTTGTTGGAGTCGCCGGCCGACTCCTCAAAGCCGGCTTCTCTGAAAGTCGTCCCTGGGACTCGGCCGTGAGCGGGCAGTCGGCCGCCTTGCCGTAGACTCCCCAGGAGGCGGCTCTTCGCCCTGTGGTCTTGAGGGGCGCAGCCTGCCCTGATGTCTTGAAAGGTCATGGGCCTCGGGTTGGCCTACCCGTGGCCCATTACTCCGACAGTAGTCCCCGAAGCTGGTGAGGCGCCACGGACGATCGGCCGAGAAGCCTTAGCAGTTTCTATTTTCGGGCGCAACTCATGGTCTTGATTGACTTCCGCCAGGCTGACTAGAAGGAGTCAGACTCGCCCAACTTGGACTTACTCAATTCTGACTTGCTCAGTAGTTCGAACGTCGCGACGGGATTTCAAGTGGCGGGCTAGCTAAGCTTCCGGAGAAAGCCGCCCGTTCCTGGCCTGTCACACAAGGGCACGTGGCCAGGGCGTCCTGCCAGCCCACGCGCGCGACGGGACTGGCCCGTAGGCGGGCCCCGCCACTACCGCGCCTCGGTGCCCGAGCGGATCCGCTGTGGCCCCGGTGGACGGTTAGGATTCCTGTGGAGTTACTGCGCGCAGTAACTTTGCAGGGATCGTGGGGGGCGTGGGGTTGTGGGCGCAGTAAATCCCCACGCCCGCCCCCTCGGCTTTGCAGCCCCGAGGGCTATAAGTAGGGGGAAGAGGGGAGCACGTGCACCCCTCCTTCCTGCTGCCCCTTGCCTTCTTCCTTCTCGCAGCTCCTTCGCTCTCCTGCTTCCTCTTTCTTCTCTCTCTCGCTCGCTCCGCCGCGACGATGAGCTCTTCCTCTGCTGCCGCACCTCCCCCGGTGCGCTCCGGCACCTGGGACGGCTCTGAGGTCCACGAAGACCATATCGAGTTCCTCCGCCGGACCCGTCGGCTTCCCGGCGAGGATCGCGTGCAGGTGCGTCTCGCGCCGGAGGGGGAGATTTTCCCCGCCCCGCGGGAGGGCGAGCGGGTCATCTTCCGCTCGCACTGCCTACGCGGGCTGGGGCTGCCGGCGAGCAGCTTCCTCCAATCGTTCATGGAGTTCTACGGACTCCAGCCGCACCACCTCACCCCAACACAGTGGTGCTGCTGTCCGCCTTCGTGGCTCTGTGCGAGGGCTTCCTGGGAGTCCTCCCCACCCTCGAGCTCTGGGGGGAGTTCTTCCTCTCCAAGCTCGGCACCCAGGCCGCGGGCGTGCCGGCTCAGTGCGGCGCCTTCATCGCCGTGCGAAGGACAGGATCCGACAACCACTTCCCCTCCATCGCGCTGCTGAAGTCGGTGAAGATGTGGCAGCGGTCCTACTTCTACGTCAGGAATGTCGCCACGCGGGGCAACTGGGTCAATCTGCCGGCTTTTGAAGCCGGCCCGCCGGCTGGCAGACTGCCCAACTGGTCGTACCGGGCCAGGTTGCTGACGCCTGCGGGAGCTGGGGCCATCACGCGACTCCGAGTGCTGACGCAGTCGGAGGGTATGACTGGCCCGGACCTGCTGGCCGCCTTCGTCTTGCGTCGAGTTCTCCCACTCTAAGGCCGTCCTCACCTGATATGCCAGATGAGCGGGGGCCGCGACCCGATTCGGATGTGCACCAAGGACATGCCTCACGAAGAGGTGGCCCTGATGGTGAACTATCTCTTGGACAGCAGGCTCCCGGAGGACTGGCGATTCGGCAAGGAGCCATACTCCTGCGCCAACCCCCCGCCCATGGTGAGTCGCCTTTCTTTTCTTCAGATTGTCTTCTTCTTGCCGAGTCTTGTTCTAATCAGTCTGCTTTTTGGTTAGAATCCCCTTCTTCACCCACCAGCCGGCACCTCGGGGCTGGCCCGTGAGTTTGCCGCCGATCGGGAGGAGAGCGACGTCGACGACCCCGATCTGGGGGCGGTGGCTCTGGAAGACGACGCCGAGGGAGGAGGAGGGACGACAGGCGACTTCAGGCCCTCGGCCACCTTTGCCGACTGGCCTGAAGACGATGCCGAGGAAGGAGTCGCCCCTCGCCATCGGCCAGGAGCCAGTCAGCCGGGCGCGGGCTCTTCTGCCGCGTCGGGCGCTCTAGGCGGCGGGAAGAAGCGCCTGGCTGTGCCGACTTTGTTCGGCAGCCGGCCGAAGAAGCCCAAGGGCTTGGCTGCGGCGAGCCGGCGAGACGAGGCGGCCGCGAAGGCCATCCGCTTCCGTAAGGAAGTGAAGAAGCCGCCGTTGGTCTCTGCGTAAGTATCCTGACTTCAAAGTTTATCCTTTCTTCGTGTTTTGTCTGAGTTTCTGCTCGCCCTTCTTTCTTCAGGGCTCCCCTCTCTCTTGAGCGGGTCGCCGCCGCCTCCGTCATGGGGTCAGCGGAGACGCCCGCCACCACTCGGCGGATAGAGCTCGCTGCCGACCTCCGGGAGGCGACAGAGCGGAATGCGCAGGAGAAGCGCAATGAAGAAGAAGCCCTCCGCCTGGAGAAGGCGGAGGCCGACAGGGCGGAGGCCTCTGCCAAGAAAAAACTAGCGGAGGCCGAAGCCGCCGCCGCGGCGAAGCAGCGGGCTGAGGAAGACGCACGCCGCCAGGCGGCCTTGCTTGTTACCCCGCTGAACTCTACGCCACCGCCTCTGGAGTTCATGGGGCAGACTGGAGGAGCCGGCGGGGAGAACCTCGTCGAGGAGAGGGAAGGCGGCGAGTCCTCTACTCCGGGCGCGAACGTTCCGCCGCCGCCTCCGCCGCCGTCTGAAGGCGTGCAAGGCGAGCGGTGCCGTCGACCGAAGAAGAGGCCGTGGCGAGGCTACTCCTCTAGGTCGGCTCGCCAGCGCGCCGTCGTCTGGAGAAGGCGACTTTGGCCCCCCGCCCCCTGGAAGCCGGCACCGCCAGCTCGGCGGCTCCAGACGCTGAGGCGACGAGCGCCGCACCTGTTGGGTGGGTGCGGGGAGGTGGCACAGGGCCGCTGAACCGGGCGCTCCTGGACGTCCAGGCGAAGCTCCGCGCTGAGGGCGGCGCCCTCCAGAGCTGCACCAAGGCGTTCCTGGCGTCGCGGGCGACCGTCCGGGTATGTCTTTTCTTTGGGCCTTTGTTTTTTCTTGTTTCTCTCTGTGGGGGCGCGCCAGTGCACCCACTGGGTGTAGTCCCCGAGTTTCGGGCCGGCTGCTGAGCAGGCGGCCCAGAACTCCAATTTGATGAGCTTCTGGGTACTAACTTGTCTGAAACGCTTGTTGCAGGACTACCACAACCTCCGCGTCACCACCTTCAACCGTAATGTTGAAGAGTTGGGCAAGCGGATCGCTGACTTGGTGGAGAGCCGGAGTAAGTCCTCCTCCTTTTTCTATTCTCTGCGGGGGCGCGCTAGCGCACCCGCGGGCTGTAGTTCCCGAGATTCGGGCCGACTGCTGAGCAGTCGGGCCGGATCTCCCCGGTAACCTACTTTATTGACGACTGCTGTCTTTTTTTCTTTCCTTCAGGGGCCAACACAGCTCTTCAACAACAGCTGAGCGAAGCCAACTCCGCCCTTCTCGCCAAAGGGGAGGAGTGCAGCAAGCTCGCCGTGGAGCGTGATCTGCTAACCGCTCAGTTGGCAGAGCAGAAGGGGCTGGTCGCGAAGTCGCAGAGGAGGCAGAGGAGACGGAGGCCGCCCTCCTGGCCGAGTTCGCGAGCGAGCGCTCTTCCTGGTCTGACAAGGAGGCGATGCTGTCCTCCGGCTTCCACGAGATCGAAGACATCGTTGATGGCGAGTCTCTTTGTTTTCTTTCTTTGAGCCGCCGACCTTGGTCGTGCCGACTCCTGGTTTTTGACTCGCTTTTTTGTTTCTTCGTGTCTTTTGCAGACTTCTTCCCTGAGCAGTCTCAGGCCGCTATCCAAGCCATCGAGGCCGATCATGCAAGTCGGAGGGCGGAGGGCGCAGAGATCGCCGCCGATGCCCCCCGAACTCTTGATGAGCACATCTTGAGTATCGAGGCTCGCCTCCGGCCGGCTCACCGGATGCTGCGCCGGCTTCAGCGCGTCAGTGCCCAGGCGATCTCCGCCCTTTGGCCAGATATGCAGGCTCCGCGCACCCCCAGCCTGACGACCAACTGGTTGGAGGTCGCGGCTGGTTGCCTTGAAGCCTGGAAGCGCTCTTCGGCCCGGGCTGGAGCGCCGGGCCTTGGAGTTCGTCAAGGTGTGGTACCTGGGGGTGGATCTAGACCGGTTGGCCATGCTTCGGTGGGAGGCCCAGTCGGAGCTGGCGGCTGCGGAAGACGCCCTCGTCAAGCGTGCTGCGGCGATCGCCGAGTACACCGACACGGGCATCTTCGTCTCCGAGCGGTCTGAAGATGGCGAGGAGGTCCCGCCGGAGTGGTTTGGGATGAACCCAAACTACGGCGAAGACTCGGCGGAGGTGATCGGCTCCAGCGTCAAGGAGGAGGACGAGGCGGAGGGTGAGGGCGAGGTGGAGGCACCAGAAGACGGAGCAGATGGCCAGCCTCAGCCCGACCGTGCCTCCAGCAACGAGCCGCGTGCGGCCGATCCGACTGCCGGCGGAGGCGATCAAGCCGAGACTGGCCGGCCGACCGCCCCGATGACTGACGCTGGCGCCTCCTCCGACCCCCTGACTCCGTCTGTCGCCTCCTAAGCTGCCGCAGTGTCTTTGGTTTTATCTGCTTCAGTAGTCTTTTGAGGAACTTGTTAATTCACACAATTCCACCCGCGGTGTGTACTTTGAACCTCTGGTTGACAATTCGGCCAAGGGCCTATGTTATATATATATGTCTATCTTTTCTTGCTCATTGTTCTATTTGGCTGTTTTCCTTTGCCGCTTTCTCCTAGTTGCCTGCCTTGCCAATCGGACAGCCGCTCTGCAGACTATTGCTGGATCAAGTGCTAGGCTACTTTGGGAAAGCAAGTACTTAGCCGATTTCAAGATTGTTTGAGAAAGTTGGATAGAAAACGACAATCTGACTGTCCGAGAGTCAGTTTGCGAGAAGGGCTTGGAAGCCGTCTTAAGCTATGCTTTATGCTTTGGGTCCTTAGCCATTTTTCATGCGAATGCCATTCTACCTTACTGTTGCCCACCGTACAGTCGCTCTGCGAGCTGCGGCTTCTGGTAGGAGACGGCTTAGGCGTTTACACACTACTTGTCCGACTGCAGGAAGCATTTCATAGTGCAAGGCGGCAAGTCCCCGGGCCGACTTGTCGAGCCCGGTGCCAAGCGGCATGACAAAGGGTAACATACTTGTAGGCATAATTTTTATCATATAGACAAAAGAGGGCAGTCCCCGAGCTCGTCTCAGGGGGCCCGAAGTCTTGGTATTTTAATACAAAAGGTAGCGTGGTACATACTGCATCAACTGTAAAATCTTCGGAGAAGATTTTCGTTCCATGGCCGCTCTGTCTCCTTGCCGGAGTTGTCCCTCTTGCGTGCTCGGGGCTTCTGAGCGTCGATCAGGTAGTAGGAGTCGTTGCCTAGTACTTTGCTGATGATGAAAGGGCCTTCCCAAGGCGGCGCCAGCTTGTGCTGGCCGGCTGTTCGCTGGATCAGCCGGAGTACGAGGTCGCCTTCTTGGAAAGATCTTGGCCTGACCTTCCTGTTGTGGTATTGGCGCAGGCTCTGCTGGTAGATGCTGGACCGGCTGAGTGCCAACAACCGGCCCTCTTCCAGCAGATCGACGCCGTCTTGTCGTGCTTCTTCTGCTTCCTCCTCGGTGTACATGGTGACTCGTGGGGAGTCGAACTCTATTTCCGTTGGGATGACGGCTTCGGCATCGTAGACGAGGAAGAAGGGCGTGAAGCCGGTTGACTTGTTTGGAGTCGTGCGCAGACTCCAGAGGACGGCTGGCAGCTCATCGAGCCAGCAGCCAGCCAAGCGCTCCAGAGGCTCGATTAAGCGAGGCTTGATGCCGGAAAGGATGAGGCCGTTTGCTCGCTCCACTTGGCCGTTTGACTGCGGGTGGGCGACGGAGGCTAGGTCCAGTCGGATGCCCTGTGTTGCGCAGAAACGGGCCAAGGCGCCTTTGGCAAAATTTGTGCCGTTGTCGGTGATGATGCTGTGTGGTATGCCATACCGAATTGTGATATCGGTGATGAAGGTCACGGCAGTCGGACCGTTCAGTTTCTTGATTGGCTTTACTTCCACCCACTTGGTGAACTTGTCCACTGCGACAAGTAGGTGAGTCAGACCACCTCGTGCTGTTTTGAATGGTCCCACCATGTCTAGACCCCAAACTGCGAAAGGCCAAGCAATGGGGATGGTCTTGAGCGCGGAAGCCGGCTGGTGCGGCTTGGAGCTGAACTTCTGGCACCCTTTGCATTTTTGGACCAACTCCTTGGCCTCTTCCAAGGCAGTCGGCCAAAAGAAACCGTGCCGAAAAGCTTTGGCGACGAGTGCTCTTGAAGCCGCATGGTGGCCACATTCGCCTTGATGGATGTCTTTGAGGATCGCCTGGCCTTGCTCTGGCTCTACGCAGCGCTGGTAGACACTAGTGACGCTGCGTCTGATCAGCTCTCTGTTGATTATGGTATAGGCTGCTGCCCGGTGTTGTACTTGCCGAGCTGAGATCTCATCAGTTGGTAGCTCTTTGTTCACCAGAAATTTGAGGATGGGCTGGGCCCATGAGGGTGCTGCTATTTCGTCGACTATCAGGACTGCGACTTGGACGAGGGCGGCTGGGCTGGGAGGCGGCGGGCTAGAGTCAACAGTCGCTTGTTGGGCTGATGAAGTCCCCAGGACAACTGGCTCGGTCCTTGGGCCGAGTTCTGGAATCTTCGAGTCCGTCACCGCAGTCCCCGGGCCGGGCTCGACTGAAGCAGCTTTGGAGTCGCCCGCCAAAGTCCTTGTTCCGACTGCCGGAGCCCTGGATTCAGATCCGCCGTCTTTGGGAGGAGCCGGCACAAAGATGGAGTCTGATTCTGGTGAAGGCTTGATAGACGGCTTGAGGAGGCGTTGAAGGGCGACGCCAGATGGAATTGCTTGGCGGGTAGAGCCGATTCATGCCAAGGCGTCTTCTTGGTCGTTGTCGTTTCTTGGCACATGGAGGAACTCGCACCCTTTGAAATACCCGTTGAGTTGCTGCACGAGGAAACGGTAGCTCGCCATGTTTGCGTCTTTTGCATCCCAGTCGCCAGACGACTGCTGGACCACTAAGTCCGAGTCGCCATAACACAAGATCCGGCGGATGCCAAGCTCTTTGGCAAGCCGGAGCCCGTGAATGAGCGCCTCATACTCGGCCACGTTGTTGGAGGCGGCAAAATGGATTTGCAGTGCATACTTGAGCTTGTTGCCTTTGGGAGAGGTGAGGACGACGCCGGCTCCCAAGCCGGTGTGCATCTTGGAGCCGTCGAAGTGCATCCGCCAATGGGTGGAGTCAGGCGCTAGAGGCAGGTACTGGGTCTCGGCCCAGTCGACGAGGAAGTCGGCCAGTGCTTGTGACTTGATAGCGGTGCGGGGCTGGTAGTAGATGGTGTAAGAAGCCAGCTCTATGGCCCACTTGGCCACTTGACCAGAGGCATCGCGGCTGCCGATGATCTCGGCAAGTGGAGCCATGCAGACCACCATGATTGGATGTTCTTGAAAGTAAGGCTTCAATTTCTTGGCAGCAAAGTGCACGCCATAGCACATCTTCTGGTAGTGGGGGTAGTTCTGCTTGGAGGTCGAGAGTACCTCGCTCAGGTAATATACTGGTCTCTGGACAGGTAGCGCCTTGCCTTCCTCCTTGCGCTCTACTACGATGACTGTGCTGACTACTCGGCTGGTGGCGGCGATGTACAGGAGCATAGGTTCCTTGGGAGTCGGAGCCGCTAGGACGGGTGGAGTAGTCAGCATCTTCTTCAACTAGTGGAAAGCTTCGTCCGCCTTATGGTTCCACTCGAAAACAGTGGTCTTCTTCATGAGTTGGTATAAGGGGAGAGCTTTCTCGCCCAGCCGACTGATGAATCGACTGATGGACGCCAAGCAGCCGGTGAACTTCTGCACATCCAGCAGTCGGCTAGGTACCTCCATTCTCTCGATGGCCTTGATTTTTACTGGGTTGCATTCTATGCCGTGCTCAGAGACCAGGAAACCTAGCAGCTGTCCGGCTGGTACTCCGAAGACACACTTCTCAGGGTTGAGCTTGATCTGGAACCGGCGCAGGTTCTCAAAGGTCTCCTTGAGGTCTTCCAGCAATGTTCCTCGCTTTTCCGTCTTCACCACTACATCGTCCACGTAAACGTGGGCGTTCCTATCGAGCTGCTTGAGGAGGCAGTTCTGCATGCAACGCTGAAAGGTGGCGCTGGCATTCCTCAAGCCGAACGTCATGGTGAGGTAGCAGAATGCTCCAAACGGCGTGATGAAGGCGGTCTTCAATCTATCAGCCGGGTCCAGCTTGATCTGGTGATATCCTGAGTACACATCCAAGAAACTCAACAGCTCGCATCCGGCTGTGGAGTCTATCACCTGATCAATTCTCGGCAGAGCAAACGGGTCCTTGGGGCAGGCCTTGTTGAGGCTCGTGTAGTCAATACACATTCGCCATTGCTTGTTCTTCTTTAGCACCAGGACCGGATTTGCCAGCCACTCCGGGAAGAAAACTTCCATAATGAAGCCGGCTACTAGGAGTCGGGCTATCTCTTCTCCGACAACTCTTCTCTTCTCTTCTGATAAGCGGCGCAGGGGCTGCCTGACCGGCTTTGCATCAGATCAGACGTGTAACTTGTGCTCGGCGAATTCCGTCGGCACACCTGGCATGTCTTTGGGAGACCACGCGAAGATGTCCCGATTCTCATGGAGGAATTCGACGAGCTCGCCTTCCTATTTGCTGTCGAGGTTTGCACCTACGACGGCGTACCTCTTTGGGTGCTCCGGATCCAAGGGTATCTTCTTTGTCTCTTTGGCCGGCTTGAACGAACCTTCGGCTTCCGACTCCTTTGGGTTGGGCGATATCTCTGGCTGCTTGCCGGCCATCGCCACAGCTCGCTCAAGGAGTCGCTTCTCAGCCGCAATCACCAGGGACTCGGCCAGCCGACTGCTCTCAGCCGCACAAGCGAACGACTTCCGGTAGTCGCCGGCCACAGTCAGAATTCCCCTAGAACTGGGCATCTTCTTCTTGAGGTAGGCGTAGTGGGGGACTGCCATGAACTTGGCCAAGGCGGGCCGTCCAAGTAGCGCATGGTACAGGCTCTCGAGGTCCACCACCTCAAACCAAACAGACTCTCTTTGGAAGTGATCTTTGTCCCTAAAGAGGACGTCAATCAGGATCTTGCCGATTGGTGAACAGGAAAGCCCAGGAACAATGCCGTGGAACACAGTCCGGCTGTTCTGAAGCTGTCTCTGCTTGATTCCGAACTTCTCCATGGTGTCCTTGTACAGGATGTTGATGCTGCTGCCCCCATCTATCAGAACTCGCAAGAAACGCGCAGCCCGTTTGTCCGTGGCAAAGGTGGCGTCCAGGACCAAGGCGTAGGAGCCCGGACTCGGCATTACTTCTGGGTGGTCAGCCCTGCTCCAGCTGATGGGCCTCTCTGACCAGTGCATGAACTCTGGCATCTCCGTGGCTACCGCGTTCACCTCTTGTCGCTGCAGCCGCCTGCTGCGTCGATCGTCAGCCACACTGGTGAACACCACATAGGCTCCGTGCTCTTCAGGGTACTCGTCTTGTACTGCGCCGACTGGCCTAACTGCCGGCTGCTGGGGCGGAGGCGGAGGCGGCTGCCCAGCAGGCGGGGGTGGCAGGAGGCCGTCTCCCTTGGCGATCCTGGTGAGCCAGTGGCACTTCCGGTTGGTGTGATTTGATGGCTTCGCACCGCTGTGGAACTTGTAAGGTCCATCCAAGGTCTGCTCGTAGGAGAAGGCCGGCAACCAGTTCGGCTTGCTGCCTTTCTGTCGCTTGGGAGGAGGCTGCTCTTCTGGCTGCTGGGCTTCGACGGTCGCGACCTGCCGGCTGCTGGAAGCCGGCTGCGGGGCCTTGCGCTTGTGGTTGCCCTGCTATTGTCGTCGGCCGGCGTCCGCTGCCGGATTTCTGGGAGCCTGAGGAGCTACCTTGCCAGTCGTGCTGATTTGAATTTCCGTCTTCATGGAGGAGTCGGCCGTAGCGTACTTGTCCGCTATGATCAGCAACTCGTCGAGGGTTTCTGGCTCGTCACAGAGGAGCTTGTGCTTGAGTAGGGTGCCTTCTCAGCACCCGGCTGTGAAGTACTCGATGGCCTGCACCTCGTGCACGCCCTCGCAGGAGTTTCGGAGCTCAGCCCAACGCGTGAGGTAGTCGCGAGTCGACTCATCAGGACCTTGCGCGCACAAGGAGAGCTGACGAGGCTTGGGAGGACGCTTGTACGTGCTGGTGAAGTTGCGGACGAATGCTTCGGTGAAGTCGACCCAGCTGTTGATGCTGCAGGGCTTCAGGCTGTTCAACCACGTCCGGGCCGTGCCCTGGAGCATGAGCAGAACGTACTTTACGGCGACCCGCTTGTTGCCGTTTGCTATGCTGACAGCCGTGGAGTAGTCGACTAGCCAGTCTTCCGGCTTCACGGAGCCGGTATACTTGGGCGTGTCTCTTGGGAGCGTGAACCCTCTGGGAAAGGGCTCGTCCTGAATGCGGGGCCCGAAACAAGGCGGACCTAGCTTGTCTTCTTCTTCCAGCGCCAGGGACTGGTGAAGTCGGTCGATCCGGTGGCGGGCGTCATTCTCCCCAACTCCCTCTCGGCGGCCAAGGCGGTCTCCGAGAGTCGGATGGTCAACAGGCGGCGGGGAGACTCGCCTCTCCTTGCGGGAGGGGGAGGCGGACAGTCGTCCCATCGTTCCACTGCTCTTGGGCGGCCGTCTCGGTCGCGCTCTATGGTAATCCGAGTCCGACTGTGGCTGACAGCCGGCTCCTTGTCCTTTCTTCCTCAGGTACCGCCAGTCGGCGTCCGAGACGTCGTGCCTTGATCTCGGTGTGGGTCGTCGTTTGGCCGCTGCAGTGCCTCCGTGCGGCAGTCGGCCTCGTTCTGCGTGGCGGCCGTGTCGAGGAGCCGCTGGAATCGCTCCATCATGAGGCGGCGCTCTTTGCCCTCGAAATTGTCCAGCTCATCCGCCGCTGCCTGGGCGGCTCGGATGTTCTCCGCTGGCGTGGCATACACGGGGCGGCTAGCCCCAAACAGGCTGGCGATGGCTATGCCGCGCTGCTGAACCGCACCAAGGCGGCTGGGCCCTGCTGGAGCCGGCGAGCCGCCAACAGCGCGATCCATCTCCCGCTGGTAAGCTTCTGACAAGCGTCTCATGCTGGCTAGCTTCTACGCGCCTTCAACAAGCTGAAGGCGGCGCGCTTCTAGCGTCTCTGCGTCAGCATCTTCTGGAATGGGCGCAGCTAGGTCTTGTAGCACCGCGCCGAGTGAGTCGGGCGCCCTTCCACCAGGGAACTCATCGTGACTGATGACCAGCACCTCAGTGGCGGTGCTCCCGTCGCTCTCCGCGTGGGGGAGAGTTTCGTCGTAGACCACCACGTTGGAGGGGAAAGCGTCGACCGACACGGTGTCGGAGTCGACCAGCATCGGGTCGGTGGAGCCTACAGACTCCAAGTCTACTGTAGGCTCGCCGGAAACATGGAGTTGATCGAGGAGGCCCGCGAGGAGGTTTTCGGGGCCGCCTACGCCTGCGTTGGACGCAGGTTCGTCGGAGAGGCGGACCTCGCCGACAAGTTCGGCCAAGGAGCTGGCTGCGCAGGCGATCTCCACGCCGCGCAGCGCGTCGACGCAAACTTCGTCTGGCGTGCTTGGCTGGCCGTGCTCGCCAGGGAGGAAAAGGGTTCCCGTCCAGAACAGATTTCCAGACGGCGGTGCACCATGCCCCACGGTGGGCGCCAAATGTCAGGGGTTTGGTGCGACATATGCCAATGGATGGCTTATCATGGTGGGGGCGAGTAAAACGTCACCGGTGCCTGGAAACGGGATGAGGCGAAGACATGCACGCCGGCGAATCTTACCCAGCTTCGGGGCTCTCCGGGGAGATAATACCCCTACTGCTACTCTGCGGGGTCTTCGCATGATCACTATAGTCAAAGATTTACACGGTTGCTCCTTGAGCTGTGTATGGTGGTAGGAGAGGGCAAGGCTAGCTCTCTCCCTCTATCTGCTGAGGTATAGAACTACTGGGATCCAACCCTTTGCATGGGTGCCCTGGGGGGTTTATATAGGCCTACCCCCCAGGGGTTCAATGGTAATGTGACTGGGCGCGGGCCCAGCCGTTAGTGTCTCCGACCTCCGACTTCTCCGCCGACTGATGGGGCCCGCCGACTGGTGGGCCCCGCCGACTGGTCTGGCACGGAGCTGACAGGCCGCGTCCGCCGCGGGCGGGTCTTGCCGGCTGCTGATTACTGTAGCCGTGCTCCTGATGATGCAAGCTTGGTCATGGGGTCGTGGCAACAGCCCCGCCGCCTGGCGGGCGATCACTGTGGCCACTCCCCATCTCTTCTTGATTAATGGCGCGTGGGCCCGGGGGAGGCTCGGCTGACTCCCCCGGGCCGACTCCTGTTGGGTCCAACTGGCGGTGCCCCTGCCGTCTCCCAAGGTCTCGCTGGCTGGTGGGCCCTGCTGCCTCCAGGCCGTACAGACAAGCCGTCGTGGGTGCAGGACTAGGTACAGTGGTGCTGATGTCAGGGCCGGCTGGGCAACAGTGCCATGCCGCGGGGAGATCTTCCCAAGTACGGCGCGCTGTAGCCATGCCTGCCCTTGGTAAGGGGCGGGGAGTGGGCTTTATTGTAGCCACGCCCCTGCCCCGCCCTTCTCAATGAGGTCACGGTTTGTTGGAGTCGCCGGCCGACTCCTCAAAGCCGGCTTCTCTGGAAGTCGTCCCTGGGACTCGGCCGTGAGTGGGCAGTCGGCCGCCTTGCCATAGACTCCCCAGGAGGCGGCTCTTCGCCCTGTGGTCTTGAGGGGCGCAGCCTGCCCCGATGTCTTGAAAGGTCGTGGGCCTCGGGTTGGCCTACCCGTGGCCCATTACTCCGACAGCCAGCCCCCAAGTCTTTAGATTATGAGAAAACCGGAATGATCTGTAGACTTTTATGATATAGGCTGACTTTTACCTTTGAGATTTTTCTGGAGTTCAATAAAATAGAACAAAGCTTCACCTGTAGTCCCCAAGGGCCGGTTCATTTGACCATAAATGAGCTGGTACTTTGAATTTTCATAATTGTCTTGTATCGTATCCAAAAAAACATTGTAATCCGGTTTAACCTTGAGAAACTTGCTGAATACCATACATTAGCCCCCAAGTGCCAAGTGCTGTTACTTTGTAAAGTACTTGGGACTAGAAGTATGTTGTAGAGTCATAAGAAATTGTTTTGGCATACATTAGCCCCCCAAGTGTCAAGTGGTTTTGCAGTGCAAAGTACTTGAGACTTGAATCTTTAACTTTTGAACCTTAATTGAAATCTTGACTCATCTGGGTATGTTTTGCAGAATGCCTTATCTGAACTGAGCTCGCAATTAACTGATGCAAAGACCCGGCTGGCGGGTTAGGAGGCAGAAATCAAGTCCGCTGACTCCAAACTACAAGTAAGTCTCTCTGAGACAGAAAAATTAAAAACTAGCTTTACTGCCAAGAAGAAAACCTGGGCTGAAGAAAAAATGCTTCTGACACAACGCGCTGAGAAGGCTGAAGCAGCCCTTGAAGAGGTTACCACGGAGCTGACCAGTTTAAAGGATCGGGTGTCTCAAATGGTGGCCGCCATATTTGGTAAGCCATCTGTATTTGATCTTGTGTACTTTTTGTTGATCCAGAATATAGGCCGCCAGCTGACTCTTTGTTTACAAAATATGTGCAGGACCATGAAGCAAGATTCTGAGCCAAGACCATGCGATTAAACTGAAGGCGGTGTATACCTTAGTGGAGCAATTGTATATTGGCGCACAACGGGCACTTGCCGCTATCTCTCCTGCCAATCAAGGACCCAACCGGCTCAGTGATGTCTTAAAGAAGCTGTCAATCCTACCCGCCAGGTTCCAAGAAGTGAAGCGCTCCTGTCCTAGAGTCGGAGCTTTGACTGCCCTGAGCCGCTCCAAGGCTTGGGTGCCAGATCTAGACCCAGCGGACGTAGCCAGAGGGTATCCTACCTTGAAGGAAGACGGATCTCCCATTGAACAAGATGACTTCATGGCTTGCGTGCGCGGAGTTCGACCTCAGGCGACTATTCTTGGAGATGAAACCAATATCGACAAGTATCAGAAGGGTTTTGATGTGGAAAATAAGAAGATGGCAACTCCCTCGTACAAGGTGACAGATTTAATCCCGCCTGTTCGTGAACATACATTTGCTCTGGAAGTTGATCCCGCCGACCTGATTGATGAAGAAGCAGAGTTTTTCGCCGTGAATGGTTTTGATTGGTCAAAATCCAGCTTCCAATCAGCAGAGGGCAGTGAACCAGCAAGGGAGGAGTGATAACCATCTTCATCGGCTTGTAAAAGCCTTGTAATAGATTAGCTGTGAAAACACTGCATGCTTTGCCTATGCCATCGCGCATAAAACACTGTGTGTGATTCTGTGTTTCCTGATGTCGATATATGCATCATATTTATGGTTGTCCCTGCAATACTTCAGCTCTGTTTCTGTAGATACAAGAAAAAAACTAGCTTGGCGGCTTAGTACCAAACGGGCCAGAACACCCGGTTTATAGCCAATATTTTTATCATAGTAAAGAGCAGAACCAGATGTAAAAAGGAAAACAAGACTGAAATAACCTTTGATGATTACAGAAAGCAACTGTCCATAAACAATAGCCACACCTGTACCTTCGATCTCCGGACCACCGGTTTAAATGACCCGGGTGATGAAGTTGATAATCCAGTCTTTTTTGAGAAGTCAATGCTTCTGAATACTTAATGATTATCATGCCCTGGCGGCTTGTTGTCAAATAGTCCAGCCGGTGAAAAGACTATGCTGATTATTTGTGAAATTGAGACAACAAAAAAGCCAATAAGGCAAATAACAGATGTTTAAACAAAATTAACCTTGTAATTAAAGGTTGGGGGTTTCTGATTCGAATACGATCAGTAAACCAGACCAAAGGGGTTAAGCTAAGGTTCGAATACGACCATATAGCCCCCAGTGGCTTTGGTGTTGCGCCGATCAAGAGGGTACTGACAACTATGTTCTCTTTGGTTCGAATACAACCTATGTTTGAACAGGAAGCCCCCCAAATGACCTTGAGAGGTTTTTAACGACCCTGATTCGAATACGATCCAAGTCGGACCCACAAGGGGTTAAACTGTGATTCGGATACGATCAAGAAACCCCCTAGTGAGTTTGGCTTTGAGCCGATCAAAAGGGTTTCGACAGCTATGTTCTCTTTGGTTCGAATACGACCTATGTTTGAACAGGAAGCCCCCAAGTGACCATGATAATTGCAGCTAGATTCGAATACGATCATAAGCCAGACCAAAAAAGGTGAGACCTGATTCAAATATGATTAGTTCCTTAATAGTCATTTGAAAAATAGTAGTAAAAATAATAAAGATGCGTAATCTTTCTGAAAAGAAAAGAGACCGATGGTCCTGCTTTATTACTTATCATAATATATACAACCTCAAAGTATGTACATGATGAGAGCCGGTGGCTCAGGTGTAGTATGGCCGAAGTTGAGCAATGTTCCACGGCCGGCGGGTCTCCTCTTCCGACTTACGTGAGTCTTTGTGCTCTCGAACGTCAATGAGGTAATATGACCCGTTGTTTAAGTTTTTGCTGACCACAAAAGGTCCTTCCCAAGGCGGGGATAACTTGTGTGCATCTGACAGATCCTGGATGAGCCGGAGCACCAGGTCGCCTTCTTGAAAGGTCCTGGACTTAACCCGGCGACTGTGATAACAACGCAGGTCCTGTTGATAAATTGCTGATCGAGCCGTTGCTAAGTCTCTTTCCTCATCTAATAGGTCAAGTGCATCTTGTCTGGCTTGTTCATTGTTAGCTTAAACATAAGCCGCCACACGGGGCGAGTCATGACGGATGTCACTAGGCAACACTGCTTCTACTCCATACACCATGAAGAAAGGTGTGTAACCTGTAGACTTGTTAGGTGTGGTGTTGATACTCCACAGCACCGAGGGTAATTCCTCTACCCAACAACCCGGAGTTTGCTGCAAGGGAACCATAAGCCGGGGCTTGAGACCTTTTAAGATTTCCTGATTTTCTCTCTCAGCTTGACCATTGGATTGAGGATGAGCTACAGAAGAGACATCAAGCCGAATATGCTCACGTTGAAAAAACTCCTCCATAGCCCCTTGGGATAGATTAGTGCCATTTGTTAGTGATAATGCTGTGTGGAAAACCAAAATGGAAGATCACCTTTTTCATGAACTGAACCGTCGTGGCCGCATCACACTTACTCACTGGCTCTGCCTCAACCCACTTTGTGAATTTGTCAACTGCCACTAAAAGATGTGTCTTTTTATCCTTAGACCTTTTGAAAGGTCCAACCATGTCAAGCCCCCGGACCGCAAACGGCCAAGTGATTGGAATCATCCGTAGCTCTTGAGCTGGCACATGTGCTCGCCGTGCGAATTTTTGACATCCATCACATCTACTGACCAGATCCTCTGCATCAGCGTGAGCCGTCAACCAGTAAAAACCGTGACGAAAAGCCTTGGCCACCAGAGATTTTGACCCGGCATGATGACCACAATCGCCTTCATGGATCTCACGAAGTATTTCTTGGCCTTCTTCAGGGGAAACACACTGCTGAAACGCTCCAGAGACGCTGCGATGGTATAGTTCTCCGTCAGAAATCGTCATTGACTTAGACCGCCGGGTTATCTCTCGGGCCAGGGTCTCATCTGCTGGTAGCTCGCCCCGGGTCATATAAGCCAAGAACGGCACTGTCCAATCTGGGATGACATGAAGAGCCGCCACCAACTATGCCTCCGGGTCAGGAACAACTAGATCTTCCTCTGTGGGTAACTTAACAGATGGGTTATGCAAAACATCCAAAAAGGTGTTAGGTGGCACCGGCTTACGTTGAGATCCCAACCGGCTTAGAGCATCGGCTGCTTCGTTCTTCCTACGGTCAATGTGGTCCACCTGATATCCTTTAAAATGTCCTGCAAAAGCATCAACTTCACGGCGATAAGCCGCCATGAGAGGGTCTTTGGAATCCCACTTGCCTGATACCTGTTGAGCTACTAAATCTGAATCGCCAAGACACCGGACCCGGCTCAGGCTCATCTCTTTTGCCACTCGAAGACCGTGGAGAAAGGCTTCATATTCCGCTGCGTTGTTAGTGCAAGGAAACATCAGCCGCAACACATAAAAAAATTTGTTACCTCGAGGGGAGGTTAAAAAAACTCCAGCCCCCGAGCCTTCCAACTGTCTGGACCCATCAAAGTGAATAGTCCAATACGTGTTGTCTGGTTTCTCCTCCGGCATCTGCATCTCTGTCCAGTCATTAATAAAGTCAACCAGCGCTTGAGACTTGATCGCAGTACGTGGCACATACTTCAACCCATGAGATCCAAGTTCAATGGCCCACTTGGCGACTCGTCCAGTGGCCTCTCTATTTTGGATGATGTCCCCCAAAGGCGCAGAGCTAACCACACTGACCGGGTGACCCTAAAAGTAATGCTTGAGCTTCCGGCTTGCTATGAACACCCTGTAATGAGCTTCTGCCAATGTGGATATCTTTGTTTAGATTCAATCAGTACCTCACTGATGTAATAAACCGGCCGCTGAACCGGATGTTCCTTGCCAACCTCTTTGCGCTCCACCACAATTGCCACACTAACAACCCATGAGTTAGCGACTACATATAACAATAGCGGCTCTTTCTCAATTGGGGCAGGAAGAACCGGTGGCTCAGCAAGCTGTTTCTTCAAATCCTCAAAAGTAGAGTTCGCAGCATCACTCCAAACAAAATCATCTATTTTCCTCATCATTTGATACAAAGGCATCACTTTCTCCCCTAACCAGCTTATGAACCGGTTTAAAGCAGCCACACGACCCGCCAGCCGTTGGACGTCATTGATGCATGTTGGTTTGGCCAGGGATGTGATTGCCTTAATTTTCTCCGGGTTAGCTTCAATACCTCGGTTGGACATCAAGAAGCCTAAGAGCTTGCCGGTCGGGACTCCAAAAACACACTTAGCCGGGTTAAGCATCATTTTGTAGACCCAGAGGTTATCGAAGGTCTCTTTTAGATCTGTGACCAAGGTTTCCTCTTTCCTGGTCTTTACCACTATATCATCCACATAAGCATGAACATTACGCCCAATCTGATTGTGAAGACAATTCTGCACACACCGTTGATAAGTCGCCTGGGCACTCTTAAGCCCAAAAGGCATAGACACATAGCAAAAAGCTCCAAACGGAGTGATAAAAGCTGTCTTCTCCTGATCTTTGATTGCCATCTTGATCTGATGATAACCTGAATAAGCATCCAAGAAACTCAAACGTGCGTAACCCGCCGTAGCATCGATGATCTGATCAATATGGGGGAGAGCAAAAGGGTCAGCCGGACGCCTTGTTTAAATCGGTGTAATCCACACACATACGCCAGGTGCCGTTCTTTTTGAGTACGAGCACCGGGTTGGCTAACCACTCTGGGTGAAAGACTTCCACAATGAACCCCGCCGCCAAGAGCCGGGCCACCTCTTCTCCAACGGCCTTGCCCCTTTCCTCATTGAACCGTCGGAGAAATTGTCTAACCGGTTTAAACTCTGGATCAATATTGAGGGTGTGCTCAGCAAGTTCCCTCGGGACACCCGGCATGTCGGAAGGTTTCCATGCAAAGATGTCCCAGTTCTCACGGATGAACTCGATGAGTGCGCTTTCCTATTTTGGATCCAAGTTTGCACTGATGATGAACTGCTTGGATGAGTCGCCAGGCACAAAGTCAATCATCTTGGTGTCATCAGCTGATTTGAATTTTAACACCGGCTCATGCTCCGTTGTTGGTTTCTTTAAAGACGTCATGTCTGCCAGGTCAACATGATCCTTATAAAACTTTAACTCCTCTGTTGCACAAACAGACTCAACATATGTAGCATCACCTTCTTCACACTCCAGGGCTATTTTCTGGCTTCCATGTACTATAATGGTGCCCTTATAACCCGACATCTTGAGCTACAAATACACATAACACGGCCGAGCCATGAACTTGGCATAAGCCGGCCGTCCAAACAGAGCATGATATGGGCTTTTGATATTAACCACCTCAAAGGTTAATTTTTCTGCTCTGGAGTCATACTCATCCCTAAAGGCTACTTCCAGTTCAATATTACCAACTGGGTATGCCGACTTGCCAGGTACCACACCGTGAAAAACAGTGTTGGATTGCTTAAGACTCTTATCAGTCAACCCCATCCGACGGAACGTCTCATAGTAGAGGATGTTGATGCTGCTGCCTCCATCCATGATCACCTTAGTGAATTTATATCCACCAACCTGAGGCGCTACTACCAAGGCCAAGTGACTCGGATTATCAACCCGGGGTGGATGATCCTCTCTGCTCCACACAATAGGCTGTTCTGACCACCGCAAGTAACGTGGAATCGCCGGCTCAACGGCATTGACGACCCTCTTGTGAAGCTTCTGGTCCCTCTTACATAAACTAGTGGTGAACACATGGTATTGTCCACTATTCAACTGTTTTGGGTTGCTTTGATATCCGGATTGTTGCTGCTGATTACCTTGGCCGGGTTGTGGATTATAACCTTCCTAGTTACCTGGATGGCCCTGACCGTGAAAACCTCCTTTGCCCGAACCGGCGCCCGGGCCATGGAAACCGCCCACTTAAACCGCCGCCTGGGCCATGACCTCCATCAAATGCATTCAGATTTTTAAACGCCTTCATGATTGTACAATCCTTCCACAGGTGGGTGGCTGGCTTCTCCCAGCCGCCGTGTCTTGGACAAGGTTCATTCAATAGTTGCTCAAGGGTGGAACCTGACCCGCCCGACCGAGGGGGTTGCCTGCCCTTGCGCCGTTGATTGCCGCCCTGCGCATTGGTGTTAGCGACAAATTCATCAGCCTTACGTTTATTACCTCCTTGATTTGCCGAGTTATGCTGGTGACCCTTGTCGTTGCTGTTCTTATTTCCTTTCCCTGTCTTTTCTTCGTCAGACACCGGGTCCTTGGTACTATCAGAATCAGCATACTTGACGAGAGCCGCCATCAACTGGCCCATGTCGTTGCAGTCACGTTTGTGCCGCCCCAACTTCTGCTTCAGAGGTTCAAAACGGCAATTTTTCTCCAACATCAAGACTGCTGAGTCGGCGTCCATCTTATCAGATGAATGTATTATCTTCTTGACCCGGCGCACCCAATGGGTTGTAGATTCACCGTCCTCTTGCTTACAATTAGTCAGGTCCACAATCGACATAGGTTGTTTACATGTGTCTTTGAAGTTCTGAATGAACCGGGCCTTCAACTCCGCCATGAGCTGATAGAATTGGGTGGCAACCCCTTCAACCAAGTACGAGCCGTTCCATCCAACATCATAGTGAAATACTTAGCCATTGCCGCATCGCTGACCTCCAACAACTCCATAGCCATCTCATAACTCTCAATCCAAGCCCCAGGCTGCAAGTCGGCCGTGTAATTAGGCACCTTACGAGGCCCCTTGAAGTCCTTTGGCAAACGCTCATTACGTATGGCCGGCACCAGGCAAGGGACACCTCCGGTTCTTGTGGTCACTCCTACCTTGATCGAGGTTGCTGGATAAGCCGGAAAAGTCTGATGAGCCGCCTGCTCTGCTGCCAGTTGAACCACTCGCTCGGCCTCTTGTCGGATCCTCTCCTGATCCGCCAAGTTAAGGGCTCAATCCTGCACCGGCTCATACCTATGCGGCCGGTTGTGGCGTTGAGCATTGCTTGACATGTCAGCTGAATCCATATGCCTATTGTAGCTTGGGCTCCGGCTCGGGCGAGGAGTTGAATGGATCCTGTCTCAATTGTAGGAGTACGCATCCTGCTGTGCCAGAGCTGTTTGAAGAAGTTCTCTCACCCTTCAAGTTTTGATTGCCGCCGGCGAGTCGCCTTCCATCGGGAGAGCCGCCAAACGAGCCGATGCTGCAATGAGGTTTTCCAAGGGATTGAAGAAGTGACCTGGCGGTGTTGGTACATAATGAGGCGGAGCAGTATGCACACGAGGTGGTTCCATGGCGCGCGGTTGAACCGGTGCCCCGGGCGTCGTGATCCGATTTGCCTCCGGCGGGTTGCTTGCCCCAGCCCCGGGTGTATGAAAAAGGTTCCTAGGATCAAGCGTCAGAGGTAGACGTGACTGAGTTTTCTGATGCCTTCTTCTCATAACCTCGCTTGATGCGTTCAGATCCACTGAGAGCCGAAAAGTATCCGCTTGAAGCTGTTGGGCATGAACGTCCAAAGCCACCCGCTCCGCTGCCATCCTGACCTCCTCTGCTGCTAAATTTTATTTAGCTTGTACCATCTCTTCACATACGCGTGCCACCTCTGCGTCATGCTGGGCTTTATCTGCCGGCTCTACCACGACAGTCAATAGAGTCGTCAGTTTATCCATGAGGTCCATTAGAATCTGAGCTGGGGGCGCGCAGGGTCTCCTGACCCGGCTGCGGCCGACCCAGTAGCTGTTGCCACTGCTGCTGTGGAGTTTTGCCCGGGATGTATTCCTGCCATGAAGACTCCGGCCCAATTCGGTGGCTCAAGGGGGTCCGGAATACTGCTGCCATTGGAACAACCCCCGAGGATGCCATCCTGCAGCTGATACAAAGAGTCCGTCTCGCCCGTTGATGATGTAGCATCAGAACCGACGGTCGTCTCACCACCATCCACCGATCCTTCAGAGTATTCACCGCCTTGGACGCAGCCTACGAAAGCATGCTTCACGGCAGATTGAACACGGGTGGTCCTCGCGCGCTGAGCCGTTTCGACGAGGTTGGTGTGGACGTCCGGCTCAGGGCCCGATTCGCCGATCCGGCCGATGAAGACATGAATTCCGCCGAAGGGGACCCGGTACCCGTACTCGATTGAGCCAGCCTCGGGGCCCCAGCCTTCGTCGTCGATGTAAAGCTTGCCGCAATGATTCTTGGTCATCCTGCCCACAGCGTATCCCTTGAGCCCTTCGAAGTTGCCCTTCAAGAACTCAAATCCACCGTGCGCTGGCCCCACGGTGGGCGTGAACTGTCGTGGAATTGTCACGACAGATGTCCTAGCAGAAGGACTTAGTCGTAGGGCCATCGCAACTAGGAAGCTTAAAGGGGTTAATCGGAAAAAAGGACATGAGAGGTTTTATACTAGTTCGGCCCCTTATGATGAAGGTAAAAGCCTACGTCTATTTGTGTTTGTATTGCTGGGGTTTCGATCACCAAGAGGCTAATCCGCCGGCTTGGTTATCGATCTGTTGTTTCTTGCCCTAAGCCGCCACCGGGTCGTCCCCTTATATACACGGGTTGACGCCTGGTGGCCTACAGAGTCCCGACCGGCTCATAAATTGTGTCCGGCTCAGTTACTTCTTTTACATGCCTTTCTTTACAAGTCTTTCCTTACATACGGCGGTTTACAATATTGGGCCTTAAGCCGCCTCTAGGCCTTTAGGCCTTCTCTAAGATTTGATAAACTACTGTCTTGAATGTTTACTGGGCTTCCTTTGTAACCCGCCATTGGGGCTGACCCGGCCCCTCCTGGGCGGGTCATAACTGATAGCTATATCCCCAACAACACCCCTTTTTTCGACCGTCCTAGATGAAGTCTCGAACTTTTGCATACTTCAGTATCCGTCGGCGATTTAATTAATTTATATGTACAATTTGACAAATATATCCTACAAAAAAATAAATTAATAAATACGTAAACAATAAATTTTATGAGCGACAATATTTGAATCATGAAGAAATCGACATTAAAATAGTATGATGCTTCAAGAGTGACTACATACCTCATTATAAATTCAGCTTCACACAGCACGAAAAGGTCACCCCGCCAATATACGCCATCTCATTTTTTATCCCAACTCCAATGTGGGCGTCGCTTTTTGGCGACGGTGCCAACAACCTTTCCTTCTCGAATAAAACCCCTCCCCTCCCAACAACCCGACTTTGAGGAGAACACGTGCAAGCCAAGCAGAGACGGTGGCCACTCAGATTTCTCCATCACCTCTGAATTGTTGTCATGAAAACCTCTCATCACTCTTTTGTAACATAGACGTGGGATTACAAACACCTCATAGTGGGGTGATAACATTGGATCAAACACGAGGTACTCTTCATAAGTGAAATCCGCATCTAAGTCCATGAACATTGGATGCGATGGCAAGGATTCCCATTGTCGAGTGGCAGGTTTAGCCACGTAGTTCTTGAATAAGAGGAGGTCGTTGCAGTGATCTTGGATCAAACGGAGACCGGAGTATGGCAAGTAGTCGAATCTACCGGAGATTGAGGGCCCCGCGGGCGCCGAGGGACGGGAGAAAAATTCCGGCAGAGGGAGGTCGTTGAAATTGATGAAGATGCCGGCGACCGACAGCGGGAGGAGATCCGCACATAGTAGGCAGTGGTCGTCAATGGTGCTCCGCAGGGCCTTGCAAACACAGCGGCATGCGGCGAGGCTGCACGGCGGAATAAACCGGAGGACGTCGGCGAGCACGTCCTGAGGTAGCAGCCGTGGCAGGTCCATCTGCGTGATCCCGGCCGTCGTCCTATGTTTGCGATTCTCTGATATGCAGGTCAATCAACTGATGCTTGTATCTACGTTTGGGAACACGGGGGAAGACGTTGATTGAATGGCTTGTGCTCTGCTCCGACATAGATAGATATGCGGCAAGACTCGGACGACGTGCTGGAGCTGTATGTTAGAATTATTGTATAGATAGGAGAGGTTGTTTAACTTGTATCTCAATTCTATCTCTTCTTCTCCCTTATCTCTTGTAACGACCTCTTGGTCGATCTCCTCCTCTTGATCTCTCTCTCTCTCTCTCTCTCTCTCTCGATCTCTCTGTAACTTGTGCATCAAGACTTTGCCTAATATATACAATGCGGCCCGAGACAAAGGGTTCTACGCTTTCCAAACTATTTCACATGGTAATAGAGCCTCTTCCTCATTAGACTGAAAGAGATCGCATCTAGCTACCTTCGCGACCGAGCCATGTCTACCACCTCCGCCTCCATGTCACCCAACACCATGGGCGCGATCACCACCACCTCCTCCGCCTCCACCTTTGCCTCCTCATCCACAGCCACCAATACTTTCCTCGGATCGCCACCACAGGAGAAGCTGACAAAGGGGAATTTCCTGCTATGGAAGGCCATCGTGCTCCCCCAGATCAAGGGTTCCCAGATGAAGCACCACCTCGACGCAACGAGCCCGCCACCGCCGGCCACTCTCACCATCACCAAGGATGGCAAAGAAGAGCAAGTTGTCAACTTCGCTCGCACTCTGTGGTATGCCCAACGGCAACAACTTCAAGGGTTCTTGATGGGTTCTTTTTCTCGCGAGATCCTGTCCCAGGTGGCCATGCTCCAGACGCCGGCCGCGGTGTGGCGCGCCATCAACGACATGTTCACTGCCCAGAGCCAAGCGCAGGCGATCAACACACGCATCGAGATCACCAACCTTAAAAAAGGTAACATGTCCATGGCAGAGTACCCCAGCAAGATCAAAACCCTCACAGATGAAGTCGCATGCACTGTGTCGGTGCTCTCCGATCCGGAGATCGTCTCCAAGATCCTTGCTGGCCTTGATATGGAGTATAATCCTGTCGTTTCTGCTCTTGCTGCACGGGTGGAACCTATCACGGTTCCGGAGCTGCACAGTCAGCTGCTCAGTTTTGATGCCCGCCTCACCCTCCTCCATGGCGGTGATCTCCGACAATCCTCTGCATACTTGATACGTCTCCATCATATCTATAATTTTTGATTGTTCCATGCCAATATTCTACAACTTTCATATACTTTTGGCAACTTTTTATACTATTTTTGGTACTAACATATTGATCCAGTGCCCAGTGCCAGTTCCTGTTTGTTGCATGTTTTTTGTTTCGCAGAATATCCATATTAAACGGAGTCCAAACGGGATAAACACTGACGGAGATTTTTTTTGGAATATATATGATTTTTGGGAAGAAAAATCCACGCGAGACGATGCCCGAGGGGCCACGAGGCAGGGGGCGCGCCCCTGACCCTCGTGGCCACCCCGTAAGGCGGTTGGTGCCCTTCTTTCGCCACAAGAAAGCTAATATCTGGATAGAGATCGTGTTAAAATTTTAGCCCAATCGGAGTTACGGATCTCAGGGAATATAAGAAACGGTGAAAGGGTAGAATATGAGAACGCAGAAACAGAGAGAGACAGAGAGACAGATCCAATCTTGGAGGGGCTCTCGCCCCTCCCATGCCATGGAGGCCAAGGACTAGAGGGGAAACCCTTCTCCCATCTAGGGAGGAGGTCAAGGAAGAAGAAGACAAAGGGCCCCCCTCTCCCCTTATCTTCCGGTGGCGCCGGAACGCTGCCGTGGCCATCATCATCATCACCGCGATCTACACCAACACCTCCGCCATCTTCACCAACATCTCCATCACCTTCCCCCCTCTATCCACAGCGGTCCACTCTCCCGCAACCCGCTGTACCCTCTACTTGAACATGGTGCTTTATGCTTCATATTATTATCCAATGATGTGTTGCCATCCTATGATGTCTGAGTAGATTTTCGTTGTCCTATCGGTGGTTGATGAATTGCTATGATTGATTTAATTTGCTTGTGATTATGTTGCTGTCCTTTGGTGCCCATCATATGAGCGCGTGCGTGGATCACACCATAGGGTTAGTTGTATGTTGATAGGACTATGTATTGGAGGGCAAGGGTGACAGAAGCTTCAGCCTAGCATAGAAATTGATGCATACGGGATTGAAGGGGGACCAATATATCTTAATGCTATGGTTGGTTTTTACCTTAATGAACGTTAGTAGTTGCGGATGCTTGCTAATAGTTCCAATCATAAGTGCATAGAATTCCAAGTCAGGGATGACATGCTAGCAGTGGCCTCTCCCACATAATACTTGCTATCAGTCTAGTAAAGTAGTCAATTGCTTAGGGACAATTTCGCAACTCCTACCACCGCTTTTCCACACTCGCTATATTTACTTTATTGTTTCTTTATCTAAACAGCCCCTAGTTTTTATTTACGTAATCTTTATTATCTTGCAAACCTATCCAAAAACACCTACAAAGTAATTCTAGTTTCATACTTGTTCTAGGTAAAGCGAACATCAAGCATGCGTATAGTTGTATCGGTGGTCGATAGAACTTGAGGGAATATTTGTTCTACCTTTAGCTCCTCGTTGGGTTCGACACTCTTACTTATCAAAAACTGTTGAGATCCCCTATACTTGTGGGTTATCAAGACCTTTTTCTGGAGCCGTTGCCGGGGAGCCATAGCGTGGGGTGAATATTCTCGTGTGTGCTTGTTTGCTTTATCACTAAGTAATTTTTATTTGCTGTTCTTAGTTGTTCTTTATCTTTAGTTATGGATATGGAACACGAAATACCAAAAAATTAGGTGCACTCTCTGCTCATGGAGATGGGGAACCTCCTAAAACCCTCGATGCTGGTTGTGTGAAAGATATTATGTACTACTTTAATAATCCTGAGAAAACCCCATTCAATTATGCAATGGGAGTAACATTGGATCAACGTGAATACTTTAGGGATTACCGCTTGACACAAAAAGGGAAACTATTATGGGATCAAATTCATATATTGAATTGGTATGCTAGGAAACTATGCTTGAGATATGATTATACTTGTTGCTCTAAGGTGAAGGCTCCACACCTTCCCTTTTCATGTGAATTTAATGATAATGAAACCTTAGCTTCTTATGATAATGGTATATATGATTACTATGATGTGGAACAAATAGAAGAATTTGTTGCTTTTAAGGGTGCTTATGAAATTGAATCTTTGTTTGAAAATCATGAAGCTTATGATGATGATGTTTATAGGCCTGAAAATTTAGCTATCTTAAAATATTGCTATGATAATTATGAATATAATTCCTATATTAATGCGCTTATTGAGAAAGTCTCCGCTGTCCAAGAAGAGACTAATATTTTGCAGGAGTCTATGGAAGAAGAAATTGATGAAACTGTGAGCTCATTGGATGAAAAAGATGAGGAGGAGAGCAAAGAACAAAAGGAGGAAGAGCGGATTGATCACCCGTGCCCACCTTCTAATGAGAGTAACTCTTCAACTCATACATTGTTTAGTTCCCCTTCATGCTTACCGAAGGATGATGAATGCTATGATAATTGCTATGATCCAGTTGATTCTTTTGAAATATCCCTTTTTGATGATGCTTGCTATGCTTGTGGCCAAGATGCCAATATGAATTATGCTGATGGAGATGAACTTGCTATAGTTCCTTATGTTGGACATGAAATTGTTGCTATTGCACCCACGCATAATAGTCCTATTATCTTTTTGAATTCTCCCAACTACACTATATCGGAGAAGTTTGCACTTATTAAGGATTATATTGATGGGTTGCCTTTTACCGTTGCACATGATGATTTTGATGAATATAATATGCATGTGCTTGCTGCTCCTACTTGCAATTATTATGAGAGAGGAACTATATCTCCACCTCTCTATGTTGCCCATATGATAAAATTGCAAGAAATTGCTTATACTATGCATTGGCCTTTACTATGTGTGCAAGAATTGTTCTTTTATGACATGCCGATGCATAGGAAGAGAGTTAGACTTCGTTGTTGCATGATATATGTTACTTTGTGCTCACTACTAAATTATAAATCATTGTTAATTAAAATTGGCTTTGATATACCTTGGGATCCGGGTGGATTCACTACTTGAGCACTATATGCCTAGCTTAATGGCTTTAAAGAAAGCGCTGCCAGGGAGACAACCCGGAAGTTTTAGAGAGTCATTTATTTTTGTTGAGTGCTTTTATATAGTTTAAAAACAACAAAAATAAAGAGGGGAACCCAAAACTTTTTCAAAAAGGAAAGTGAAAGTGAGAAAGACAAGCATTGTTGAAGTGGGAGAGCTCCTTGAACTTTGTTCATGCTCACGACAACTTTGTGAATCTTGATTACAGAAACTTTTCAAAAAAAATAATTATCACCTTGTACAATTCCATGGTATTATAAAAATAATGTGCCAAGGTTTGCCTTTAGGATGTTTACATTTGCTTGATGGTTTGTACGGTGCAGGACAGAAACTTTGGCTGTAGTGCGCGATTTTGCATTTTTAGCTGGAAATTCAAATGGTTCTGATTCTTTTTGCAATGTATTCCTATACAAATTGTTTATCTTTACTAATTTTTATCGAATTTTTCAAGTATCATAAGTATGGTGAATGTTCAGATTATTACAGACTGTTCTGTTTTAGACAGATTCTATTTTTGATGCATAGTTTGCTTGTTTTGATGAAACTATCGATTCATATCAGTGGATTAAGCCATGAAAAAGTTATATTACAATAGACACAATGAAAAAACAAAATATGAATTGGTTTGCAAAAGTACTTAGAATAGTGATTTGCTTTATTATACTAACGGATCTTACCGAGTTTTCTGTTGAAGTTTTGTGTGGATGAAGTGTTCGATGATCGAGAAGGTCTCGATGTGAGAAGAAGGAAGAGAGGCAAGAGCTCAAGCTTGGGGATGCCCAAGGCACCCCAAGTAAATATTCAAGGAGACTCAAGCGTCTAAGCTTGGGGATGCCCCGGAAGGCATCCCCTCTTTCTTCAACAAGTATCAGTATGTTTTCGGATTCGTTTCGTTCATGCCATATGTGCAATCTTGGAGCGTCTTTTGCATTTAGTTTTCATTTTTTATGCACCATGCTGGTATGAGATAGTCCTTGGTTGATTTATAGAATGCTCTTTGCACTTCACTTATATCTTTTGAGTATGGCTTTATAGAATGCTTCATGTGCTTCACTTATATCATTTGAAGTTTGGATTGCCTGTTTCTCTTTACATAGAAAACTGTCATTTGTAGAATACTCTTTCGCTTCACTTATATTTGTTAGAGCGTGGGCATATCTTTTGTAGAAAGAATTAAACTCTCTTGCTTCACTTATATCTATTTAGAGAGATGACGGGAATTGGTCATTCACATGGTTAGTCATAAAATCCTACATAAAACTTGTAGATCACTGAATATGATATGTTTGATTCCTTGCAATAGTTTTGTGATATAAATATGGTGATATTAGAGTCATGCTAGTGGGTAGTTGTGGATTGTAGAAATACTTGTGTTGAGGTTTGTGATTCCCGTAGCATGCACGTATGGTGAACCGTTATGTAACGAAGTCGGAGCATGATTTATTTATTGATTGTCTTCCTTATGAGTGGCGATCGGGGACGAGCGATGGTCTTTTCCTACCAATCTACCCTCCTATGAGCATGCGTGTAGTACTTTTGTTTGATGACTAATAGATTTTTGCAATAAGATGTGAGTTTTTATGACTAATGTTGAGTCCATGGATTATACGCACTCTCACCCTTCCACCTTTGCTAGCCTCTCTAGTATCGCGCAACTTTCGCCGATACCTTAAACCCACCATATACCTTCCTCAAAACAGCCACCATACCTACCTATCATGGCATTTCCATAGTCATTCCGAGATATATTGCCATGCAACTTCCATCATCATCATTATATACATGACTTGAGCATTCATTGTCATATTGCTTTGCATGATCGTAAGATAGCCAGCATGATGTTTTCATGGCTTGTCTGTTTTTTGATTCATTGCTACACTAGATCATTGCACATCCCGGTACACCGCTGGAGGCATTCATATAGAGTCATATCTTTGTTCTAGTATCGAGTTGTAATATCGAGTTGTAAGTATGTAACATCCCAAATTTTCAATTTGGAATGTTATACATTAGATCATCACTGCATATCATATTTTATTTGCCTTTGGTCTGATCCTAGAAATTCTACGCAACTCAAGAACCCACGGAGAAAGTTGGGGATTTCATTATTTTCATATTTGAGTTTTCTCAAGTTTTGAAAATAGGATCATTTGATTTTATTTATTTTATCTTCAGTTATTTCTATTATACAAATATGAGAGAGGGAATAAAATGACTTTCCTAAAAAAAGAAATATTGAGGATTTAATAATAAAATCAAATAATATTCTATTTTGGATTTATTGGCTATTTTATTTCAATTTAGGAAAAATGCGTATTTTTTTCAAAATTGCATTTAGGCCCCAAATAAATGTTCATCATGTGCGGCTTGATTTTAGAAGCCGGGGAAAATTTATTTAGGGATTTTTGGAGTCCGTTTAGTATTTCTTTTGTTTGTTTTTCTGCGCGAAATTATTTAAAAAAAACGCGAACCCGACCTTGGGCCGTAATCGGCCAGGACTCTGTCCGCCGGGCCTTATAAGGAGCCGACCCTGAGCCCCAAGCCCACCCCGCACCAAACCCTAACCCTAGCCACGCCCTAGCCGCCACCGCCGCCGGAGCCGCCGCCGCCGCCGGTTTTCCCGAAAAACCGTTCGGTTTTTCCGCCGGTTTTCGATCGTTTTTTAGATCCATTTTTTTATTAGATCGGTTTTTTTCGGTTTAGTCTATTTAGCGAGCCTTCGCTCGTTCGTTCGTTTTAACGGACGCGTTCATTGTTTAGTTACAGTAAACGAACGTTCGTTCGTTAATCTGTTCATCGTTTTTCTTTTTCTCGGATTTTCCGCGATTATTTCTGATCGTGATTTCTGATCCGATTTTCGATCTAGTATAACTTTTCGCTCGTTTATCGGAATCAGGCGATTCAAGCGCCTGGAGTTTTGTCTCAAAACCCTCTTTCCGTTTAACCAACACAAACAAGTTTTTGCTTTTGTAAAATTTGACCTAGATCCAGAATAGTAAACGAAGTTTGTTTCTTTCGCCGTTTGTCTTTCATTGCTTCGTTCGATTTGATTCTTTTTGCCAACCGGAGTTCTTAAGTTGAACTTTCTGGTTTGATCTCTTATTTGAGTTTTATCCGTGCATTAGATGAGTACTTATTGTATGTTTGTTTGTTCGCGATAGAGTACCCGGATTGCGCCGCTTGCTACTTCGAATCGCTAGGTTTCGCGGATCATCAACAAGGCAAGTAACACTTTGATCATACCTCCTACTACCCAATTTTATTGCATTAGATTAATCCTCAAACAATTGCATGATTAGGATCAATTTAAATTGTGGGTTTTGGGAAGTAGATGAGGTAGTACCTATTAGCTGTTTCATTATCAAACCTTTGGGAGTTACTTCTACGTTTGCTTATATTGCCATGCTATGCTAGTAGACGTGGATTGGGTGAGTGTATCCATGACAGATGTGAGATTGTTAAAATTAATGGTTTATCTAAGGTGGCAACTTAAACACACATCTGGGTGGATTGAGGCACCTGGGTATTCCATCGATTGCCTGTTTTCTTTTGGACCGCCACCCAGGCTCAAAGGGATCATGAGATTATTCAAACTAGAAATTTCCGTGTGCAGCCACAAGCTACTATGGGCTCTAGCATAGTTGACTAAGTCATGCGAACTCTTACAGTGGCAGACTAGCAGATGTAGGGGATGTAGGTTGGTACGGTCTACCCGTTCGTAAGGTGCTAGCGCTTATGAAAGACTATGTCTCGATCATCCGTTTCTGAAACATCATGTAGTGCGAGAACCCCAACGGAGGAGATCGAGTCTTGTGGGGAAAAGTGCGCAAACCTCTGCAGAGTGTATAAACTAATCATGGTTAGCCGTGTCCCCGGTTATGGATAACTTGAGTATCTAGTACTTGGATTATCATGTGAATCTCATCATGTTACTTTAATTAATATTGTTGGGTTTTGATGTTGATGCTTAATTGGGATCGAGAGGGTGTCTACACTCTCAATGTTTAACAACCACCATGATAGTTAAATAAAATTTATTCCTTTGCAGTAGGGAAAAATTGGATTTACGCAAAACTGTAACCATAGAGCTTTCCACCAGCGAAATATGCATGTAGTATAGCCCTATTCTTTCATTACTCTCTATGTGTTACATTGCCAGCATATTCCATGTGCTGACCCGTTTTTGGGCTGCAACGTTCATGTTGCAGACTTTTCAGATGATGAGTAAGGTGCTTTTAGGTCGTGGTTCTATACTCAGTGATGCCATTGGAGTTGATGGACTCACCTATCTTCCAAGCCTTCCGCTGTTATCGTTATTAGATGGCCTTAAGCCATATTTATTGTAATAAGTTCTCTTTTGAGACACTCGATGTAATAAGTGTGTGATTGCTACTCTATTATAAATCCTCCAAGTACTATGCGTGTCAGCATTACCGATCCAGGGATGACAGTGATGCACAGAGATTGGACCGTTTGAGGTCTGGTCGCTACAAGATGGTATCAGAGCACACGCTGACTGTAGGACACGACCACTACGCTAAAGCCCTAGATCACTACTCACTCTTCTCATTCTGACTCCTCATCTTCTCTACTCTTTTAGGATGGCGGATGCAAGGAACAAGTTCATGCAACCGGGTGAAGATACACCCTTTGGACGCCACTTGAAAGAAGTCACTAGATATCTAAACATCGGAGTACCAAGTTTCACCGGAACCTACAATGCCACTTTACCTGAAGAGGAGCGCTGGATGATTCAAGTTCAAGTTCCAGGAAGGATGTTCATGCCAGTCACCAAGCCCATAGAGTTTTCCTTTGATGCACCAACCTGGAGTCTAGGAAAGAGCATGGAAGCTCACATCGCCATGGGACGTATTGGAGAAGTTTACCGCAATGATCTCAAGGATACTATCTACCGGATTTGTGGACGCCGAGATGAGCAATGGGAGATGATCAGCACCAAGAAGGATAGATCCATCGCAGCTTTCATCCAGGAGTTAAACCAGCACATTCGACGACAGGAGAACCAGATGTGCGCAGATATGATAGATCTGAAGAAGGCAAGGACAAGAATCACGGAACTGGAGGAAGAACTCAAGGCTACCTGTGAAGATTATATGGAGGAAATCGAAGTATTAGTGGAGAAGAATGACGACTTGATCAAGAAGATCGGAATATTCATGGGAGGCCTTACACCAGTAGAAGAAGACGAAGAACCCAAGGAGATTCGCCCAGAAGATTACATCATCATCGACGACACCGACTCAGACCCAGATGATAGCGATGATGACTATGTTGATGAAGCTGGAGCAGATATCATGGAGTCTGCAACCGAAGAATATTTCTAGTAGACCACCCCATCAGTACTAGTATTCCACCATGTAAATATAGTAGTCCGAGCACTTTTGTGATAGTTAGACCGATTGTATGCCCTTGTTTGATTGAATGAAGTGATATTGTTTGCTTTTGCCTCATGTGCATATGGGTAGTGTTTTCCCTCTAGACCTCATTCTATTCTTAAATATCATCTTTTCTAAACCCATCAGATGCCTCCGAGATGTGACAATGGATTTGCTTTCCCACCGGAGCTCACTCAATTGATCCAGCAGCAGAATACATTGATGCAGTTGCTAGTCCAGAATCAGAATCAGGGGAACAACAACAACTACAACCCACCACCACCACCACCACCTGTTGATCACTTAACCCATTTTCTTAGGCTGAATCCGCCGATGTTCTCCAGTAGCACTG
Source organism: Triticum urartu (assembly GCF_056163025.1). NCBI lineage: Eukaryota > Viridiplantae > Streptophyta > Magnoliopsida > Poales > Poaceae > Triticum > Triticum urartu. The sequence continues at coordinate 175,090,303 of NC_141878.1, forward strand.
AGCCGATAGTAGCAGATGATTGGCTCCGCAAGATTGGAAGGGAGTTAACCACTACAGAATGTACTGATGATGAGAAGGTGCGCTTTGCCGCACATCAGTTGGATGGACCAACAACATCATGGTGGGGGAATTACACTGTCACCTACCCTATAGCCACGGTGACATGGGATCAGTTTCAGCAGGCTTTCCGTACTGCCCACGTTTCAGCAGGAGCTATGGCCATGAAGAAGCATGATTTTCGCAACTTACGCCAAGGAGGACGAATCGTTGGCCAGTATGTGGATGACTTTAGTAAGCTAGCACGTTATGCCCCAGATGACGTTACTACAGATGCCGCTAAGCAGGAGAAGTTTCTGGAAGGACTGAATGATGAGTTGAGCATGCAGTTGATGGTAGCAAGCTTCAACAAACTACCAGGAGTTGGTAGATCGTGCTCTTATGATTGAAGGGAAGCAGCAGCAAATTGAGTACCGTAAGAGGAAGTATGGACAAGGGAAGTACAATTCTGGAGCTCAGCAAAAGCCGTGTTTTACCCCTAGACCGGGAGGACCTTTCCAAATACCCATGGAGGAGGTAGCTCGCACAATCATAATGGCCCCAAGAATGGTAATGGGAAGGAAGGAAGCAACGGCCAAAACCGTACCAGCCCGTCAACCCCAGCTAAGAGAGACCTGAGCCAAGTCACTTGCTTTAAGTGCCAGAAGACCGGACATTATGCTAATGAATGTCCTGAAGCCCAGAATGGAAGTGGCAATGGAAGCTCTGGGAAGAAGCCGAACCCTTTCAACAGGGGACAGGTGAACCATGTTAACGTGGAGGAGGTTGAAGCTCAGCCAGATGCAGTAATAGGTAAGTTTTTAGTTAAGTCATTTACTGCACTCGTTCTTTTTGATACTGGTGCATCGCATTCATACATCTCAAGGGGATTTGTGGATAAGTATAAATTGCCAACCCAAGCCCTTAGGTCACCCATGTTAGTAACCTCGCCTGGAGCAGAGTATATGGCTAGTCTATGGTGTGATCGGTTACCATTAAGGATTGGTAACTATGTATTTCCCTCGGACCTAATAGTATTGCAATCGCAAGGATTGGATGTGATATTAGGCATGCATTGGTTATCAAAGTATGAAAGGAACATTGAATGCGCTAGTAAGTCAATTTTTCTTACTACGCCAGAAGGAAGAAGGATCAAGTATGTATCCCGGCATGTGCCGAAGAGGACTCAAGTAAATTCCCTAACAGGAGTTGTGTAGGAGGAAGTACCAGTGGTGAAGGATTTTCTGGATGTATTTCCAGAGGAGTCGCCAGGCATGCCACCGGATAGAGATATTGAATTTTTGATTGAGCTTTTGCCAGGCACAGGGCCAATATCTAAGAGACCATACAGAATGCCCGCAAAAGATTTGGAGGAGATTAAGAAGAAGATTAAGGAGTTACTAGATAAAGGTTATATTCGCCCAAGTTCTTCGCCTTGGGGATCGCCAGTACTTCTAGTGGAGAAGAAGGATGGATCATTAAGGGTGGTTGTTGATTATCGGGGATTGAATGAAGTAACAATCAAGAACAAGTACCCACTACCAATGATCAATGATCTATTTGATCGATTGCAAGGAGCTAAGGTATTTTCCAAGATCGATCTGCGATCAGGATACCATCAGTTGAAGATTCGAGAACAGGATATACCTAAGACGGCTTTTACCACCAGGTATGGGCTGTACGAGTATACCGTTATGTCATTTGGCCTGACTAACGCACCTGCATATTTTATGAACATGATGAACAAAGTGTTTATGGGGTTTTTGGATAAGTTCGTCGTAGTGTTCATTGATGATATTCTGGTTTACTCGAAGAATGAAGAGGAGCATAAGGAACATTTGCATTTGGTACTTGAGAAGCTCAGAGAACATCAGCTATATGCCAAGTTTAGCAAATGTGAATTTTGGTTGAAGGAAGTTGGATTCCTCGGACACGTTATATCCGGAGAAGGTATAGCAGTAGATCCCACCAAGGTTGACACTGTGACAAATTGGGAAGCCCCAATAACAGTTGGAGAGATCCGGAGTTTTCTTGGACTCGCAGGATACTACCGGAGATTTACTGAAAATTTCTCGAAGATTGCAAAACCTATGACGGAGTTGTTAAAGAAGGATACCAAATTCAAATGGACTGAGGAATGTGAGGTCAGTTTCCAGGAGTTGAAGAAACGTCTGGTTACATCACCAGTGTTGATTTTGCCAGATCAGAAAAAGGATTATGAGGTGTATTGCGACGCTTCACGTCGAGGACTTGGAGCAGTGCTTATGCAGGAGGGAAAAGTTGTTTCATATGCCTCATGACAGCTTAAGCCTCATGAGTTGAATTATGCCACGCATGATTTGGAGTTAGCAGCCGTAGTGCATGCATTGAAGACTTGGAGACATTTTCTCATTGGAAACCATTGTGAGGTGTACACGGATCACAAGAGTTTGAAGTATATTTTCACGCAGAAGGAGTTGAATCTCAGGCAAAGGAGATGGTTGGAGCTCATCAAGGATTATGATATGAGATTGCATTATCATCCTGGAAAGGCTAACATAGTAGCAGATGCGTTGAGCCGTAAAAGCCATGTTAACACTCTAATGACGGGAGATTTACCGAAGGAGTTAGCCGAGGATCTTCGTGAGCTATGTTTGGAGATAGTTTCGAGAGACTATGTAGCAGCATTGGAGATTCAGTCTACTTTGATGGATAAGATCAGAGAAGCTCAAAAGACTGACAAGGAGATTGCTTCTATTAAAGAGAAAATGAGCAAAGCAAAAGCTAAAGGATTTCATGAGGATGAGCATGATACCTTATGGTTTGAAGACCGTGTTTATGTGCCCAATGACCCGGAGATCAAGAAGTTAATTCTGCAAGAGGCCCATGATTCACCATATTCAATTCACCCAGGAAATACCAAGATGTATTTGGATTTGAAGGATATTTTCTGGTGGACCGGAATGAAGAAGGATATTGCGGAGTATGTAGCAGTTTGTGATGTGTCTCATAGAGTAAAGGCAGAGCATCAGAAGCCAGCTGGATTGCTACAGCCATTGCCAATACCCGAATGGAAGTGGGATAAGTTAGGCATGGATTTTATTACAGGATTGCCCAGAACTCGTTCAGGCTATGACTCGATTTGGGTTGTAGTCGATCGTTTGACTAAGGTAGCTCATTTCATTCCAGTGAAGACTACCTACACCAGTGCTGAGTTGGCAAAGATATACATGACCAGGATCGTATGTCTGCATGGAGTTCCAAGGAGTATTATATCAGATAAAGGAACCCAGTTTACCTCAAAATTCTGGAATCAGTTGCACGAGACTTTAGGTACCAGGCTAGAGTTCAGCGCAGCTTTTCATCCACAGACAGATGGACAGACCAAAAGAGTCAATCAGATTTTGGAGGATATGCTGAGAGCTTGCGCGCTAGATTACGGATCTAGTTCGGACGAGAATTTGCCATACGCAGAGTTCTCCTACAACAACAGTTATCAATCCAGTTTGAAGATGGCCCCTTTCGAAGCCTTGTACGGAAGGAGGTGCAAGACCCTGTTGTCGTGGGATGAAGTTGGAGACTGCTAGTTGTTTGGACCGGATTTGATTAAAGAATCTGAACATAAGGTGAAGTTGATTCGAGATAGACTCAAGGTAGCCCAGTCCAGGCAGAAGAGCTACGCAGATTCTAAACGCAAGGAGATAGTCTACGAAGTAGACTCAAGGTAGCCCAGTCCAGGCAGAAGAGCTATGCAGATTCTAAACGCAAGGAGATAGTCTACGAAGTCGGAGACCGAGTCTATCTTCGAGTATCTCCACTTCGAGGAGTTAAGCGCTTTGGAGTTAAGGGAAAGTTAGCGCCACGTTTTGTAGGACCATACAAGGTTTTGGAGCGTATGGGAGAAGTAGCCTAGAAGTTGGAATTACCCGAAGGATTGTCAGGAGTTCACGATGTATTCCACGTTTCCCAGTTGAAGAAGTGCCACGCAGAGATGGCTGAAATACCGCTGAGGGATACAGTGCCGCTAGAAGCGATTCAGTTGGACAATGATTTGACCTATGAGGAGAAACCAGTCAAGATTCTTGAGTATGCCAGCCGAGTCACCGACAGCAAGGTTATCAAGTTTTGCAAAGTTCAATGGGGCCACCACACTGAGGATGAAGCCACCTGGGAGCGAGAGGAAGATCTGCTGAAGGACCACCCTCACCTATTTTCTAGCCAACCCGAATCTCGAGGGCGAGATTCATCATAAGGGGGGTAGGTTTGTAACATCCCAAATTTTCAATTTGGAATGTTATACATTAGATCATCACTGCATATCATATTTTATTTGCCTTTGGTCTGATCCTAGAAATTCTACGCAACTCAAGGACCCACAGAGAGAGTTGGGGATTTCGTTATTTTCATATTTGAGTTTTCTCAAATTTTGAAAATAGGATCATTTGATTTTATTTATTTTATCTTCAATTATTTCTATTATACAAATATGAGAGAGGGAATAAAATGACTTTCCCAAAATAAAGAAATATTAAGGATTTAATAATAAATTCAAATAAGATTCTATTTTGAATTTATTGGCTATTTTATTTGAATTTAGAAAAAAATGCGTGTTTTTCAAAATTGCATTTAGGCCCCAAATAAATGTTCAACCTATGCGGCTTGATTTTAGAAGCCGGGGAAAATTTATTTCGGATTTTTTGGAGTCCGTTTAGTATTTCTTTTGTTTTTTTTCTGCGTGAAATTATCTAAAAAAACGCGAAACCGACCTTGGGCCGTAATCGGCCAGGACTCTGTCCGCCAGGCCTTTATAAGGAGCCGACCCCGAGCCCCAAGCCCACCCCGCACCAAACCCTAACCCTAGCCGCGCCCTAGCCACCGCCGCCGCCGACGCCGCCACCGGAGCCGCCGCCGCCGCCGAGGTCCGCCGCCGCAGGTTTTCCCGGAAAACCGTTCGGTTTTTCCGCCGGTTTTCGATCGTTTTTTTAGATCCGTTTTTTATTAGATCGGTTTTTTTTTCGATTTAGTCTATTTAGCGAGCGTTCGCTCGTTTGTTCGTTTTAACGGACGCGTTCATCGTTTAGTTACAAAAAATGAATATTCGTTCGTTAATCTGTTCGTCGTTTTTCTTTTTCTTGGATTTTCCGCGATTATTTCTGATCGCGATTTCTGATCCGATTTTCGTTCTAGTATAACTTTTCGCTCGTTTATCAGAATCAGGCGATTCAAGCGCCTGGAGTTTCGTCTCGAAACCCTCTTTCCGTTTAACCAACTCAAACAAGTTTTGCTTCTGTAAAATCTGACCTAGATCCAGAATAGTAAACAAAGTTTGTTTCTTTCGCCATTTGTCTTTCGTTGCTTCGTTCGATTTGATTCTTTTTGCCAACTGAAGTTCTTAAGTTGAAGTTTCTGGTTTGATCTATTATTTGAGTTTTAATCATGCATTAGATGAGTACTTATTGTATGTTTGTTTGTTTGCGATAGAGTACCCGGATTGCGCCGCTTGCTACTTCGAATCGCTAGGTTTCGTGGATCATCAGCAAGGCAAGTAACACTTTGATCATACCTCCCACTACCCAGTTTTATTGCATTAGATCAATCCTCAAACAATTGCATGATTAGGATCAATTTAAATTGTGGGTTTTGGGAAGTAGATGAGGTAGTACCTACTACCTGTTTCATTATCAAACCTTTGGGAGTTACTTCTACGTTTGCTTATATTGTCATGCTATGATAGTAGATGTGGATTGGGTGAGTGTATCCATGACAGATGTGAGATTGTTAAAATTAATGGTTTATCTAAGGTGGCAACTTAAACACACATCTAGGTGGATTGAGGCACCTGGGTATTCCAGCGATTGCCTGTTTTCTTTTGGACCGCCACCCAGGCTCAAAGGGATCATGAGATTATTCAAACTAGAAACTTCCGTGTGCAGCCACAAGCTACTATGGGCTCTAGCATAGTTGACTAAGTTGTGCGAACTCTTACAGTGGTAGACTAGCAGATGTAGGGGATGTAGGTTTGTACGGTCTACCCATTCGTAAGGTGCTAGCGCTTCTAAAAGACTATGTCTCGGTCATCCTTTTCTCAAACATCATGTAGTGCGAGAACCCCAATGGAGGAGATCGAGTCTTGTGGGGAAAAGTGCGCAAACCTCTGCAGAGTGTATAAACTAATCATGGTTAGCCGTGTCCCCGGTTATGGACAACTTGAGTATCTAGTACTTGGATTATCATGTGAATCTCATCATGTTACTTTAATTAATATTGTTGGGTTTTAATGTTGATGCTTAATTGGGATTGAGAGGGTGTCTACACTCTCAATGTTTAACAACCACCATGATAGTTAAATAAAATGTATTCCTTTGCAGTAGGGAAAAATTGGCTTTACGCGAAACTGTAACCATAGAGCTTTCCACCAGCCAAATATGCATGTAGTATAGCCCTATTCTTTCATTACTCTCTATGTGTTACATTGCCAGCATATTCCATGTGCTGACCCGTTTTCAGGCTGCAACGTTCATGTTCCAGACTTTTCAGACGACGAGTAAGGTGCTTCTAGGTCGTGGTTCTATACTCAGTGATGCCATTGGAGTTGATGGACTCACCTATCTTCCAAGCCTTCCGCTGTTATCGTTATTAGATGGCCTTAAGCCATATTTATTTTAATAAGTTCTCTTTTGAGACACTCGATGTAATAAGTGTGTGATTTCTACTATGTTATAAATCCTTCAAGTATTGTGCGTGTCAGCATTACCGATCCAGGGATGACACTGATGCACAGAGGTTGGACCATTTGAGGTCTGGTCGCTACAAAGTAAATGAGGAAAGGATGATGGAGACTATGATTCCCCCACAAGTCGGGATGAGACTCCGGACGAAAAAAATAATAAAAAATATATAAAAAAAGAGAAAGGCCAAAAAAAGAGAAGGCCCAAAATAAAAAAAATAAAAAAATAAAAAAAATAAAAAAGAGAGAAAAAGAGAGAAGGGGCAATGTTACTATCCTTTTACCACACTTGTGCTTCGAACTAGCACCATGTTCTTCGTATAGAGAGTCTCTTCAGTTATCACTTTCATATACTAGTGGAAATTTTCATTATAGAACTTGGCTTGTATATTCCAATGATGGCTTCCTCAAATGCCGGAGGTCTTCATGAGCAAGCAAGTTGGATGCACACCCACTTAGTTTCAGTCTGAGCTTTCATACACTTATAGCTCTTAGTGCATCCGTTGCATGGCAATCCCTACTCACTCACATTGATATCTATTGATGGGCATCTCCATAACCTGTTGATACGCCTAGTTGATGTGAGACTATCTTCTCCTTTTTGTCTTCTCCACAAACACCCTTCTATTCCATCTATAGTGATATGTCCATGGCTCACGCTCATGTATTGCGTGAAAGTTGAAAAGGTTTGAGAACGTCAAAAGTATGAAACAGCTACTTGGCTTGTCATCGGGGTTGTGCAGGATGTGAATATTTTGTGTGGTGAAGATGGAGCATAGCCAAACTATATGATTTTGTAGGGATAGCTTTCTTTGGCCATGATATTTTGAAAAGACATGATTGCTTTATTAGTAGACTTGAAGTATTATTGTTTTTATGTCAAATGATAGACTATTGCTTTGAATCACTCGTATCTTAATATTCATGCCATGATTAGATATGTGATCAAGATTATGCTAGGTAGCATTCCACATCAAAAATTATCTAATTTATCATTTACCTACTCGAGGATGAGCATGAATTAAGCTTGGGGATGCTGATACGTCTCCGTCGTATCTATAATTTTTGATTGTTCCATGCCAATATTCTACGACTTTCATATACTTTTGGCAACTTTTTATACTATTTTTGGGACTAACATATTGATCCAGTGCCCTGTGCCAGTTCCTGTTTGTTGCATGTTTTTTGTTTCACAGAATATCCATATAAAACGGAGTCCAAACGGGATAAAAACTGACGAAGATTTTTTTTGGAATATATATGATTTTTGGGAAGAAAAATCCACGCGAGACGATGCCCGAGGGGGCAACGAGGCAGGGGGCGCGCCCCTGACCCTCGTGGCCACCCCGTAAGGCGGTTGGTACCCTTCTTTCGCCGCAAGAAAGCTAATATCCGAATAGAGATCGTGTTAAAATTTCAGCCCAATCGGAGTTACGGATCTCCGGGAATATAAGAAACGGTGAAAGGGTAGAATATGAGAACGCAGAAACAGAGAGAGACAGAGACACAGATCCAATCTCGGAGGGGCTCTCGCCCCTCCCATGCCATGGAGGCCAAGGACCAGAGGGGAAACCCTTCTCCCATCTAAGGAGGAGGTCAAGGAAGAAGAAGGAGAAGGGGCCCCCTCTCCCCTTCTCTTCCGGTGGCACCGGAACGCTGCCGTGGCCATCATCATCATCACCGCGATCTACACCAACACCTCCGCCATCTTCACCAACATCTCCATCACCTTCCCCCCTCTATCCACAGCGGTCCAATCTCCCGCAACCCGCTGTACCCTCTACTTGAACATGGTGCTTTATGCTTCATATTATTATCCAATGATGTGTTTCCATCCTATGATGTCTGAGTAGATTTTCATTGTCCTATCGGTGGTTGATGAATTGCTATGGTTGATTCAATTTTCTTGTGGTTATGTTGTTTTCCTTTGGTGCCCATCATATGAGCGCGTGCGTGGATCATACCATAGGGTTAGTTGTATGTTGATAGGACTATGTATTGGAGGGCAAGGGTGACAGAAGCTTCACTCTAGCATAGAAATTGATGCATACGGGATTGAAGGGGGACCAATATATCTTAATGCTATGGTTGGGTTTTACCTTAATGAACGTTAGTAGTTGCGGATGCTTGCTAATAGTTCCAATCATAAGTGCATAGAATTCCAAGTTAGGGATGACATGCTAGCAATGGACTCTCCCACATAATACTTGCTATCGGTCTAGTAAAGTAGTCAATTGCTTAGGGACAATTTCACAACTCCTACCACCACTTTTCCACACTCGCTATATTTACTTTATTGTTTCTTTATCTAAACAGCCCCTAGTTTTTATTTATGCAATCTTTATTGTCTTGCAAACCTATCCAAAGCACCTACAAAGTACTTCTAGTTTCATACTTGTTCTAGGTAAAGCGAACATCAAGCGTGCATAGAGTTGTATCGGTTGTCGATAGAACTTGAGGGAATATTTGTTCTGCCTTTAGCTCCTCGTTGGGTTCGACACTCTTACTTATCGAAAACTATTGCGATCCCCTATACTTGTGGGTTATCGATACTCCGCTTCACGGGGCCGCGGCCGTGGCCGTGGTCACCAGGGCGCCAACCGTGGCGGTGGCCATGGCCGTGGTGCATCTTCGGGTGATGGTACCCGCTCTGGTGGCAACTACGGTCCCAACACCGAGGGCGGCGGCTACGGCAACAACCACGGGGGTGCCGGCTTCAACTCCAACACTGCTCGCCGCACCTCTTCCTCACGTGGCCGCCCTCGTTGTCAGCTCTTCAAGAAGGCCGGTCATGAGGTCATCGACTGTTGGCATCAGTTTGATGAAAACTTCGTCCCGGATGCTCGTTTGGTTGTCGCTGCTATGCGCGAGCAAGGCGGGGACGGCGTCTGGTATGTTGACTTCAGTGCTACGAACCACATCACCAATGAGCTAGAGCAACTTTCCCTTCGCGAGATGTATCATGGCAACGACTAGATCCATACCACCAGCGGTAAAGGTATGGATATTTGTCACATTGGTCAAGTTTCACTTAATTCCCCTCATCTTCAACGTGATCTCGTTCTTAAGGATGTTCTCCATGTTCCTCAAGCTGACAAAAATCTTGCCTCTGTGTCTTGTTTAGCCACTGATAACATTGTTTTCTTTGAAACTCACTGTGATGGCCTGGCTTATTAGGGATGATAGACTACTCATATCAATAAGGAATTCCTTCTTTTCCGGGAGGCCATTCGGACAGAACTCCAAAGTTAAGCGTGCTATTTTCTCATTAAGGATCGGGCAACGAGGGCACTTCTGTATCACGGTAGATGCATTGGCGGCCTCTACCCCATCTCATCCGGAGCACTTAGCAACAAGCATCGTCGAGTCTACTCCATCATCAAGCCCTCTTTGGCGAGGTGGCATCAAAGATTAGGACACCCCTCATCAGTCATAGTTAGGCAAGTAGTCAATAAAGAGAATCTTCCTTTGTCACATAGTTCCAATAATGAGTCTGTTTGTGAAGCATGTCAATGTGCCAAGAGCCATCAGCTTCCCTATCCTAAGTCTACTAGTGTGTCTCATGCTCCCTTACAATTGATCTTCAGTGATGTATGGGGTCATGCCAGAGATTCTTTTGATCGAAAAAATATTATGTTAGCTTCATTGATGATTACAGCAAGTTTACATGGATTTATTTGCTTAAGTATAAATCTGAAGTCTTTTCCATCTTCCAAGAATTTCAGAAACTTGTTGAGAGACACTTTGATAGGAAAATTATATCAGTCCAAAGTGACTGGGAGGGGAGTATGAAAAACTCAACTCCTTTTTTCGTAGCATTGGGATCACTCATTATGTGTCCTGTCCTCATGCTCATCAGCAGGACGGTTCTGCTGAACGCAAAGACCGTCATATCATTGAAGTTGGTCTCTCTCTTTTAGCTCATGCGTCCATGCCTCTCAAGTATTGGGATGACGCCTTTATCACAGCTACATATCTTATCAATCGTCTTCCCAGTAAGGTTATTGGCAACTCCACTCCTCTAGAACGATTGTATAATCAAAAGCCAGATTACAATTATCTCAAAAATTTTGGGTGTGCTTGTTACCCCAATTTTCGTCCATACAATCGTCACAAACTAGAGTTTCGCTCCACACAATGTGTCTTCATCGGGTACAGTAATCTTCACAAATGATACAAATGCCTTGAACCATCTACTGGACGCATATATATCTCTCGTGATGTTATCTTTGATGAGACACGATTTCCTTTTTCAAAACTTCATCCCAATGCGGGCGCTTTGCTTCGTGCAGAAATCGCACTTCTATCAAACTATCCCACACACCCTGATCACGCGGGTGAATTAACTGATCATGGTCATGTGCAAAAATCCACAGAAAATTCTTTTTCTAATGACTTTTGTGCAGATTCTACTCGTCATTTTATGTGCACACAGGACAAACTAGGCACGGTCTCCGGTGCTGATCCTGCTGATAGGGCGCGATCCCAGATGGATTCGCGGCAGACTGCAGCGCTGGGCGGCGCGCGATCCCGCGGAGATTCACCTCTGCGGCCCCTGGTGGCTGATAGCCCAGCCGACCGGGTGGGCCGCACCGGTCCAGGCGCGTCGCGCCAGCCCTCACCTCCGCGTCCCGATATTCCCATCGAGCGAGGCGCGAGGGGGAGCGAGTCCCTGGCCGCCACGTCGCCTGGGGACCCAGCGACCGACCCAGCCGCGAGAACGCGGGACCCATCGGAGGGTTCTGATTCGGCGATTGATTCTGGCTGCGCGTCGAACAAGGAGCAGCGCAAGCAGCGTCAATCTTCCTTGGATCAGGAGCCCCATCAGCCTGGATTTTCTGTGGACAACGCTGAAGCAGCTGGATCTTCTACGCCACAGTCAACTGCAGTTGTTTCTATGACTCCTTCACCTCCTCGTCGACACACCAGGTCTCGGTCAGGTATTGTCAAGGAAAAGCAATACAGTGACGGTACAATAAAGTATAATCGGACTAAGCATGCTTTTCTTGCCACTACTGGTGAACCTATTAATCTGCATGATGCTCTCGCTAACAAGGATTGGAAGGAAGCCATGGATAATGAATATAATGCACTTATAAAAAATCAGACTTGGCATCTAGTACCACCACAACATGGTGCTAATGTAATTGATTGTAAGTGGGTATATAACATTAAAAGAAAATCTGATGGAAGTATAGACAGGTACAAGGCAAGATTGGTTGCAAAGGGATTCAAGCAAAGGTTTGGAATTGATTATGATGATACCTTTAGTCCTATGGTTAAACCAACTAATATTCATCTTGTTTTGTCCATTGCTATTTCCAAATGTTGGAGCTTAAGACATCTAGATGTTCAGAACGTGTTTCTTCATGGTGTTCTTGAGGAAGAAGTGTTCATGTGGCAACCACCAGGTTATGAAAACTACAGCACACCACATTATGTATGTAGGTTGGATAAAGCCATATATGGTCTAAAGCAGGCTCCAAGAGCATGGTATTCTAGGTTGAGCATGCAGCTACAACATCTTGGGTTTACATCATCCAAGGCAGATACATCCTTGTTCTTTTATAGCAAAGGCAACATCACTGTTTTTGTGCTTGTTTATGTTGATGATATAATTGTTGCTAGTTCAAGTCAAGAGGCCACTGACTGTTTGCTTAAGGATTTAAAACTTGAATTTGCTCTCAAGGATCTAGGTGATCTTCACAGTTTTCTTGGCATAGAGGTAAAACAAATCAGAGATGTCATCCTTCTTTCACAAGAGAAGTATATAGCTGATGTTCTAAAGAGGGTGGGATTGGAGAATTGCAAACTGGTCAGCACACCAATTTCCACCTCAGAAAAGCTTACAGTTGATAGTGGAGAAGCTCTTGGCCCAGAGGATGCAACAAATTATAGAAGCGTTGTAGGTGCTTTGCAGTATTTGACACTTACACGTCCTGATATCTCTTACTCAGTGAACAAGGTATGTCAATATTTGCATGCTCCTAGAACTACTCATTGGACAACAGTTAAAAGAATTCTAAGGTATCTTCAGTATTCTCAAGGGCTTGGACTTCAGATTGTCAAGTCCTCCTCCTTGCTTGTTACTGCATATTCTGATGCAGACTGGGCAGGGTGTGCTGATGATAGGACGCCTACTGGTGGTTTTGCTGTGTTTCCAGGATCAAATCTTGTGACATGGAGCGCAAGAAAGCAAGCTACTGTTTCAAGGTCGAGTACAGAGGCTGAATATAAGTCGTTGGCAAATGCTACAACTGAAGTGATGTGGATACAAACATTACTTTATGAGCTTGGAATTAAAGCTCCAAAGGCTGCACGGTTATGGTGTGAGAATATTAGTGCAACTTATCTTTCAGCAAATCCTGTTTTTCATGCACGAACAAAACACATTGAGGTGGACTTTCATTTTGTTAGAGAGAGTAGCTCGAAAGCTACTTGAAATTCGGTTTATTCCCACAGGGGATCAACTTGCGGATGGGTTTACTAAGCCTCTGACCGAGAGAAGACTAGACGAGTTCAAATACAATCTCAACCTTGGCAAGGCTTGAGGTTTAGATTGAGGGGGAGTGTTAGAACTATTGTATAGGAGATAGGGGAGGTTGTTTAACTTGTATCTCAATTCTATCTCTTCTTCTCCCTTATCTCTTGTAACGACCTCCTGGCCGATCTCCTATATACAATGCAGCCCAAGACAAAGGGTTCTACGCTTCCCAAACTATTTCACACTATACTCAGAATCCAAGGGTGGGATAGATTGGGAACTCCTCCTATACGACGCTTATTGCGTCCAACTCCTATACGATGATATTACTCGTTCTATGGGCGATCTGGCAACAGAGGAATGCTTGCACATTCAGAGATGCCCTTCCTTGTCAGGCCAACACACTTGCAGCCATCAGAAGAGATGTGCAACAACCTGCTCCTCCTCCGTGAAGACACCAAGCTGGCTGAGTTCTGCCTAACTTTAATTTATTGTTTATTGTTGCGTGTATAGGATATGATGGACAAGCCAGATACTGATGGCCCAACCATTAGCAAATTGAAGATCTTGTATCTTGGAGAATGGTTTGTCGCTGATTTCTTCCGGCCATCAGCTAATTTCCTTGAGCGCGCTCCTAATTTGGCCGCTCTTACTTTGGATCAGTGGAAGGTGAGCCCTGGCCTATATGCCATCTGTTGATTATTGATATAATTGCATTTATTGGCGCCATGGCTGAAGAGCTTACAAAGAATTACCTTTCCTTTCATAGTTGTATCAAGAGAACATATCTGGTCAGGTGTCCACCTGGGAGAAACCTAATGACAAGTTGAATCTGACATCTTCTCTATCCTCGCACCTTGAGATGTTGCGTCTCGGAATCTCGGAAGGCAGCGCCACGGGAGAATTCAGCACACTCCATAGACTGTTGAAGGAGAAGACAAATCCCAAGGACACAGAGGTGTCACGACCCGATCGAGAGGATTGAGAGGAAGAAAGGGGGATATGGATGAGGAGAGGAGAGCTAGGTTAGGTGAGAGCGAGAGAGACGAAGGCGAGGGGGGAGTAGTTCATTTCTTTTTCGATAGCCTCTCCCTCCAGTCGTTCCGTTACAAGTAGGCCACAGTTGCCTTAGCACACACGCCAACACTTGGCTTACCACACACGCATACACTTGGCGGTGGGTCCCAGCCCCCAGCTGGACGGTGACTTAGTTGTTGCAGGTGCGTATCATCACTTGCACTGATCAGTCCGCTGCAGGCTGGTCTGCAGGCGTGACATTTGCCCCCTCTCGAGCAGCTCGATCTTCCTCTGCCCAAAGGAGCGCGTCGGGGTAGCGCTGACGTAGCACGTAGTAGTCTTCCTAGGTTGCTGTCGACGGCGGCATGGTGCTCCACTGCACCTGCACTTGGACGGCTGGGGTGTCGCCCTTCTTCATCATGCGGCGATCCAGAATGGCGACCGGAACACGTTCCGCGGCCGTGAGGTCCGGTATATTTGGCAGCTCGGTGAAGACCGGAGTGTAGTCGGGGGCGAACGGCTTGAGTTGCGAGACGTGGAAGACGGGGTGGATGCGGCTGTCGGCCGGCAGGTTCAAGTAATACGTCAAAGTGCCGATGCGCTTCGTCATCATGAAGAGGCCGAAGTACTTGTATGCCAGCTTGCGACAAGGGCGGTTGGCGACGTTGGATTGGGCGTACGGCTGAAGCTTGAGGAGGACTTGCTCACCCACGTCGAAGGCGCGCTCGGCGCGGTGGCGATCCACTTGTTTCTTGAAACGCGCCTAGGCGCGCACGAGCTGGGCACGCAGCAACTCCGTGTGCGTCACCCAGTCGATCTCGTCGAGCGGCACATCCACAGGCAGATTGGTATTGACCGCTGGCATGCCACCGAGGTTGGGCTCCCTGCCATACAGCGCCTTGAACGGGGAGCAGTTGAGCGAGGCGTGGTGCGATGAGTTGTACCAGAACTCTGCTGTGGAGAGCCACCGGCGCCATTGCTTGGGTGTGTCGTGGATGGAGCACCGCAGGTACATCTCCAAGCACTGGTTGACGCGCTCCGTCTGGGGGTGGTATGCCGTGGAGTACAGGAGCTTGGTGCCCGCGGCATTGAGGATCTCTCGCCACATGGCGCTGGTGAACAACTTGTCTTGGTCGGAGACGATGGAATGCGGCACACCGTGGAGGCGAATGATGTTGTCCCAGAAGGAACTGGCGACCTGAGCGGCGTTGAAGGGGTGGCGGATGCTACCTCTTGAGCACTGCATTGGTTTTCCCTTGAAGAGGAAAGGGTGATGCAGTAAAGCAGCATAAGTATTTCCCTCAGTTTTTGAGAACCAAGGTATCAATCCAGTAGGAGACCACACGCGAGTCACCTCGTACCTACACAAACAAGTAAGAACCTCGCAACCAACGCGATAAAGGGGTTGTCAATCCCTTCGCGACCACTTGCAAGAGTGAGATCTGATAGAGATAATAATAATAAGATAGATATTCTTGGTATTTTTATGATATAGATTGAAAGTAAAGATTGCAAAATTAAATAGATTGGAAACTTGTATGATGGAGAATAGACCCGAGAGCCATAGGTTTCACTAGTGGCTTCTCTCAAGATAGCATAAGTATTATAGTGGGTGAACAAATTACTGTCGAGCAATTGATAGAGAAGCGAATAATTATGAGAATATCTAGGTATGATCATGTATATAGGCATCACGTCCGTGACAAGTAGACCGACTCCTGCCTGCATCTACTACTATTACTCCACACATCGATCGCTATCCAGCATGCACCTAGAGTATTAAGTTCATAAGAACAGAGTAACACCTTAAGCAAGATGACATGATGTAGAGGGATAAACTCATGAAATATGATGTAAACCCCATCTTTTTATCCTCGATGGCGTGTCGTTTTCCTTTCTGTCACTGGGATCGAGCACCGCAAGATTGAACCCAAAGCTAAGCACTTCTCCCATTGCAAGAAAGACCAATCTAGTAGGCCAAACCAAACTGATAATTCAAAGAGACTTGCAGATATAAACCAATCATACATAAAAGAATTCGGAGAAGATTCAAATATTGTTCATAGATAGACTTGATCATAAACCACAATTCATCGGATCTCGACAAACACACCGCAAAAGAAGATTACATCGAATAGATCTCCAAGAGAATCGAGGAGAACATTGTATTGAGATCTAAAGAGAGAGAAGAAGCCATCTAGCTACTAGCTATGGACCCGAAGGTCTGAAGTAAACTACTCACACATCATCGGAGGGGCCATGGAGTTGATGGAGAGGCCCTCCGTGATCAATGCCCCCTCCGACGGAGCTCCAGAAAAGGCCCCAAGATGGGATCTCTTGGGTATAGAAGGTTGCGGCGGTGGAAATAGGGTTTTGTCGTGCTCCTGGATGTTTGCAGGGTATATGGATATATATAGGAGGAAGAAGTAGGTCGGTGGAGCAACAAGGGTCCCACGAGGGTGGAGGGCGCGGCCAGGGGTGTGGGCGCGCCCCCTGCCTCGTGGACTCCTCGATTATTTCTCGACGTCCACTCCAAGTCCCCTGGATCACGTTTGTTCCAAAAATAACGCTCCCAAAGGTTTCATTCCATTTGGACTCCGTTTGATATTCCTTTTCTGTGAAACACTAAAATAGGCAAAAACAGCAATTTGGGCTGGGCCTCCGGTTAATAGGTTAGTCCCAAAAATAATATAAAAGTGTAAAATAAAGCCCATTAACATCCAAAACAGATAATATAATAGCATGGAACAATCAAAAGTTATAGATACGTTGGAGACGTATCAAGCATCCCCAAGCTTAATCCCTGCTTGTCCTCGAGTAGGTAAATGATAAAAACAGAATTTTTGATGTGGAATGCTTCCTAAATATTTCTCAATGTGATTTTTCTTTATTGTGGCATGAATGTTCAGATCCGAAAGATTCAAGATAAAAGTTTAATATTGACATAGAAATAATAATAATTCAAGCATACTAACTAAGCAATCATGTCTTCTCAAAATAACATGGCCAGAGAAAGTTATCCCTACAAAATCATATAGTCTGGCTATGCTCTATCTTCATCACACAAAATATTAAATCATGCACAACCCCGATGACAAGCCAAGCTATTGTTTCATACTTTTGATGTTCTCAAACTTTTTCAATCTTCACGCAATATATGAGCGTGAGCCATGGATATAGCACTATAGGTGGAATAGAATGGTGGTGTTGGAGAAGACAAAAAGGAGAAGATAGTCTCACATCAAATAGGCGTATCAATGGGCTATGGAGATGCCCATTAATAGATATCAATGTGAGTGAGTAGGGATTGCCATGCAATGGATGCACTAGAGCTATAAGTGTATGAAAGCTCAACAAAAGAAACTAAGTGGGTGTGCATCCAACTTGCTTGCTTACGAAGACCTAGGGTAATTTGAGGAAGCCCATCATTGGAATATACAAGCCAAGTTCTATAACGTAAAATTCCCACTAGTTTATGAAAGTGACAACATAGGAGACTCTCTATCATGAAGATCATGGTGCTACTTTGAAGCACAAGTGTGGAAAAGGATAGTAACATTGTCCCTTCTCTCTTTTTCTCTTATTTTTTTATTTGGGCCTTCTTTCTTTTTCTTTCTTTTTGCCTCTTTTTTTCGTCCAGAGTCTCATCCCGACTTGTGGGGGAATCATAGTCTCCATCATCCTTTCCTCACTGGGATGATCTAATAATGATGATCATCACACTTCGTTTTTACTTACAACTCAAGAATTGCAACTCAATACTTAGAAAAAAAATACTCTATGTGAATGCCTCCGGTGGTGTACCGGGATATGCAATGAATCAAGAGTGACATGTATGAAAGAATTATGAACAGTGGCTTTGCCACAAATACGATGTCAACTACATGATCATGCAAAGAAATATGACAATGATGAAGCGTGTCATAACAAACGGAACGGTGGAAAGTTGCATGGCAATATATCTCGGAATGGCTATGGAAATGCCATAATAGGTAGGTATGGTGGCTGTTTTGAGGAAGGTATATTGTGGGTTTATGGTACCGGCGAAAGTTGCACGGTACTAGAGAGGCTAGCAATGGTGGAAGGGTGAGGGTGCGTATAATCCATGGACTCAACATTAGTCATAAAGAACGCACATACTTATTGCAAAAATCTATTAGTTATCGAAACAAAGTACCACGTGCATGCTCCCAGGGGGATAGATTGGTAGGAAAAGACCATCGCTCGTCCCCGACCGCCACTCATAAGGAAGACAATCAATAAATAAATCATGCTCCGACTTCATCACATAACGGTTCACCATATGTGCATGCTACGGGAATCACAAACTTCAACACAAGTATTTCTCAAATTCACAACTACTCAACTAGCATGACTCTAATATCACCACCTCCATATCTCAAAACAACCATCAAGTATCAAACTTCTCTTAGTATTCAATGCACTTCTATGAAAGTTTTTATTATGCCTAAAAGAAAATTTCCATGTTGTTCTAAAGGACTCTCAAAATAATATAAGTGTATCATGAGAGATCAATTATTTCTATAAAATAAAACCACCACCATTCTCTAAAAGATATAAGTGAAGCCCTGGAGCAAAAACTATATAGCTCAAAAGATATAAGTGAAGCACATATAGTATTATAATAAATTCCAATTCATGTGTGTGTCTCTCAAAAGGTGTGTACAGCAAGTATGATTGTGGTAAACTAAAGAGCAAAGACTCAAATCATACAAGACACTCCAAGCAAAACACATATCATGTGGTGAATAAAAATATAGCTCCAAGTAAGTTACCGATGAACGAAGACAAAAGATGGGATGCCTTCCGGGGCATCCCCAAGCTTTGGATTTTTGGTGTCCTCGGATTTACCTTGGGGTGCCTTGGGAATCCCCAAGCTTAGGCTCTTGCCACTCCTTGTTCCATAATCCATCAAATCTTTACCCAAAACTTGAAAACTTCACAACACAAAACTTAACAGAAAATCTCGTGAGCTCCGTTAGCGAAAGAAAACAAAACACCACTTCAAGGTACTGTAATGAACTCATTATTTATTTATATTGGTGTTAAACCTACTGTATTCCAACTTCTATATGGTTTATAAACTCTATTACTAGCCATAGGTTCATCAAAATAAGCAAACAACACACGAAAAACAGAATCTGTCAAAAACAGAACAGTCTGTAGTAATCTATAACTAACGCAAACTTCTGGAACCCCAAAAATTCTAAAATAAAATACTGGACGTGAGGAATTTATATATTAATCATCTTCAAAAATAATTGACTAAATATCACTCTACAATAAAAAATGGCAGCAATTCTCGTGAGCGTCAAAGTTTCTGTTTTTTACAGCAAGATCAAAAAGACTTTCCCCAAGTCTTCCCAACGGTTCTACTTGGCACAAACACTAATTAAACACAAAAAACACAACCAAAACAGAGGCTAGATAAATTATTTATTTAATAACAGAAAGGAAAAATATTGGGTTGTCTCCCAACAAGCGCTTTTTCTTTAAAGCCTTATAGCTAGGCATAAGATTTCAACGATGCTCACATGAAAGACAAGAATTGAAGCACAAAGAGAGCATCATAAAACACGTGACAAACACATCTAAGTCTAACATACTTCCTATGCATAGGCATCTTATAGGTAAACAAATTATCAAGGCAAGCAAAAACTAGCATATGCAAGGAAGCGGAAAGAAACAATAGCAATCTCAACATAATGAGAGGTAATTTAGTAACATGAAAATTTCTACCACCATATTTTCCTCTCTCATAATAATTACATGTGGGAAGATAAGAAAATTCAACAAAATAGCTATCACATAAAATATTTTCAACACGATCCACATGCATGCAAAGTTGACACTCTTCCAAAATAGTGGGATTAACATTAACTAAAGTCACGACCTTTCCAAACCCACTTTTATCAAAAACTTCATAAGATTGAACATTATCCAAATATGTGGGATCTAAAGTCGACACTCTTCCAAACCCACTTTCAGTATTATTGAAAACACTATTATCAATCTCATATTCATCATGGGGAGTAAATAAATTTTCAAGATCAAAAGAAGAATCACCCCAATCATGATCATTGCAACAAGTAGAGGACATAGAAAAACTAGCATCCCCAAGCTTAGGGTTTTGCATATTATAAGCACAATTGACATTAATAGAATTTATACTATCATCATTGCAATCATGCTTTCTATTCAAATATCCATCGATTCACTCCATAAAGTACTTCATCACAATTTTCAGATTTATGAATTTCAAGCAAAACTTCATAAAGATAATCTTATGCACAAAACTCACTAGCAATTGGTTCATCATAATTGGATCTCTTAAAAAGATTAGCAAGCGGATGAGGATCCATAGATCTTAGATTCTCTGTTTAGCAATAAATAAACAACTGTTCCAAACAAACGAGCAAACAAGCCAAGTAAGACATCAAAGCAAATGGAAAGACGAACAGAAGAAGGGCGAATAAAATGCCAAGGGTGAAGTGGGGGAGAGGAAAACAAGAGGCAAATGGCAAATAATGTAATGCAAAGGCTAAGAGTTGTGATGGGTACTTGGTATGTCTTGACTTGGCGTAGATCTCCCCGGCAACGGCACCAGAAATCCTTCTTGCTACCTCTTGAGCACTGCGTTGGTTTCCCTTGAGGAGGAAAGGGTGATGCAGTAAAGCAGTGTAAGTATTTCCCTCAGTTTTTGAGAACCAAGGTATCAATCCAGTAGGAGACCACGTGCGAGTCACCTCGTACCTACACAAACAAGTAAGAACCTCGCAACCAACGCGATAAAGGAGTTGTCAATCCCTTCACGGCCACTTGCAAGAGTGAGATCTGATAGAGAGAATAATAATAAGATAAATATTTTTGGTATTTTTATGATATAGATTGAAAGTAAAGATTGAAAAATAAAATAGATTGGAAACTTGTATGATGGAGAATAGACCCGGGGGCCATAGGCTTCACTAGTGGCTTCTCTCAAGATAGTATAAGTATTACGGTGGGTGAACAAATTACTGTCGAGCAATTGATAGAAAAGTGAATAATTATGAGAATATCTAGGTATGATCATGTATATAGGCATCACGTCTGTGACAAGTAGACCGACTCCTGCCTGCATCTACTACTATTACTCCACACATCGACCGCTATCCATCATGCATCTAGAGTATTAAGTTCATAAGAACAGAGTAACGCCTTAAGCAAGATGACATGATGTAGAGGGATAAACTCATGCAATATGATGTAAACCCCATCTTTTTATCCTCGATGGCAACAATACAATATGTGTTGTTTTCCTTTTTGTCACTGGGACCAAACTGATAATTTGAAGAGACTTGCAAAGATAAACCAATCATACATAAAAGAATTCAGAGAAGATTCAAATATTGTTCATAGATAGACTTGATCATAAACCCATAATTCATCGGATCTTGACAAACACACCGCAAAAGGAGATTACATCGAATAGATCTCGAAGAGAATCGAGGAGAACTTTGTATTGAGATCCAAAGAGAGAGAAGAAGCCATCTAGCTACTAGCTATGGACCCGAAGGTTTGAAGTAAACTACTCACACATCATCGGAGGGGCCATGGAGTTGATGTAGAGGCTCTCCATGATCAATGCCCCCTCCGGCAGAGCTCCAGAAAAGGCCCCAAGATGGGATCTCTTGGGTACAGAAGGTTGCGGCGGTGGAAATAGGGTTTCGTGGTGCTCGTGGATGTTTGAGGGGTATATCCATATATATATATATATAGAAGGAAGAAGTAGGTCGGTGGAGCAACGAGGGGCCCACGAGGGTGGAGGGCGCGCCCAGGGGGTGGGTGCGCCCCCTGCCTCGTGGACTCCTCGATTGTTTCTTGACGTCCACTCCAAGTCTCCTGGATCACATTTGTTCCAAAAATAGTGCTCCTGAAGGTTTCATTCCGTTTGGACTCCGTTTGATATTCCTTTTCTGTGAAACACTGAAATAGGCAAAAAACAACAATTTGGGCTGGGCCTCTGGTTAATAGGTTAGTCCCAAAAATAATATAAAAGTGTAAAATAAAGCCCATTAACATCCAAAATAGATAATATAATAGCATGGAACAATCAAAAATTATAGATACGTTGGAGACGTATTAGCGGAGAGGGACGAAGTGGGCGTACTTGGCGAGTCGGTGATCGCGTCGTAGCCATCAGACTTGGGTAGTCCTTCAACGAAGTCCATGGTGATCTCCTGCCATGGCTCCTATGGAATTGGGAGCGGCTGTAGCTTGCCGACTGAATGTGTTTGTTCGTGCTTCACGTGCTGCCAGATGCTGCATTGCCTGACGAAATATTCGACAACACATTTTAGGCCGGTCCAAGCGAAGAGCTTGCGCACCCGGTGGTAGGTGGCGGTCGCGCCGGAGTGTCCCTCGACCGTGCTGTGGTGCAGCGCGGCGATGAGCTTCATCTGGAGCGTGGTGTTGGCGCTGATCCATAGCCGTCCCCGCTGCCTGATCACACCTTGCTGCAGGGTGCGGCCCTGGTCGTCGGTGTCGCATAGCGCGAGCTTGGCAAGCAGTTCTTGCGCATCGGTGTCCGTCTCGTAGGAATTGGCCACCTCCTACAGCCATTGCGGCTGGCACATGGATAGCGCGTCCAGCGACAGCAAATGCCCCACCCTGGAGAGCGCATCGGCCACGCCATTGTCGGTGCCTTTCTTGTAGCGGAACGTGAACTGCAACCCCACCATTTTGGACATTGCTTTGCGCTGGAGATCCGTGACGAGTTGTTGATCCCCCAAAGAACACAAGCTCTTATGGTCGGTGAGGATCTCGAATGGAGCGCTCTGTAGATATGGTCGCCACTTGTCGATGGCCATCATGACCACCAGAAACTCCTTCTCGTATGCCGATAGCTTCTAGTTGCGCACCCCCAGGGCCTTGCTTAGGTACACGATGGGGTGCCCGTCTTGGACCAAGACCGCGCCCATGCCGGTGTCGCAAGCGTCCGTCTCAATGGCGAACGGGCGCTTGAAGTCCGGGAATGCAAGCACGGGCGTGCTCACCATGGCCTGCTTGATCATCTCGAATGCCGACTGTGCCTTGTCGTCCCAGAGAAACCACTTCTTTGTGAGCAAGCACATGAGCGGCTTCGCGATGATGCCGTAATGTGGGACGAACTTGCCGTAGTAGCCTGTCAGGCCGAGGAAGCCGCGGAGCTCGGTGGGTGTGGTGGGCATGGGCCAAGCGCTCATGGCACTTGTCTTGCTCGCGTCGGTGGCGACGCCGTCCTTGGAGATGACGTGCCCCAGGTACTCGATCTTCTGTTGCGTGAACGAGCACTTTGAAGCCTTCGTGTACAGCTGGTGTTCGCAGAGCAGGTTGAGGACGATGCGCAGGTGTTGTTCGTGTTCCTAGAGATCGAAGCTAAAGACCAGGATGTCATCCAGGAAGATGATGATAAACTTACGGACATGGCAGCCGAACACCGAGTTCATGAGGCACTGGAACATGGCCGGCGCATTGCAGAGGCCGAACGGCATCACTCTGAAGTGATAATGCCCGTGGTGCGTTTTGAATGCAATTTTCTCCTCGTCCTCCTTGCGCATGCGAATCTAATGATAGCCTGCACGTAGATTGATCTTGGAAAAGTAGGCTGCACCTCCCAGTTCGGCGAGCAGTTCGGCGACCACGGGTAGCGGAAATTTGTTCTTGACCATAGCGGTGTTCAGACGCCGGAAATCGACGCAAAATCGCCAACTGTCGTCCTTTTTCTTGACCAGAAGTACTGGTGCGGCATACGGGCTCAGGCTGTGGGCGATCACTCCGGACTGCAACATCTCCTGAACTTGCTTCTCGATCTCATCTTTTTGTCTTGGGGAGTAGTGGTACAGCCTTGTGTTAATTGGAGCAGTGCCTGGCTCTAGGTTGATGGCATGATCATACTGTCTCTTGGGCGGAAGGGTTTTAGGTTCAGAGAACACATCCTCATATTTAGATAAGAGTTTCTGAATATTAATAGGGACCGGTTCAGGTTCAGGTTTTTCCACTGTTTCCACTATAACTAAAGCTACAGTCTAGATGTCATTTGCAACTTCCATTCGATGAAGTTCGTAAGCATCAAGCTCGGCAATGGGAGGCAAATAAGTGGTGCGCACCCCCTGCAGGTGTACTGGCTTGCCCTCAGTTTCAAATGCGATGGTTTTGTCTTGCCAGGGGTAGTTCATGGGACTGTGAGCTAATAACCAATCGATGTCGAGCACTCCATCATATGCATCTAGTGGAAGGACGCGCAAATCCGTATGGAAGGTGTGTCCAGGTACATCCCACTCTAATCCATGCACAATTTGAGTGCACCGAAGTTGTTGCCCATTTGCCACGCGAACTGAAACTAGGGGCAGGTGTTCTGTCTGAACTTTCAAGCGAGAGAGAAAAGTTTCGCTGATGAAACTATATGTGCTCCCGGAATCCACCAAGAGAAACATGATTTGGTCACCAACTTGAGCGCGGAGACGAATTGTGGATGGTATTTCTTCCTCAGAGATCGCTTGCTGTGATAAGGAGCAGCATTCCGGTTCTTAACCTGCAGGTTCATCAAGCAGTTGTAGGGCATGGGCTGTGTCGCCGGAGAGGATCTCGCCAAAGTCGCCCACCTCAATCATCAGGATCTAGCCGGTGCGCTTGCACTGATGTTCTCTGGAGTACTTGTCCCCGCAGCGAAAACAGAGGTCGTTTGCTCTTCTGAATTCGCGCAGCTGGTGCTCCCGAGCATAGTCATCTCCCCCTTGCCGTGGCGCGGCTGCAGCGCAGGCTTGAACCATGGTTGCTGGTGGTGCAGGTGGTGGTGGTCGCCCCACTGGTGTGATACGCGGTCGCATTGTGTGCTGCTTCTCTAGTTCTTCTTCCTGAATACGAGCAAACACAGCGACACGGGTGATGCTGGTTGGTGCTTGCAATAGAACACCGAGGCGCAGCTCGTCTTCGAGACCGATCAGGAACTGTGATATAAAGAATTTGGAGCTCAAGGTTGGGTCCAGGGCCAGCAGATGGTACATTGTTGTTTCAAATTGCTGGCGATATTCCTGAACACTGCCTGTCTGTCGTAACTGCACAAAGTAGTGCATCTGAACCTCAAATTCCTCTGGACTGAATTCCTCTTGTACTGCAGCTCTGAATTGCTGCCAAGTGACCCCTGGATGCGTCTATCGATAGGCCTGGAGCCACATCGTAGCCAGGCCGTCCATGTATAGTGCCGCGGTGGTGACCCAGCTGTGCTGTGGCACTCGGTACAGCTCGAAGTAGGTGGTGCAGCGATCCAGCCAGATGCGAGGGGCGTTGCCATCAAACCGCAAAAAATCATGCTTAGGTGGCTTGATGTAGTGGTCTCCGTGGCGATCTAGCTCCGAGGACGAGGGTGACCGCACGGTGAGCAACGATGGTATGTGGTTGACGAGGCAGGCGAACGGTAGCTGGGCCGCGCCATCCGTGTAGAGGGGTAGTGGCGGAGGACGAATCGGTGGAGGTGGTGGCGGATGTGGTGGAGGATGCGCGGAGGAGTCTGGGTGGCCGTGATGCCCGATGGAGAAGCGCCTCCGGAGATGGTCGCCGCGGGGTCGACGGTTGGCGCAGCCTTGCGGGCCTCGTCCACGTCGGTTTGTGTGAGGTCAATCTGCTTGGAGAGAAGCTTGATCTCGGCGGAGACTTGGTCATTGTAGGCTATCTGTGCTTGGTGACGCTCGTCGGCGGTCTTCTGATTTGCATCGAGACGGCGGATGATGGACTCGAGCAAGCTCTGCAACTTGTCCGTGGTCTCTGACATGGTGTCGAGCATTCGGCGGGTCTGCGCCGAGGGCTTGGATGGTGGTGTCGTGATTTTGTGCTAGATCGGATCGAATCCAGGTAGGATTTTGTGCGAGCTCGCCGGAGCGGCGCGCACCTGATCGGTGGAAGTTACCGATCGATCTCGAGCAGACGGCGGTGGTGGGGAAAATTTTTGGGCTCTGAATACCAAATTGTCACGACCCGATCAAGAGGATTGAGAGGAGGAAAGGGGGATCGGGATGAGGAGAGGAGAGCTGGGTTAGGTGAGAGCGAGAGAGACAAAGGCGAGGGGGGAGTAGTTCATTTCTTTTTGATAGCCTCTCCCTCCGGTCATTCCGTTACAAGTAGGCCACAGTTGGCTTAGCACACACGCCAACACTTGGCTTAGCACACACGCATACACTTGGCAGTGGGTCCCAGCCCCTAGCTAGAGGGTGACTTAGTTGTTGCAAGTGCGGATCGTCACTTACACTGATCAGTCCACTGCAAGCTGGTCTGCAGGCGTGACAAGAGGTCGTCTAGTTTTAGTCTTTTCATGTGGTCATTTCTTCTCGAGTGATATTCTTAATTTTTCCATTTCAGAGTTTGCAAACGTGTTCTATACTGTGGTACTCTCCTATGCTATTTTAGCCTGGTGATCGTGGACTCATGACGGGTTCTTTTTTCTGCTGGAATTGACATTGTTACCTCAAATTGTCGATGAGATGAATGGGTAATAGATCCTTGACTTTTATAGGCATTGCTATGACCCTGTACTTAGGGTATCATTGGTATCCATCAGGATGGGTTAATTGTGTCATGGTTATAGGCATATGCGTATAATTTGTGCCACCTTTGAGTGAACAAACATATTTATTTACATAAATGAATGCAGTTGCAAAAGAGATGGACTACAAAACATTTGAAAGTTGTAGGAATGCATGCTTTGTACCTTTTTGTTTTAGGAGAAAGCTAGCTTTATTAATATCAAACAACGCTTACATCATCTGCTAAAGGTTTAGAAAATAAAGCAGGAGATGAGTCCAACCATAAGTTTGATGGATCAACACGACCATTTTACGCTAGCACATGAGCTACCATATTATAATCATGATTGCAATGCTCTAAAACAACCTTCCCGAAACCAACTAAAAGTAACCGCATTCATATTTGTATCTTGGTTATATCCAATAGAGAACACACCTCGAGACACTGAGAATTAAATGGCACTTGACATTAAAAACATACTGTAAATGGGAATGAAAAAATGACCGTTTTCTTACTTTGAGGTAAAATAAAAGCAAATTTATGCGAATAGTGGCTCACCCTGTTCTTCTGTTTGGATTCCTTTTGGAACAAATTTTAATTGATTTTCCATGTAAAATTTAACGACATACTCCCTCATTCATAAATAAAGTGTGCATAAGAACTTTCAAAAGTCAAACTCCATAAACTTTGACTACCTCTGTAGAGGAAAATATCTACATCTATGATATTAAATAAATACCATTAGAGGCGTCATTAAACATATATTTATATTATGTTTATTTGGTATTATTTTTGTTGATACTTTTCTCACCAAACTTGGTCAAATTACACAAGGTTTGACTTTTGGAAAATCTCATGCGCAGTACATTTTGAAATAGAGGGGATAATAAATTGTACCGAACATGTCATACAATATGCCCGGTCATCTATTGTTGGTACTTTGCGGTATTTGTCTCTTTAGCTTGCAATGCGTCACTATTATATTCCCCTTCTCAACCTTTTTGGCCTCCTGCTTGCTTTGCTCCTTGAAGGTTAACCTCTCTCACCCCTCTTCCACCATTGCTTCTCTCCATCAAGATTGATGGAGGTGGGGGAGCACTTCACATCACTTTCCTTTGGTTGGATAGTCCCGCCTGGCTAGATAAGATGATCGTCGTGTTCCAGCTAGTTTCAGTATATGTTTTTTGTTTACGGAGTAAAACAAGAAAAATGCGGGTGGCGGTGGAAAAATATCAGTCAACATCAGCAGAGAACATATTTTGTGACACCAAGGCCAATGACAGGTACCAACATTAGAACACAATTAGTTATGGAGAAATTGTTGGAAATATGAGCAATTTATCAAATGATTTTATTAACAGAAATACTAGATAAAGCATGACTAGTACGACAGTGATAAAATAAGTCATGCGATTTATATAAGAGAAGGTAAACAACATCTTCATATATGAACTGTGACTAAACACATCTAGAGCAGACAGTATAGCAAGTTGAATATATGAAACAGAGTCTAACATATCTAGGGCAAACACTAGAACAAGGAACTGTAGCAGGACCTCTAATAGAGAGAGGAAGAACACGTATGGGACAGTAGTAGCAGAAGTGCTGGACTTGGGGTCGGTGTCCTCGCCAGCCATGTCGTCGAGGAGGTTGTCGATGTCCGGGAAGAAGTCGTCGTCAGGGAAGTAGTCGTCGGGGTCCAGGGTGTCCGTGACGAAGAAGTCAGTAGTCGCGCGAAGCGCTCCCCAAAAACCTTGTCACCCTTCTCCCGTACAGGACTCATAAGGTGCGGTTTCGGAGGCCTATTGAGGGAGTCCTGGATTAGGGGGTCTTCGGTCAGCCGGACTATCTCCATTGGCCGGACTGTTAGACTATGAAGATACAAGATTGAAGACTTCGTCTCGTGTCCAGATGGGACTCTACTTGGCGTGGAAGGCAAGCTAGGCAATACGAATATGGATATCTCCTCCTTTGTAACCGACCTTGTGTAACCCTAACCCTCTCCGGTGTCTATATAAACCGAAGGGTTTTAGTCCGTAGGACAACAATCACAACATACAATCATACCATAGGCTAGCTTCTAGGGTTTAGCCTCTCTGATCTCATGGTAGATCTACTCTTGTACTACACATATCTTCAATATTAATCAAGCAGGACGTAGGGTTTTACCTCCATCAAGAGGGCCCGAACCTGGGTAAAACATCGTGTCCCCTGCCTCCTGTTACCATCCGGCCTAGACGCACGGTTCGGGACCCCCTACCCGAGATCCGCCGGTTTTGACACCGACATTGGTGCTTTCATTGAGAGTTCCTCTGTGCCATTGCCGTTAGGCTTGATGGCTCCTACTATCATCGATAGCGATACGGTCCAGGGTGAGACTTTTCTCCCCGGACAGATCTTCGTATTCGGCGGCTTTGCACTGCGGGCTAATTCGCTTGGCCATCTAGAGCAGATTGAAAGCTACGCCCCTGGCCATCAGGTCAGATTTGGAAGTTTGAATTACACGGCCAACATCCGCGGGGACTTGATCTTCGACGGGTTCGAGCCACAGCCGGGCGCGCCGCACTGTCGCGATGGGTATGACCTAGCTCTTCGACCGGACGGTACCCCAGAGGCCGCGCCCGCATTAGCTCCGACCCTTAGCTCGGAGCCAACTGCGCCAATCGAGGACGGGTGGCTAGACACCGCCTCAGGGGCTGCAGTCTCGACGGCGATCGAGCCAAACACCAGCATAATCCTCTGCACAGCCCGTGACTCCAAGGTGCCGGACTCTCTTCCGGACCCCGAACCATCCGCGCCCATGCCAATCGAATCCGATTGGGCGCCGATCATGGAATTCACCGCCGCGGATATCTTTCGGCACTCGGCCTTCGGCGACATTCTGAATTCACTAAGGTCTGTCTCTTTGTCAGGAGAGCCCTGGGCAGATTATGTCCAACGGGATTGGGATGCGGACGACGAAGAAATTCGACGCCCACCCACCACCCACTTTGTAGCCACTGTCGATGATCTAATCGACATACTCGACTTCGACTCCGAAGACATCGACGATATGGATGACGATGTAGGAGACGAACTTGAACTAGCACCAATAGGGCACTGGAAAGCCACCTCGTCGTATGACATATACATGGTGGATACACCCAGTGAAGGCAATGGCGACGAGATAGCGGAGGATGACCCCTCCAAGAAGCAACCCAAGTGCCGACGTCAGCGACGCCGCTCTAAGTCCCGCCAAAGCAAAAGTGGTGATACCGGCACAGGAGATAATAACACTCCGGATAGCGCCGAAGACAACAACAATCCCCTCCAGCAAGATTTAGAGCAGGAGGATGAAGGAGCCAGCTCTCCTGAGAGAGCGGCTGGCGGAGAGGAGGAGGATGACAATTACATGCCCCCCTCCGAAGACGAGGCAAGCCTCGGCGACGATGAATTCGCTGTACCAGAGGATCCCGTCGAACAAGAGCGCTTCAAGCGCAGGCTTAGGGCCACGGCAAATAGCCTGAAGAAAAAGCAGCAGCAACTTTAAGCTGATCAAGATCTGCTAGCTGACAAATGGACTTAAGTCCTCGCGGCCGAGGAATATAAACTCGAGCGTCCCTCCAAGAGTTACCCAAGGTGCAGGTTACTACCCCGACTGGAGGAAGAAGGGTATGATACGGCTGATCGGCCACCTCGTGGCTGCGATAGAGAGGCATTCCAGCCAAAAGCTCTGCCCCCACCCCAACGCCATTCAAATAAAAAGGCATGGGGAGATACGCCAGACCTGCGAGACATATTGGAGGACAAGGAAAAGCATTCAAGATCGATCTACGGATCACGAGGGCGCACCACTCTGCGAGACAATAAATGTCACGCCGGATACAGTAAAAGCAAATCCGACCGGGCCGAACACAGCGGGCAAGACCCATTCGAGATGCGTCGCGACATAGCCCAATACAGAGGCGCCGCACACCCCTTATGCTTCATAGACGAAGTAATGGAACATCAATTCCCAGAAGGTTTTAAACCCGTAAATATTGAATCATACGACGGGACAACAGATCCCGCAGTATGGATTGAGGATTTCCTCCTCCACATCCACATGGCCCGTGATGATGACTTACACGCCATCAATTACCTCCCACTAAAGCTCAAAGGACCAGCGCGGCATTGGCTTAACAGCTTGCCAGCAGACTCCATTAGCTATTGGGAAGATCTGGAAGCCGCATTCCTCGATAACTTTCAGGGCACTTATGTGCGACCACCAGATGCCGATGACTTGAGCCACATAATTCATCATCCAGAAGAGTCGGCCAGGCAATTCTGGACTCGGTTCCTTACAAAGAAAAATCAAATCGTCGACTGTCCGGATGCGGAGGCCTTAGCGGATTTCAAGCACAACATCTGAGACGAGTGGCTAGCCCTGCACCTTGGTCAGGAAAAGCCGAAATCTATGGCAGCCCTCACGACGCTCATGACCCGCTTTTGTGCGGGAGAAGACAGCTGGCTGGCTCGCAGTAATAACATATCAAAGAACCATGGTACCTCAGATACCAAGGACGGCAATAGCAGGTCACGTCGCAACAAGCATAAGTGCCGCATTAACAGCGAAAGTACTAAGGATACGGCAGTAAATGCCGGATTCAAAGGCTCTAAACCCGGTCAGCGGAAAAATCCATTCAAACAAAGTACGCCGGGTCCGTCCATCTTGGACCGTATACTCGATCGCTTGTGTCAAATACATGGCACCCCAGACAAGACAGCCAATCACACCAACAGGGATTGTTGGGTGTTCAAGCAGGCCGGCAAGTTAATTGCCGAAAACAAGGACAAGGGTCCGCATAGCGATGACGAGGAAGAACCCCGGCAGCCGCACACTGGAGGACAGAAGAGGTTTCCCCCGCAAGTGCGGACGGTGAACATGATATACGCAACCCACATCCCCAAGAGGGAGCGGAAGCGTGCGCTCAGGGATGTATATGCGTTGGAGCCAATCGCCCCAAAGTTCAACCCTTGGTCCTCCTGTCCGATCACCTTCGATCGCAGGGACCACCCCACTAGTATCCGTCATGGCGGATTCGCCGCACTGGTCCTAGACCCAATCATCGACGGATTTCACCTCACTCGAGTCCTTATGGACGGCGGCAGCAGCCTGAACCTGCTTTATCAGGACACAGTGCGCAAAATGGGTATAGACCCCTCAAGGATCAAACCCACAAAAACGACCTTTAAGGGCGTCATTCCAGGCGTAGAGGCCCACTGCACAGGCTCAATTACACTGGAAGTGGTCTTCAGATCCCCGGATAACTTCCGAAGCGAATAGTTAGTCTTTGATATAGTCCCGTTCCGCAGTGGTTATCACGCGCTGCTCGGACGAACCGCATTTGCTAGATTCAATGCGGTACCACATTATGCATACCTCAAGCTCAAGATGCCAGGACCTCGCGGAGTTATTACAGTCAATGGAAACACAGAGCGCTCTCTCCGAACAGAGGAGCACACCGCGGTCCTTGCAGCAGAAGCGCAAAGCATCCTCTCAAGGCAACCTACCAGTTCGGCGTTTCAAAGCCCGGACACCTTCAAGCGCGCTCGGGGCAATCGGCAAATAGACCGCCTGGCGCGATTTGAGCTCGCGTAACAATACGACGGCCACCCCAATCCCAGCCCAACAGTGATATTCATGTCTCGCGTACATAATTACACATTAAAAATACCATGGGCACAGGTGGGGAGGGGGGGCACAACTGCGGCACGCCCCAAAACGCGGCCTAAACCGCACTAGGGGCTTCCCGTTTGGTTATTTTTCTTTTTCTTTCAGGACTTTAATCTCTGGAAACGCTGTCCGGCAGCTCTATTGCCGAACATATGATACAGCAACCAAGGAGGCAGACAACTACCTTATACAACGGAATTCCCAGGTTGATTATAGATTTCATATCATTCCTCAGCTCGCCCTTGGAAGGGACATAGTCCTACTCTTTTTCTTATTGCACTATCTGTATCACTCTGCTTTATTGCAATTTTTTAATAAACAATGCATGACATTACGACTATTATTGCATTTTTGTTATATATATATATATCTATGTGTTCATTAATGACGCCTTGCAATCGTACACTCTAGTATGGCCAATGCACCAGGGGCTTACGTACCCACAATATGGTGTGAAAAGTCCGAACACTTTCACAAGTGTGGCACCCCGAACTTATAGCATTATATGCATCAGCTCTGAATCATGTCTTTGGTTAAATGTTGGGTTTGCCCGGCTCCTATGTTTTGGTACCTTACGTTCCGCTCTATCGGCTAAGGTAGCGCTAGGAGAACTACTACGATTGTTCCCCGGTTCTGCCGGGCTAAGCACCTTAGTAGAGAAAGCTAAAACTGACTGTCATGATAAGGCGAGAGACTGGTCGCTGTTCGGCGAGGTTTTTCGAGTCCCTAAAGACTTATGCCGCTTAGGGCGAGGGGCCGGCTCTGTCCGGCTTACAGGCGTGTATCGCACCCCGAATTCGGCCTTCTGAATACCAGGGGCTTCGCCGAAATTTAAAATTATAGAATTCTATGGCTAAGTGAGAGTGATAAAGCATTATTAGTCCGGTTGCCTTGTTCGTTGTGCTGAGCACCTCCCTCGAAGGACCCAAACATGGGAACAAGAGTGCTTAGGTTTATCCCGAACACCCTAGCACTTGTGGCATGGGGGCAGAAGCCGAGGACTAGCCATCTCTTAGATTGGATAAACAGCCAAACAGAAGGTAATATTTTAAATTCACACAAGTGTTGCATAGCGACTACGATACAAGTTTTCATACATATAGGACAAAACGAGCAAGTCTCACTCAAATATTACATTTTGTGAACACTCATCCATGATAAGACAGGCGCCCGGCAGAGCACCCTCGTAGTACATCTCGGGGTGGCGGTGCTCCTTGCCCTCCGGCGGCCCCTCCTTGATCAGCTTCACGGCGTCTAGCTTGACCCACTGCGTTTTTACACGGGTGAAAGCCTGGCGTGCATCTTCAATGCAGACGGATCGCTTGACGACCTCCAGCCGTGGGCAGGCATCCACAAGCCGCCTCACCAGGCCGAAGAAGCTGTTCGGAAGGGCGTCGCCAGGCCACAACCGGACTATGAAGCCCTTCATGGCCTGATCGGCCGCCTTATGTAGCTCGACCATCTGCTTCAGCTTGTCGCTCATTGGCACCGGATGTTCGGCCTCAGCATACTGAGACCAGAACAGCTTCTTCGTAGAGATCCCGTCCTCGGCCTGGTAAAATTGTGCGACATCGGACACACTGCGGGGCAAATCTGCGAATGCTCCTGAAGAGCTCCGGATCCGGGTAAGTAATCGATAATTTACTTTTACATGCTTGCTTTGCATATAGAAAGCCTTACCCGCCGCTATCTTCTTCATCGTGTCGATCTCCTGAAGGGCCTTCTGGGCCTTGGCCTTGGCACTCTTCGCGCTCTCACGGGCCGCGGCAAGCTCAGACTCTCGCGTGTTCAAGTCAAGCTCCAACGCCTCGTGCTTCGTCACGAGAGCCTGGAGCTCTTGCTGCACCTCGCCCACCCGAGCCTCGTGCCTCTCTCACTCGGTGCGCTCCTTGGCCGCTGTCTCTTCGGCCTTGGTCAGCGCTTGCTTCAGGGTCGCCACCTCGGCCGTGGCCCCTGGCAAAACATACAATGATCCTGTCATTCTGCAATCGCGTCCTTTCTTATATATGCATATATCTATAGACGGGGTATTACTTACCCTCGTTCTCCTTGAGCTGCCTCTTGACAAGGCCAAGCTCTTTCTTGGACCCATCGAGGTCCTGCTTCAGTACGACGACCTCCGCAGTTAGTGCGGCGGACGCCAGCAGAGAAGCCTGCATATGCATATTGACATACTTATATTAGACTCCTGCGATATTATTTGATCCTCTGTTCAGCTTTTCTTTGCGAACACCGAACAAAGCATCAGGGGCTACTGTCTATGTGGTAATACTTCTACTACGTTTTAAAACACTTACCTCAAATCCTATTAGAAGGCTAGTACAGGCTTCAGTTAATCCGCTCTTGGCGGACTGAACCTTCTGGATCACCGCACTCATGATGGTGCGGTGCTCCTCCTCGATGGAAGCACCACGAAGCGCTTCCAACAGATTGTCCGGCGCCTCTGGATGGACAGAGGTCACCGGCACAGGCGTCTCACCCCTCTTAGAAGGAGACAGCCTGCCCGAGCCCGGAACCGCTGGAGGTTCCGGCGCGGTGTTCGGCTGAGGGCCGAACTCGGAGCTCTCAGGGGCCCCGTCCCCTCTGCTCCCGGAGTCCGGAAGGTCGCCTTGAGGCGCCTCCGGGACTGTCCCCCTTGATCCGGTGCCTCTTGAGACAACACCTCGGCGTCATCAGCAGAATGAGGGGAGGTGGCAGTCGGGATTGGATCGCTATCCATGTCCGACGAACCCAGGGAGCCGTCCGATGATACCTCGATATTGGCTCATGGCGGCCTGCGTAATTATGTTCGGCGATTAGGGAAAGCAATGCGACAAAGGAATCCTATGGGTTACTTTGGTAACCGAATACTTACAATCTCCCCTGGGACTTGGCCCTGGGCAACCACTCGTATTCACTTTCGTCGGCGGCGGTGGAGCTGTCCGGAAGGAGAGTCCTTCCCTTCTTGGACCCTCCGGCCTCCCCAGTCGGGGCGGCCTTCCTTTTCTTGTCTCCCCCAGTCGGTGGGGGAGCCTCTTCTTCCTCTTCCTCGTCTTCGGGGGAAGAGTGCACCGCAGAGTCATCGGACGGTGAATCCGACGACGCCTGGCGTCGGGAACTCTTTCGAGCTCCCTCGGCCTTCTTGGTCTTCTCCGGCACCTTATAAGGGGTCGGAGTCAACATCTTCGCCAGAAGGGCGTCTGCAGGGCCTTCGGGCAAGGGAGTCGGACAGTCGATTTTTCCGGCCATCTTCTGCCAGTCTTGTTAACGGCACAGGAGTTTAGATCCCGCATAGAGTCAATCTATATAAAAATAAGTATCCTATGAAAGGTAAAACAACTTACCGCGCTGGCTTGGCGCTTCGAGCTGAATCCGCGATCCTCAGTAATGGGGGGAGGGACCTCGGCGCTCTTGAACATCACCCTCTAGGCATCTTCATGAGTCATGTCGAAGAGCCTATTCAGAGTTCGGTGATGCGCCGGATTGAACTCCCACAAGGTGAACTCCCGTTGTTGGCACGGGAGTATCCGGTGGATGAGCATGACCTGGACTATGTTGACGAGCTTGAGCTTCTTGTCCACCATGTTTTGAATACATGTCTGGAGTCCGGTCAGCTCTTTTGAATTACCCCAGGACAAACCCTTCTCCTTCCAGGAGGTGAGCCGCATGGGGGTGCCAGATCGGAACTCGGGGGCCGCTACCCATACGGGGTCGCGTGGCTCGGTGATATAGAACCACCCCGATTGCCACCCCTTTATGGTTTCCACAAAGGAGCCCTCGAGCCATGTTATGTTGGGCATCTTGCCCACCATGGCGCCTCCGCACTCCGCCTGGAGTCCGCCCACCACCTTCGGCTTGACGTTGAAGGTCTTCAGCCATAGGCCGAAGTGGGGCTTTATGCGGAGAAAGGCCTCGCACACGACGATAAACGTCGAGATGTTGAGGATGAAGTTCGGGGCTAGATCGTGGAAATCCAAGCCGTAATAGAACATGAGCCCCCGGACGAAGGGATGGAGAGGGAATCCCAGTCCGCGGGAGAAATGGGTGAGGAATACAACCCTCTCATGGGGCCTGGGGGTGGGGATGAGTTGCCCCTCATCTGGGAGCCGGTGCACGATGTCGTCGGGCAGGTATCCGGCTCTCCTCAGTTTCTTGACGTCTCCCTCCGTGACGGAGGAGACCATCCACTTGCCTCCTGCTCCGGACATGGTTGGAGAAGGTTGAGATGGAAGTGAGGACTTGGGCGCTAGAGCTCGAGTGTGCGGGAGCGGATGAGTAGAGGAGCAAGAAGGCATGGATAGAAAGGTGAATCCTTATCCCTTTATATGGGCGGACAAAACTAAGCGTCCCCACTTGCCTGGTAAAACTCGCTTATCCCCCAAGCGTCGTAATTGATGGCGCGGTTGGGTTACCCATGCCCGTATTGATGAGAATCCCGTAATAAGGGGACACGATCTCTGCTTTGACGAGACGTGTCGAAAAACTGCCTCGCGTTATGTGTGGGGCTGGTTAAAAGAAACGGTTCGAATAATCACCGGGCCATGACGTAACGTTGTGTTGCCAAAACAAGCTAGCGAATTAGATCTGCGAAAACATTATTCTCTCCACGGTGGAATGTGGAACTTATTTTGCAGGGTCGGACACTATCCTCGTATTCAAATTCTTCTGTGATGTATTCGGAGAAGGAACCCGCCTTGCAATGCCGAAGACAAATGCGCGCCAGACTCATCGTCATTGAAGCTTGGTTCAGGGGCTACCGAGGGAGTCCTGGATTAGGGGGTCTTTGGACAGCCGGACTATCTCCATTGGTCGGACTGTTAGACTATGAAGATACAAGATTGAAGACTTCGTCTCGTGTCCGGATGGGACTCTACTTGGCGTGGAAGGCAAGCTAGGCAATACGTATATGGATATCTCCTCCTTTGTAATCGACCTTGTGTAACCCTAACCCTCTCTGGTGTCTATATAAACCGAAGGGTTTTAGTCCATAGGACAACAATCACAACATACAATCATACCATAGGCTAGCTTCTAGGGTTTAGCCTCTCTGATCTCGTGGTAGATCTACTCTTGTACTACACATATCTTCAATATTAATCAAGCAGGACGTAGGGTTTTACCTCCATCAAGAGGGCCCGAACCTGGGTAAAACATCGTGTCCCCTACCTCATGTTACCATCCGGCCTAGACGCACAGTTCGGGACCCCTACCCGAGATCCGCCTGTTTTGACACCGACACCTACTGCCCCGACCTGCGGTGCACGCCGCAAGCCGGGATGGGGAAGATCGTAGCAGTAGCTCAGTGCTCAGGAACTTTGTGGTAAGAGGATGAGAATCTTCTGGTGTGTCTCTCTGGAGAGGAGCGATCTCTCTTATATAGGCACATGAGAAGGAGGCGAACAGGCTGCGACGGGAGGTGAAGCCAACAGACTTCATCTGAAGAGGTGAGCCGTTCGGATTCAGTGTCCACTACAGAAAAATGTTTCAGCTCCCACGTGACCTTTCGTATACCTGTCGTGCGTGACAAAAATTTAGACATCGGCTCGGCTCATTTCCGCAACTCGTGGCGCAGCGCGGCGTGACGAGGCGTGGCGTGGCGAGGTGGGCGGCGGAGGAGGAGCGCGCGTGGATGTATCTCTTGTTCTCATGCTCATACAAGTGGGGAAAGAACCTCCCTTATAAAGAGGTCCAACTCCCTCTAAACTAGCAATGTGGAACTAAACTTTTGTTCCACCTCTTGCCTTGCACGAATGGGCTGCGTGGGCCTCTAAGATT
The DNA here is from genome assembly GCF_056163025.1 of Triticum urartu. Taxonomy (NCBI): domain Eukaryota; kingdom Viridiplantae; phylum Streptophyta; class Magnoliopsida; order Poales; family Poaceae; genus Triticum; species Triticum urartu. The sequence continues at coordinate 175,128,553 of NC_141878.1, forward strand.
TATTAGCAATTTCTGAAACTGCTATTTTGGGCTAGGCCCAAAATAGACAATATTCCAGCAATCCCCGACCAGATCCCAGAGGCACACAAAATTTTCCTTTGGTTCCAAAACACTGTTTTATATACCGGTACTGCAGTGGAGACTGTTAAGTTGAACTTCCACCTAGAACTCTATGCTACACTAGTAAGCAACTTGAACAGTGGACTGGGCCGTGAACTGCAAGTTTTCTGCGAATCTAGCTTCACATAAAGCCTTGACCGATACGTGGTTACTGTGGGTCTTCCCCGCGGGTGGAGCTTATGCGTCATACTCCGAGACCTTTCATGAGTTTACTAGAGAGAACCCTACTCTCATAGATTGCGACGTTTGACAATCTGACTCATATAGGTGTGTTCTTAAAAAGATGTTCTGCGGGACAACATCTCTGCTTAAATGAGCCACTTAGAACACATTAAGATATACATCAACCTGCCATGCAGTTTTAGGAGAGTATTACATCTTCATGGAGTGGTATTGTTAATAGTAAGGATACTATCCTCTCAGTTGACCAACAGCTTGTCTTCCACATCTAATTCACGGGATCTCCGATCACAAAGAATAGGTTACCACTGTGAACAACTCATATTGTGGGTCTCATACCCATCTCCCTCGATCCATTATCTATCACATTACATGATAGACCCTTAGTAAAAGGATCTGCCAGATTTTTAGACGTTTGGATATAATCCAATGCAATAACTCCAGAGTTTCTCATTTTCCTGACAGACTTTAACCTTCTCTGAACGTGTCTTGATGACTTCATGTTATCCTTTGAGCTGCTCACTTTCGTGATCACAGTTTGATTGTCGCAGTTCATAAGGATTCCTGGTACATGTTTCTCAACAACCGGCAAGTCATTCAAGAGTTGACGAAGCCAATCTACTTCGACCGTAGCTGTATCTAGTGCTGTGAGTTCTGCTTCCATTATTGACCTCGTTAAGATGGCCTACTTGCAAGACTTCCAAAAAACAACGCCACCTCCATGAGTGAATACATATCCGCTCGTGGCCTTTATCTCATCAGCATCTGAGATCCAGTTTGAGTCACTATACCCTTTAAGCACCTTTGGGTGCCCAGTGTAGTGAATTCCATAATTCGCAGTGCCTTTCAAATAACACAAAACTCTCTCTAGAGCTTTCCAATGCACATGTCCTGGTTTTGAGACAAACTGACTCAGTTTGCTAACAACAAAAGAGATGTCAGGTCTTGTAGCACTGGCTAAGTACATAAGCGAGCCAATGATATGATAATATTTCAATTGATCTCTAGCAATTCTTTGATTCTTTCGAAGTAACACACTCGCATCATATGGTGTTGGAGAGGGCTTGCAGTCACTATAGCCAAAACGACTCAAGATCTTTTCCACATAGTGAGATTGAAGCAATGTAATCCCACCATCGTCGTCTCTCAACAACTTGATGTTCAGAATGACATCAGCTACTCCTAAATCCTTCATCTCAAAACAGCGAGATAGGAAATCCTTGACCTCCTTAATAACATTCAGATTTGTTCCGAAAATCAGTATGTCATCAACATACAAGCAAAGAATAACTCCCTCGCCCCCACCATGGCGATAGTACACACATTTGTCAGCTTCGTTCACAACAAAGCCTGCAGTTGTTAAGGTTCTTTCAAACTTCTCATGCCACTGTTTGGGTGCTTGGTTGAGTCCATACAAAGACTTCAGCAACTTGCACACTTTCCCTTCCTGGCCATCTATTACAAACCCATCTGGTTGTTCCATATAAATTTGCTTATCCAACTCTCCATTTAGGAAAGCAGTCTTAACATCCATTTGATGAACGAGAAGACCATGTGAGGCAGATAGTGAAAGTAGAACTTGAATAGTGGTCAGTTGAGCTATAGGTGAGTAAGTATCAAAGAATTCTTCACCTTCCTTTTGGGTATAACCCTTAGCCACGAGCCGAGCTTTGTACTTTTCAATAGTACCATCAAGCCTAAGCTTCTTATTGAATACCCATTTGCATCCTATAGGTTTTCACCCATAAGGACGATCAGTTATCTCCCAAGTTTCATTTGCCAAGATGGAATCCATATCGCTACGAACCGCTTCCTTCCAGTAGTCAGCATCTTCAGATGCATAAGCCTCTGAAATAGAACTGGGAGTATCATCTATGAGATACACAAGAAAATCATCACCAAAGGACTTTGCAGTCCTCTATCTCTTGCTCCTAGTAGGAACTTCATTGTTCTCCTCCACATGATTTTCAAAGTGTTCCATCGAAATGGAAGGTTCGGTAATTGTAACTGGTTCCTGGTTCGATGAACTAGGCGTCTTCTGATTAGATGAGGTAGCCATATCCTTCATTGGAAAGATATCTTCAAAGAAAGTCGCATCATTCGACTCCATGATCGTACCGACATGCATGTCAGGTACCTCAGATTTTACAACCAAAAAGCTATAGCCAATGCTATGAAAAGCATATCCCAGGAAAACACAATCCACGGTCTTTGGTCCAAGCTTGCGCTTCTTTGGAATTGGCACATTGACTTTCGCCAAACAACCCCAGGTTCGTAGATAAGAGAGTTTTAATCTTTTCTTTTCCCATTCCTTGAACTGAGTTATATCTTTATTATTTGTGGGAACTCGGTTTAGGACATGACATGCAGTCAATATCGCCTCCCCCCACCATGCCTTGGAGAGACCCGATGTGTCTAACATGGCGTTAACCAAATCTGTTAGAGTACGGTTCTTTCTTTCGGCTACCCCATTAGACCGAGGTGAATAGGGAGGCGTCCTCTCATGGATTATACCATGTTCCGCACAAAAAACATCAAATTCATTGGAAAAGTACTCCCCACCACGGTCGGACCTAAGCCTCTTGTTTTTCAATCAAATTGGTTTTCCACTTCAGCTTTATAGATCTTGAAGAAGTTCAAAGCCTCATCCTTAGATTTCAAAAGATACACACGACATTATCTAGTGGAGTCTTCAATTAATGCCATGAAATATTTCTTTCCACCTTTTGTCAAAACACCATTCATTTCACATAGATCTGAATGTATGAGTTCTAGTGGTGCAAGATTTCTTGTTTCCGCAGTCACATGAGACTTACGAGGTTGCTTAGCTTGCACACACACTTGACACTTGGATCCCTTGACAGTGGTGAAACTAGGGATTAAGTTCAACTTCGCTAGTCGCGACATGCAACCAAAGTTAACATGACAAAGACCTGAATGCCACACATTTGATTCACTATTGTTGCAAATATGATTAACAACTTTATTGCAAACATCTGATAAGGATAAACGAAATAGGCCTCCTGACTCATAGCTTTTACCAACAAAGGTTCCATACTTGGATATTACAAATTTATTCGACTCAAAGACAAGCTTGTAGCCATCTCTACATAGAAGAGATCCGCTAACAAGATTTTTATTGACGGAGGGGACATAATGCACGTTCTTCAGCCGCACGATCTTCCCCGAAGTAAACTTCAGATCGACTGTGCCAATACCATGAACAGAAGCACTTGAACCGTTTCCCATCAGCACGGTTGAAGTCCCTGCGGTCTAATAAGACGAAAACATGGAAATATCACCACATACATGCCCGTGTCAATCAACCAATCAGGAGAATGACATACTGAAAGAATAGTGGGAAATATACCATACCCAACATCCTTCATGTCAGTGTCTCCAATGACAACATTAGCGGTCTTGACGCCTTTCCAAGGATGACGCTTGTCATAGTGATTAGGGCAACTAGGAGCCCAATGATCAGGATCCCCACACACACATGACAGACACCTTTCTTCTTGTCATTCTTCTTATTGAAGTTCTTGTGCTGGATAGCCTTGTTCTTCCCATCAAACTTTGCTTTACCATCAAACTTGCCCTTGTTCTTGAACTTGTGGGGCTGGAAGTTCTGCTTTTGTACCACATTGGCACTAGATCCTCCCTCAATACCTCGAGCACGTGTGTCCTTTGCTCTCGCCTTTTCTTCCACATCAAGAGTGCCAATGAGATCCGGGACGGAAAACTCCTGTCTCTTATGCTTCAGTAAGGTAGAAAAGTTCCTCCACAAAGGAGGAAGCTTAGTGATGATACCTCCAGCAACAAACTTGTCCAGTAGCATACAACTGAAGTGCTCAAGTTCTCTAGCAAATGACTGTTTCTCATGAGCTTGCTCAACCACGGAGCGCTCTTTAGTCATCATGTAATCATAGAATTGTTCCATGATGTACAGCTCAGTGCCAGCATCCGAGACCCCAAACTTGGCCTCGAGTGCATCCCACATATCTTGTCCATTATCAATTGACGCATAAGCATCAACTATGTTCTCACCAAGAACACTCAAGAGAGCAGCCTTAAACAGAGTGTCCATTTTCTGAAAAGCTTGTGCTTGTTGAGCATCAAGCTCTCCTTCAGGTTTTCCAAGAGTGGCGTCATAGCAACTCATGGTTCGAAACCATAAGACTGCTCTCACGCGCCACCTCTTATAGTGGATACCCTCAAACATAGGAGGTCTCATGGAAGCAGCAAAACCACTCGGGGTAAATTGCCTATGATAATGTTTTTGGATTGTTGGAAACATGAGCAATTTACCAAATGATTTTATTAACAGAAATACTGGATAAAGCATGACTAGTATGGCAGTGATAAAACAAGTCATGCGATTTATATAAGAGAAGGTAAACAACATCTTCATATATGAACTGTGACTAAACACATCTAGAGCAGACAGTATAGCAAGTTACATATATGAAACAGTCTAACATATATAGGGCAAACACTAGAACAAGGAACTATAGCAGGACCTCTAATAAAAAGAGGAAGAACACATACGGGACAGCATCAGCAGAAGCGATGGACTTGGGGTCGGTGTCCTCGCCAGCCATGTCGTCGAGGAGGTTGTCGACGTCGGGGAAGAAGTCATTGGAGTCCGGGGCGCTCGTGACGAAGAAGTCAGTAGTCGTGCGAAGCGCTCCCCAAAAACCTTATCACCCTTCTCCCGTACAGGACTCAAAAGGCGCGGTTTTGGAGGCCTAGTGTCCCGACCTGCGGTGCACGCCTCAAGCCGGGATAGGGAAGATCGTAGCAGTAGATCAGTGCTCAGGAACTTTGTGGCGAGAGGATGAGAATCTTCTGGTGTGTCTCTCTGGAGAGGAGCGACCTCTCTTATATAGCAGGCATAGGAGAAGAACGTTTCAGCTCCCGCGTGACCTTTCGTATACCCATCGTGCGTGGCAAAAATTTAGACATCGGCTCGGCTCATTCCCGCAACCCGCGGCGTGGCGTGGCGAGGCAGGCGGCGGAGGAGGAGCGCGCGTGGATGCCCCTCTTGATCTCATGCTTATACAAGTGGGGAAAGAACCTCCCTTATAAAGAGGTCCAACTCCCTCTAAACTAGCAATGTGGGACTAAACTTTAGTTCCACCTCTTGCCTTGCACGAATGGGCTGCGTGGGCCTCTAGGATTTATTAGGAATTTCTGAAACTGCTATTGGGCTAGGCCCAAAATAGACAAAATTCCAGCAGAAATGTCGGTCTTTAGCGATATATTGTGACGATATTAAAAGAATTTTTTTGTGAATAGTCCCTCCAACTTGAGAGCGGCTAAATGGCTCCCGAGCTCATATTCTCCTGCGCATGAAAAGTAAAATCAAAATAAATTATAGAAAAATTATAAAATTCTGTTTTTTGCATGAAAGATGATATAATGTGTGATGTTCATGCCACTTAGCTCATTTGGACATTTGAGTAGCTCTCAGAAAAAAAATTAGGGGTATGTGAAAAAGTTTATTGTTTTGCATTGTTCGGGATCGATTTTGTTATTTTTGCTGAGAGCAACTCAGATGTTCAAATAATTTGAAATTTGGCACGGTCCTCGCGCACTAAAATATCTTTCATGGATTTTTTGTTTACTTTTTAGTACTTTTTACGATTTCATTGTTCATCGAGATCACATGAGCTCGTGCTCCGTAGTGGATTATCGCTCCATTTTTTCTTTCTTCATTGCCAACACTTCTTTTTTCTCTGCTACTCCCACACCCGTCTCTCCATGAGCGGTGTGGAGGTTGGGGAGCTCTCAGGCATGGATGACCTCATGGTGGAGCCCATAAGGGCATGGCCAATGCATAGCTCCAGGATGATGCCTCACATGCCATGTAGGATCGGATAACAGAAAAAGTAGGTTCGGATAGGGAAGTGGGATCCTCTCCAGGAGGCGGGTGCTTAGGTCATGTACAATAGTGGCATATGGATACATATGCCTCATGAGAAAAAAGTAATGTGAAGCATATGTGTTGATTTTTTCTCCCTAATGCAAGCTACTACTAGTGGACCTCATCAAAAAATGGAAAGTGACTCTCACTACACATGCATCCCTTCTCTCCATTTCCACTTTTTCAACTTTATGTACTGGACCACACTTTTTGTCTCTAAGCACCCGCCTCCTGGAGAGGATCCCACTTTCCTATCCGAACCTACTTTTTCTGTTATCCGATCCTACATGGCATGTGAGGCATCACCCTGGGTTATGCATTGACCATGCCCTTAGAGACAAAAAGTGTGGTCCAGTGCATAAAGTTGAAAAATGGAAATGGAGAGAAGGGATGCATGTGTAGTGAGAGTCACTTTCCATTTTTTGATGAGGTCTACTAGTAGTAGCTTGCATTGGGGAGAAAAAATCAACACACATGCTTCACATTACTTTTTTATCATGAGGCATATGTATCCATATGCCACTATTATACATGCCCTAACACAAGCACGTCATATTTTAGGGCTTTGACGTGGATGGTTCTGACCTCACTAGGTCCAACGTTAGTGGTGTTCTAGCTAATCAAAGACGTTTTTTCTGATACAAAGTGAAAAATTGCATGGTATCGATAGGTACTGGCACATCGTGGTCTGTTTGTTTAGTTGTCAAGATTTGTGTTAAAGACTGGTGTATAAACCATGAATCATTTCTCATTTCATACACAGAGCAATACTACCTGTAAATATTGTATGCTCCATCAATATTAGCTTTCAGTTAGAACATGGTCTTGCATGCATGTGCTGCCCATTCCCTCTCTTCTCTCTCCCAAACTAATTCATTCATTTATTTCACCTTCACTAACTTAAAATTATTCCTATTTCTTAAACCAAAAATCCGATTTGAAAACTTTTTATATATTTGAACTCTTGGCGGAGAGACCTTTAAAACATGACCGGCCTTAAATATATCTCGAACGAGTTTTAAAAAATCATGAAACATATTTCACAAAATTCACATATATTTCAATTCCACATTTTGAAATAATATATTTCACTGTTGTGAATTAAACTGTTACACAATTTCAAATAATCTGTTTCAGAAGTTGACATTTCAGTTTCATATTGTTTTTATTTTCAGGACCCACTTCTCACTTTTTACTGCTTCTTTCACAAAAGTCACATGTAGTTCTTTTCCACATTTGGGAAATAAAATATTTCACTCTTTTAAATTGAGTTGTTACACATTCACAAATAATCAATTTCACAAGTTAACAATTTAGTTTCATATTTTGTTCATTTTCAGAAGGCACTTTTCACTTTGCACTGGCTTCGTTCACAAAGTCACATCTATTTCAATTGCACAAATTTTTATTGACATATTTCACTCTTTTGAAATAAATATTTACACATTTTAAAATAGTCAATTTCACAGGTTGACATTTCAGTTTCATATTGTTTTCATTTTCGGAACCCACATTTCACTTCTCACTATATGTTTCACAAAAATCACATCTATTTCAATTGCACATTTGTGAAATAACACATTTCACTCTTTTGAAATAAACTGTTTCACAAACCGACCTTTTAGTTTCATATTTGGGGTAAATATATTTCAATTCACATTTTTGTAGAGAAAATAGGTTTGTTTCAGATTCTTCTAGTGAAATAGGTTTGTTTCACATATGGAATGTGAAATGTCAAAAATTAAACGTGTTTCAAATGTATCGAGGTTTGATCTTGTTTTGAAGGTCTTAGCGCAAGGAGTTCAAATATAAAAAAATAAAAAGGGATTTTTTTTGTTGAAGAGATATGAATCATCCATATTATGGAAAAGAAAATTAAAGTGATGGATTTAAGTGAGAGAGAGTCTGTGCTTGAATCGTAAAAGAGAGAAAGATGTGTGCATGCATGTGTCCTTTTTCCGACCGATGGTAGGACCCGCACAGTGATTTGACACTGAGATACGTAAGAGGTAAAGTGTGCAATACATACATATACAAACGCAGCGGGACCCTGTCACCGATCTTAAAGAAAATGAATGGTGCCAGACGTACCGCTAGGTAACGTTAACGTGCAAAGTCTTTGCGCGTTCTGCTAAGAGATCGGTGCGAGGTTTTTCTTCTTTTTTCTGACCATTCGAGGTGGATGGTTTTGACCTCGCCAAGTCCAATGCTGGTGGTGTTCTAGGTAATCCAGGAGTGCTGCTGTGAGATCGGTGTGAAATTCTTTTGATGGGTGAAAGGTTAGTGATATTGGATTATTGGTGTTGCAAGGTCCTTTAACCATGTCGCAAAAGTGGTTGTGTTTAGTAGAAATGTGCTTTTGCATTGTTGTATGCATCTTTTGTTGCACATAGGTTCGTCCCTATGTTGCATATGTTATGAAAATCTATTCTGAACGATTGGGATTTGCAGCATATGCAATTTTTTCTATAAATATCTCGACGTTTTGTACCAACTTTTCAGTTCGCATCTCAACGATAAACTTTCAGTTGGCCTCTCTCCCTCGGTCCCTCCCCACCCCACCAAGAAGTTTCAAGAAACTCAAGAACCTCTCCTCCCATGGGGGTGCCGCTGCCGGAGTCGAGGTGGCGGCCGTGGGCTGAACTCCCCGAGAGGTACCTCAGCGACATCATCCGCAACCTCCCGTGCATCCTCGACCACGCCCGCTTCTCCGGCGTCTGCACTAGGTGGCGCGAGACGGCGCGGACGAACCCGCCGAGGTTCCCGTTCCCGTGGCTGATGATGCCATCCACCGCCGCGACCTCCTTCTTCTGCGTCGCCTGCGGAGCGACCCACCACCGCCCCAGGCTCCCCGCGGACGCCCGCGGCGCGCGCTTCTGCGGCTCTTTCCCGGGCGGCTGGCTCGTCGCCGAGCTCCCGTGGCCGCGCGGCCACTACGCCTTGCTCAACCTCCTCACCGGCGCGGGCGTCCCCCTCCCGAGGCTCCTCGCCGTCCCCTGCCACGGTGGCGGCAAGATGTGCCCCGTCGTTCTCCACGCCGTCACCCTCTCCACCGCGCCGTCCGTCGAGCCCAGCCCCGGCGAGCCCTACTACGCCGCCGCCATAGTGGCTGGCCAGTCCAATATCGCTTTGTGGTGCCCGCGCGCCGGGAACTGCTGGTTTCCGCCGATCTTCTCGTCGGACGCCAGCGAGAAATCGTGGCACGATTTCTTGCCCAAGGACAGGATCGAGGACGTGATACACTTCTCCTGCAAGTACTTCGTGGGCCCGTCCTCACCGACAAGGAGGACCTCCTGATGTTCCGGCCGGAGCCCGACGGCGACGGAGCGCAGCTCTCCACGTTCACGGTGCGCTACAGCTTCCCCGGCCACCGCGCGGCCGAGCCGGCGCCGGGGCAGACGGTCTCCCGCTACCTCGTCGTGTCCCGCGGGGAGCTGCTGATGATCGTGAGGTTCGCCGGCCCCGGGCAGCGCACGAGGTTCGACGTGCTCGTGCTGGAGGAGAAGAAGATCGTCGGGGGAGCGGACCACAACGACCCGCCCCGAGTCTTGGCTTCTTGGAGACGGTGCTGCAGCGCGGCGACCCTCAGCGGCCGGAGGATCTTCCTCGGGCGGGGCTGCTCCGTGGCCTTCGATGTGGGGTACCCCTTCCCGCTCTACATCTACTTCCTGGACGACGGCAGGAGGTCCCACGGCGCCCTCCCGACGGCCGGGAACCCGCCGTACCCCTGCAGCGAGACCGGCGGGTTCTGGTTCTTCAACAAGGGCATCGTGCGCTGCCTCCCGCGAGAGCCTCCGTCGGACTGCTCGCCGTGGATTTGGTTCTTCCTGTCCGACGCGACATTCCGGGCCGGCGTGCCTCCGCCTGCATCTCCGGCTTGCGGCTGGGGGGTTGACACTGACAGTGAGTAGTGACGGCACATTATCTGCAGCAGGACAGAATTCGAACTACATGTAAATCTACTATCCCGTCATTTCTTCATCCCTGCTTTGGTAAGGTCTCAAATGTTTGATTTGATTCTTCATCCTCGCCGTGGATTTGTTTCATTGTTCTTCATCATAAGAGATGCATGAACAAACGATTGTTTACGGTTTAGCTAATGGTGGTTGGTGTGCACTGAAACAAGCTCCTGAATAGTTCAGTGCTCTCTGTTAATATTTGAAGTTCAGATATGTTCCTGAGGCAGCAAGATTGAATGATGAATCTTTGGTAATGTCCCATTGATTGATACCTATCTCTTGTGAGCTCATATATTATCTTGAATCTTGCGAGTGTGTGTAATACTGTGGTGATGGCATGAATGAATATATGAAACCAGCCTCAGTGCCATCATATCCTTTCCATTGGCACAGTTTGGATCTTTTTTTTGCTGTAGACTGTTGGTGCAAGTGCAATGGAGGGTGCGACTGAATCCTTGATTCAGCTAAATCTACACACACAACATATCTGCAGAAACTGGCAATGAAATGCTGAAACATGCTAGGATTTGTACTGAAACTTCATATGGACCATTTCTGATTATGACACCATGCACAAGAATGATTCAGCCGCATATCACGCCAACACATCGGCCCAGCTAGCCGCGCTACACACATGGATCTTTTAGGTGAAGCCACTGCAAGTTTGCAACACACATTCAAATTTTAGGTGAAGCCACTGCAATCTTCAAGTGTACTAATGGAACACATGATTTTGCACCAATGATCTGACATAGGGATCCGACCGAAGTCCTAAGGGTTACTTCAAGCTTTAGAAACTCAAATCATTTCAAGTGGAAGAATAAATGGCCACCTATTCAACTTTAAACATGAAAGCAACATTCTGAAAAAGAAATGGCAGCCTCTTCACCTTAAGAGAACCTCAAACTGATTCAAGAAAGACAAATCTGAAGATAGAAATTTCACTTATGTGCTATTAGCCTAAAGAGGTTGATCAAGAGTATTCGTTAGGAATGCACGCCAAATAGGACTCAACTCCTAGTCTCCTAGAACAACAGATTTCAGGACTCACTCTAGTTTGGATCAAAACAGCAACAGTAACGGTGAACTAATTTACAAACAATGGTGTTTGGTCGCCAAAAATAAGTTGGTGCACAGCTGCAAGATCCACTGGGACATACGCACACATGCAGAAAGAGACATCCATAGACACCAATCGAATCCATGCTACAACAGGAATCCTGATGTGATGAACAAAGCATCAACCAGAAGGGGGATGGTGGCATCAGGAACATACCACCACAAGCGCAAACGGAAGAAATAAACCGCCACGAAAGCAAAAACAACAGCAGCAGCGGGCATCAGGAACAGCGCAACGCCATGAATCAGGGTCGAAGAGCATCATCACAAGCGCAAACGCAACACAGCATGCGTGCTCTGCTCAGCGCAATGCCAGGAATCACAAGCGCGACGCAACGCAGCATCCGTGCTCTGCTCAGCGCAACGCCAGGAATCACGAGCGCAATGCAGCATCCGCGCTCTGCCTCTCCTGACCCCCTCGAACAGCACAACAGCACGCAAAATCAATCGAGAACCGAGACAGCACCTGCATTCCACGCCATACGCAGCAATGGCGACAAGCAGCAGCAAACCAACCCGCGGCGCTCATTCAGCACATCAGAGGAAGAGGAAGAGGAAGGGGAGGGGAGATGACCAACCTCGCTCACCGTGTCCCTCGGTTTCTTGGAGGAGGCCGATCGAGGAAGGAGGGCTGCGAGCGTTTCTCCCTGCTCTGTTCTGTCTGTTGCCTGTGCTTGTGCTTGTGCCTGGGGGAGGGCGGAGGAGGATCAAATCAAACTCAGCTCAAGCGAAAATGATACACTTACGGACCACCTACGCACTTGAGTTACGGACCTTTCCCTCTAACCAATCACTCCACCTACGCACTCGCTCAAGTGCTGCAGAGTTTGCATTCCGGTGCACCTCGCCTCCGCTGAGCTGGCAGGCCAACTGGCCAAGGGAAGAAGGAGGCTTGGCCTGCCTTTCTCTCCTGGGGCCACGGGCCGTGTGATGTTGCGGATCCGACGGTCCTGTCGCGCCCCAGAGTCCCAGGGGCCAGCCGCGGCCGTCGGATCCGATTCGGTATGCGCAGATGGGCCGTGGGCGAGACCTGTGTGGTCGTGATGCTGACCCAGTCCGCCCGCACACCTCTCTTGCCACCGCGGGGAGGGGAGGCGGCTTTTCGGCATTGGTCGGCGGCCGCAGCTCTCGTCCCGCACGGCTTGCAGAAATACCCGCGCCCGCCGTCGCCGTCGCCGTTGCCTCCCTTTGCTGCGGCTTACCAGACAAGGACCCGTCCCTCAAACCAGCACTCGCCGGCGACCGGCCCAATGCTCTTAACCCACGGCGCCCAGGCAGCTGAGGCAAGCGGAGACGAGCTCCCCCCGCACGCTGTCGCCGTGCTGACCACCCCCAATCCCGTAGCCTTTTTCGTCAGAGGACTCCCTCCCGCGCACAAGGTGACCGTGGCGCGGGGTGCTTCCCTGGCCCCCTCCCTCGTAGCGCAGCACATGCACACAGTAGCGGAGCTAGCATCACACAACGTCCCAGGCAAGCCTTCTATCTACAGTGTGCTACAGTGATCTACAGTGTAATTTGTGCTACAGTCAAGGAAGGATCTCTCCAGCACGCCCCAGGCGAAGGCCCTGCCTGGCTGGGGCCTAAAACCGCCACTGCATGCACATCGCCCCCGGAACCCCCGCTTCCCCCGCCCGCTTCCTACCGCCACCGGGAGGCGAGCAGACGCCCGGCTCCTACTAAACGACACAACACTTTCCCTTTTCTTTTCTTTTCTTTCCTATACAGTGGAGCCCACCAACGGTAGGACGCAACATCAACTTCTTTGGCATGTATACATAATTTAGAGATGATAGTAAAAATACAATAAGTATTTTTTTTTAGTTTATAACCTTTGAGAGTAAATTTACATCCATACATCATGATGGGTAACCCTTCACTAGAGTTTGGTGATTCCGGGGCGATCGCCCCACCTCCGCCGCCGCAGCTCAGTCAGCCGGCTGGCCGTGCAGTCGATCAGCATCGTTTCCGCAGATGACCAAGGGTCACTGTGTGGGCCTGTTGTGGCATTGTCTACATGTCTCTCAGGGGAACTCGATAGCGGGCCTCGTGAGGAGCTTGTCTGCAACTCTAGACCGGATCCAGAAAGGAAAATGCAAGGGGTGTTGATGCCGGACTCTATGACGGAAAGAACTAGAACTCCTCCGAGAGATAGGGTTGCAGACCCAGAGGCACCAGATAAAAGGGACCCCAGGGTTTCCAGGAAGTCACCAAATGATCTACTGTCGAAGAAGCCGCCTGACCACGTTCCGCCCCAATCCAACCAAGGTGGTATGCAAGTGCGCACGATGCAGATGTCACAAGCAATGAATTCTCTGGCCTCACTACCGATGCCTCCGTTGGAGAAGTTGTCGGTGGATGGGGGCAAAACGGAACACTCGACGAGGGAGTCGCCCACCTGAAGCCAACCGGTTGTGGAAATTATACCAATTGATACGTCTACAACATATCTATAATTTCTGATTGTTTCATGCTATTATTTTGTCAATCTTGTATGTTTTGTATGTCATTTTAGATTATTTTTATGGACTAACCTATTAACTCAGTGCCTGTGCCAGCTCCTATTTTCTGCATGTTTTTAGTTTTCCAGAAAATCCATACCAAACGAAGTCCAACCATGATGAAACTTTTCGATGATTTTTGCTAGACAAAGGGACCCTGTGAGCTTGAAGAGGAGGCCAGAAGACATACGAGGGAGCCGCAAGGCAGGGGTGCGCGCCCTGGAGGGTAGGGCACGCCCTGGTTCCTTGTGGCGCACTCGTTGCTCCGTTTGACATGATTCCAACACTATAAATTCACATATATCCAGAAACCCTCGGGGAAGGCCCCAAAACAATTTTATTGCCGCTGCAAGTCTCTGTTATTCCGTGATCCCATTTGGAGGCCTTTTCCGGCACTTTGTCGGAGGGGGAAACCATTGGGGAGGCAATCTTCATCAACCTTATTGCCTCCATGCTGATGTGTGAGTAGTTCCCACGGGACCTACGGGTCCATAGTAGTAGCTACATGGCTCTCTCTCTCACTCTCTCTCTTCCTCCCTCCCTCTCTCTCTCTTGATCTTCAATACAATGATCTCATCTGAGTTCAATCCGATGTAATCTTCCTTTGCGATGTGTTTGTTGGGATCTGATGAATTATGGATTTATGATCAGATTATTCATTGAAAGTAATTGAGTTTTTAATGAAATTTATTATGCATGATTATGATAGCTTTGTATTTCTCTCCGATCTATCCGTTTGGTTTGGCAATCTAGATTGATTTATCTTCAATGGGAGAGGTGCTTTGTAGTGGGATCAATCTTGCAGTGTCCTCACCTCGTGACAAAAGGGGTAGCGAGGCACGTATTGTATTGTTGCTACTAAGGATAAAACGACGGGGTTTATTCATATTGCTTGAGTTTATTTTGTCTACATCATGTCATCTTGCTTAAAGCATTACTCTGTTTGTCATGAACTTAATACCATATATTCATGCTGGATAGTGGTTGATTGGTGGAGTAATAGTAGTAGATGCAGGCATGAGTCAGTCTACTTGTCACGGGCATGATGCCTATATGTGTGATCATTGCCATGAATAACATCATAACTCTGCACTTTTTTATCAATTGCCCAACAGTAATTTGTTCAACCACCATATGCTATGTGTTTAAGAGAGAAGCCTTTAGTGAAAACTATGGCCCCCAGGTCTACTTTTACCATATTATAAAAACTAAAAAATACTTTGCTGCAATTTATTTACTTTTATTTTGTTTTGCAATTTATCTATCTACCTATACAACCTTTGATCCTTCCAAGTAACGAGTTCAAGGGGATTGACAACCCTAGGGATAGCAATGGGTTGGGTTTGGGGTGAGTGGAGCTGGTCCAAATCGAACCCATGACCCACCTTCCTACCCTCTACCCATGCATCCACCAATTACCGGCCATGCACACTCCTCCACATGATGTTAAGAGTCTCGACCATGCCCTTATGATGGTTTCCACCATTGTTGCCCCGTTCAATCGATGTCTCTCGACTCCACTTTATGTGCTTGGACGAAGGCAAGATGCGGCTTGGGGCAGTCACCGACTCGTTGCCTTGGTCAGGAGGAGACCGTTTGTCAGTTGAGAAAAGGAGAGAAAGGGTGGGATGGGGCTAGGAGCTTGGGTCTGTAGCCGCCTTGTCGTTCATCGATGCATCATGATATGGGGTGGACGACCAGGAGAATAGGGAGAGGCGACGGGGTGTGGCGGCAATTTTGGGATCTGGAATAGGAAATGGAGTTGATGGGATCACGGGGTACGACGGGTTAGGTTTAATAATTACTAAGTAGGTTAGTGTTGGATTAGGGAACTATAGGAACGAAGTACGTCTACCAGAGGGGGGTGAATGGGAGTTTTAAATTTTCTTCAGAAACCTCAAAACTTTCGGAACCCAGCATTGGAACGAATGAAAAACTAACTACAACGAGCTAAAACTAAGTACCGAAAGGAAACTACAACATGCATCAAGACAAACCACATGATGGAAAACATATCGAATGTAAACATAGGTAGAAGAGCTAACCAGTGATGCTCGATGGCGATAGGGTATTTGTTCGACCAGTTTGTCCTTCTGCACAAGGACTATGTCTGGTTGGAGGGGCTATGAATTAACACGGAAGATAAACTCTCTTAACCCTATTCTCCTCGACAATTGGTTCGTCAACCAATGTCGATCATTCATGGTAGATACTTGAGGCAATCTCCAAAACTTTACAAACTTCTTCTTCTTCGAGAACCACAATTACTCTTGGTCTCTGAAGAAATTGACACCTAACCGTCTAGAGAGTTTATAGCTCTCAAGAGTAATAGGCGGAGCGTACTGGACTTAGATTCGAGTGATGCTGAACCACTATCTAATTCTTCGGCTCTAGGGTTTTTCTCTCGGTGGATTTTAAACTGAAATTTCTCACAAAGGGGGTTGCTCAACAATCTTCTTAGAATCAAACGGAGCAGCCGCTGGACAAAGCCGGCGCGGGGTGGCTATTTATAGCCGCAACCTTCCTTGGTGGGAAATGACCATTTTGGACACTAGGTCCAGCCAATGGCCAACTGACACGTTTGCAACGGTCAGATTTGGGAGCAACGGTAACATTACTTGAGGAACAAGTAATGCTAACTCCTCGGTCTGAGACAAATATCTCGTAGCGAAGAAGATCATAGTCTCTTGCTGGCAAGTATTTGCTCGGAATACAAAGAGATTTCTCTCGCAACTTTCATAGGATTTGGATTTGGCATCAGAGAATCAAAGTTTCGAATGCTACACCCCTCTTAATAGTATGATGGTCCTATGACTCAATAAAGAGAAGAAGAACTACGAAATAAATGTTACATCTTCATTTCGTCTTCAATCTCCTCGGACGCAGTCAATTTCCTCGGACAGGCACCGAACCAATTGCTTCACTTCAACAATTTTTGAGGGGTCACTCGTGTTATCATAATCTTCGGTGATACCTTCACTATAGGACATGGAGATTACCTTCGTCGTCTAGCTCAAACTCCTCGTGATCTCAGAGACTGTTACTCTGTGTGCACTAGCAAACACATAAGTCCCATACTGTTTATGTCAACAAACTCCAAAACATATATAAGGGGTCTATCGTTGCACCAACAATATCCCCCCTTTTGGACGGCTGTTGACAAAATAAATAATCATCAAAGTGAAGGTAGATAAGTGAAAAGTAAATCGAACAAGAGTGAATTTGTGTTACTTGACTCGATGATGAAATAGACTCCCCCTAGGTGTATGCAGCGCTTCACATATGAGATAAAATTCTCCTGTAATTCATTGAAGTATATAGAGGAAATTTCAATCATTCGAGATAATGATTCACACTGATGATATATAATCCATCGAGATCGTAGTGCAATCATTCATAACTTCTGATAATAATTCCACCTGCAAAACAAATGATTCGAGAGAAATAGTGCAGCAGGAGGGGTTATTAACATTTCACCATAGAAGTTTTACACCCAAGAGCAAATAGTCTTTAAGCATAAGTTCAAATCTCACACGAAACCAAACCAACAAAACTCTAAAATCAAATCTATCGGAACTCAATGTAATTCACCCCCTTTTTGTTGTGATGATGAAGGCACATTGGGATCAGCCATTGGAGTAGCACGAGACAACACATTTCCTTTGGATAGTTTCTCTATCGGTATCATCCATGACACTTTGGGGCGAATGAAATTTTTTTCTGTCATACTTATGACACTTCTATGACGATAATTATGACAAAACCCGGTATCATCATAGATGTGGTGGGATCCTACTTCTATGACAAAAAATCATGACAGAAAATGGGCTTTTTGTCCTAGGCGGGCCGGAGCCGCAGCTGCATGACATTCTTTGGGCCGTCCATGACGAAAAAACCGTGGTAGAAGCGAGGGCGAGGAAAATTTCGGGGAGTTCCCGGTTACGGTGGGTGGTCGGGGGCCGAGCGATGCGCGTTTCTCTCATACACGTACGCGCGTGTGTGAGAGGCGTTGGGCTCTAACTGAACCCGAGCGAGGCGTTGGGCTCTAACTGAACCCGAGCGATTGCACTAGCTACGTTACTGAACCCGAGTGATTCCTTCGCTACTGCTGCTAACTGAAGCCGATCGATGCTGCCTCTGGATGAACAGTGAGCGTTGCTGGGGGGTTTGGATGAACAGTTCCCGGTGGGAGTGGATGAACAGGACCCCATGGTGTTGCCTCTGGATGAACAGAACCCCGATCG
This sequence comes from Triticum urartu, assembly GCF_056163025.1. Taxonomy (NCBI): domain Eukaryota; kingdom Viridiplantae; phylum Streptophyta; class Magnoliopsida; order Poales; family Poaceae; genus Triticum; species Triticum urartu. The sequence goes on from NC_141878.1 coordinate 175,146,599, forward strand.
ATCGAGTCGGCTGGGGCTGGATGAACAGGACCCCATGGAGTGCTGGATGAACAGGACCACCCCGTGGAGGGCTGGATGATCAGTAGACGGCGGAGGGCTGGATGAACAGTAGCCTGTGGAGGGGTGGTTGAACAAGAGCCCGTGGAGAGGGCTGGTTGAACAGTAGCTGGTGGAGTAGCGCGCGGTGGAGGCTGGATGAACAGGAGCCCGTGGATGAACAGTCGCAGGTGGAGGCTGGAGGAGGTCGACGGTGGATGAACAGTAGCCCGTGGAGGCTGGAGGGGGTCGACGGTGGAGATGAACAGTATACCGTGGAGTCCCGTTTTGCGGTACGCCACACCCTTCCCGATGAACAGGACCCCCGTTTCGACCGTAGTGCTCCAACACAAGTCTGTTTCCTCTGTTTTGCGGTACGCCACACCCGTCCGATCAACAGGACCCCGTTTCGACCGTAGGAGTTCCGTTTCCTCCGTTTTGCCTTATGCCAGACCCCTCCCGATGAACAGGATCCCATTTCGAACGTGGCCGGTCGAACACAAGGCCGTTTCCTCCGTTGTGCGGTACGCCAGGCCTTGTTTCCATCGGCTGTTCCGTCCAAGCCGGTTGGCTCCCACGCGTTTCGTTGCCTCCCGATGAACACGACACATTCCATTGCCTCCCGATGAACACGATGACGACGCAGTTTCTCTGTTCCGACCCAGCCATGTACACGAGCCCTAGCCATACGTATGCGCGAGTAGGCGTTCGAGACCCTGCCCGTATGTACGTACATGGCTGTATTTTCTTTCTTGCACACTGGCCATTGTACGTACATGTACATGCTATGTGCGCGCCTCTACTACGACATGTGTGCGCCTCTACATCGACCAGAATGTACGTACACGTTCGCGACCAGAATAACAACGCTACGTACGCTTCGACCAGGTGGGTCCCTGTTGGGGAACGTAGTAATTTCAAAAAATTCCTACGCACATGCAAGATCATGGTGATGCATAGCAACGAGAGGGGAGAGTGTTGTCCACGTACCCTCGTAGACCGAAAGCGGAAGTGTTAGCACAACGTAGTTGATGTAGTCGTACGTCTTCACGATCCGACCGATCAAGTACCGAACACACGGCACCTCCGAGTTCAGCACACGTTCAGCCCGATGACATCCCTCGAACTCCGATCCAGCCAAGTGTTGAGGGAGAGTTTCGTCAGCATGACGGCGTGGTGACGATGATGATGTTCTACCGACGCAGGGCTTCGCCTAAGAACCGCTACAATATGATCGAGGTGGATTATGGTGGAGGGGGGCACCGCACACGGCTAAAAGATCAAGAGATCAATTGTTGTGTCTCTAGGGTGCCCCCTGCCCCTGTATATAAAGGAGCAAGGGGGAGGCCGGCCGGCCCTCTATGGCGCCCCCCTGATAACCCACAAGTATAGGGGATCACAACAGTTTTCGAGGGTAAAGTATTCAACCCAAATTTATTGATTCGACACAAGGGGAGCCAAAGAATACTCTCGAGTATTAGCAGCTGAGTTGTCAATTCAACCACACCTGGAAACTTAGTATCTGCAGCAAAGTAATATGATAGTAGTGGTAACGGTAGCAAAAGGTAACAGTAGTAACAGTAATGTTTTTGGTATTTTGTAGTGATGATAGCAATAGCAACGGGAAAGTAAATAAGCGAAGAACAATGTATGGAAAGCTCGTAGGCAATGGATTAGTGATGGAGAATTATGCCGGATGCGGTTCATCATGTAACAGTGATAACCTAGGGTGACACAGAACTAGCTCCAGTTCATTGATATAATGTAGGCATGTATTCCGAACATAGTCATACGTGCTTATGGAAAAGAACTTGCATGACATCTTTTGTCCTACCCTCCTGTGGCAGCGGGGTCCTTACGGAAACTAAGGGATATTAAGGCCTCCTTTTAATAGAGTACCGGAACAAAGCATTAACACATAGTGAATACATGAACTCCTCAAACTACGGTCATCACCGGTAAGTATCCCGATTATTGTCACTTCGGGGTTAACGGATCATAACACATAATAGGTGACTATAGACTTGCATGATAGGATCAAGAACACTCATATATTGATGAAAACATAATAGGTTCAGATCTGAAATCATGGCACTCGGGCCCTAGTGACAAGCATTAAGCATAGCAAAGTCATAGCAACACAATCTCAGAACATAGTGGATACTAGGGATCAAACCCTAACAAAACTAACTCGATTACATGATAGATCCCATCCAACCCATCACCGTCCAGCAGGCCTACGATGGAATTACTCACGCATGGCGGTGAACATCATGAAATTGGTGATGGAGGATGGTTGATGATGACGATGGCGACGGATTCCCCTCTTCGGAGCCCTGAACGGACTCCAGATCAGCCCTCCCGAGAGGTTTTAGGGCTTGGCGGCGGCTCCGTATCGTAAAACATGATGAATTCTTCTCTCTATTTTTTCTCCCCGGAAGCAGTTATATAGAGTTGGAGTTGGAGTCGGGAGGTCTCCAGGGGGCCCACGAGGTAGGGGGGCGTGCCCCCACCCTCATGGCAAGGGTGTGGGCCCCCTGGTCTTCATCTTTGGTGAGGATTTTTTATTATTTATTGTAAGATATTCCGTGGAGTTTTAGGTCATTCCGAGAACTTTTGTTTTCTGCACATAAAGCAACATCATGGCAATTCTGCTGAAAAATAGCGTCAGTCCGGGTTAGTTCCATTCAAATCATACAAGTTACAGTCCAAAACAAGGGCAAAAGTGTTTGGAAAAGTAGATACGACGGAGACGTATCAACTCCCCCAAGCTTAAACCCTTGCTTGTCCTCAAGCAATTCAGTTGACAAACTGAAAGAAATAAAGAAAAACTTTTACAAGCTCTGTTTGCTCTTGTTGTTGTAAATATGTCAAGCTAGCATTCAAGTTTTCAGCAAAGATTATAACTAACCATATTTGCAATAATTCTCAGGTCTCATGATTACCCATATCAATAGCATAATCAACTAACAAGCCATAATAATAAATCTCGGATGACAACACTTTCTCAAAACAATCATAATATGATATAACAAGATGGTATCTCACTAGCCCTTTCTGAGACCGCAAAACATAAATGCAGAGCACCTTTAAAGATCAAGGACTGATTAGACATCGTAATTCATGGTAAAAGAGATCCAATCATCGTCACACCCAATATAAATTAACAGTGATGAATGCAAATGACAGCTGCGCTCTCCAGCTAGTGCTTTTAATAAGAGGGTGATGACTCAACATAAAAGTAAATAGATAGGCCCTTCGCAGAGGGAAGCAGGAATTTGTAGAGGTGCCAGAGCTCGGTTTTGAAATAGAGATGAATAATATTTTGAGCGGTATACTTTCATTGTCAACATAACAACCAAGAGATGGTGATATCTTCCATGCTACACACATTATAGGCGGTTCCCAAACAGAATGGTAAAGTTTATACTCCCCCTCCACCAACAAGCATCAATCCATGGCTTGCTCGAAATAACAAGTGCCTCCAACTAACAACAGTCCCAGGGGGAGTTTTGTTTGCAATTATTTTGATTTGATTTGCATAAAGCATGGGACTGGGCATCCCGGTGACCAACCATTTTCTCGTGAGTGAGGAGCGGAGTCCACTCCTCTTGAGAATAACCCGCCTAACATGGAAGATACAGACAACCATAGTTGATACATGAGCTATTCGAGCATACAAAACAGGATATTTATTTGAAGGTTTAGAGTTTGGCACATACAAATTTACTTGGAACGGCAGGTAGATACCGCATATAGGTAGGTATAGTGGACTCATCTGGAATAACTTTGGGGTTTAAGGGATTGGATGCACAAGCAGTATTCCCGCTTAGTACAGGTGAAGGCTAGCAAAAGACTGTGAAGCGACCAGCTAGAGAGCGACAACAGTCATGAACATGCATTAAAATTAATCAACACCGAATGCAAGCATGAGTAGGATATAATCCACCATGAACATAAATATCGTGAATGCTATGTTGATTTTGTTTCAACTACATGCGTGAACATGTGCCAAGTCAAGTCACATGTTGGCACGCAAGGTAAACCATTATAACTCATAGCTAATCAAGCATGGCATAAGAAACTATGATCTCTAGTTGTCATGGCAAACATGTTTATTCATAATAGGCTGAATCAGGAACGATGAACTAATCATATTTACAAAAACAAAAGAGGTTGAGTTCATACCAGCTTTTCTCATCTCGGCCAGTCCATCATATAACATCATAATTGCCTTTCACTTGCACGACCGAATAGTGTGAATAATAATAATAGTGCACGTGCATTGGACTAAGCTGGAATCTGCAGGCATTCAATAAACAGGAGAAGACAAGGCAACATGGGCTCTTTTGTCAGATAAACAATAATGCATATAAGAGCCACTTCAACAATTTAATCATGGTCTTCTCCTATCGACACCCAAAGAAAAGAAAAGAAAAGAAATAAAACTATTTACACGGGAAAGCTCCCAACAAGCAAAAGAAGAACATGAAATCTTTTTGGGTTTTCTTTTTTAATTACTACTACAAGCAGGGAAATTAAATTAATTAAAAGCTACAACTAACTTTTTTTGGTTTTTTCTTAAGGTTTATTAAACACACAAGAAGAAAGTATAAAAAAGGAAAATAAACTAGCATGGATGATACAATGAAAAAGTATGAGCACCGACATCTAGCAATGAGTGTGTGTGAACATAATGTAATGCCGGTGAGAAATACGTACTCCCCCAAGCTTAGGCTTTTGGCCTAAGTTGGTCTATGGCCACGGCTGGCCTAGCTAATATCCATAATAATAGTTGTTGGGGTCGTACTGTGATGCAGCAGCTATCGCCTGCTGAGCTGCAGCGTGGCGACGAGCGGCCTCCTCTCTCCTCTCGTACTCATCTGCCTCCTCTCTGGTAATAGTATATCCTCCTCTTGCCTGATAATCAAAGAAAGCAGGAGCAGGGAGAGTAATACGGACATCATGGCGTCTGTCAAAGATTAGTCGATACTAGAGAGGTGATTTGTTCCTCTCGACAAACTGATGGTGAACCATAGCATTAAAATCTAGATAGGCAGGAGGTAATTCAATATCATCTTCGCGCACATCTATGCCAAGAAAATTAGCTACACGGGTTGCATAAATTCCACCAAAGAAATATCCATTACGTCTATTAAGATGCAACCTACGTGCAACAATGGCTCCCAAATTATATGATTTTTCTCCTAACACAGCACTCCTAAGAATACTGAGGTCAGGGACACACACATGACATGCCTCATCTTTACCATTTATGCATCTACCTATGAAGAGAGCAAAATAATGTATAGCCGGAAAGTGGATGCTCCCTATGGTAGCTTGTGTAATATCTCTAGATTCTCCCACAGTTATATTAGCAAGAAAATCTCTAAATTCAGATTTGCTAGGATCCCTTATACTACCCCATTGTGGAAGTTTGCATGCAGTGGTAAAATCCTCTAAGTCCATGGTATAAGATTTATCATATAGATCAAACAGGACAGTTGGAGAATTACGTGAAGTGGAAAATTTAAACCTCCTCACAAAGGAACTAGTGAGGTTATGATACTGACTGCACTTCTCTTCCTCGAAGCTCACAAGATCAGCATTATGCAAATATGCGTTGAATTCTTCTTTTATTCCCGCTCGATTCATAAAATTTTCAGAAGGCCACTCACAAGGACGCACTGGAGCGTCTCTTGGTGGCTCTTCGTCAGCATCACGCATTGCAAGCCTGGGTCCTTGCTTCCTTGAAGAACCTCCTTGGAACATTTTCCTAAGCATATTTCTTCCTCTGAAAAATTCTGAATTTTTTTAGTAACTTCAAAATAAAAGTAAACCAAACTCAATAATATTGATAGCAACCACTCCTACAAGTGCCTAGGGCCTATATCATGCATCAGAACTATTTTTGACCATATAAATTTGACATGCAAGCTCAAGAACAGGGTCACCTAAGCAGCAAAAATTTGCAATGAATAAAGCACTAGAACAAAAACTAATTGGACCAATGGAGGAGTCACATACCAAGGAACAATCTCCCCAAGCAGTTTTGTGAGAGGTGCTTTGAGCAAGGAGATCGAAAATGGCAGCAAAGAGGGCTGGAACTCGTGCTTGAGTTGGTTTTTCGTGTTTGTGGGAGGAAGAAGAAGAGGATGGGTGTAGGAATAAGTGGAGGAGGGCCACCGTGGGCCCACGAGGCAGGGGGCGCGCCCTCCACCCTCGTGGGCAGGTGGTTGACCCCCCTGCTGTGTTCTCAGTGCCAAATATTCTCAAATATTCTAGAAAAAATCATATTTAAATTTCAGGGCATTTGGAGAACTTTTATTTTCAGGGTATTTTTATATTGCACGAATAATCAGATAACAGACAGAAAAATACTATTTTTATTTTATTTTATATAAATAACAGAAAGTAAAAGGAGGGTACATCATGTTGTGCCTTCTAGTTTCATCCATCTCATGATCATCAAAAGGAATCCATTAACAAGGTTGATCAAGTCTTGTTAACAAACTCATTCCGAATAATATGGAACCGGAGAAATTTCGAATAACACTATGTTACCTCAACGGGGATATGCACATCCCCAGTAATAAGAATATCATATTTCTTCTTGACAGTAGGAAGAGGAAATTCAAAACCTCCAAATATAATCGATGGGATTTTTCCAATAGAGTTGATACTATGAACTTGAGGTTGTTTCCTCGGAAAGTGTACCGTATGCTCATTACCATTAACATGAAAAGTGACATTGCCTTTAGTGCAATCAATAACAGCCCCTGCAGTGTTCAAAAAGGGTCTTCCAAGAATAATAGACATACTATCGTCCTTGGGAATATCAAGAATAACAAAGTCCGTTAAAATAGTAACGTTTGCAACTACACCAGGCACATCCTCACAAATACCGACAGGTATAGCAGTTGATTTATCAGCCATTTGCAAAGATATTCAGTAGGTGTCAACTTATTCAAATAAAGTCTACGATATAAAGAGAGAGGCATAACACTAACACCGGCTCCAAGATCACATAAAGTAGTTTTAACATAGTTTCTTTTAATGGAGCATGGTATAGTGGGTACTCCTGGATCTCCTAGTTTCTTAGGTATTCCACCCTTAAAAGTATAATTAGCAACCCTGGTGGAAATTTTAGCTTCCAGTATCTTTCTTTTATTAGTAACAATATCTTTCATATACTTAGCATAAGGATTCATTTTGAGCATATCAGTTAATCGCATACGCAAAAAGATAGGTCTAATCATTTCAGCCAAGCGCTCAAAATCCTCACCATCCTTTTTCTTGGATGGTTTGGGAGGAAAAGGCATGGGTTTCTGAACCCATGGTTCTCTTTCTTTAACGTGTTTCCTAGCAACAAAGTCTTTCTTATCATAACGTTGATTCTTTGATTGTGGGTTATCAAGATCAAGAGCAGGTTCAATTTCTACATCATTATCATTACTAGGTTGAGCATCATCATGAACATTATCATTAACATTATTACTAGTTTTAGGTTCATTACCAGATTGAGTTTCAGCATCAGAAATAGAAATATCATTTGGATTCTCAGGTGTTTCAGTAACAGGTTCATTAGAAGCATGCAAAGTCCTATCATTTTTCTTTTTCTTCCTTTTAGAAGGACTAGGTGCATCTATATTATTTCTCTGGGAATCTTACTCAATTCTCTTAGGATGGCCTTCAGGATACAAAGGTTCCTGAGTCATTTTACCACCTCTAATCATAACTCTAACAACATTATCATTATCCTTACTATTCAATTCATTGAGCAAATCATTTTGAGCTTTAAGTACTTGTTCTACTTGAGTGGTAACCATAGAAGCATGTTTACTAATAAATTTAAGTTCACCTTTGACATTGGCCATATAATCACCCAAGTGTTCAAGCATATTTGAATTGTATTTCAATTGTCTACCAAAATAAGCATTAAAATCTTCTTGCTTAGCCATAAATTTATCAAACTCATCTAAGCATGGGCTAGCAAACTTAGTAAATGGGATTTCACCTTTATCATATCTATAGAGAGAATTTACCTTTACTACCTGTGTCGGGTTATCAAGACCATGAGTTTCTTCAATAGGTAATGGATTAAGATCATATGTTTCTTCAATAGTTGGTAAATTAAGACCATGCAGTTCTTCAATAGGAGGCAAATTCTTAACATCTTCAGCTTTAATACCTTTTTCTTTCATAGATTTCTTTGCCTCTTGCATATCTTCAGGACTGAGAAATAGAATACCCCTTTTCTTCGGAGTTGGTTTAGGAATAGGCTCAGGAATTGGCTCCGGAGGTGTCTAATTATTTTCATTTTTCATCATATTATTCAATAGAATTTCAGCTTCATCTGGTGTTCTTTCCCTGAAAACAGAACTAGCACAACTATCCAGGTAAACTCTGGAAGCATCGGTTAGTCCATTATAAAAGATATCAAGTATTTCATTTTTCTTAAGAGGATGATCAGGCAAAGAATTAAGTAATTGGAGAAGCCTCCCCCAAGCTTGTGGGAGACTCTCTTCTTCAATTTGCACAAAATTATATATATCCCTCAAAGCAGCTTGTTTCTTATGACCAGGGAAATATTTAGCAGAGAAGTAATAAATCATATCCTGGGGACTACGCACACAACCAGGATCAGGAGAATCAAACCATATCTTAGCATCACCCTTTAATGAGAACGAAAATATTTTAAGGATATAAAAGTAGCGAGTTCTCTCATCAGTAGTGAACATGGTAGCTATTTCATTTAATTTAGTAAGATGTGCCACAACAGTTTCAGATTCATAACCATGAAAAGGATCAGATTCAACCAAAGTAATTATATCAGGATCAATAGAGAATTCATAATCCTTATCAGTAGCACAGATAGGTGAAGTAACAAAAGCAGGATCAGGCTTCATCCTAGCATTTAGAGATTGCTTATTCCATTTAGCTAATAACCTCTTAAGTTCGTATCTATCTTTGCAAGCTAAAATAGCTAAAGAGGCTTCTTGATCAAAAACATAACCCTCGGGAAAACAAGTGATTCTTCATCATCACTTTCATCAGTATTATCAGATTCAATATTTTCAATCTCTCTAGCCCTAGCAAGTTGTTCATCCAGAAATTCACTAGGTGGCACAGTAGTATCAAGCATAGAAGTAGTTTCATCATAAGTATCATGCATAGCAGAAGTGGCATCATCAATAACATGCGACATATCAGAACGAATAGAAGAAGCAGTTTTAGGTGTCGCAAGCTTACTCAAAACAGAAGGTGAATCAAGTGTAGAGCTAGATGGTAGTTCCTTACCTCCCCTCGTAGTTGAGGGATAAATCTTGGTTCTTGGATCTTTCAAGTTCTTCATAATGATAAGCAGATATAAATCCCAAGTGACTCAAGGAATAGAGCTATGCTCCCCGGCAACGGCGCCAGAAAATAGTCTTGATAACCCACAAGTATAGGGGATCGCAATAGTTTTCGAGGGTAAAGTATTCAACCCAAATTTATTGATTGGACACAAGGGGAGCCAAAGAATACTCTCGAGTATTAGCAGCTGAGTTGTCAATTCAACCACACCTGGAAACTTAGTATCTGCAGCAAAGTAATATGATAGTAGTGGTAACGGTAGCAAAAGGTAACAATAGTAAAAGTAATGTTTTTGGTATTTTGTAGTGATGATAGCAATAGCAACGGGAAAGTAAATAAGCGAAGAACAATGTATGGAAAGCTCGTAGGCAATGGATTAGTGATGGAGAATTATGCTGGATGCGGTTCATCATGTAACAGTGATAACCTAGGGTGACACAGAACTAGCTCCAGTTCATTGATATAATGTAGGCATGTATTCCGAACATAGTCATACGTGCTTATGGAAAAGAACTTGCATGACAGCTTTTGTCCTACCCTCCCATGGCAGCGGGGTCCTTACGGAAACTAAGGGATATTCAAGCCTCCTTTTAATAGAGTACCAGAACAAAGCATTAACACATAGTGAATACATGAACTCCTCAAACTACGGTCATCACCGGTAAGTATCCCGATTATTGTCACTTCGGGGTTAACGGATCATAACACATAATAGTTGACTATAGACTTGCAAGATAGGATCAAGAACACTCATATATTGATGAAAACATAATAGGTTCAGATCTGAAATCATGGCACTCGGGCCCTAGTGACAAGCATTAAGCATAGCAAAGTCATAGCAACACAATCTCAGAACATAGTGGATACTAGGGATCAAACCCTAACAAAACTAACTCGATTACATGATAGATCCCATCCAACCCATCACCGTCCAGCAGGCCTACGATGGAATTACTCATGCATGGCAGTGAGCATCATGAAATTGGTGATGGAGGATGGTTGATGATGACGATGGCGACGGATTCCCCTCTCCGGAGCCCCGAACGGACTCTAGATCAGCCCTCCCAAGAGGTTTTAGGGCTTGGCGGCGGCTCCATATCGTAAAACGCGATGAATTCTTCTCTCTATTTTTTTCTCCCCAGAAGCGGTTATATAGAGTTGGAGTTGGAGTCGGGAGGTCTCCAGGGGGCGCACGAGGTAGGGGGGCGCGCCCTAGGGGGCGCGCCCCCCACCCTCGTGGCAAGGGTGTGGGCCCCCTGGTCTTCATCTTTGGCGAGGATTTTTTATTATTTATTGTAAGATATTCTGTGGAGTTTCAGGTCATTCCGAGAACTTTTGTTTTCTGCACATAAAACAACATCATGGCAATTCTGCTGAAAACAACGTCAGTCCGGGTTAGTTCCATTCAAATCATACAAGTTAGAGTCCAAAACAAGGGCAAAAGTGTTTGGAAAAGTAGATACGACGGAGACATATCACCCCCAAGAGGGGAATCCTACTAGGACTCCAAGTCCTAGTAGGTTTCCACCAAAAGGGAGAGAGGGGGAAGGAAGGAGAGGGAGAGGGAGAAGGAAAGGGGGCGCAACCCCCCCTTCCTTGTCCAATTCAGAGTCAAGGGGGAGGGGGCGCGCGGCCTGCCGTGGCCGCCCCTCTTTCTCTCTCCACTAAGGCCCATCGAGGCCCATTAGTTCCCCTGGGGGTTCCGATAACCCTCCGGCACTCCGGTTTTATCCGAAACTTCTATGGAACACTTCCGGTGTCCGAATATAGTCGTCCAATATACCAATCTTTATGTCTCGACCATTTCTAGACTCCTCGTCTTGTCCGTGATCACATCCGGGACTCCGAACAACCTTCGGTACATCAAAACACATAAACTCATAATAAAACTGTCATCATAACGTTAAGCGTGCGGACCCTATGGGTTCAAGAACTATGTAGACATGACCGAGACACATCTCCGGTTAATAACCAATAGCGGAACCTAGATGGTCATATTGGCACCTTCAGAGACACCTGTAGAGCACCTTTATAATCACCCAGTTATGTTGTGACGTTTGGTAGCACACAAAGTGTTCCTCTGGTAAACGGGAGTTGCATAATCTCGTAGTCATAGGAACATGTATAAGTCATGAAGAAAGCAATAGCAACATACTAAACGATCAAGTGCTATGCTAACGGAATGGGTCAAGTCAATCACATCATTCTCTAATGATGTGACCCCGTTAATCAAATGACAACTCATATCTATGGCTAGGAAACTTAACCATCTTTGATTCAACGAGCTAGTCAAGTAGAGGCATACTAGTGACAGTCTGTTTGTCTATGTATTCACACATGTATTATGTTTCCGGTTAATACAATTCTAGCATGAATAATAAACATTTATCATGAAATAAGGAAATAAATAATAACTTTATTATTGCCTCTAGGGCATATTTCCTTCAGTCCCAACTGTCAGGCACTTCCTTGCGTGCGAAGATGTAGCTGGTGGGTCCCAGCAGTCAGGGGGGCGAATCATTTTTTTGCGTGAACGCACTTCCTTGCGTGCGAAGATGTAGCTGGTAGGTCCCAGCAATCAGGGGGGAAACATTTTTTTCGCGAAATACGGTTGCCTGTCCGGTGGGTCCCTGCTGTCAGGTGGAGGAATCATTATTTTCCGCGTAATAAGGAGGCACTTCCTTGCTGCGGCCATGGACCCAGCTGTCAGCCTCTCCACGTACAGTCCACGTCCGATGGAAGTCGTTCCTTGACCATGTTGACCACGCCGCGCTGAGAGCACCAGGGCGGTGGATGACGGCGAGGCCTAGGAAGGGGACGACGCGGAGCCAGGGAAGACGCGGCAGTGGATGCCCACGCGTAAAGGAGTATGATGGTTCACTGGTTCGCTACGGTGTGAGGCTGCCATCGCTGCAAAATAACAGGGGGTGTGGGTGAGTAGAGGGATGGCCTGGCCAGCGGTGGGAGTAGTAGGGGGCGGTGAGGCCTCAGCGGCATCGCAGCCGGCCACGGGAAGCAGGAGCACGAGGCACGACCGACGCTAGTTTGGGCGGCTGGAGCAAGAAGACCAGAGGTTGAAGAAGCACTACGGCCGTTGGATGGACATCGTACGATCATTGGAGATAGAATCATGCATATTGACTAAGTTGACAAAGCCCTCCGTCCCCGTCAACTTAGTAGGCCCACAAGTCAGCCTCCCACTATACTAGATCCCAGGTAGCAGGGGGAGTATTCATTTTTTATGTGCGTAATAAGGAGGCACTTCCTTGCGTGCGAAGCTATAGCTGGTGGGTCCGAGCTGTCAGCGGTGGTAACGTTTTTTTCGTGAAATACAGAGGCCCTTTCGGTGGGTCCCAGATGTCAGGTAGAGGAATCATTATTTTGTGCGTAATAAGGAGGCATTTCCTTGTGTGCGGCCATGGACCCAGCTGTCAGCCTCTCCACGTACAGTCCACTTCAGATGCATGTCGGTCGTTAACCACGTTGACCAGGCCGCGCCGAGAGCACCAGGGCAGTGGACGGCGGCGAGGCCTAGGAAGGGAACGACACGGAGCCAGGGAAGACTCGGCAGTTGTTTCCCATGCGGAGGGGAGTATGACTGTACGAGGGTTTACTGGTTCGTCTGCTGTCGCTGGAGAATAACAACAAGTGTGGGTGAGTAGAGGGATGGCTAGGCTAGCGATGGGAGTACGGTGGGGCGGTGAGGCCTGCGCGGCAGCACAGCCGGCCGCGGGAAGGAGGGAGCAGGCAGTCTCGCCGGCGCTTGTTTGAGCGGCTGGATCAGGAAGAGCAAAGATTGAAGAAGCACAACGGATGTTGGATGGACATCCAACATTCACTGCTTGTGCGTCAACCTTTTTTAGGAAAGCTTCAAATCCGTGGAAAACAACATACAACCCATCTGCCATTATTTCTAATAATTTACAGCCCATTTGCTAATTCTTAAGGTTTTTTTGGAGCCCATATTCTTTTTGTTAGCATTACAGCCCATATTGTGGCCACGGTTAAAAAATTATACAAAATTTTGCATATTTCGGTGCGCTCCGAACTGTTTTTAATCCCGAAATTTCGAGTCACATTCAAACTGATTTTAAAAATAAATGTATACCAATATAAAATCCAACAAATCGTCTACACATAAAAATCAATGCAATTTAAAATCTTGAAATGAAAAAAAAGAAATTTGAAAGTAATTGCCGGTTTGATGTGTTTTAAAAATGTACAGCCCATTTCTCATTACTGATAAGCCATTTTCTCGGCCAGCCGAATGAAGCTTTCCTCGTCTTGAAAGATTTGCAGCCCAACAGGCCTGACAAAGTGACTTACTTGGCAAATCAAAAAAAACTGGGCTGTGGCTGTGGACCCAGCTACGGCCATGGACCCAGCTGTCAGCCTCTCCACGTACAGTACTCTTTCGATGTAAGTCGATCGTTGACCACATTGACCACGCCGCGCCGAGAGCACCAAGGCGGTGGACGACAGCGAGGCCTAGGAAGGGGACGACGTGGAGCCGAGGAAGACGCGGCAGTGGATGCCAACGCGGAGAGGAGTACGAGGGTTCACTGGTTCGGCTGCAGTGTGAGGCTGCCATCGCCGCAGAATAACAGGGGGTGTGGGTGAGTAGAGGGATGGCCTGGCCAGCGGTGGGAGTAGTAGGGGGCGGTGAGGCCTCCACGGCATCGCAGCCGGCCATGGGAGGCAGGAGAACGAGGCACGACCGGTGCTGGTTTGGGCGGCTGGAGCAAGAAGACCCGAGGTTGAAGAAGCACTACGACCGTTGGATGGACATCGTATGGTCACTGGAGCTAGAATAGTTCATATTGACTAAGTTGACAAAGCCCTCCATCCTTGTCAACTTAGTTGGCCCACAAGTCAGCCTCCCACTATTGTGGGTCCTAGCTAGCAGGGGGGTATTCATTTTTTGTGCATAATAAGGAGGCACTTCCTTGCGTGCGAAGATATAGCTGGTGGGTCCGACCTGTCAGCAGTGGGAATGTTTTTTTCATAAAATACAGAGGCCCTACCGGTGGGTCCCATGTCAGGACCCCGATTCTAAGTCACACCGATCTAGCCTGTAACACCTCATATCACTTTGCGTCCTCATGCACGGTATTCCCACGGGTGTCGCCTTACCATGGCCCGGGACCGTTTGCGCCTTTTGGCTCACGTATATGATAGTGTCGCTAGCATCCATATGACAGAGAACCCAGGCCGACATGACTAGTCATGAACCCAAGGTGGCACTAACTTAGGGGGACAGGCATACATGAATCAACATCGAGCATGTCGGTCAGCAGCGTGCGAATCCGGGCTGTAGCACTAGGCTAGCAGGACTCCGGGAACCCGGGCTGTAGCAGGCTAGGCAGGACTCCGGATGTCACCGCGTGACATTTCCCCGAAGGGACAGACACATGAACAAAGTGAATCACATGCCGGCCAGTCAAGTGTTCCGGAGCAGTAGTGCTGGGCTAGCAGGACTCCGGTGAACCGGCTGTAGCGGACTACTATGGCTCATGGAAGCACAAGACTACATTTCCCCATAAGAGAGGCTACCAAGGATAAACAACTAGGTTGTCGGATCCCACACATACCAAGCATTTCAATCATACACACAATATGCTCGATATGTGTAAATACAACATGGCATCACAACATAACTCTACGACTCAAGTATTTATTCATTAGGCTCCGAGGAGCGAGATATTACAAACATGGGTCTCACGACCCAACATTCAGAGCATACAAGTCAAAGCACATGCGGAAGCTTAACATGTCTGAGTACAGACATCTACAAATGAAAATGACTGAGAAGCCTGACTATCTACAAGACCCTCCCAAGGTACAAGATCGTAGCTGAGGTAACGAGCTAAACGTCGAAGCCCAAGCGGAACTACTAGCGGGACTGAAGTCTCTCTGCAAAACATAAATTAAGCAAACGTGAGTACAAATGTACCCAGCAAGACTTACATCAGAACTAACTACATATGCATCGGTATCAACAAAGGGGGTGGTGGAGTTTAACTGTAGCAGGCCAGCTTTGACTCGGTGGCTATCCTGAACTACGACTGCAAGTAACTCTTTGAGGTGGCACACATGAGTCCACAAATTCACCATACCAATACACCACTATGGATCCGCTCCCGTCTCCCTGTCAGAACGCCATCCATAGCACTCACACTTATCTTGCGCATTTTAAAGTATCCAGTTTCACTTGTCTATGAACTATGCAAGGGGTCCAAGTTTCCATATCCGAGGAATCCGGCTATTCGAATAGATAATGATAACCCTGCAGGGGTGTACTTCTTCACACACGCTCTCGCCACTTATCGCCCTGTACATGTCATGTACCTCGGCAACCTTCAAGCGGATACCGGGCGAGGGAGTCGGCCACGACCTGACTAACCAACAAGTCTCTAGTCCAGGTTTATCGCCTATTCGGGTTCCATCCGCAAGGAGATCCGGCCGGGGTGTCGCTCACGGCCCCAAACGATGTGTGCAGGGTTCCCAAGCCCACCATCCGGGTGCCACTTGGTACACCGTGCCATTGTGCCTAGTCTTTCCCAAGCCCACCTGTACCGGGTGCCACTTGGTAGACTACTAACACTACCTACAAACACCAAAAACTAGTTGCAATTCCTGGACAGAGATCGAGTTGATTAATAAGCTGAGAGGGGCCGAGTTACCGGAACCCAGTGTGTGGTAGTAACTATTCATGGATCACAAACACAGAACTCAGTTCCTGAGGACGGCTGCAATGAGACAACCCACCATGTACTCCTACATGGCCTCTCACCGCTACCTTTACCAAATCGTGTTCACACACTTAGCTCACACACAGTAGGACATGTTCAACACCATTCCAAATCATCCCCGATGAATCAGACCTGACTCAACTCTAAGCAGTAGCAGGCATGACAAACAACATGAATGAGTAGGCACATCAAGGCTCAAGCAACTCCTACTCATGCTAGTGGGTTTCATCTATTTACTGTGGCAATGACAGGTCATGCAGAGGAAAGGGTTCAGCTACCGCAGCATGTAACAGTTGAATCGCTGTTGTCCTAATGCAGTAAAAGAGAGCAGGAGCGAGAGAGTGGGATCATATCGGAATGAACAAGGGGGGTTTTGCTTGCCTGGCACTTCTGAAGATAACATTGATCATCAGTGTCAACGATCACAACGTCGGAGCAGCGTCTACTGAGAGGGGACAATTACCGGCAAACAAGGAAGAGCACAATCAATGCAATGCACAATATGATGCATGATCATGGCATGACAATATGTTGTGATTTGAGCTAATGCAACTAGTAACAGAAAGGTTTTGGGTTGATTTGAACTCAAGGTTCAAATTCAAATTCAAACTATGAATTCAAATAGTGCATTATCATTTTTTGGACTAAATAGTGAGGTTAACTTTCTCAAACATGCATGAAAATGCCATAAACAGATTCCTTGGATTTTTCTAATAATTTTTCATATATAAAACTTTTCATTTGGAGTTATAGATTATTTTCTATGATTTTTCAAAGTTTTGGATATTTTCTGGAATTTCCAAATCATTTAGAATTAGAAATAATCCAGGAAAATGATTACTGCGTCATCAATGCGTCATGCTGACATCAGCTAGTCAACAGCGTCAGCCCAGGTCAAACCTGACCAGTGGAGCCCACTGGTCAGTGACACAGGACCGGTTAGAGTCGCTGACATGTGGGCCTGGTCAACGGCCACGTCAGCAGGTCAATTCTGACGCGTGGGTCCCGCTGGTTTAATTAAGTAATCTAATTATTTTTGTTGTCCAGAAAACTAACAAAGCGGGTCCCACTATCAGTGTCTAGTGTTAAACTAAACAGGGTGGTTAGTGGCTAATTAAGCCGGACATGTCAGCCCGCCGGAGTTAGTCGCCGGTGACCTCTGGCCACGGCGGAAACACACCGGGAGGCCACGGGAGCGGCGGAGAAAGGCACCAGGAGGTAGCCCGTGCGTGCGCGCATCCACGGAAGCAGGCGGCTGGGTGCGGGGGCACCATAGCTCGTCGGAAACAAGTCCGTGGCGGCGGTGGTTCTCGGCCAGGACGGGAACGGCGGCTTCGGCGGCCAAACGAGCACGGGAACTAGGGGGAGAAACAGAGGAGCTCACGGAGGACTCGCAGAGAAGCCCAGCATGCTCGGGGAAGCGTCGAAGGCAACGGATTGACGACGGCGATCTCGGGCGCCCGTCGGTGTAGATGATGACGATAGCGTCGCTGCGGTGCTTCCCGGATTGATTGGCTCGGTGGGGGTGACGAGGACGACGGCGCGGAGCTCATAGCATGTCGGAGGGGCGTGTGGAGGCTGGTGGCCGCGCGAATGGTGGACGGCGGCGACGGGCTCCGCTCGTGCGCGAGTGAGGAAGCAGAGGAGAGGGCAGGAGAGCCAGAGAGCGAGGGGAAGGGGAGGGGAGGCGTCGGGCTTCTCCGTGGCGTGAGGGGGAGGCAGAAGGTGGCAAGCAGGAGGTGGCCGCGTTCGGCTGCGCGCTCGCCACGCACCTGCTTCTCCTTCTGGCAGAAGGTGGAAGAAGCAGGCAGCGCTGGCTGGGCTGGGCCAGCCAACTGGGCCGCCAGGTGGCCTGGCCAGGTGGGCTGCTAGGTAAGTGGCCCAGGTGAGTCCTTCTCTCTCTCTCTCTTTCTAATTCTGTTTCTATTTTCTATTTATTTTGATCTGTTTTGAATTAGTAAAAATACTAACTCATTTTGTAAAATCCTGACAAAAATTGTGGGCACTATTTGAATTATTTCCAAAAGCCCCCAATTGTTTTCAGAAGTATTGAAGCATTTAAAATATTTATAGGCATTAAATGCTCCAATTCAAATACAATATGATTTAACCCAAAAATCCATAAATGTCCAAGAAATATGCTCATCATTTTTGGCAGAGGTTTTCACCTCTATCATAAATCATGAACATTTTCAATGACATTTCGGGTTCTTTGAAAAAGATTTTATTTAAACCTATTTGAATTCTTTCTGGTGCTAGGGTTTGATCGATCCCCATTTCAGCTTTATAAAAATTTAAACATGATGACATGAATGCTTATGAAACTAATTGGAATCAACTCTAGGGCTGTGACATCCCAGCTTTCAGGTGGAGGCATCATTACTTTGCACGTAATAAGGAGGCATTTCCTTGCGTGCAGTCATGGACCCAACTGTCAGCCTCTCCATGCACAGTCTACTTCCGATGGTGTCGTTCATTGACCACGTTGACCACTCCGCGCCGAGCGCATGGGTCCGCTGGTTGCAGGAAGAAAATGCTGGGAGAAAGAAGACTGGTCGCTATCTTTGCCTAAGAATAATATCGATTGAATGTAACGACACTATCATAGGAAAGAATATCCTCTTGTTAAATCATGAATTTAAAGAACTGGTGCATGAGCATTTAGCTTTATTTATTTATTTACTTATTTATGTTTAGGGGACCATGAGCATGTACCTGGGCCGGATTCATGTGAGATCCTCCCTTCCAGTTAATTATGGGCTTCTCTATTGGGCCTTCATCAGTGGGCTGCATGTTATCAACAAGTGGAAAATGTGTTACGTACGAAAAATAGTATGCGCTATATATGGTACGGGGCACTAAAGGATCGAACCGTGCAACGACTTCCAAAGCATTGTGTTTGTCGTTCTAACAACACATTTATTCAACCAACAGACGAAATATACTACTGATTGTACATTGAAAATAGCAGCAGCAGCAACCAGGGCTGGGGGTGCAACATAAGTAGTAAGCAGGCCAGAAGAGTGAAGACGCAACTCTCTCTTCCAAACCAAACATTAGCCATCATTACAAAAGGGCTACCAAAAAGAACAAGTGTATGCATCAAACTAAATAAAGATCCTACTACACCAAGTGTACGCATCTAACTAACTGGCTCAGTTAGACGTTACTATTTATTAAGCTGTGGAGATTGGCTGACGGCTTGAACCAGATGGGTGCCTGACGGGGGAAACTCCAGCCAGCAGGTCGAAGTCTGATATTTGCAACCCTCTCTCCTACTTTGGGCTGCAGAGCATGGCGGCACATATCAGGGTATGGTGCATGCAGAGATGTATGGTACGCTGTGTACACACAGTTTTGCCTGATGAACGAAACCGCGTTGCCATCATGATCCTTGCCGTCGGTTATCTCCTGGTTAATCGGATAATTCAGTCCGACAAATAGAGAGCGTGTACCAAGGCTACTTACCAACCTCCAGTCAAAAATTCCTGAAGGCCCAGAGAAGCTGGGATCCTGCTCAAAGACCTTGTAGTGAATGTGATTGTATTCTACGAAACAACACGTCCGGTACGTGCAAACGATCATCAATTGTTCGCTGTCGTCTGATCGAGCCAGGAACCACCTACAACTTCCATGCCGCTTTTCTTTGAACGGTTCTGGGATTAGGAAGGGTAGGGACACCATGCAGCCTACAACATTATATCAAGTTGGAGTCAAATAACCCTCAAAAAAAGTTGGAGTCAAATAAAAAAGGGCTCTTGATGTAGAAAATCTTAAGAATGGCATGTTATGAGCATGCATATTTTTTCAGTAAATGTTGACAGTAATATAAGCAAGCCATCATGATATCATAGGAAAGTAACATACTGCTGTAACAGCCGTTTGTAGCGATGACTGGAGTAGGCCAGCAATACGTCCAGCCATAGAAGGAGTCGACAACATAAATGAAACCCTTGTGTTCAATGGCATCAGAGAACCATGGAGGATGTATGATCCTGCGACGGACGTGCAGATTTATCCCCTTACCGCAGTGACCTGTTAGATAGGCGAGACCGCGGTTGAAGAACGCAATTAGCCTAAAGTCTTTATAATTCGCATATCTTGTGGGCACTTGGAAGATTACAACCTTGAGCAAATCAAACTTGGTATCATGTTGGCTACTGTAAGATTCCGAGTATTCTGGGCCGCGGTGCCAAAGTAGTGCAGTGTTAATCGAAGGAAGGGGGATCAATCGCCAGGTGTAGACCTCCACGAGCATGCAGCTGCCGCGACCGTTAATGAGCACCATACAAGACATGTTCATGCCGACCCAGTACATACCGTTAATGTAGATGAGGGTGATGGGATTGGATCACAGTCAAGGGGGTTGATGCTCGCCACCCTACGATCATTATGCAGCATGACACGCCGTTTCTAAATATCACGCGGCATCAGCAAGCAAGGAGATGGATTAAAAAGCTCCGGCTTGAGGGCTTTGAGTAAACGGTACAACCCCGACGAGCACGCGGCGAGCGGCATGGTACTGAGATTGTACACACACAAAACAATGAGCTTGATTACCTCTGTGGGGAGCGAATACCATCCACTCTTTTGGCGGGCGCTACTCGGTTCTGCCATTGTTAGTGCTTGGGTTTCGGACAAGGGGGGGAGGCGCCTTAGCGGGGATGGAAGATTGGGCGAGGGGGAGGCGCCTTAGCGGGGATGGAAGAGCGGACAAAGATGGAGAAGCGAATATGTCTTGCGGGAAGTGGACAGGTGATGGTGACTACAGCATGCCGCTTGACTTACGAGACACATACCAGCAGTGTAGGGTCATATCGAAGTCAGACAACTTGCTTGAGTGATCACTGTACTAGTACTCCCTACAGTACCTACTACTATGCCCTAACTTGGTTGAGTAGAGTAGCAGTGGAGTAGGACTCTGCTCTACTACTAGCACCGGAGGAGTAGTATATTCTAATCTAAAATAGTTACAAACTTCAATGCCCGAGCGTGGAACGACTACAAACCGCCATCGATGCTAACTCCAATCCCCAGCAAACGGGAGACATGGCAGTTGTAAACGCCCACGACGCAGTTACAATACCTGTGTAAGGGTGGCGGTTTTGTCAAATACTATGGCTTAAAAATAGCCACCGTCGGATGGAAATCTGATGGTTACGTGGGATTCACCAGGATTGAGCTGGTGCCGAACAATCGCCAGATATCATTACTAAAAAAGGTTAAAACACCTAGGGCTATAACTTGCACCGGCTGACCACTAACAATGATACTAACATAGTTGTAAAATGGTCAAAGACTGTGTCTACGTGGTGTTTGGAATTATATGCAAAAAAATTAGCAAGATGCCTGTGCATTGCACGGCACACCATCATCACCAACTCAGTTTTTTCTCTACTCCTACTCCTATAAAAGACTCAGTTGGTGTACAAAGGCATGGTTAATACTTAATAGTATAGCCAACTGTTGACTATAAGAAAGTGCCATGTCATCTGTAGCCAACATGTATAACAATTGATACTCAAAAACTAATTCTTAACACTACAAAAATAGACACATCCGTGACATTTTGGGCCGAACAAATTTTTTTCCTGTCATCAATATGACACTTCTATGACGATAATTGTGACAAAACCCGGTATCATCATAGATGTGGTGGGCTCCTACTTCTATGACAAAAAATCATGACAGAAAATGGGCTTTTCGTCCTGGGCGGGCCGGAGACGCAACTGCATGACTTTCTTTGGGCCGTCCATGACGGAAAAACCGTGGTAGAAGCGAGGGGGAGGAAATTTTTGGGGAGTTCCCGGTTACGGTGGGAGGTCGGGGGCCGAGCGATGCACGTTTCTCTCGTACACGTACGCGCGTGTGTGCGAGGCGTTGGCTCTAACTGAACCCGAGCGAGGCGTTGGGCTCTAACTGAACCCGAGCGATTGCACTATAGGCTACACGTTACTGAACCCGAGCGATCGATCGATCGATGTTAACTGAACCCGATCGAGCGATTCCTTCGCTACTGCTGCTAACTGAAGCCGATCGATGCTGCCTCTGGGATGAACAGTGAGCGTTGTGGGGGGGTGGGGGGGGGGTTGGATGAACACTGAGCGGTGGCGTTGCCTCTGGATGAACAGGACCCTGTGGTGTGGTGGAGGGCTGGATGAGCAGTAGACGGTGGAGGGGTGCCCGTGGAGGGGTGGTTGAACAGGACCCCGTGGTGTGGAGGGCTGGATGAACAGTACACGGTGGAGGGGTGGTTGAACAGTAGCCGGTGGAGTAGCGCGCGGTGGAGGCTGGATGAATAGGAGCCCGTGGAGGCTGGAGGAGGTCAACGGTGGAGATGAACAGTATCCCGTTGAGTCCCGTTTTGCGGTACGCCACATCCCTCCCGATGAACAGGACCCCCGTTTCGACCGTAGGAGGTCCGTCCGTTTTGCGGTACGCCACACCCCTCCCGATCAACAGGACCCCTGTTTCGACCGTAGGAGGTCCGTTTCCTCTGTTTTGCGGTACGCCAGACCCCTCCCGATGAACAGGATCCCGTTTCGGACGTGGCCGGTCAAACACAAGGCCATTTCCTCCATTTTGCGGTACGCCAGGCCTCGTTTCCATCGCCTATTCCGTCCAAGCCCTCCCGATGAACATGACCGCGCATTCCGTTCCGACCCAGCCGGTTGGCTCCCACACGTTCCGTTGCCTCCCCATGAACACGACGCCTTCCGTTGCCTCCCCATGAACACGACGCATTCTGTTGCCTCCCCATGAACACGACGACGACGCTGCCTCCCCATGAACACGACGACGACGCTGTTTCTCCGTTCCGACCCAGCCATGTACACGAGCCCTGGCCATACATATGCGTGAGTAGGCGTTCGAGACCCCGCCCGTATGTACACATACGTGGCCGTATTTTCTTTCTTGCACCCTGGCCGCTGTACGTACGTGTACATGCTACGTGCGCGCCTCTACTACGACACGTACGCGCCTCTACTACGACACGTGCGCGCCTCTACATCCACCAATATATATGTACATACACGTTCGCGACCAGAATGACAACGCTACATACGCTTCGACCAGGTGGGTCCCGACTATCAGGCACTTCCTTGCGTGCGAAGATGTAGCTGGTGGGTCCCAGCAGTCAGGGGGGCGAATCGTTTTTTTGCCCGGACGCACTTCCTTGCATGCGAAGATGTAGCTGCTGGGTCCCAGCAGTCAGGGGGGCGAATTGTTTTTTTGCCTGGACGCACTTCCTTGCATGCGAAGATGTAGCTAGTGGGTCCCAGAAGTCAGAGGGAAACGTTTTTTTCGCGAAATACGGTGGCCCGTCTGGTGGGTCCTCGCTGTCAGGTGGAGGAATCATTATTTTGTGCGTAATAAGGAGGCACTTCCTTACTGCAGCCATGGACCCAGCTGTGAGCCTCTCCACGTAAAGTCCACGTCCGATGGAAGTCATTCCTTGACCATGTTGACCATGCCGCGCCGAGAGAACCACGGCGGTGGACGACGATGAGGACTAGGAAGGGGACGTCTCGGAGCCGGGGAAGACGCAGCAGTGGATGCCCACGCGAAGAGGAGTACGAGGGTTCACTGGTTCGGCTGCGGTGTGAGGCTGCTGCCGCCGCAGAATAACAGGGGGTGTGGGTGAGAGGGATGGCATGGCCAGCGGTGGGAGTAGTAGGGGCGGTGGGGCCTCCGCGGCATCATAGCCGGCCACGGGAAGCAGGAGCACGCGGCACGACCGGCGTTGGTTTGGACGGCTGGAGCAAGAAGACCAGATGTTGAAGAAGCACTACGGCCGTTGGATGAACATCGTACGGTAACAGGAGCTAGAATCATTCATATTGACTAAGTTTACAAAGCCCTTCATCCCCGCCAACTTGGTAGGCCCACAAGTCATCCTCCCACTATGCTGGGTTCCAGCTGGTAGGGGGAATATTCATTTTTTTGTGCATAATAAGGAGGCACTTCCTTGCATGCGAATAGAGCTGGTGGGTCCGACATGTAAGTGGGGGGCACGTTATTTTCGCGAAATACAGAGGCCCTTCCGGTGGGTCCCAGATGTCAGGTGGAGGACTCATTATTTTGCGCATAATAAGGAGGCATTTCCTTGTGTGCGGCTGTGGACCCAGCTGTCAGCCTCTCCACGCACAGTCTACTTCCGATGGTGTCGTTCGTTGACCATGTTGACCACGCCGCGCCGAGCGCATCCAAGGTGGTGTACGACGGCGAGGCCCCGGAAGCAAGGAGCCGGAGATGGGAAGACACGGGAGTAGAGTCGTAGACGGAGAGGTGTACGAGGGTTAACTGGTTCTAGTGCGGTGTGGTTCAGCAGTCGGTGGAGAAGAACAGGAGGTGTGGAGGGGTGGAGGGATGGCCTGGGCAACGATGGAGTAGCGCTTCATAGCGAAACGCGCTAAGCAGAGCTGCTAGCAGCAGGATGCGGGAGGTGGTCCCGGCGGCGCTGGAGGAAGAAGACGAGAGATTGAAGATGGGTGCCGGTCGTTGGATGTAAACCAAATGGCTAACATGTCAGAATCATTTGTTGACTAAATTGACAACGACTTGCATTGGCTTCGACCTATTGGCCCACATTTCAGCCTCCAAAAATGTGGCACGTATTCAACCCATTTTTTCAGAATTTACAATCTTTTTTTGCGCGGTAGAATTTATAGTCAATTTGATATTTTTTTGAATGACAGCCATTAGCTAGGCTGGGTGAACAAATAATGTAGCGTCCATGCGGCCCATTTATTTTATGTCCTAAAAAATTACATGTCATTTGCACTTTCTCGAAATACACGATTTTGCTGGGCTGATTCTAATTATAATTTTGGGTTGGGCCAGCAATGTTATCAAAAAATAAAAAGGGGCTGAGTATTTTGTTATAAATATATTTAAATAATAAGTGATATTATTATATTCGTCCTTAAATCTTACCAAGCTTTTGTACACAACCACTAGGATTTTCGTGCCAAAACAATCCAGGATTTTATTTGTTAAGAAATTGTTTTTATAAGTTAATAAGATGTGGGATATTGTTTTCTTACATATGTAAGTATCTGTTGAATATATGATGACAATAAAAATAATATATAATAACATATATTTTTTTTAGAAAAACAGGGAGCATCTCCCCGGTTCCATTGTTGAGAACGAAACCACAACATATTTTGATACAGCAGCTCAAAGAGCAGTTCGAAAGCAAAGGTAGAAAAGCTACAAACTAGGGGGTGGATGAACAAGTTCTTTGAATAACACAAATCACCCGAGCGGTGCCAAAGGCAGAGCGGATAGAGCACTCAAATGACACAAGGAGGGTCCAATGAAGCCTTCATGGTCTTCAGCCGAGGGGCCGTGTCAGCCTGCGGCGACCAGTAAGCAAGCGGAGACACCGGGCTGGAAGGCATAGCATGGTGGATGTCCCTCTTTTTCGGCACCAGGTGCCCATCATCTTCATCAGCGATCTTGAGACGAGCCCACGAGTCCAGCCCCAGAGCAGGTCGAGCCTTGTTCAGCCACAAGTGATCGCCAATGGTTTCTGGAGGGATCTTGTTAGGGTTTCCACGAAGCTCATCAACTTGTCCTTGTCCGATCCGGAGGAGAGAATCACCCAGTTCCTCACCATGTTCCTAATCAACCTCAAGACCTGCGGAATGGAAATCCAGGAGGTGTTACTGAAAATCATAGCATTTCTATATTTCTAGAGGCACCAAAGGACAGCTGAGATAACCGTATTTAAAACTGAGCACTTTTTGGTAGCAATCTAGAATCTGGCGACAGATTCGAAGGATGAGCCAATCTGACTAGAGAAATATTCCTCAATGTGGGCCCAAAGATGTTTAGCAACTATAAATTCAAAAAATAGGTGAGAACAAGACTCTTGTTCCAAGCAGTAAACACAATCAAGGGGTTTGATAATGTGTTTCTTCCTAAGGTTATCCCTAGTCATCAATTTGTTTTTGGAGAGAAGCCAGAGAAATACATGAATTTTAGGAGGAACTCTCAATTTCCAGACAGCAGGGATAAACACGGGTTGAACCCCTCTAAAGTTGATAACATGATAGATGGAGCTGGAGGAATACTTCCCCTTATTGTCCAGCTGCCAAATCAGGGCATCCGGCTCAGCAGTAAAGGTAATGCTTTTGGTAATTTTCTCCAACTGGAACCATTGTTCCATGAGACTATCACTAAAGTTCCTTCTAAAAGAGAGTTTTAGGCATTGAACATCCCAAACTTCATTGACACTTTTGTTAAGCTCATTGCAGACAGAGTAAATAGGCCAAAATTGGACTGCTAGGGGGGATGTGCCAAACCAAGTATCTTCCCAGAACCTGGTTCTGCTCCCATCCCCTATGTTCCATCTGTAGCCAATTTTCACAGCATGCATAATAGATTTTAATCCTTTCCAGAATCTAGAGGTCTTAGGGTTGGAGGAAGGGACAAAAATATTAGGTTTATTTCCTAGGTATTTATGGGCAATAAGAAGCTTCCAGGGTTTCAGGTCTTCCTCATAGAATCTTTTAATCCAAGACCCTAGAAGACAAATGTTAATTTCTTGGAGGTTAGGTATGCCTAGGCCTCTAAAATCTTTTTTTCATAGAGACTAGGGCCCAATTAGCAAGGTGTAGCTTCCTATTTCCCTCAAAATCATTCCACAAGCAATGAGTCATCTGAGAATTGATGAGGTTCACTGCCCATTTAGGGAACTTGAAGAAGGAGAGGAGATACACTGGAATGCTAGCGAAACAAGCTTGTATGAGGATCAATCTACCTCTGTAAGAGAGAAGTTTGCCCCTACACCAAGCAATCCTTTTAATGATTTTATCCAGAAGGGGTTGGATATCCTCTCTCCTCAGTTTATCATAGTGGAGAGGGATACCTAGGTACTTAATGGGGAAGTCACCTTTATTACAGACTAGAATAGAGAGGAAGTCAGCTAACTCCTGATCATCCATGTTTATAGGGATGACTTCACTTTTAGAGTAGTTGATTCTCATGCCTGAGACTTATTCAAAACAGGTTAGAACAGTTTTCAAATTGCTAGCATGTGTGGAGTCATTGTCTAAGAAAAGGATGGTATCATCTGCATATTGAAGGCAGATGATGCCACCAGGGCAGACCTCAGGACAGAGCCCTGCAACCAGACTATGATCAACAGCTTTACTCAGCATTTTAGTAAGAATGACCACTACTAAATTAAACAAAAGCGGGGATATGGGGTCACCTTGCCTAAGGCCTTTACCAGCAAGGAAAAAATCACTTTCACAATTATTTAACTTGACCCCAACAGACCCCCATGAGTAAGTTGCTGGATCCAACTAGTCCATTTACCCCCAAAACCTCTAAGCTCCAGGAGTTTCATAAGGAAATCAAGGTCAACTTTATCGAAGGCAGTCTAAACTAGAACTACCGTCTAGAGAAAAATTCTCACAAACAGAGCCTTCAGATCTGTTTTGGTGAGGGTAAATAAAGAAGAGAATTCAATACCATCATTAAGAGAAGTAACATCTACACCAATCTTAGCAGCAATGGCATTGAAGGAAGGATCATTAAAGTTGGAGAAGGAAGTGTGTTTCATACCCTGGGGTTTTTGCACTTCCAGGTTCTGATCCTCTTTGAGCTATTGAGCCTTTTCAATAATGGTTCTCTTGTCACCAGCTACCCTGGCACTGGTTCTGGTGGCTTGAATAGGACCCCATTTGGGAAGGTGCTTCTCCTTAGGAAGGGCAGGGAAGTCAGAGTTATTCTTTGAGTCCAAATTGTCTAGGAGTTCAGTTGTTTCAACAAGTGCCTCTTGATCCTCTTGTAGATCTACAGAACCTTCTAATTCCATCAGATCATCATCTTCCAGGAGCTCCATTTCCCTAAGGAGGTTGAATCCATTAGTTTCATCAAGAACAGAATTCAAGATCTTTTCCTGGATGCTGAGTTGAGGAGTGTATGGAGAATCAGGGAGGTGTGTCTTGAGGACTGAAGTGGGTGTAGTTTCTCCAAGCATCTGATTGTGGCCAAAAGACCGTCCTCTGATATTAGGGCCCCCAGAATTGGCAGCAGGCCCTTTATCTGATTCAGATCTAGAGCTCCTGTTGGATTCAGCATCTTCAGTAAGATTGGTACCAGTTTCAGCTGCAGAGACATATGTACCAGCAGAGAGGTTGGTGGAGGTGCCAGTTTCAGTGGGGGTTAAGGACTCCACCTCAATGAGTAGCCTGTAGATTTTGTTCCCAACTCCAAAAAGCCTTTCAACAGGGATTTTGGAGGGATCTTTACATAAGATTTTGACCCTAAGAGTTTCATAGAATGACTTGAAATTATGCTGCCAATCCACATCCAGTAAGACCCCCAGAGTGGAAGTGATTTGATCCAGCATAGTCCAGTCACACCACTTGGGGGTTCAATTTCCTGATCTTGATCCAAGTTTCCTGGAGGTCCTCTTCAGCCCCAATCCTGCCTTTCCAGACTTCAACATTGACTACAACATTGTCTTTTTTGAGACCAAAACAAGGGTATCCAGCAACTTGAACTACATCTATTTCAGGAGGGAGTTTGACCAAGAATGTCCACTCATCTAGGGCATTGATTGGCCAGGGCCAGTTGGTTTTGTAAATGTCTGCAAACTCAGTGGCAAGTTCCTGCTTGGTCACCTCACCAGCTTCTACCAGAACAATCCCCACATTCTTTAGGGAGCCATGATACTGAGCATTTTCATCAGGTGGGTCTATGTGGTAGAACCCTAATCCTGGAGCAGCACTTCCAACATATCTAGCAGAACTGTGGGTTTTCCTTCTGACATGGCAATTCTCAACTTTATGGGTAACCATTTTGCAGATAAAACAACTCTTGGGCTTGACACATTTATCCAAATGATAACCTGGTTCCCCACAGTTGTAGCAGATCAACTCAGAGTATGCCATAAGGCCCGAAGCAGGGGCAGGAGCAGTTTTCTGGATGTCCTGTCTCTTCTTTTGCTGATTCTTGCCTTGAGATTTCCCACTGATCTGAGAGTCAGAACCACCAGCAGATTGATCTTGGGCAATTACAGGAGCCTGCCCAGATTGTGCCCCCATTTGGGGCGGATGTGGGCCGTACCACTGCCCAACCGGTGCTCCCCCCCCATTGTGATAGGGGAAATTCATCAAAGTTCCTGGTTCCTTCTCATCCTCCAGCCAGATGTTGTCTCTCAGGAAGCAGAAATAACCACCAGACAGCTCAATTGAAGCAGATTGCAAGCCTAATTTCAATCTTCTGCAGGTTTGGGGAGGGGTAAGGTAGGGGATCCACCTGCTCCGGCTCCGGTGGCATGCTGGTGGGCATGAGTCCAGTCAAGCATTCCTATCTCGCAGCATGGCGTGGATCTCCTGAATTCACTTCTCCTTCCGCCCATCGAACGAACGCAATCGGCGGCTTCCTGGGGTGGGGCATCCTATGCTTCTCCTAGAAATCTCCTTCGAAGTAGATCCGGATGGCTAGATTCAGCAGCTCCCAATCCACATGATCTTTGCACATCCGAGCATACCTGCACGAGTGAGAGAACAGATTCGGTCCCTCCTTGGCTTCCTCCCTCACAGCTTCCTCATCTGCTTCCCTCCATTCGCGCGTGCACTGGGTCCAGGAGAGAGCGTCGTCGCAGATCCGCATCGCCCGCTCCCTCCATCTCCTCCCTCGAGTCTCCCGCAGCATCGCCGGCGCGACGGAGTTGAGCGGCTGGAGCATCCGCGGGAAGGCTTTTGTAGACATGTGGGAGATGCATCTTGTACATCTGCCTGTCTTCCAGCCACTCCCCCGTGGATATGGCCGGCGACTCCATGGGGCGCGCGAGTGGACTTGCTGAGGGGGGCAGGCGCGCCCGGAGTCAGGAGGCGGGGGGTGGCGGCGAGATCTATGGCGGCGGCGAGGGTGGAGGTAGTGGCGGGGGCGGTGGCGAGGGTGGAGGTGGTGGCGGGGGCGAAGGGGATCGCGAGAGCAGTCATCTATTTGCCAATTATGTGAACTAAATAGTCAACATATAAAATAATTTAAATATATATAATATAGTTAGAAGGGAAACATAAGTTGGACCTAGTGTTCCTATTCTTATATAGAAAAATAGAACAGACCTCTGCGTTTTCTTCAAAAAAAATACATAAATTGGGCTGCCAAAAATAAAATCTCGGATGGGAGTGAGGGAGTCCTGGATTAGGGGGTGTTCGGATAGCCGGACTATACCTTCAAGCCGGACTCCTGGACTATGAAGATACAAGATTGAAGACTTCGTTCCGTGTCCGGATGGGACTTTCCTTGGCGTGGAAGGCAAGCTTGGCGATGCGATATTCAAGATCTCCTACCATTGTAACCGACTCTGTGTAACCCTAACCCTATCCGATGTCTATATAAACCGGAGGGTTGTAGTCCGTAGGACAGAATTAACTCCATACACAACAATCATACCATAGGCTAGCTTCTAGGGTTTAGCCTCCTTGATCTCGTGGTAGACCTACTCTTGTACTACCCATATCATCAATATTAATCAAGCAGGAGTTGGGTTTTACCTCCATCGAGAGGGCCCGAACCTGGGTAAAACAAAGTGTCCCCTGTCTCCTGTTACCATCCGGCCTAGACGCACAGTTCGGGACCCCCTACCCGAGATCCGCCGGTTTTGACACCGACATTGGTGCTTTCATTGAGAGTTCCTCTGTGTCGTCGCCTGTAGGCCCGATGGCTCCTTCGATCTTCAACAACGATGCGGTCCAGGGTGAGACTTTTCTCCCCGGACAGATCTTTGTCTTCGGCGGCTTCGCACTGCGGGCCAACTCGCTTGGCCACCTTGAGTAGATCGAAAGCTACGCCCCTGGCCATCAGGTCAGGTTTGGAAGCCTAAACTACATGGCTGACATCTGCGGAGACTTGATCTTTGACGGATTCGAGCCACAGCCAAGCGTGCCGCATTGTCTCGATGGGCAGGATATAGCTCTGCCGCCGAACAGCGCCTTAGAGGCCGCACACGCATCGGTTTCGACCATTGATTCAGAACCTACTGCGCCGATTGAGGATTAGCGGTTGGACGCTGCCTCAGGGGCTGCGATCTTAGAGGCGATCGAGCCGAACCCCAGCCCCGCACTCCGCATGGCCCGTGACTCCGAGGAGCCAGATTCCTCTCCGAACTCCGAGCCCCCCACGCCCCCGCCAATCGAATCCGATTGGGCGCCGGTAATGGAGTTCACCGCAGTGGACATCTTTCAGCATTCGCCTTTTGGCGACATCCTGAATTCTCTTAAGTCTCTCTCTTTATTAGGAGAGCCCTGGCTGGTCTATGGTCAGCAAGGGTGGGATACAGACGGTGAGGAAATTCAAAACCCACCCACCACCCACTTTGTAGCCACTGTCGACGATTTAACCGACATACTTGACTTCGGCTCCGAAGACATCGACGGCATGGACGACGATATAGGAGACGAACATGAACCAGCACCTGTAGGGCGCTGGAAAGCCACCTCGTCATACGACATATACATGGTGGATACTCCAAAAGACAGAGATGGCGATGGAACAGTGGGGGATGACGCCCCCAAGAAACAGCCAAAGCGCCGGCATCAGCGGCGCCGCTCTAAATCCCGCCAAAGCAAAAACGATGATTCCAGCATGGGAGATAATACTACTCTGGATAGCGCCGAAGAACACCCACCCCAGCAAGATTCGGCATAGGAAGATGGAGAAGCCAGCCCTCATGAGAGAGCGGCAGACCAAGAGGTCGAGGATGATAACTATATGCCTCCCTCCGAAGATGAGGCAAGCCTCGATGACGATGAATTCGTCATACCATCAGACCCCTCCGAACAAGAGCGTTTTAGACACAGGCTTTTAGCTACGGCAAGCAGCCTCAAGAAAAAGCAGCAACAGCTTAGAGCTGCCCAAGATTTGCTAGCTGACAGATGGACTGAAGTCCTTGCGGCCGAAGAGTACGAACTCGTGCGCTCCTCCAAGAGTTACCCGAAGCGCAGGCCGCTACCCCGATCAGAGGAGGAAGCACCTACATCACCAGCGCATGACATGGCAGACCGGCCACCCCGTGGCCGCGACAGAGAGGCCTTTAAGCCCTCCACCCAAGCCATGCCCCGACGCCGCACAACTAAGGCACGGGAAAATGCGCCCAACCTGCGAAACATACTGGAGGATAAGGCAAGACAGACAAGATCGATCTACGGATCGCGCAGGCACCCTATGGCAGGTGACAATGATCTTCACTCCGGATACAACAAATCTGGCCAGGCCGAACACAACAGACATAGCTCTTTCGAGCTGCGTCGTGATATAGCCCAGTACAGAGGCGCCGCACACCTGCTATGCTTCACGAATGAAGTAATGGATCATAAAATCCCAGAGGGCTTCAAACCCGTAAACATCGAATCATACGATGGCACCACAGACCCAGCGGTATGGATTGAGGACTATCTCCTTCATATCCACATGGCACGCGGCGATGATCTACACGCCATCAAGTACCTCCTGCTCAAACTTAAAGGACCGGCCCGGCATTGGCTTAACAGCTTGCCAGCAGACTCAATCGGTTCTTGGAAGGACCTGGAAGCCGCATTCCTCGATAACTTCCAGGGCACTTGCGTGTGGCCGCCGGATGCCGACGACTTAAGCCACATAATTCAGCAGCCAGAAGAATCAGCCAGACAATTCTGGACGAGGTTCCTAACAAAGAAAAACCAGATAGTCGATTGTCTGGACGCAGAGGCCCTGGCAGCCTTCAAGCATAACATCCGCGACGAGTGGCTTGCCCGGCACCTGGGACAGGAAAAGCCAAAATCCATGGCAGCCCTCACGACACTCATGACCCGCTTTTGCGCGGGAGAGGACAGCTGGCTAGCTCGCAGTAACAACTTATCAAAGAACCATGGTAATTCGGATGCCAAGGACAAAAGTGGCAGGACACGTCGGAACAAACAAAAATGCCGCATTAACAGCGACAGCAATGAAGACATGGCGGTCAATGCCGGATTCAGAGGCTATAAATCCTGTCAGCGGAAAAAGCCATTCAAAAAGAATACTCAGGGCCCGTCCAGGTTGGACCGAATACTGGATCGCTTGTGCCAGATACATGGCACCCCCGAAAAGCCAGCCAATCACACTAACAGGGATTGTTGGGTGTTCAAGCAAGCAGGCAAGTTAAGAGCCGAAAACAGAGACAAGGGGCTGCACAGCGACGACGAGGAGCCCATGCCGCCGAACAACAATGGACAGAAGGGTTTTCCCCCACAAGTGCGGATGGTGAACATGATATACGCAACCCACATTCCCAAGCGGGAGCGGAAGCGTGCGCTGCGGGACATATACGCGATGGAGCCAGTTGCCCCAAAGTTCAACCCATGGTCCTCCTGCCCGATCACCTTTGATCGAAGGGACCATCCCACTAGCATCCGTCATGGCGGCTTCGCCGCATTGGTTCTCGACCCAATCATCGACGGATTTCACCTCACAAGAGTCCTCATGGACGGCGGCAGTAGCCTGAACCTGCTTTATCAGGACACAGTGCGGAAAATGGGCATAGACCCCTCAAGGATCAAACCCACAAGAACGACCTTTAAAGGCGTCATACCAGGTGTAGAAGCCAACTGTACAGGCTCAGTAACACTTGACGTAGTCTTCGGATCCCCGAATAATTTCCGAAGTGAAGAGTTAATCTTCGATATAGTCCCGTTTCGCAGTGGCTATCACGCCCTGCTCGGACAAACCGCATTCGCAAAATTCAATGCGGTGCCGCACTACGCATATCTCAAACTCAAGATGCCAGGCCCTCGAGGAGTAATCACGGTCAACGGAAACACCGAACGCTCCCTCCGTACGGAGGAGCATACGGCGGCTCTCGCAGCGGAGGTACAAAGTAGCCTTCTTCGGCAACTCCCTAGTCCGGCCACTGAAAAGCCAGACACTGCCAAGCGCGCACGGAGTAACCTACAACAGGACCGCCTGGCACACTCTGAGCAAGCGTAGCAATGCGGCCCCAACCCCAGCTTTCGCGACCTAGCGAAACCAGTACCTCGCGTACATAACTACGCCCTTGAAATACCATGGGCACAGGGGAAGGGGCACAATAACGGCACGCCCAAAATACGGCTTAAAACGTACCAGGGGCTGCCGGATTCTTTTTCTTTTCTTACTTTCAGGACTCCATACTTCGGACGACCTGTTCGGCAATTCGACTGCCGCACAAACGATGCAAGATCCAGGGAGGCAGACAAGCCATGCCGCATTATGGAATCCCCAGGTGGTCTCAATTACGAGCGGTATACCTGTTTTAAATAAAATTCTGCGGCCTTTCCCTGGTCAGGACATACTGAATAGTCCAAATATGTTTTGCTTACCGCACTATTTGTATCGTTCGGCTTTGATAAACAACCTCTCCATAAACAATGCTTAGCTTTTTGTCTATTTTTTGCATTACTTTTTTCATATATATGTTCATCAATGACATGTTGCACCCGTACACTGTGGTACGGCAAGTACGCCAGGGGCTTCAGTACCCTTCAATATGGCGTGAGAAGTCCGTACACTTTCACAAGTGCGGCACCCCGAACTTATAGCACTATATGCATCGGCTCCGAATCATGATTTGGGTCAATAGTTGGGTTTGCCCGGCTCCTATGTTTTGGTGCCTTACGTTCCGCTATATCGGCTAAGGTAGCACTAGGAGAACCACTGCGATTGTGCCCCGGTTGAGCTGGGTTAAGCACCTCAGTGGAGAAAGCTAAAACTGACTGTCATGATGAGGCGAGAGACCGGTCGCTGTTCGAGAGGTTTTTCGAGTCCCTAAAGGCTTATGCCGCTTCGAGCGAGGAGCTGGATAACCCCAGCCAAGGCGTGGATAGCGCCCCGAACTCGGTCTTCTGAACTAGGGGCTTCACCGAGATTTAAAATTATAACGTTCTATGTCTAAGTGAGAGTGTTCAAGCATTAAGTCCGATTGCCTGGTTCGCTGTGCTGAGCGCCTCCCTCGAAGGACCCAACTATGGGAAAAAGAGTGGTCAGGTTTATCCCCGAACACCCCAGCACTAGTGGCATGGGGGCAGAAGCCGACGACTGGCCATCTCTCAAATTTTTGATAAAAGGCCGCACAGAAAATAACATTTTAAATTCAACAAGCATTGCTTAAGCGCCTATGAACAAGTTTTCAGCGCACAGGATAAAAATGAGCGAGTTTATTAAAAAATTACATCCTTGGTACATTCATCTGCCACAAGGCAGGCACCCACAAGAACATCCTTATAGTAGTTCTCGGGGTTGCGATCCTCCTTCCCCGGCGGCGGCCCGTCCTTCACAAGCTTCTCACCGTCTAGCTTACCCCAGTGCACCTTTACACGGGCAAGGGCCCTACGGGCACCTTCGATGCAGACGGAACGCTTGATGACCTCGAGCTTTGGACAGGCCTCCACTAGCCGCCACACCAGCCCGCAGTAGCTCCGAGGCAGGGCCTCTCCGGGCCACAGCCGAACTATGAAGCCCTTCATGGCCTGTTTGGCCGCCTTGTAGAGTTCGACCAGCTGTTTCAGCTGGTCGCTCAAGGGCACAGGGTGTCCGGCCTCAGCATACTGAGACCAGAACACCTTCTCCGTCGAGCTGCCCTCTTCAGCTCGGTAGAATGCGGCGGCATCGGATACGCTGCGGGGAAGATCTGCGAATGCCCCTGGAGAACTCCGGATTCGGGTAAGTAACAAGCGGTTTACTTTTATATTTCTGCTTTGCATAAAGAATGCCTTACCCGCTGCTATCTTCTTCATATCCCCCAACTCTCGGAGGGCCTTTTGGGCTTTGGCCTTGGCGGACTTGGCAGTCTCAAGGGCCGTCGCGAGCTTGGGCGCTTGGGTCTTTGACTCAAGCTCCAAACTCTCATGTTTTTTCATGAGAGCCTGAAGCTCTTGCTGCACCTCGCCGACCTGAGCCCCAAGTTTCTCTTGCTCGGTGCGCTCCGCGGCCGTTTTCTTTTCGGCCTCAGACAGCGCCTGCTTGAGGGTCGCCACCTCAGTCGTGGCCCCTACAATAAGCAGTACAATCCTGTTATTTTGTGCAATCACGCCTCTCTATAGGCACCTTTTATAAGGTATTTCTTACCTTCTTTCTCCTCGAGCTGCCGCTTGGCATGGCCGAGCTCTTGCTCAGACCGCTCGAGCCCCTGCTTCAAGGTACCCACCTCCGCAGTCAGTGCGGCGGTGGCTAGCAGCGAAGCCTGCATACGCATATTGACACTTTATTGTTAGACTAATGCGAAATTTAATAGATCCTCTATTCGGCTTTTCTTTCCGAACGCCAAACAGAGCATCAGGGGCTACTGTCTATGCGGTAATATTTTTACATATTTTTACTTACCTCGAAGCCTGTTAGGAGGCTAGCGCAAGCTTCATTCAGCCCGCTCTTGGCGGACTGAACCTTCCGGATCACCGCACTCATAATAGTACGGTGCTCCTCGTCGATGGAGGCGCCTTCAAGCACCTCCAGCAGATTATCCGGCAACTCCGGTTGGACGGGGGCTGCCGGCTCAGAAGGCTGGCTCCTCCTCGAAGGAGTTCGCCTGCCGCGGTCCGGAATCGTTGAAGATTCCGGCACGGTGTCCGTCTTAAAGCCGGACTTGGAGCCCTGGGGGGTCTTGTCCCCTTCACTCCTGGGGTCTGGGAGGTCGCCTTGCGGCTCCTCCAGGACCACCTCCTCCTGCCCCGGAGCTCATTGCGACGCCACTTCGGCGTTATCCGCAGTGCGGGGAGAGACAGCAGGCGGAACAGAGTTCACGTCCGATGAATCCAAGGAGCCGCTCGACGACTCGTTGAGTTCGGCCCGGGGCGGGTTGCATGATTATATTCGACGTTAGGGAAAGCTGTGCAACAAAAGAAATATCATGAGTTACTCTGGTATCTGAACACTTACGATTTCGCCGGACGCCTGGCCCTGTTCGGCCACTCCTCTTCGCCCTCGTCGGCCTCGGGGGCGTAGTCCGACGGAGGGGTTTTCCTCTTCTTGGACCCTTCGCCCCCCCTTTGGGGCGGCCTTCCTTTTCTTTCCTTCCCCCGCTGGAGGGGGAGAGGTTTCTTCTTCCTCCTCCTCGTTTTCACGAATAGAGGGCATCTCGGACTCGTCAGATGACGAGTCCGACAGTACCACGTTACGGGTACTCTTCTGGGTCCCCGTGGTCTTCTTCTTCTCGGCCTTCTTTTCTGGCACCACATAAGGGGCTGGAGCCAGCAGCTTCACTAGTAGAGCTAGGGCTGGGTCTTCGGGCAGCGGAGCCGGACAGTTAATTGGTTCGGCTACCGCCCGCCAAGCCTGTCAAAGGTAAGGGAGTTTAGATCCCGCATAGAGTCAATCTATGAAAAAAGTTCAACATCCTGTAAAAGGTGTAGATGGCATACCTTGCTAGCGTGACGCTGCAAGCTGTATCCGCGGTCCTCGAAAGCGGATGCAGGAGCCTTGGCGCCCTTGAATAGCATCTTCCAGGTGTCCTCATACGTTGTGTCGAAGAGCCCGCTGAGGGTTTGATGCTGCGCTGGGTCGAACTCCCACAGATTGAAATCCCGTTGTTGGCACGGGAGGATCCGGCGGACGAGCATAACCTGGATTATATTAACTAGCCGGACTAGCTTGTTTACCAGGGACCGGATGCATGTTTGCAATCCGGCTACCTCTTCCTTGTCGCCCCATGACAGGCCCGTCTCTTTCCAGGACACAAGCCGCGTGGGGGGTCCGGATCGGAACTCAGGGACCGCGGTCCATTCCGGATCGCGTGGCTCGGTGATATAAAACCACCCGGATTGCCATCCCTTTAGGGTCTCCATGAAAGAGCCCTCGAACCATAGGGTGTTGGCCATCTTGCCCGCCATGGCGCCTCCGCACTCCGCCTGGCTGCCGCTCACCACCTTGGGCTTGACGTTGAAAGTCTTGAGCCAGAGGCCGAAATGGGGGCGGACGCGGAGAAAGGCCTCACACACGATGATAAACGCCGAGATGTTGAGGATGAAATTCGGAGCCAGATCGTGGAAATCCATGCCGTAGTAGAACATGAGCCCCCGGGCAAATGGGTGGAGTGGAAAACCCAGTCCGCGGAGGAAGTGGAGGAGAAATACCACCCTCTCATGGGGCCTTGGGGTGGGGATAAGCTGCCCCTCCTCGGGAAGCCGGTGCGCGATGTCCTTGGACAGATACCCGGCCTTCCTTAGCTTCTTGATTTTGCCCTCCGTAACGGTGGAGACCATCCATTTGCCTCCCGATCCAGACATTGCTGGAGAAGGTTGAGGTGGGAAGTGCGGGCTTGGGCGCTGGAGCTCGGGTGCGCGAGAGATGGGTAGGCAAGGGAGGAAGAAGGCGTAGGTAAATAGGGTGGATCCTTATCCCGTTATATAGGTGGATGCGGTTATGCGTCCCCACCTGCCTAGTAAAACTCGCTTGCCTCCCGAGCGCCATGATAAATGGCGCGGTTGGGTTACCCACGTCCGTATTAATGAGAATCCCGTAAAAAGGGTACACAATCTCTGCTTCGACAAGACGTGCCAAGGAAACCGCCTCGCAAAACATGCTGAGGTGGGAAAGTAAAAACGATTCGAGTAAAGGACTTGGCTGTAGTGTGATGGCGCGCTGCAGAATATGTCAGCAGATTTGATTTGTGTTAATATTATTCTCTCTATGGCAATATGTGGAAACTTATTTTTCAGAGCCGGGCACTACTCTTGGTGATTGCGATCTTCTATGAAGGACTTGGAGGAGGAACCCGCCTTGCAATGCAGAAGACAATTTGCGCACCGGACTCGTCGTCATTGAAGCCTGGTTCAGGGGCTACTGACGGAGTCCTGGATTAGGGGGTGTTCGGATAGCCGGACTATACCTTCAAGCCGGACTCCTGGACTATGAAGATACAAGATTGAAGACTTCGTTCCGTGTCCGGATGGGACTTTCCTTGGCGTGGAAGGCAAGCTTGGCGATGCGATATTCAAGATCTCCTACCATTGTAACCAACTCTGTGTAACCCTAACCCTATCCGGTGTCTATATAAACTGGAGGGTTGTAGTCCGTAGGACAAAATCAACTCCATACACAACAATCATACCATAGGTTAGCTTCTAGGGTTTAGCCTCCTTGATCTCGTGGTAGACCTACTCTTGTACTACCCATATCATCAATATTAATCAAGCAGGAGTAGGGTTTTACCTCCATCGAGAGGGCCCGAACCTGGGTAAAACAAAGTGTCCCCTGTCTCCTGTTACCATCCGGCCTAGACGCACAGTTCGGGACAGCCCAAAACCACGTCCAACACTTGCCAAAACTTCGTCCCTCGTTTTCTCTGTGTTTCGCACACTTGACATTGTGTGGGCATTTTGACTGTGCATCATATGAAGATGTGCTATGCATGAATGTTGATCAGCATGATGTTAACTGGCTGGTAGTTCCATTTTCGACCATGAATAAAACTTCCAACATGATGTTAACCCTGTTTGAAAAGGCCGTGTTAATATAAATGCTCTGCCTCTGAAAGTTGCAGCTTCTTATCTGAAACTGAACTTGCAGTTTCTTATCTGAAACTGAAACTTGCAGTTTCTTCTCTGAGAATCACATTGTCTGCACTTTTATACTCCTATGAAACTACATTTTTTAAGTGCTAAAAATAGATATCTAGAATTCATAAAATACTTCATATGCTCAATACTGCAAATCTGAAATTCAAAAGACATTCATATCTGAAAGTACTCCCAAAATACACAACACAAAACACAATTCACAACCTGCAAATACTGACAACCCTAAGCTCCTCCTGACAATTCACAACCTTCCCGACTATTGGGCTGGGGGGCAGCCCCTCCTATTCCTCGGCGGCAGACCGCCGCCCCGTGAGATGATGTGAACGGCGAGGGAGACGATGGCAGGGAAGCATCGTCGGGCCCAGTGCTTTTCTCCTCTTGCAGTTGGGTTTGGTCGATGAAGACTCTACCGGCTCGCTCTGGCACGACACCCTCACAAACGGCACCCTGTAGATGCTCGATCCTTCAATCTCTGGTGGATGCTCCATCTAGGATCGATACTCCCACCACCGCTCCCTCACGATCGGATTCGGTGAATCTGTTTGCTCCATGGCCCAGAGGAGCAACTCTATGTACTCCGGCGCGACTCCCTCTGGGAATATCGCCGCCTTTTTGCTCTGTTGCAGATATTTGGCCATGGATGTCGCTGTCGCCTCTAGTTGGTCCTTGTTGTCAAACCAAGACCGTATCTCCAAAATCCTAGCTAGCTTCACAGGGTCGCCGTCTGCGATCCTCACGTATCGGTTGTACTCCTCCATCGATCTACTTCTCCACAGCACCTTCACTCGCAGGCGGTGGTTTTTGAAAGGAAGAGGAGAGGAGCAGCGCTGGTTTTGGATTAGAACGGGAGAGGAGCGACGCTGGTTTTGGACTGGAACAGGAGAGGAGGGGCGGTGGTTTTGAAGTGGAAGAGGAGAGGAGCGGCGCTGCATTTAGATTGGAACATGAGAGGAGCGGTGGTGGTTTAAGAGGAGAAGAGCGGCGCTGGTCTTGGAAGTATTTTTTTGTTGTTTTGCGTATTTTGGGTCAAAGTTTGACCATGTACTGTATTTGACAAGCAAAATGTGAATGCATGTCACCAAAAATTGTATCGTTTGGTTCGTATCTGAATGTACTTTCAAATTATATTATTTTTGCAAAGTATAACATATATTTTATGTGCGAAAATCATCTTCAATTATGACCCAGAATAAAAGGGAGACTAGTTAATGTGGGGTCGCTTTCTTAATTGAAGGGTAAATTGATTTTGATTTTGATCCAGTCACAGCGCGTCGGCCCTCTCGTCCAATCCTAAATCGCTGCCGCACGCTCCTCTCCCTCTTCTCCATTGCAAAACCACCTCCTCTCCTCTCCATCATCTCCATTCCAAAACCACCATCTCGCCTCTCCCTCTTCTGATCTTCTCCATTGCAAAACCATCTCCTCTCCTATCCATCATCTCCATTCCAAAACCACTGTCTCGCCTCTCCCTCTTCTCTATTGCAAGACCACTGTCTCTCCTCCGTTTTCTAGACGCTTTGCTCCATGGCGCGGGTGCAATCCATACATACAAAATTAGTATACTATATACTATTTAAAAGTCGAGGGCGGGGCTTTTCCTGCGCGGTCGGCGGCAGGGCAGTTCTGCCTAGTTGGTTCGACAGAGACGCGAGAAGACGAGGGAGTAGGCTGCTGCAAACGTAGGGCTGTGTGATTTGACAGCAAGTTACTGCTGGACAGGTGGGGCCCCGTGATTTGACTTGCCATTATCATTTTAACTGCGGTGCTACGAGCAGCGTGAGTCTCCCGATTCCTGACCACCTCCATACAGGTGCCTCTCCCAATGCTCCACCATGTAGTAGAGGCTGGCTCTTGCATAAGAGCCCACTTCTCCACTTTTTCCTTGCCTCTCTTTCCTCCACATATGCAAAAATGCCATGTAAAGCGCACTATTGTACTTACTTTTACTTGCTCCTACAGGTGCTTAAGCTTGCCACATAGGCATAAAGTCTGATGTGGCAAGTCAATCAAGAAGAGAGAGACTAGTTTGGTGACCCAAGGAAGAACCGGTGCTAAGCACGTGTACCTAGGTGAAAAGAAAATTTTGAGTCTATAGCTAATTAAATGAAGCAAACTTAGCAACACCATTTCATTGGAAGAGGTCACTCCTTGGCAAATGCAATAAATACTAGTACTCCTTGTGTCCCATAATATAAGAATGTTTTTGGCACTACACTAGTGTCAAAAACATTCTTATATTATGGGACGGAGGGAGTACGAAGAAAGAGATAGAGAGGAGTAAAAAATACACTTATAGCCAACCTTATAGCCAACCTTGTTGTAGTATGAGTGACTAAGTGATGACTATGTATGACATGCCAACATCAGATAGCCTAATGCACCGTGTTAAATCTCCAAGGGCGCGACCGCGTGAGCGACGCGACGGTCGTGGTAGGCGCAACCATGATACGGGCTGCTGGTAGTCCTTGGATCTGAGATCAAACGGTCATATGCTAAGTTGCTGAAAATTTGCAGAATAACCCTCCATGATAGGATTTCACCCATAGGTCTAGAATCACGCCATGCAACCGTTCGATCTCAGATCCAAGGGCTCTCGGAAGCTCGTATCATGGGAGAATGGAAAGCCACTACCCTGCCGTTCGCACGCTGGCAGTTCGCTCCTACTCGTCCCGCACGTCCTTCAATACTACGGCGGTTTGCTCCTAGTCGTCCTGTCCATTCACATTACGACAGTTCCACTAATCCAAACCGTCCTCCCAAATCCATGTCGTCCCAAATCTCCATGATCGGCGGTGAGTACAAGGTTAGAACCATCGCCGGCGATGAGTTCGACGTCATCTACACCCGTTCTTCCGCGACGGTGAAAGGATGCCTTTCTCACTTCAGATGCATGTTCGAAAACTCAGATGATGAGTGGGTCGCTGGGCTAGATGTTGAGTACACCACAATCCTGGGACCAGAGAAGGATCTAAAGGACGAAGAGAGGAAGAAGCCCGCCGTGATCCAGGTTTGCGTGCATGACTTATGCTTGGTTTACCACATATGCCATGCCGACGTTGAGTGCCAGGATTTTAAGGACTTCCTCGAGAACAACCTAGTCAAATTCGTTACAGTAGACTTTAAGAATGACAGGGATGTCCTGCGTCGGATAGGTCTCGTTGTAGGCAACCCCTTTGACCTCCAGAAGAATCGGCTGGTGTCCTCTCGTCAGCCTTCAATGCTGACCCTGGTAGGAGCCATGGTTCATCCTTCGTACGGTAAACTGGAGAAACCTCCATACACGTTTCATCGTCATGCATGGCAGCGGAATGTACTAGATATAGACCACATCCACTACGCTACAATGGATGGCTACCTTTGCTTCAATATCTACAAGGGTTGGATGAAGAGCAACAACCAAGTGTGCGGTTCAAGCAAAGAAGTATCGGCCAA
Source organism: Triticum urartu (assembly GCF_056163025.1). Classification (NCBI taxonomy): domain Eukaryota; kingdom Viridiplantae; phylum Streptophyta; class Magnoliopsida; order Poales; family Poaceae; genus Triticum; species Triticum urartu. The sequence goes on from NC_141878.1 coordinate 175,189,713, forward strand.
GAGGAAGAGGGACAAGGACGAAGTCGAGGACGTGGATGAGGACTCCGAGTAAGGTGGCAGTGTCGTTGCTCATGGTGGTTCTAATGCAGTGTCTATCAGAATAGTTGCAAATTTTAATTTCAGGTGTGCTTAATTTAATTTGAGGGGTGTGTTGTGCTGAGCCCCCAGCAGAACTATGTTATGTTTCTTCTCGTTACTTTAACTCTTCAGGATGTACATACTAGTATTTCTTACATTTCATCTTTTAGTTGGTGTAGTACTACCACTCGTTTCTTCACATTATATACATACAATATATATGGCCAACATCATATAGCCAGTAGTTTAGTTGTCAAAGAATTTCAGGGTGCTTAGTTTTGTCAAAGAATTCCAGGATGCTTAGAGGGTGCTTGGATCCAAGGGACTTATTTTAGTCTGACTAAAAATAGTCTCTTTAAGAGGCTAAAGTTCCAAGCACCCCTGACTAAAGAGGGGCTAAAACTAGTCTTGAGACTAATTTTTTTTAGTCAGGGGTACCCCTACTAAAATGTGGATTAGTCCTCTCTCTACTCATTTAACTCCTCTCCTTTAATACAGGCGAGTTCTGGATTGGAGGGTTTGGAGGATAATAAATGCTCATTAACTTGATTTTAGCCTTTTTAGTATTTGGATCCAAGCATGGGTGAGGCTAGCATGTTTTAGTCCCACTACTTTTAGTCATGGGACTAAAACGTATCCAAGCACCCTCTTAGTTTTATTTGAGGGGTGGGTTGTGTTGGACACCATTATTGTGACTAGCCTTTTTAATAGTACTATATGCATAATTTGGCGACGAGTGCTCTCTATATGTACCATCTTTTTTTTAATTTCAAGTTTTGCTCCATGGTGCAATCCATCGACACTACTACTGTACAAAAGTATACATTTTTTAATAGGCTAGAGGGCGGGGCAGTCTAGCTTGGTCGGTTTCACGAGAGGCGAGGGCCTTTGTGATTTAACGACTCATTACTGCTGGAAGGCGGGGTCTTGTGATTTGACTGCTCGTATAAATGCGCCGACGACCTGATCGAGGAGGAGCAAAGAACCATGCGGTATACTCAAGTTTTCCACTGGAGTAGTACTGCGACGGAGGAGCACGAAACACGGCAGCCCAGTGCCATATGGCGATAAAAAATGATCTAATTTCCTAGTCATCTCATTGTTAGCATTGTTCTATTCATTCCCTCAAAAAAACCATTGTTCTATTCATGCCTCGCAGAGAATGTGACACGTGCGGCGAAACACCCGAAGCAAAAGATGAAACACAGGAGCAAAAGAAGAAGGAAGATTATCACCCCAAATGATCTAATTCGCCGCGGAGTCGTAACTGCTTCTTCATCTCCTCCACGACCTCCATCTCCTTGCGCGTCTCCTCCGCCATCTTCTTCATTCTGTCCATGACACGGGATTTCTCGACGCGAGCCTTCATCATATGTTCCACGACCGCATTACGTACCTTGACAGCAGCCGGGTGCTCGATGCGGAGCTTCACCAACTCCTCCTTTTGTTCCATGACGAGGGCCTGCAACATCTTCTATTCTCATGCAGCTTATTCCAGTCGGCGTTCTTCTCCTTCAACAGGTCGATCTCGTGGCTGAGCTTCGCCTTGTCCTCCTGAAGTCGCAGGATTTTGCCGGTCGCCTTCTTCTCCGAGGCAATGCTCTTCTTCAGCAGCATCACCAAGCCGGCGGTCAACTCCCCCTGCTGATTGAGCTTAGCGGGCATGTCGTCGAGGCTCTCCTTAAGCAACAACATCAAGCCTTGGATGAACTCCTTCTGCTTATTGAGGTGCTTATTGAGCTGATCGGGCATGCCGTCGAGGGATAACGGCTCTAGCTCCGCCGGCTCGGCATGTTCGCCTCTGCGGCTAGGGCGCTCTTGGGAGCCATCGCCAGCCTGTGAGAGATCATTCGAGGTCTCTGCGTGGCGGCGATCCCTCTTTTTTTTCCGCAGCCTTGGTTGCCGCTCCCTTGTTACGGGTAGTTCTCGACCTAGAGCTCTGCTCACCGGCCATGGCAACGACGGACGAAGAAGAAGCACTTATGAGGAGGAAAGGTAGAGTAATTTTCGGTTAGGTAGTTCCTGTAAGTGCATCTAGTGCCACCCCTAGTTGGTTTTGGAGTATTGACGACAAACCTGGTTGAGAGACTAATGTGATTGTGAGAATTGCAGGAGAAGTCCCTCATTGATTCGGTTTTTCCTACCAGAGATGACCCCTAAAAATGTATGAAGACATTGAAGTCAAAGGTGGTATGTGAAGACATTCACATTAAAGACTGTGACAAGAGAATACATTGCGTGAAGACTATGGAGCGCGAAGACTTAGTTGTTTCGTCGTTCTTTTTCTTCTTTGTTGAGTCATAGGAACCACCGTACTATTAAGTGGGGGTCCAAGTGAACCAGTCAGAATGACTGAAGTGATGCTTAACCAAAATCCTATGTCTTCGAGCGAAGACAATGAGAGCGAATCTTATCTAGAGCTGGATAAGTCAGCTTTGCTTGCAGCCCAAGTAAAGTTGCCGTGTGTGTTTGAAATTTGACCGTTGGAACACGTGTCAGTTCCTTAGTGACCCAGGGTCATTTTGGACAAATCAGGCCGGGTTGCCTAGTGGCTATAAATAGCCCATCCCCTACAACCATAAACGGTTGGCTACTTAGAGTTAGTATACGGCTTTTGTCGTTTGAGAGCAACCCACCTCGAAGCCTTTGAGAGAGAATTCCTTGCGAGGACAAAGCCCTAAACACGTAGAGCCAAAGAGTGTTAGGCATCACTGAAGTCTTCATGTCTGCGTGATTTGAAGACTTATTACACTTGAGGACTGTGTATCCTCCAACCAGTTAGGCGTCACATTCTGAGCATCCAAGAGTCATTGTGGATCGCCGGTGAACGAAGTCTGTGAAGGTTTGGAAGTCTACCTTGAAGACTTACCAGAGTGATTGGGTGAGGACTGGGTGTCCTTAGCTCAAGGGGAATAAGGTGAAGACGTGGTCTTCTGAGTTGAATCTCAGCCTCCCTAACCAGACATACAGTTGTCACAACAATTGGAACTGGTTCAACAAATCATTGTCTTCAACGAGCCACTGGTTCCATCCTCCCCATCTCTTTATTTGCTGATTGGTCCTTGTGAAGTCGTTGCCTGTTTGCACTAGTTATTTGTCTTCACTGTGTGACTGCTTGTTCTGATTGGCTTCGTACTATCTTCCATTCTTATCTATACTGCCTAACTGCTATTAGTCTCTGTCCTTTCATTTCATTGAATACTTGACTATGGCTTGCTTAGTGTAGTCTACCTTCCGCTGCATGGTAGTAGGTTTATTTCTATCGTTTGTCTTCAAAACTTCCATGATTTGAAGACTTTCATAAAAATCGCCTATTCACCCCCCTCTAGTCGATCACTAGCACTTTAAATTGGTATTAGAGCAAGGTACTCCCTTGTTCTGTTTGATTCGGTTTAACCACCTGGAGTTTTAGCTATGTCGACTACAGGGATAATCAAAGTCTCCGTTGGGTGCCCAGTCTTCAATGGAACTGAATATCCCTACTGGAAGAATAAGATGCGCATGCATCTTGAAGCCATTGATGTCGACCTCTGGTATGTCGTCAAGAATGGCGTCCCCAAGGCTGGTGAAGGTGTCACTGCTGCTGATGTCAAGAAGTTTGTTCAACTGGACTCCACTGCCAAGAACATCATCTGTGGTCATCTGACCAAAGGGCAGCATGGCCGTGTGAGTGCTCTGAAAACATCTAAGCTAGTCTGGGACTGACTTTCCAAGGTCAACGAAGGCGTATCAGCCCAGAGAGATAAAGAATCAGTGTCCTTCGCAACCTCTTCAACTGCTTCAAGAGAAACGACAATGAGAATGTTCAGCTCATGTTTGATCGACTCATTGACATCACAAATGAGCTTCAAGCCCTCGGTGCTACTGAGATCACCAAGCATGAAGTCGTCAAGACACTCCTGAGATCACTTGACAGCTCGTTTGACACCCTAGCCCTGATGATTCAAGAACGCCCTGACTTCAAGACACTCAATCCGTCTGACATACTGGAAAGGCTCAACACACATGAGTTTCAGCTTTCTAAGAAAAGAGACATCTACGGTCCCAACTATGGGCGAACTCGTGCTTTGAAGGCAAAAGCTATTTCCTCATCTGAAGAAGAATCTGATTGCAGTTCTGATGATCCTGAAAACATTGGAAAGGAGCTTGCTATGCTTGTGAAGAAATTCCAGAAATTCACCAAGAAGAAAGGCTTCATAAAGTCCTCACGATCCAGCTCAAGGAATGATGAAGCTTCTGCTCATGACTACAAGAAGAGAACATGCCACAAGTGCAAGAAACCTGGTCACTACATCTCCAAGTGTCCGCAATGGGACAATGAGAACAACAAGAAGAAGAAGAACAAGGAATATGATTCTGATGACAAGAAGAAGAAATACTCATAGTCTTCTTCCAAGTCTTCATCAAAATCTTCATCACACAAGAAGAGCTCATCTGGCAAGGCTCGTGCGTTTGTTGGCAAGGAAATGGATTTAGAGGAGGAGTCGGCTTCTGAGGAGGCGGAGGAGGAGTCTGAGGAGGAGTCCGATTCTGGCATTGCAAGTCTGGCTACAGCCTACGTTGCCAAGTCCATCTTCAACATTGAATACAATGACTTCATCACCGACGCTGATGCTAATGACCAGGACACCTCCACTCCCACCTACTGCTTCTTGGCACGCGGTGCCAAGGTAAACTCACGCACTACTCACTATCAAACATCCAGTGAAGATGACTCTGATTGTGGTTCCAAACCCAGCTACAAAACACTTGCTAAAATTGCAACTGAACAATAGAAAGCTATGGAACATATTCAAAAACTGTTAGACAAAAGCGATGACCTGTTTGACGCTGAAATGACTAAATCTCAGTCCTTAATTGAAGACATAAAAAATCTTCATGTTAAGTATGAGGAACTTGAAAGTCGTCATGAAACGCTCTCAACAACTCATGAAAAGATTTCCTATGGTTATCTTCAAAGGAAGCAAGATCTTGAGAAATTGAGAGCGGCTCATGAAGATCTTCAAAAGGAAAATGAGCCGCTTTGCGCCAAACAGATCAGTTCCGCTCAGGAAGAATTTGAGCCACCATGTCTTAAATGCATTGAGCGTGACAACACTACTTCTGTTCCTGGATGTTCCACTGCTACTACTGTTGCAATATCTTCAACTGTTGATGTGGTAACGAACCCCTCTGCTGAGGATGCCACTGCTATTGCTGATGAAAATGCTAGATTGAAGACATTGCTTGAAACAGAGATGTACAAAAGTCTCAAAGGGCATCAGACACTATGTGATGTCCTCAAAAGACAGATCCTGAACCGAAACCCTAGGAAAGAGGGTGTTGGGTTCGAAAGGAAAATGAATGCTGATGGCTCTTACTAGAAACCTGAGCAGTACCCCAAAACCACATGGGTTGCTGCAAAGGAACCTTCAGTGGATCCATCCACCCTATCTGGCTTCACTTGTGCTAATCCCATTGTTATTGATGAATCCTTTGATGCAAACTATAAAATGTTTAAGAATCAGAATGGTGAAGTGTTTGCCAGGTATATTGGTACTAACTGCAGGTATGGGTCACCTATGAAGAAGGTCTGGGTGCCGAAAAAGTGTCTGGAGAATCTTCCTGTGAATGTCGTCATGACACCGCAAGTGAAGAAGACAAACCCCAGACCACAAGCTTCATATGGTCCAAAGGCTTCATACAGACAGAGGACTCACCTGAGTCGCACTAACGCAAATGTTTTGCAGGGAAACCATACTCAGGCCTATGAATATGAGCGTGTTTCATCAAACCGCCATGTTCATAAGACCAAGAACTACTCTGCTTATTCTTATGAGTACTATTCTCCACCTGCAAGACTATTTGCTAGGGCTCCAATGCCAAAGTTCTCAGATGCTGCACTTAGACTCATTGCTTTGAAGCCACCCTTGAAGATGTGGGTGGCTAAGAAAGCTTAACTCCCTTTTTGCAGGGAAGGGTCTCCAGCCGAAAATCAAATTCGTCTGAAGCTATTGTTGGGGACCTTAAACATCTTGTAGGGCGCAAGATCAAATGCCCAAATGGTCTTATTATGTACTTTGTTCCTGAGTCGCTTGCTACCTGCCCTATCAGTCCTAACCTCGATCTAAGCTTTCATAATCCACTTGCTCGTCAAATGTTTATGCTTAACAATTCTCTTTGTGAAGCCTATCCCCCTAACTGCACTGTAGGGTATGACACCAGCTGCTTCAAAATGGATTATTTATAGTGGATGTACTAATCACATGACTGGCAAGTGAAGTCTTCTCATGGACTCAACTTTACATCCATCTGACAAGAGTCACATCACATTTGCTGATACTGATAAAAGCAAGGTATTGGGTCTAGGTAGAGTTGCAATCTCAAGGGATCAACACATGGATAAAGTGATGCTTGTTGAATCCCTTTGTTTCAACTTGATGTCGCCCCAATGCTTTGCGATTTAAACATGATTGTGATATTTGGAAAATATTGTTGCCTTGTTCTAATGGAATCTGACAAGTCTCTAGTCTTTGAAGGGTATCTGAAAGATGATTTGTACGTGGTAGATTTCTCAGCAGGACCACAGCTTGCCGTATGTCTTCTAGCAAAAGCTTCAGAATGCTGGCTCTGGCATTGGAGGCTAGGGCATGCTGGCATGAGGAACTTGCACACTCTTGCAAAGAAGAAGCATGTCATAGGCATCGAGGGCGTCAAGTTCAAGAAGGATCACTTATGCGGTGCCTGTGAAGCTGGAAAGATGATGAGGGCCAAGCATCCCTCGAAGACAATTATGACAACGACTCAACCCTTCGAACTGCTACACATGGACCTCTTCGGTCCCACTCACTACTCAACTCTTACTACTACTGCTTGTCTCTATGGCTTCGTCATTGTTGATGATTATTCAAGATATACATGGGTGCATATAATCCTCTACAAGACTGAAGTGCAGGATGTCTTCAGACGCTTCGCCAATCGAGCCATGAACAACTATGGCGTCAAGATCAAGCACATCAGAAGTGACAATGGCACTGAATTCAAGAACACCGGCCTCGACACTTATCTCGATACATTGGGCATCACTCATGAGTTCTCAGCCCGAAGAAGAACTCATCATCTCTGCACCTGATCAACCTGAAGACAATGCTCAGCCTAAAGACAGTCCTTCTAACGATGACAATGATCAGCAAGAGCAAAATCTTCATCCTGTTCATCCTCGTGTTGCAAATGAAGTACATATTGAGAGAATAATTGATAGCATCAATGCACCTGGTCCACTCACTCGTTCAAGGGCAACACAACTAGCAAATTTCTGTGGACACTTCGCATTCGTCTCAATATCTGAACCCAAGAAAGTTGATGAAGCCTTCATGGAACCTGAATGGATTCAAGCTATGCAAGAAGAGCTTCAACAATTTGAGCAGAATAATGTATGGAAACTGGTCAAGCGTCCTGATCCTCGTAAGCACAATATCATAGGCACAAATGGATATATCACAACAAGCAAGATGAGCATGGTCAAGTTGTCAGAAACAAAGCTCGTCTCGTTGCTCAAGGATACACTCAAGTTGAAGGAATTGACTTCGATGAAACATTTGCTCCTGTGGCTAGGCTTGAAGCTATACACATACTGCTAGCCTATGCAAATCATCATAACATCCTTCTATATCAAAAGGATGTGAAGAGCACTTTTCTCAATGGCAAGATGAAGAAGAAGTGTATGTTGCACAACCGCCTGGCTTTGAAGATCCAAAACATCCTGACATGGTGTATAAGCTCAACAAGGCACTATATGGCCTCAAACAAGCCCCTCGTGCTTGGTATGACACACTCAAAGACTTCCTGAAGAGCAAAGGCTTCAAACCTGGTTCCCTAGATCCCACACTCTTCACGAAGGCATATGATGGTGAACTGTTTGTGTGCCAAATATATGTGGATAACATTATCTTTGGTTGTACGAATCAGAAATACAGTGATGAGTTTGGATACATGATGCAAGAGCAATATCAGATGTCCATGATGGGAGAGTTGAAGTTATTCCTTGGTCTTCAAATACGACAGCAACGCAATGGCATCTTCATATCTCAAGAGAATTACCTCAAAGATTGCCTGAAGAAGTTTGGAATGCAAGACTGCAAAGGTTACATGATGCCAATGCCAGCTAAACACCATCTGAGTCCCGACGACAATGGTAAAGAGTTCGATCAAAAGGTATACCACTCCATGATTGGTTCTTTGCTTTATTTATGCGCATCTAGGCCAGATATCATGCTTAGTGTTTGCAAGTGTGCCCGATTCCAAGCGGCACCAAAGGAATCGCATCACTTAGCTGTGAAGCGAATTCTTCGATATTTGGCTCACGCCCCAACACTAGGATTATGGTATCCAAAGGGCTCAGAGTTTGATCTAGTTGGATTCTCGGATGCAGATTATGCTGGTGACAAGGTGGATCGCAAGTCTACATCAGGCACATGTCACTTTTTGGGACGATCACTCGTCTGTTGGTCTTCAAAGAAGCAGAACTGTGTATCTCTCTCCACTGCTGAATCTAAATACATTGCTGCTAGATCTTGCTGCGCTCAGCTTCTATGGATGAAGCAAACACTCAAAGACTATGGCATTCATCTAAAGCAAGTGCCACTCTACTGCGACAATGAAAGTGTAGCAACCAGACCTCAAACGGCCTGATCTCTGTGCTCCGGTGTCATCCCTGGATCAGTAATGCTGACACCACACAGTACTCAGAGGATTTATAGTAGAGTAGCAATCACACACTTATTACATCGAGTGTCTCAAAAGAGAACTTATTACAATAAATATGGCTTAAGGCCATCTAATAACGATAACAGCGGAAGGCTTGGAAGATAAGTGAGTCCATCAACTCCAACGGCATCACTGAGTATAGAACCACGACCTAAAAACTCCTTAATCGTCGTCTGAAAAGTCTGCAACATTAACGTTGCAGCCCAAAACGGGTCAGCACATGGAATATGCTGGCAAGGTAACACATAGAGAGTAATGGAATGAAATAGCTATACTATATGCATATTTGGCGGGTGGAAAGCTCTATGGTTACAGTTTTGCGTAAAGCCAATTTTTCCCTACTTCAAAGGAATAAATTTATTTTACTATCATGGTAGTTGTTAAACATTGAGAATGGTTGACAGCATTCTCAATCCCAATTAAGCATCATCATTAAACATAACCCAACAAAATTAATTTAGAGTAACATGTTGAGATTCACATGATAATCCAAGTACTAGATACTCAAGATGTCCATAACCGGGGACACGGCTAACCATGATTAGTTTATTACACTCTGGAGAGGTTTGCGCACTTTTCACAAGACTCGATCGCCTCCGTTTGGTTTCTCGCACTACAAGGTGTTTGAGAAGACGGATGACTGAGACATAGTCTTTCAGAAGCGCTAGCACCTTATGATCGGGTAGACCGTACCACCTACATCCCCTACATCTGCTAGTCTACCACTTTAAGAGTTCGCACAACTTAGTCAACTATGCTAGAGCCCATAATAGCTTGTGGCTGCACATGGAAGTTTCTAGTATGAATAGTCTCATGATCCCTTTAAGCCTGGGTGGCGGTCCAAAAGAAAACAGGCAAGTCCTGGAATACCCAGGTGCCTCAATCCACCCAGATGTGTGTTTAAGTTGCCACCTTAGATAAACCATTAATTAACAATCTCACATCTGTCATGGATATCACTCACCCAATCCACGTCTACTAGCATAGCATGGCATAATAAGCAAACGTAGAAGTAACTCCCAAAGGTTTGATAATAACAGGTAATAGGTACTACCTCATCTACTTCCAATCCCACAATTTAATTAGATCCTAATCATGCAATGTGTGAGGATTGATGTAATGCAATAAAACTGGGTAGTAGAAAGGTATGATCAAAGTGTTACTTGCCTTGTTGATGATCCGCGAAACCGAACGATTCGAAGTAACAGGCGGCGCAGTCCGGGTATTCTATCGCAGACAAACAAACAAGCATACAATAAGTACTCATCTAATGCACGGGTAAAACGCAAATAAGAGATCTAACAAGAAGGTTCATCTTAAGAACTCCGGTTGGCAAAAAGAATCAAATCGAACGAAGCAACAAAAGTCAAACAGCGAAAGAAAACAACTTCGTTCTAGTAATCTGGATCTAGGGCAAATTTTACAGTAACTGAAAGTGCGTTATATCGACTAGAGGGGGGGTGAATAGGCGATTTTTATGAAAATCTTCAAAACGTGAGAGTTATGAAGACAAACAGTGAAGATTATGCCTATTACTGTGCAGCGGAAGTTAGATTACACTAGGCCAGCCATGGTCATGTATTCAATAGAGTGAAAGCTCAATGACAAACAGCTTCAGTGTAATAAGGATCAGGTAGGAAGAAGTTATGAAGCCAAACAGATCATACATTCATGTTGTGAAGACAAAAGATAAAGCAAGCATGCAATGGCTTCACAATGAATAACTGTAAGTAAAAGGAAGTGAAGATGAAACCAGTGACACGTTGAAGACAATGATTTGTTGGACCAGTTCCAGTTGCTGTGACAACTGTACGTCTGGTTGGAGCGGCTAGGTATTTAAACCAAAGGACACACAGTCCCGGACACCCAGTCAAGGACACTTAGTCCAAGACACCCAGTCCTCACCGTTTTCTCCTTGAGCTAAGGTCACACAGAGCTCGCGCAATCACTCAGGTAAGTCTTCAAGGTAGACTCCCAAACCTTCACAGACTTCGTTCACTGGCAATCCACAATTTCTCTTGGATGCTCAGAACGCGACGCCTAACCGTCTGGAGGATGCACAGTCCTCAAGTGTAATAAGTCTTCAGATCACACAGACAAGAAGACTTAAGTGATGCCCAATTTACTCTGGCTCTGGTTGGTTAGGGCTTTTCTCCTCACTAGGAATTTTTCTTTCAAAGGCTTTGAGGTGGGTTGCTCTCAAACGACAAAAGCCGTGCGCTGAAATCTGAGCAGCCAACCGTTTATGGTTGTGGGGGGTGGACTATTTATAGCCACTTGGCAACCCGACCTGATCTGTCCGAAATGACCCTGGGTCACTAAGGAACTGACACGTGTACCAACGGTCGAATTTTGAACTCACACGGCAACTTTACTTGGGCTACAAGTAAAGCTAACTTGTCTGACTCTGGACAAGATTTTCTCTCAAAGTCTTCGCTCGAAGACATAGGATTTTAATTAGGCATCACATCAGTCATTCTGACTGGTTCTCTTGGACCCCACTTAACAGTACGGTGATTCCTATGACACAACATGAATGAAATAAAACTATGAAGGTTCTAAGTCTTCGAGTTCCATAAGCTTCATAGGGAGTCTTCTCATGTCATTGTCTTCAATATGAATATCTTCATAAACCACCATTGTCTTCAATGTCTTCATACATTTTTAGGGGTCATCTCTGGTAATAAAACCGAATCAATGAGGGACTTCTACCTGTGTTTTCCTGCAATTCTCACAAACACGTTAGTCCCTCAACTAGGTTTGTCGTCAATACTCCAAAACCAACTAGGGGTGGCACTAGATGCACTTACAATCTCCCCCTTTTTGGTGATTGATGACAAACTAGTTGAAGTTTTCAACGGGGAACATAATTTGTGAGATAGTAAAGGAATTTGTCTTCATAAGTTGCAAGGGCTCCCCCTGAAGATGTGCATATAAGTAATTTGCCTTTTGAATGCAAATGCACATGGCAGGTTGTACTTGTGGAGATCCACTTCAACTTATGATGACAATCCACTATGCATGTGAAAGTATATGAAGATAATGACATGCATAATGGAAAATGGACGTCTGCAGTAAGAGATGAGTGCGGAATTTATCGTCGCACATGCGGAATTTATCTTCGCATAACGGAGTGACAAACAGGTAGCAGACGGCCATCAAGGCTAAGTGTTACAACTCAAAGAAGCAAATGTAGCAAAAACGGGAGTTGTAAGCACGAAGCAAAATGTAGCAAAATATAAAGGCACCCGCCCAAGTGACCCGCTTGAAGACTATAAACATCATGCTTCTCCCCCTTTTGTCAGTGATGACCAAAAAGGTTTGAAGACATAGAGTTTTCTACGCGTTCCTAGGCGCAGCAGGATCGGTGGAGTTGTTTGGTGGCGGTGCAGATGAGCTTGGTGCAGATTCGACGTGTGTTGAAGCAGGTGGAGATGATGTTGTGTCGTCGTCTTCTTCAATAATCCGGGCAGACACGGTGGCAGCAGAAGAAGAGAATTCTGACTCTTCAAGGGATGGTGTGCTTCGCATCACAGCTCTTCTTGGAGGCGTGGAGTCAAATTGGAATCTCTCTCTGAAGCCATCCTCTTGCAGTTCAGCTTCATTGCTCATCATGGTGAGGCCTTTCCAAGTGCGGCGACAGGTCTCGTGTGCGACAAACGCATTCTTGGTTGCCAGATTTCTGATGCGATTGACGTCTTGCATGATGCTTCTCATCTGCCGTTTGAGCCAGTCGTGATGCCTATCTTGCTTTTGGTGAAGATCCACAAGAAGCTCTCGGTCATTGAGTGCTTGAGCGCGCTTCTTGGGTCTCTTGGCAGCTGTGCTGTTAGTGGCTTCATTTGATGCAGGGGCACGTGTGGTGCCAGCCATTGGATACACTCGGGAGAGAGCTTCAACACCTTCAATATTTTGAGTGAAGCTCTGGTGTTTTGCATTTTGAAGACTTAATGGTTGCTTGCCAGGCTCTGGATATATTGCTTCAGCAGATGTGTCCACATCTGGCAAAAATATCCTATGGTTGCGGGCTGAGGGTTGATAGGAGATTGCAGAGTGAAGCTTGATCAGCCTCATAACCCAAGGAGCATAGAACTTTAATCCAAACAGTTCTGAGGCAGATGCTGCAAAGTGACGGATGAAGAGATCCTGTGCATTGAAGCATTTGCCATGAAGAATGCAGAAGATGAGAGTCTTCATTGCACCATCAATTGTTGCATATCGAGAGTGTCCCTTTATAGGCCATAGAGTCCGCCTTATGATGTGATATATTGTTCTGGGCAGGTACTCTAAGTCTTCAACGAAGAACCTAGTTGGATAGGGTGCATTAGGAGGCAGTGGCTTCATTATTGAGAGCATCTGACTCATATCTGGCTCAGGACGCTGAAATATGCTCTCAATTGCTTCAGCATGGAGTTGGCACCCTTCTTCAAAGAATTCGCCAGGAGTGGGAAGGCCGGTAAGCTCAATTAGGTCGAAAGCATTGGCTTCATGATGGATATTGCCTGTCATCCACTCCAGAATCCATGTCTTTGGATCTCTGTTATAGCCTTTGATATGCAAAGTGGCATAGAACTGGAGCAGAAGCTCTTCGTTCCAGTGCTCTTCATCAGTGATAAATGGCAGCAAACCCACTTGCTTGAAGCAATCCAGTGCTTCTTCCAGACCAGGCAGACCAGCAACAGCTTCAACCTCAAGGCGCTTGTGAGGAAAGATGCGGCCTTGGTTGTATAGGATGCATGAATAATAGCTGCGCTGTTGATGGCTCCAGGACCTATCTGATACAATCCGTTCCCTTGAATAATGGTTCTTGGAGCGGTCGAAAAACGTGTTATCTGCCCTGAAGCCGTTGATGTTGAAGGAACCAGGAGCTGATGCAGGACCTGGGAACCATGGCAGTCGTGGGATCGGCTTCTGGACCTGGGGTCTGTACGCAATATGATAGTTGAATTGTGGTCCGGCAGCAGACTCAGGCACAGAATGTTCAGGAGCAGTAGCTTCATTGTCTTCTGAAGCTATTGTTGGGTTGGGCTCCACATTTGCTTCGGCGTTGTTTGTGGCAGCCTCAACATTTGCAGACTCAGGCACGTTCTCCTGGAGAACTGCTTCTTGTTGGTGTGGGGGAGTTGGAGCTTGTGGTATCTCTGCATGCTCTTCGGCTGATGCAGCCGGAATGTCGTCAGCAGCCTGAGCCCTTGGCCCTTTGCGAAGCCTACGGAATGTAGGCGCCGGTGGAGTTGTAGTGGGTTGGGGCTCATCTTCCTCCTGTGGGCGATCTGCCCACGATGCATCTTGTGTGATTGGCGTCAATGGACGACCAATACTGATCAGTTCGCTTGTCTCAAGCTGAGGAAGGGCTGCATCACCTTGCACATTGTCTTGGAGACCAATGTCTTCAACAGCGTTGGGTTCATCTGCTGGAATGTCTTCAGCGTTGGGTTCATGCACAGTCAACTGACGATCTGCGTCAGGATAGCGGACGGAGAGGGGTTCAACTGTCAAGGGCTCTGTGGGAGCAGCCCGAGATTTCTTGGTCTTGCGCTTCTTGATGATGGGTTCAGAAGGAGAGGCTTCAGAATGTTTTCTCTTCTTAGCTTCAGCCTCTGCAGTCCGTGTCTTCTTGTGCTGTGAGGCGGTTGATCGACTCTTTGGCTTCGAGCCAGTCGTTGCAGCGGGGAAGACAATCGGAGCAGGTTCAGGCACAGCAACCTTCTTTTTCTTCTTCGCGGCCATCCTGGGGTCAATGCCGGGACGCCCAAGTGCCTTGTGCTTCTCTGCCTCATTGTAGGCCTGCACGCAGTGATCAGCCAAAGTCTTCATGCGCTCTCGCGAGCCTTGAGCTTCAGCACGCGTCTTCAGAAAGTTCTCTTTCACCTCGTGCAACATGATCTTGAAGTTTTTCACTTCTTGCACGCTAAGCTTGGCCACGTGCTTCTTGAACTGAGCCTTTTCATAATCAATTTTCTGCTTCAGTTCTACAATTCGCTGGGCTATTGCAAGTTCTGAAGCAATTGCACCTTGAAAGGCAACGCTGAGGCCTATTGGTAGCTGCAGATCATCGAAGCTTATGTCTGGTGTGTCAAACCATTCATCAATGAAGCTGTGGATGACGGCGACATCAAACAGAGGCAGATTGTTGAAGATTTCAGCCTCCTCCTTGCTCTTGATGAGCTGCTCAAGTGCGTCATCTCCAAGATCCTCATTGCTTGATAGATCAATGTTTTCACAGCGTAGAACAGCAGCAGCTGTGAGCTCTTTGCCTGTGTGTGGCTGAGGCTTCTTGGCTTCTTGGGGCTTGGACACTCGTGATAAGCCTTCTGACTGCATACTGGCTTCAGGAGGTGCAGTTGCTAAAGGCTTCACTCTTGCGATCTTGGGAGAAGCGGCTGGCTTTGAAGCTTTTGGCTTCTTCTGCTTCGGCTTTGGCGCAGCAGGGGCGTCATCTGACTCAGTATCTGCTGGAGGGTCATTCACAGCAGTCCCTTGGACTAGGATGCGAGTGATGAGGCCTGCAAGATTGGCATACGGCCCGATGGTATTGGGATCGGCGTCGCGTGTGCCATCTGCCCTTGGTGAGGAGGGACCAGGGTTGAAGTCAAGCCCAAATTTCTTCTTATTTATCTTCGCTGATTGTTGTGCAAACTGAAAGTTGCGCTTGAAGAGATTATCATCACGGCACCAGAGAAGTGATGACGGATGTGCTTCAGCTGGCTTTGGTCCTCTCACCATGCATGGATAGAAGCCTTGAGCAATAGCTTCGACTCTGGACCTGGGTACGAGATTTTTGTATAGTACGTCTCCCCACGGTCTCTTGATGGCGCACTTCTCCGCATATTCCTGAGTGACGAAGCGGTAGTGGAACCATTGCTCTGCCCAATATCTTCGAATCCATTGGATTCGTGTCTTGCGCTGACCATAGCTTTCTTCAGGATCAGTTTTGTACATCTCTGCCAATTCATCAGGCAGATCTTTGGACGTTTCACCACGTCGCTGTCTGCCTCCCTTCCTTGCTGCTGTTTCTGAAGCCATGAATAACTTGGAAGGCTTCAAGATGTTCAAAGGCTTCAAAGGCTTCCTTTTGCAAGAACTGGCTTCAGGAGAGTTGATGTGATGCTGCAAGTACTCTGCAAATGAATGCAGACTATGAGAACCAAAGGATTCTCCCACGGACATGTACCTGTGACAGCATTAAGGTGCGAGGGAAGGGGAAGAGGTCGTATGCATTCTCAGAAGATTTTGAAGATAAATTGGTTTAGAAGACATAGACCTCATTGTGCGAAGACATTCACTCACAGATAAGAAGTTGGTTCCAGATTTGTACGAACCCACAGATCAGTACAAGTGAGGAATCTAACTACCTTATGAAGCACAAGTGAATATACTAGGCATGTCATGAGATGTAGCGAGATAACTAACTGATGTGAAGAGAAACTCCTTATGACAGAAAGTGACTGAACTATGGGATCAAAAGAGGCTGTAAAAAGAGGTTTTATTTACCACACTTGGAACTGCTAGACGAAGTGAGAGTTGAGGTCGAGCAGTTCGATCCTCCGTGCCCTAACTTGGCGACGGAAGACACCTACGGCAACGGCGGAGAGAGCGATGTCCGCTGTCGGCGTGAAAATGGCGTCGGAGAGGTTGCGGCAGTGAAGCGCTTCGTCGCCGGCGTCGTCGAGTGCTAGCGGTGGCGCTAGGGTTCGTGCGAGGGTGGAAGAAGGAGATAATGACCGCAGTGAATCGTGTATTTATAGGGATAGAGGCGGCACTGCGCTATTACGCAAGTACCCCTGGCGGTTCGCATTTGAGGCACGCGTGGCCAGTTAGAGGAAGATTGGGATTTGTTCCACGTCCCACGCACGCCTAAATTGTCGGGCGGTCGTTCCTGCTTCTCCGGATATTATGTGGAGGACTGAGCATTAAAAACGGACTTTTATGGTTGTCACTATGTCTTCAGCTGACAAGGACACAGTGAAGACATTTGACAGTTTCAACAGAATGCATATGACTTGGAGAGATAGAGTTTGAGATAGAAAGCATAGAGAGGTTAGGGTCCGATCACATTCACTTAGTTCAAAAGATTCAACCCAGAAGACAGCTATAAGTGAATGTTGTAGAGGACAGAACATCAGTACATATATATCCATTTAATCAACGCAGTGAAGATAATTACGAAGACATATTGAGAATGAAGCCAAACCAAATGTGAAGACATTGAGAGGTAACGCCATGAGAGAAACACTTCAAAATGGAACGTTTGGTGGTGGCGTTACCCACCGTATAGGAAGTACTAGACCCAGACACGGCGCACAATTATCGTGGCACTCCGAAGTCAAATTCCACATTAATGTATTCACACTTAGAATGTATGTCTTCATTGTTTGAAGATATACGCTACTTCATGTGTTGCACATCTAAGTCATCAATATGCTTAAGTGTTAGGATGTGTGCCTGATCACAGGACATTTGAGGATTCCAAGATATTTAGCTCACACCGTAACTTGCAAAATCTCTTCTCATCCAAGGGCTTGGTGAAGATATCTGCCAATTGCTCTTCAGTGTTGACGTGTATGATATCAATGTCTTCCTTCACAACATGATCTCTGAGAAAGTGATGACGAATTTCAATGTGCTTTGTCTTCGAGTGCTGAACTAGGTTGTTGGCAATCTTGATGACGCTTTCGTTGTCGTAGTAAAGTGGCACTTGCTTCAGATGAATGCCATAATCCTTGAGTGTTTGCTTCATCCACAGAAGATGAGCGCAGCAAGATCCAGCAGCAATGTATTCAGATTCAGCAGTGGAGAGTGATACACAGTTCTGCTTCTTTGAAGACCAACATACAAGTGATCGTCCCAAAAAGTGACATGTGCCTGATGTAGACTTGCGATCAACCTTGTCACCAGCATAATCAGCATCCGAAAATCCAACCAAATCAAACTCTGAGCCCTTTGGATACCATAATCCTAGAGTTGGGGTGTGAGCCAAATATCGAAGAATTCGCTTCACAGCTAAGTGATGCGACTCCTTTGGTGTCGCTTGAAATCGAGCACACATGCAAACACTAAGCATGATATCTGGCCTAGATGCACATAAATAAAGCAAAGACCCAATCATGGAGCGGTATACCTTTTGATCGAACTCTTTACCATTGTCGTCGGGACCCAGATGATGCTTGGCTGGCATTGGTGTTGTGAAGCCTTTGCAGTCTTGCATACCGAACTTCTTCATGCACTCTTTAAGATATTTCTCTTGAGATATGAAGATGCCGTTGCGTTGTTGCCGTATTTGAAGACCGAGGAAGAACTTCAGCTCCCCCATCATGGACATCTGATATTGCTCTTGGATCATGTATCCAAACTCTTCACTATACTTCTGATTGGTGCAGCCGAAGATAATGTCATCCACATATATTTGGCACACAAACAGTTCACCATCATATGTCTTCGTGAAAAGAGTGGGATCCAGGGAACCAGGTATGAAGCCTTTGCTTTTCAGAAAGTACTTGAGTGTATCATACCAGGCCCTAGGGGCTTGTTTGAGGCCATACAGTGCCTTGTTGAGCTTATATACCATATCAGGATGTTTTGGATTTTCAAAGCCAGGTGGTTGTGCAACATACACTTCTTCTTCAATCTTGCCATTGAGAAAGGCACTTTTCACATCCATCTGATAGAGAAGTATGTTATGATGATTTGCATAGGCCAGCAGTATGCGTATGGCTTCAAGACTAGCCACAGGAGCAAATGTTTCATTGAAGTCAATGCCCTCCACTTGAGTATATCCTTGAGCAACGAGACGAGCTTTGTTTCTGACAACTTGACCATGCTCATCTTGCTTGTTGCGGTATATCCATTTGGTGCCTATTATGTTGTGCTTCCATGGATCAGGACGCTTAACCAGTTCCCATACATTATTCAGCTCAAACTGTTGAAGCTCTTCTTGCATAGCTTGAATCCATTCAGGTTCCATGAAGGCTTCTTCAACTTTCTTGGGTTCTGATATTGAGACGAATGCGAAATGCCCACAGAAGTTTGTTAGCTGAGTTGCCCTTGCACGAGTGAGTGGACCAGGTGCATTGATGCTGTCAAGTATTTTGTCAATTTGTACTTCATTTGCAACACGAGGATGTATAGGGCGAAGACTTTGCTCTTGTTGATCTGGGTTGTCATTTGGAGGTATATCTTCAGGCTGAGCATTGTCTTCATGTGGATCAGGTGCTGAGATGATAAGTTCTTCTTCAGGATGAGCTTCAGAAGGTACAATTTCTCCAGTTCCCATAAGCTTGATTGATTCATTTGCTGGAACTTCATCTAGCACATTTGGCAATTGCTCTCTTTGTGATCCATTGGTTTCATCAAATCGCACATCCACTGTTTCAACCACTTTGTAGTGGAAGAGATTGACGACTCTGTAGGAGTGCGAATCCTTTCCATATCCAAGCATGAAGCCTTCATGTGCTTTTGGTGCAAACTTTGAGGTGTGGTGTGGGTCCTTGATCCAGCATTTTGCGCCAAATACTCTGAAGTAACTGACATTTGGCTTCTTGCCAGTTAGGAGCTCATAAGATGTCTTGTTCAGAAGCTTGTGAACATAAACACGATTGATTGTATGGCATGCAGTATCAATGGCTTCAGTCCAGAATTTTCTTGGAGTCTTGTATTCATCTAGCATTGTTCTGTCCATCTCAATGAGTGTTCTGTTCTTGCGTTCGACGACGCCATTCTTCTGTGGCGTGTATGGAGCTGAGAATTCATGTGTGATCCCCAAGGTGTCCAGATATGTATCAAGGCCAGTGTTCTTGAATTCAGTGCCATTGTCACTTCTGATGTGCTTTATCTTGGCGCCAAAATTGTTCATAGCTCGATTTGCGAAGCGTCTGAAGACATCCTGCACTTTAGTCTTGTAAAGGATTATGTGCAACCAAGTATATCTAGAATAATCATCAACAATTACGAAGCCATAGAGGCAAGCAGAAGTAGTAAAAGTTGAGTAGTGAGTGGGACCGAAAAGATCCATGTGAAGCAGTTCGAAAGGTTGAGTAGTGGTCATGATTGTCTTCGAAGGATGTTTTGCCCTTGTCATCTTTCCTGCTTCACAGGCACCGCATAAGTGATCTTTCTTGAACTTGACGCCCTCGATGCCTATGACGTGCTTTTTCTTCGCAAGGGTGTGGAGGTTCCTCATGCCAGCATGCCCAAGCCTTCGATGCCAAAGCCAGCATTCTGAAGCTTTTGTAAGAAGACATACTGCAAGTTGTGGTCCTGCTGAGAAATCTACCACATACAAATCACCTTTCCTATACCCTTCAAACACTAGAGATTTGTCAGATTCCATTAGCACCAGGCAGCGATATTTGCCAAACATTACAATCATATTCAAATCGCAAAGCATTGAGACAGACATTAAGTTGAAGCCAAGGGATTCAACAAGCATGACTTTATCCATGTGTTGATCCCTTGAGATTGCAACTCTACCTAGACCCAATACCTTACTTTTACCAGTGTCAGCAAATGTAATGTGGCTCTTGTCGGATGGACGTAAAATTGAGTCCATGAGAAGGCTTCTTTTGCCAGTCATGTGATTTGTACACCCACTGTCAATAATCCATTCTGAAGGCTTTGAAGTCACTGGTGTCGTACCCTACAGTGCAGTTAGGGGGATAGGCTTCACGAAGGGTATTGTGAAGCATAAACATTTGACGAACCAGTGGATTATGAAAACTTAGATCCAGATTAGGACTAATAGGGAGAGTAGCATGCGATTCAGGAACGAAGTACATAATGATGCCATTTGGGCAGTTTATCTTGCGCCCCACAAGATTTTTATGGTCCCCAGCAATATCATCAGAAGATTTTGTTTTTGTGCTGGAGACCTTTTCTTGCAAAAGAGAGTTAAGCTTTCTTAACCACCCACATCTTCAAGGGTGGCTTAGAAGCTATAAGTCTAAGTGCAGCATCTGAGAATTTTGGCTTTGAAGCCTTAGCAAACAGTCTAGCAGGGGGACAATAATACTCATAGGCATAGGCAGAATAATTTTTGGTCATATGAACATGACGGTTCGATGAACCGCTCTCATATTCATATGCTTGAGTATGGTTTCCCTGCAAAACATTTGCGTTAGTGTGACTCAGGTGAGTCCTCTGTCTGTATGAAGCCTTTGGACCGAGGTTTGTCTTCTTCAAGTGAGGTGTCATGAAGACATTCACAGGAAGATTTTCCAGACATGTTTTCGGAACCCAGATCTTCTTCATAGGCGGTCCATTCCTGCAGTTAGTACCAATGTACCTGGCAAACACTTCACCATTCTGATTCTTAAACAGTTTATAGTTTGCATCAAAGGGTTCATCAATGATAATAGGGTTAGCACAAGTGAAGCCAGATAAATTGGATGGATCTGCTGAAAGTTCCTTTGCAGCAACCCATGTGGTTTTGGGGTACTGCTCAGGTTTCCAGTAAGAGCCATCTGCATTAATTTTCCTCACGAACCCAACACCCTCTTTCCTAGGGTTTCGGTTCAGAATCTGCTTCTTAAGGACATCACATAGTGTCTGATGCCCTTTCAGACTTTTGTACATTCCTGTTTCAAGCAATGTCTTCAACCTAGCAATCTCATCAGCAATAGCAGTGGTATCCTCAGAAGAGGGGTTAGTTACCACGTTAACAGTTGAAGATATTGCAACAGTAGTAGCAGTGGAACATTCAGCAACAGAATTAGCATTATCACGCTCAATGCATTTAAGACATGGTGGTTCAAATCCTTCCTGAGCGGGACTGATCTGTTCGGAGCGAAGTGACTCATTTTCCTTTTGAAGATCTTCATGATCTGCTCTCAACTTCTCAAGATCTTGCTTCTTTTGAAGATAATCATAGGAGAGCTTTTCATGAGTAGTTGAGAGAGTCTCAAGACGATCTTCAAGTTCCTGATACTTAACGTGAAGATTTTTTATGTCTTCAATTAAGGATTCAAAACGAGTCATTTCGGCACCCAATAGATCATCGCTTCTGTCTAACAGTTTTTGAATATGTTCCATGGCTTTCTGTTGTTCAGTTGCAATTTTAGCAAGTGTTCTGTAGCTAGGTTTTGAATCACATTCAGAGTCATCGTCACTAGATGTTTCATAGTGAGTAGTACGTGTGTTTACCTTGGCACCGCGTGCCATGAAGCAGTAGGTAGGAGTGGAGTCGTTCTTGTCATTTGCGTCGGTGTCGGTGTTGCAGTCATTGTCTTCAGTGTTGAAGATGGACTTGGCGACGTATGCTTTAGCCAGACTCGCAATGCCAGAATTAGACTCCTCCTCAGACTCCACCTCTGCCTCCTCAGATGCGGACTCATCCTCTGAATCCATCTCCTTGCCAACAAACGCACGTGCCTTGCCAGATGAGCTCTTCTTGTGTGATGAAGACTTTGATGAAGACTTGGAAGAAGACTTTGAGTATTTCTTCTTTTTCTTGTCGTCAGAATCATATTCTTTGCTCTTCTTCTTCCTTCTGTTCTCATTGTCCCACTGTGGACACTCAAAAATGAAGTGTCCAGTTTTCTTGCACTTGTGACATGTTTTCTTATTGTAGTCATGAGCAGAAACTTCATCATTCCTTGAGCTTGATCGTGAAGATTTTCTGAAGCCTTTCTTCTTGGTGAATTTTTGGAACTTCTTCACTAGCATTGCAAGTTCTCTTCCAATGTCTTCAGGATCATCAGAACTGCAGTCAAATTCTTCTTCAGATGAGGAGACAGCTTTTGCCTTCAAAGCACGAGTTCGCCCATAGTTTGGACCGTAGATATCTCTTTTCTCAGAAAGCTGAAACTCATGTGTGTTGAGCCTCTCAAGTATGTCAGACGGATCGAGTGTCTTGAAATCAGGACGTTCTTGAATCATCAGGGCCAGGATGTCAAACGAACTATCAAGTGATCTCAGCAGCGTCTTGACGATTTCATGTTTGGTGATCTCAGTGGCGCCGAGGGCTTGAAGCTCATTTGTGATGTCAGTGAGCCGGTCAAATGTGTGCTGGACATTCTCATTGTCATTTCGCTTGAAGCGGTTGAAGAGGTTGCGAAGAACACTGATTCTTTGATCTCTCTGGGTTGAGATGCCTTCATTGACATTGGAGAGCCAGTCCCAGACTAGCTTTGATGTCTTCAAGGCACTCACACGGCCATACTGTCCTTCAGATGACCACAGATGATATTCTTGGCAGTAGAATCCAGTTGAATGAACTTCTTGACATCAGCAGCAGTGACACCTTCTCCAGCCTTGGGAACGCCGTTTTCGACGACATACCATAGGTCGACGTCAATGGCTTCAAGATGCATGTGCATCTTATTCTTCCAGTAGGGATATTCAGTTCCATCGAAGACGGGGCAAGCATCGGAGACTTTGATTATCCCTGTAGTCGACATCGCTAAAACTCCAGGTGGTTAAACCGAATCACACAGAACAAGGGAGCACCTTGCTCTGATACCAATTGAAAGTGCGTTATATCGACTAGAGGGGGGGTGAATAGGCGATTTTTATGAAAATCTTCAAAACGTGAGAGTTATGAAGACAAACAGTGAAGATTATGCCTATTACTGTGCAGCGGAAGTTAGATTACACTAGGCCAGCCATGGTCATGTATTCAATAGAGTGAAAGCTCAATGACAAACAGCTTCAGTGTAATAAGGATCAGGTAGGAAGAAGTTATGAAGCCAAACAGATCATACATTCATGTTGTGAAGACAAAAGATAAAGCAAGCATGCAATGGCTTCACAATGAATAACTGTAAGTAAAAGGAAGTGAAGATGAAACCAGTGACACGTTGAAGACAATGATTTGTTGGACCAGTTCCAGTTGCTGTGACAACTGTACGTCTGGTTGGAGCGGCTAGGTATTTAAACCAAAGGACACACAGTCCTGGACACCCAGTCAAGGACACTTAGTCCAAGACACCCAGTCCTCACCGTTTTCTCCTTGAGCTAAGGTCACACAGACCTCGCGCAATAACTCAGGTAAGTCTTCAAGGTAGACTCCCAAACCTTCACAGACTTCGTTCACTGACAATCCACAATTTCTCTTGGATGCTCAGAACGCGACGCCTAACCGTCTGGACGATGCACAGTCCTCAAGTGTAATAAGTCTTCAGATCACACAGACAAGAAGACTTAAGTGATGCCCAATTTACTCTGGCTCTGGGTGGTTAGGGCTTTTCTCCTCACTAGGAATTTTTCTTTCAAAGGCTTCGAGGTGGGTTGCTCTCAAACGACAAAAGCCGTGCGCTGAAATCTGAGCAGCCAACCGTTTATGGTTGTGGGGGGTGGACTATTTATAGCCACTTGGCAACCCGACCCGATCTGTCCGAAATGACCCTGGGTCACTAAGGAACTGACACGTGTACCAACGGTCGAATTTTGAACTCACACGGCAACTTTACTTGGGCTACAAGTAAAGCTGACTTGTCTGACTCTGGACAAGATTTTCTCTCAAAGTCTTCGCTCGAAGACATAGGATTTTAATTAGGCATCACTTCAGTCATTCTGACTGGTTCTCTTGGACCCCACTTAACAGTACGGTGATTCCTATGACACAACATGAATGAAATAAAACTACGAAGGTTCTAAGTCTTCGAGTTCCATAAGCTTCATAGGGAGTCTTCTCATGTCATTGTCTTCAATATGAATATCTTCATAAACCACCATTGTCTTCAATGTCTTCGTACATTTTTAGGGGTCATCTCTGGTAATAAAACCGAATCAATGAGGGACTTCTACCTGTGTTTTCCCACAATTCTCACAAACACGTTAGTCCCTCAACTAGGTTTGTCGTCAATACTCCAAAACCAACTAGGGGTGGCACTAGATGCACTTACAGTAACAAAATCTTGTTTAAGTTGGTTAAACGGATAGAGGGTTTCGAGACGAAACTCTAGGCGCTTGAATCGCCTGATTCCGATAAACGAGCGAAAAGTTATACTAAAACGAAAATCGAATCAGGAATCGCGATCAGAAAAATCGCGGATTTAATCCGAGAAAAAGAAAAACGACGAACGCTCACTAGAATGAACGAACGGACGAACGCTCGCTATTTAAATAAACCGGAAAAACCGATCTATTTAAAAAATACCGAATCTAAACAAACCGACGAAAACCGATTTTTTAAAAACGTTGGCACGGAAGTCGAGGCGGCGGCGAACCTCGGCGGCGGCGGCTGGGGCGGCGGCTAGGCTAGGGTTTCCCCGGGTGGGCTGCCCCGGCTTATAAAGGCCCCCCTCGGGCCGGAGTCCTAATCGGACACGGCCCGTAGGTCGGTTTTTTTAATTATTCCGCTCGGAAGAAAAATAAAAAGAAAAACTAAATGGACTCCAAAAATTCCGAAATAAATTTTCACGGGCTTCTAAAATCAAGCCGCACAAGGTGAACATTTATTTGGGACCTAAATGCAATTTTGAAAAATGCACATTTTTCCTAAATTCAAATAAAACACCGAAAAACTCCAAAATAAAATCTTATTTGATTTTATTATTAAATCCTCAATATTTCTTTATTTTGGGAAAGTCATTTTATTCCCTCTCTCATATTTTTGTAATAGAAATAATTGATGATAAAATAAATAAAATCAAATGATCCTATTCTCAAAATTTGAGAAAACTCAAATATGAAAATAACGAAATCCCCAACTCTCTCCGTGGGTCATTGAGTTGCGTAGAATTTCTAGGATCAACCAAAAGCAAAATAAAATATGATATGCAATGGTGATCTAATGTATAATATTCCAAATTGAAAATTTGGGATGTTACAAACCTACCCCCCTTAAGATGAATCTCGCCCTCGAGATTCGGGTTGGCTAGAAAATAGGTGAGGGTGGTCTTTGAGCAAATCTTCCTCTCGCTCCCAGGTGGCTTCATCCTCTGTGTGGTGGCTCCACTAAACTTTACAAAACTTGATAACCTTGCTGCGGGTAACTCGGCTAGCAAACTCGAGGATCTTAATTGGTTTCTCCTCGTAGGTCAAATCGTTATCCAACTGAATAGTTTTCAATGGCACTGTGTCTCTCAATCGTATGTCAACCATCTCCACATGACATTTCTTTAACTGAGAAACGTGGAACACATCATGAACTCCTGACAATCCTTCGGGCAATTCCAACTTGTAGGCCACTTCTCCCATACGCTCCAAAACTCGATATGGTCCTACAAATCGTGGCGCTAACTTCCCTTTTACTCCAAAACTCTTTGTTCCCCGAAGTGGAGATACTCGAGGATAAGCTCTATCTCCGACTTCGTAAATGGTCTCCTTGCGTTTAGGATCTGCATAACTTTTCTGTTTGGACTGGGCTACCTTGAGCCTATCGCGAATCAGCTTCACCTTCTGTTCAGACTCTTTAATCAAGTCAGGACCAAACAACTGGCGGTCTCCAACTTCATCCCATGACAACGGTGTCCTGCACCTCCTTCCGTACAAAGCTTCGAAAGGGGCCATCTTCAAACTGGTTTGGTAACTATTGTTGTAAGAGAAATCTGCATATGGCAAATTATTGTCCCAACTAGATCCATAATCTAGCACAAAAGCTCTCAGCATATCCTCCAAAATCTGATTGACTCTCTCGGTCTCTCCATCTGTCTGTGGATGAAAAGCTGTACTGAATTCTAGCCTGGTTCCCAAAGTTTCATGCAACTGCTTCCAGAACTTTGAGGTAAACTGGGTTCCTCTATCTGATACGATACTCCTTGGAACTCCATGCAAACATACGATCCTGGTCATGTATATCTTTGCCAACTTAGCACTGGTGTAAGTGGTCTTTACTGGGATGAAATGAGCTACTTTCGTCAATCGATCGACTACAACCCAAATCGAGGCATAGCCTGAACGAGTCCTGGGCAATCCCATGATAAAATCCATGCCTAGCTTATCCCACTTCCATTCGGTTATGGACAATGGTTGTAACAATCCTGCTGGCTTCTGATGCTCTGCCTTTACTCTCTGACATACATCACAAACTACTACATACTCCGCAATATCCTTCTTCATTCCGGTCCACCAGAAAATATCCTTCAAATCCAAATACATCTTGGTATTTCCTGGGTGAATTGAATACAGTGAGTCATGTGCCTCTTGCAAAATCAACTTCCTGATCTCTGGGTCATTGGGCACGTAAACGCGGTCTTCAAACCATAGGGTGTCGTGCTCATCCTCACGAAATCCTTTAGCTTTTCCTTTGCTCAGTTTCTCCTTTATAGTGGCAATCTCTTTGTCAGCTTTCTGAGCTTCTATGATTCTATCCATCAAAGTTGAATGAATCTCCAATGCTGCTACATAGCCTCTCGGAACTATTTCCAAACATAGTTCATGAAGATTTTCTGCTAACTCCTTGGGTATTTCTCCAGTCATTAACGTATTGACATGGCTCTTATGGCTTAATGCGTCAGCTACTACATTATCCTTTCCGGGGTGATAATGCAATTTCATATCATAATCCTTGATAAGCTCCAACCATCTCCTTTGTCTGAGATTCAACTCCTGTGTGAAAATGTACTTCAAACTCTTATGATCCATGTACACCTCACAATGGTTTCCAATGAGAAAATGTCTCCATGTTTTCAAAGCGTGCACTACGGCTGCTAACTCCAAATCATGCGTAGCATAATTCAACTCATGAGGCTTCAGTTGTCTTGAGGCATATGAAACAACTCTCCCTGGTAGTATCCTTATGCTCCGTCATAGGCTTTGCAATCTTTGAGAAATTCTCAATAAATCTCTGGTAGTATCCTGCGAGTCCAAGAAAACTCCGGATCTCTCCCACTGTAGTTGGTGCTTCCCACTTGGTCACAGTATCTACTTTGGTAGGATCTACTGCTATACCTTCTCCAGATATAACGTGTTCGAGGAATCCTACTTCCTTCAACCAAAACTCACATTTGCTGAACTTGGCATATAATTGATGTTCTTTGAGCTTTCCAAGTACCAAACGCAAATGCTCCTTATGCTCCTCTTAATTCTTCGAATAAACCAGGATATCATCAATGAACACTACGACGAACTTATCCAAAAACTCCATAAATACTTTGTTCATCATGTTCATAAAATAGGCAGGTGCGTTAGTCAGACCAAATGACATAACGGTATACTCATACAGCCCATACCTGGCAGTAAAAGCTGTCTTCAGAATATCCTGTTCTCGAATCTTCAACTGGTGGTATCCTGATTGTAGATTGATCTTGGAAAATACCTTAGCTCCTTGCAATCAATCAAACAGACCGTTGATCATAGGTAGTGGGTACTTGTTCTTGATCGTTACTTCATTCAATCCTCAATAATCTACAACCATCCTTAACGATCCATCCTTCTTCTCCACTAGAAGTACTGGCGATCCCCAAGGTGAAGAACTTGGGCGAATATATCCCTTATCCAGTAACTCCTTAATCTGCTTCTTAATTTCCACCAAATCCTTTGCTGGCATCCTATATGGTCTCTTTGATATTGGCCCTGTGCCTGGCAATAGCTCAATCAAAAACTCAATATCTCTATCCGGTGGCATGCCTGGCAACTCCTTTGGAAATACATCAGGGAAATCCCTTACCACTGGTACTTCCTCCTGCACAACTCCTGTTAAGCAATTTACTTGAGTCCTCTTTGGCACATGTCGGGATACATACTTGATCCTTCTCCCTTCTGGGGTGGTAAGCAAAATTGACTTGCTAGCACACTCAATATTCCCTTCATACTTTGATAACCAATCCATGCCTAATATCACATCCAATCCTTGAGATTCCAATACTATTAGGTCTGAGGGAAAAACATAGTTACCAATCCTTAATGGTAACCGATCACACCATAGACTAGCCACATACTCTGCTCCGGGTGAGGTTACTAACATGGGTGACCTAAGGGCTTGGGTTGGTAGGTTATACTTATCCACAAATCCCCTTGAGATGTATGAATGCGATGCACCAGTATCAAAAAGAACGAGTGCAGTAAATGACTTAACCAAAAACTTACCTATTACTGCATCGGGCTGAGCTTCAACCTCCTCCACGCTAACATGGTTCACCTGTCCCCTATTGAAAGGGTTCGGCTTCTTCCCAGAACTTCCATAGCCATTTTGGCCTTCAGGACATTCATTGGCATAATGTCCGGTATTCTGACACTTAAAACAAGTGACTTGGCTTATGTCCTTCTTGGCTGGGGTTGATGGGTTGGTGCGATTCTGGCCGTTGCTTCCTCCATTGCCATTACCATTCTTGGTGCCATTGTGATTGTGTGAGCTACCTCCTCCATGGGTATGCTGAAAATGTCCTCCCGGTCTAGGGGTAAAACGTGGCTTCTGCTGAGCTCCTGAATTGTACTTTCCTTGTCCATACTTCCTCTTCCGGTTCTCAATCTGCTGTTGCTTCCCTTCAATCATAAGAGCATGATCTACCAACTCCTGGTAGTTGTTGAAGGTTGCTACCATCAACTGCATGCTCAACTCATCATTCAGTCCTTCCAGAAACTTCTCCTGCTTAGCTGCATCCGTAGCGACGTCATCTGGGGCATAACGTGCTAGCTTACTAAAGTCCTCCACATACTGGCCAACTGTCCTTCCTGCTTGGCGCAAGTTGCGAAACTCACGCTTCTTCATGGCCACAGCTCCTGCTGAAACATGTGCAGTACAAAAAGCCTGCTAAAACTGGTCCCATGTGACAGTGTCAACAGGGAAAGTGGCTGTGAAATTCTCCCACCATGATGCTGCGGGTCCTTCTAGCTGATGTGCGGCAAACTTCACCTTCTCTGCATCTGCGCATCCTGCTGTGGTCAACTCCCTAGCTGTCTTGCGGAGCCAATCATCTGCTACTATCGGCTCGGTGCTACTGGAAAACACCGGCGGATTCAGCCTAAGAAAACGGGCTAAGTGGTCAATAGGTGGTGGTGGTGGTGGTGGTGGGTTGTTGTTGTTGTTCCCCTGATTCTGATTCTGGACTAGCAACTGCATCAATGTGTTCTGCTGCTGGATCAACTGGGTGAGCTCCGGTGGAAAGGTAAATCCGGGGTCACGTCTCGGAGGCATCTGAGGGTTTAGAAAAGATGAGATATAAGAATAGAGGGGTCTAAAGAGAAAACACTACCCATATGCACATGAGGCAAAAACAAACAATTCACTTCAATCAATCAAACAAGGGCATACAATCGATCTAATTATCGCAAAAGTGCTCGGACTACTGTATTTACATAGTGGACTACTACTACTGATGAGGTGGTCTACTAGAAATATTCTTCAGTTGCAGACTCCATGATATCTGCTCCAGCTTCATCAACATAGTCATCATCGCTACTATCTGCTTCTGAGTCGGTGCCGTCTATGATGATGTAGTCTTCCGGGCTAATCTCCTGGGGTTCTTCGTCTTCATCTACTGGCGTAGGGCCTCCCATAAATATTCCAATCTTCTTGATCAGGTCGTCATTCTTCTCCACCAATACTTCAATTTCTTCTTCATAATCTTCACGTGTAGCCTTGAGTTCTTCCTCCAGTTCCTTGATTCTAGTCTTAGCCTTCTTTAGATCTATCATGTCGGCGCACATCTGGTTCTCCTGTCGTCGAATGTGCGGATTTAACTCCTGGATAAAAGCTGCGATTGATCTATCCTTCCTGGTGCTGATCATCTCCCAGTGTTCATATTGGCATCCACAAATCTGGTATATAGTATCCTTGAGATCCTTGCGGTAGACTTCTCCAATGCGTCCCATGGCGATGTGAGCTGCCATGCTCTTTCCTAGACTCCAACTTGGTGCATCAAAAGAAAACTCTATGGGCTCAGTGACTGGCATGAACGTCCTTCCTGGAACTTGAACTTGAATCATCCAGCGCTCTTCTTCAGGTAAAGTGGCGTTGTAGGTTCCGGTGAAGCTTGGTACTCCTATGTTCAGGTATCTAGTGACTTCCTTCAAGTGTCGTCCAAAGGGTGTATCTTCATCCGGTTGTGTGAACTTGTTCCTTACATCCGCCATCCCAAAGAGTAGAAAAGATGAGAGGTCAGAAGAGAAGAGAGTGAATAGTGATCTAGGTCTCTAACTTAGTGGTCGTGTCCTACAGTCAGCGTGTGCTCTGATACCATCTCTGTAGCGACCAGACCTCAAACGGTCTCATCTCTGTGCTCCAGTGTCATCCCTGGATCAGTAATGCTGACACCACACAGTACTCGGAGGATTTATAGCAGAGTAGCAATCACACACTTATTACATCGAGTGTCTCAAAAGAGAACTTATTACAATAAATATGGCTTAAGGCCATCTAATAACGATAACAGCGGAAGGCTTGGAAGATAAGTGAGTCCATCATCTCCAACGGCATCACTGAGTATAGAACCATGACCTAAAAACTCCTTAATCGTCGTCTGAAAAGTCTGCAACATTAACGTTGCAGCCCGAAACGGGTCAGCACATGGAATATGCTGGCAAGGTAACACATAGAGAGTAATGGAATGAAATAGCTATACTATATGCATATTTGGTTGGTGGAAAGCTCTATGGTTACAGTTTTGTGTAAAGCCAATTTTCCCTACTTCAAAGGAATAAATTTATTTTACTATCATGGTAGTTGTTAAACATTGAGAATGGTTGACAGCATTCTCAATCCCAATTAAGCATCATCATTAAACATAACCCAACAAAATTAATTTAGAGTAACATGTTGAGATTCACATGATAATCCAAGTACTAGATACTCAAGATGTCCATAACCGAGGACACGGCTAACCATGATTAGTTTATTACACTCTGTAGAGGTTTGCGCACTTTTCCCCACAAGACTCGATCGCCTCCGTTTGGTTTCTCGCACTACAAGGTGTTTGAGAAGACGGATGACCGAGACATAGTCTTTCAGAAGCGCTAGCACCTTACGATCGGGTAGACCGTACCACCTACATCCCCTACATCTGCTAGTCCACCACTGTAAGAGTTCACACAACTTAGTCAACTATGCTAGAGCCCATAATAGCTTGTGGCTGCACACGGAAGTTTCTAGTATGAAAAGTCTCATGATCCCTTTAAGCCTGGGTGGCGGTCCAAAAGAAAACAGGCAAGTCCTGGAATACCCAGGTGCCTCAATCCACCCAGATGTGTGTTTAAGTTTCCACCTTAGATAAACCATTAATTAACAATCTCACATCTGTCATGGATATCACTCACCCAATCCACGTCTACTAGCATAGCATGGCATAATAACCAAACGTAGAAGTAACTCCCAAAGGTTTGATAATAACAGGTAATAGGTACTACCTCATCTACTTCCAATCCCACAATTTAATTAGATCCTAATCATGCAATGTGTGAGGATTGATCTAATGCAATAAAACTGGGTAGTAGAAAGGTATGATCAAAGTGTTACTTGCCTTGCTGATGATCCGCGAAACCTAACGATTCGAAGTAACAGGCGGCGCACTCCGGGTATTCTATCGCAGACAAACAAACAAGCATACAATAAGTACTCATCTAATGCACGGGTAAAACGCAAATAAGAGATCTAACCAAAAGGTTCATCTTAAGAACTCCGGTTGGCAAAAAGAATCAAATCGAACAAAGCAACGAAAGTCAAACGGCGAAAGAAAACAACTTCGTTCTAGTAATCTGGATCTAGGGAAAATTTTACAGTAGAAAAATCTTGTTTAAGTTGGTTAAACGGATAGAGGGTTTCGAGACGAAACTCTAGGCGCTTGAATTGCCTGATTCCGATAAACGAGCGAAAAGTTATACTAAAACGAAAATCGGATCAGGAATCGCGATCAGAAAAATCGCGGATTTAATCCGAGAAAAAGAAAAATGACGAACGCTCGCTAGAACGAACGAACGGACGAACGCTCGCTATTTAAATAAACCAGAAAAACCGATCTATTAAAAAAAACCAAATCTAAAAAAACCCGACGAAAACCGATTTTTTTTAAAAAC
The DNA here is from genome assembly GCF_056163025.1 of Triticum urartu. Classification (NCBI taxonomy): domain Eukaryota; kingdom Viridiplantae; phylum Streptophyta; class Magnoliopsida; order Poales; family Poaceae; genus Triticum; species Triticum urartu. The sequence continues at coordinate 175,222,422 of NC_141878.1, forward strand.
GTTGGCACGAAAGTCGAGGCGGCGGCGAACCTCGGCGGCGGCGGCTGGGGCGGCGGCTAGGCTAGGGTTTCCCCGGGTGGGCTGCCCCGGCTTATAAAGGCCCCCACTCGGGCCGGAGTCCTAATCGGACACGGCCCGTAGGTCAGTTTTTTTAATTATTCCGCTCGGAAGAAAAATAAAAAGAAATACTAAATGAACTCCAAAAATACCGAAATAAATTTTCACGGGCTTATAAAATCAAGCCGCACAAGGTGAACATTTATTTGGGACCTAAATGCAATTTTGAAAAATGCACATTTTTCCTAAATTCAAATAAAACACCGAAAAACTCCGAAATAAAATCTTATTTGATTTTATTATTAAATCCTCAATATTTCTTTATTTTGGGAAAGTCATTTTATTCCCTCTCTCATATTTTTGTAATAGAAATAATTGATGATAAAATAAATAAAATCAAATGATCCTATTCTCAAAATTTGAGAAAACTCAAATATGAAAATAACGAAATCCCCAACTCTCTCCGTGGGTCATTGAGTTGCGTAGAATTTCTAGGATCAACCAAAAGAAAAATAAAATATGATATGCAATGATGATCTAATGTATAACATTCCAAATTGAAAATTTGGGATGTTACAGAAAGTGCCATCAAGATTGCTAACAACCCAGTTCAGCACTCGAAGACAAAGCACATTGAAATTCGTCATCACTTTCTCAGAGATCATGTCATGAAGGAAGATATTGATATCATACACGTCAATACTAAAGAGAAACTGGCAGATATCTTCACAAAGCCCTTGGATGAGAAAAGGTTTTGCAAGTTATGGCGTGAGCTAAATATCTTGGAATCCTCAAATGTCCTGTGATCAGGCACACATCCTAACTCTTATGCATGTTGATGACTTAGATGTGCAACACACGAAGTAAAGTATGTCTTCAATCAATGAAGACTTACATTCTGAGTGTGAATACATTAACGTGGAATGTGAATTCGGAGCGCCACGATAATTGTGCGCCGTGTCTAGGTCTAATACTTCCTATACGATGGGTAACGCCACCACCAAATTCTTCCCTTAGAAGTGTTTCTCTCATGGTGTTACATTTGCAAAGTCTTCGCATTTCGTTTGTCTTCAATATTACGATGGCCTCATGTTTATCTTCAATATACTGATTTAGTTTCTGTCCTCTACAGCATTCACTTATAGCTATGTCTTCACATTGAATCTTTTGAACTAAGTGAATGTGATCAGACCCTAACCTTTTTATGCTCCTGTCTTAAGTCTATCTATCCAAATCATATGCATTCTATTGAAACTGTCAAAACGTCTTCTCTGCGTCCTTGTCAGCAGAAGACACAGAGACAAACATTAATCTGTTTTCAATGCTCAATCCTTTTTGCCTGAAACCCGGAGAAGTGGGAACGACCACCCAACAATCCAGGCATGCGTGGAACGTGGAACAACCTCCAATGTGTTGCATAATTGCCATGTGTCCTTAAGTTGTGAACCGCCAGGGGCACTTGCGTAATAACGTTGTGTCGTCCCTGTCTCTATAAATACATGCCTCACCCCAGTCATTATCTCTTCTTCCACTCTCGCACAAACCCTAGCGCCACCGCTAGCACTCGACGACGACGGCAACGAAGCGCTTAGCTGCCGCGACCTCACCGACGTCGTCCTCACGCCGGCCGCGGACATCGTCTTCTCCGCCGTTGCCGTAGGTGTCCTCCGTTGCCAAATTACGGCACGGAAGATCGAACTGCTCGGCCTCCTCTCCCACTCCGTCTAGCAGTTCCTCGTGTGGTAAATAAAACCTCCTTTTTACAGTCTTTTTGATCCGATAGATTCATCCTTTTCAACCACAAGTGGTTTCTATTCCCACAAGTTGGATCTATCTCATTATGCAACTCATAGCATGCCTAGTATGTTCACTTATGCTTCACAAAGTAGTTAGATTCCTCACTTGTACTTATTCGTGGATTCTTACAAATCTGGAACCAACTCTCTACATATGAGTGAATGTCTTCGCACTATGAGGTCAATGTCTTCTAAATTGATTTATCTTCAAAATCTTCTGAGAATGCATATGACCTCTTCCCCTTCCCTCGCACCTTTAATGTTGTCACAGGTACATGTCCGTGGGAGAATCCCTTGGTTCTCATAGTCTGCATTCATTTGCAGAGTTCTTACAGCGTCATATAAATTCTCCTGAAGCCAGTTCTTGTCTAACCAGTAGATGGAAGACTTTGACAGTGTTGAAGCCTTTCAGTCTAAACTTCATCGCAATAGAGAAATCTACAAGGAAGGGTGGCAGACAGCGCCGTGGAAATGCATCAAGAGATTTGCCTCCTGACCTCTATGAGTTGTACAAGACAGATCCAGAGGAGGACTACAATCAGCGGAAAACCCGAATCCAATGGATTCGAAGATATTGGGCAGAACAATGGTACAAGTACAGGTTCGTGACCCAGGAATATGCTGAGAAGAATGCCATCAAGCGACCCTAGGGAGACATCTTGTACAAAAACCTTCAACCCAGGTCCAGAGCTGAAGCCATTGAACAAGGCTTCTATCCTTGCATGGTCCGTGGACCACAGCCTGCAGATGCAGACCCATCTTCATTGCTATGGTGTCGTGATGACAATCTGTTCAAGCACAACTTCTAGTTTGCCAAGAACTCGGCCAAAGAAAACAAGAAGTCGCGGGGATTAGACTTCAATCCAGGCCCCTCTGCTCCTCGTGTCGACGGCACATGCGAAGCTGAACCCAATCTTGTTGGGCCCTTCTACAACCTAGAAGGCCTCATCACTCATATTATGGTTCAAGGGACAGCCGTGGATGAACCTGCAGACGACGCTGATTCTGACGAAGCGCCTGCACCACCGAAGCCAAAGAAGCTGAAGAAACCTAAAGCTTCGAAGCCTTCCCCTGCACCAAAGGTTTCGCGGGCGAAGCCTCTGGCCACTGCACCTCCTGAAGCCAGTGTGCAGTCTAAAGATCTCTCACGCATCTCCCAGCCCGCCAAAGTGAAGAAGCCCATGCAACCCACCGGTCAAGCACTGACCCCTTCTGCTGTTTTGCGAAACGAGAATGACGCCGTTGATCTGTCCAGCAACGACGATCTTGGCGATGACGCTCTTGAGCAGTTGATCAAGATCAAGCAAGAGGTGGAAATCTTTAATGATCTTCCTCTCTTTGATATGCAAATCTTAAACAAGTTCATTGATGAGTGGTTCGACAACCCAAATGTCAGCTTTGATGATCTTCAGCTTCCAATTGGCCTCAGCGTCGCCTTCCATGGAGCCATTGCTCCTGAGATGGCTCTAGCTTAGAAAATTGTTGAGCTGAAGCATAAGATCGACTATGAAAAGGCTTAGTTCAAGAAGCACATGGCCAAGCTCAATGTTGAAGACATTCAAAACTTCAAGGTCATGATGCATGAGCTCAAGGAAGCATTCCACAAGAAACGCGAAGAAGCCAAAGGTTCTCATGAGCGCATGAAGGATCTTGCTGCCAAATGTGTTCAAGGATACAATGAAGCTGAAAAGCGCAAGGCTTTGGGGCGACTAGGCATCGACTCCCAAATGGCTGCCAAGAAGAAGAAGAAGCCAGCTGTGGCAAAACCCGAAGCATCAAGGCAGGAAGAACCTCGCATTGTCTTCCCAGCCAGTCTGACCGGCTCGAAGCCTAAGGTCCCCACCATGGCTTCAGAACTCAAGAAAACAAGGGCAGCTGAAGCCGAATCCAGAAAACGCAAAACCAAAGCCAACAACATTGATGCTCCCCCAACCAAGAAACGGAAAACAAAGAAGAGAGACCGGGCTGCTCCCACAGAGCCCCTTGATGTCGAGCCAATCTCAGTGGCTCGTCCTGCGTCAGAACATCGAGAGCGCCAGTTAATAGTTCATGAGCCTGCTTCCACAGAGGCTCCTGAAGCTGAAGACAATCCAGCTGTTGACCCCACCACAGCTGAAGACATTGGTACTCACGACAATGTTGAAGATGATGAAGTCCTTCCTCATATCGAGCGCAATTTGGTATCATCGCCTATGCTCACGCACAGGAAGCTCATCAGCATTGGTCGTCCTCTGACGCCAACTGCTCAGGATGCATCATGGGCTGATCACCCACAACAACAAGACACACCAAGTGCTCCCCAACCACAAGGTGACGATGACTTTGAGGCCCAGCCGACTCCATCTCCACAAGCGTCGCCAGCGTTCCGCAGGCTTCGCAAAGGATCAAGGCCCCAAGTCACTCCAATTGTGAACGTTTCTGAGTCTGAAGCCAAAACGGCTGAAGATATTCTGGCTGCATCAGCCGATGAAGAAGAACCATGTGATGAAGACAGAGTTGCTCATCCACCAACAATTCCTGAAGTCGTTCTCGAGGAGAATGTGTCCGACCCTCCAGCTCCTGAAGTGGAGGTTACACATACTGAGGCAGCCACCAACATCAACACTGAAGCCAATGACATTGTCATGGCTGAAGCTAATGTGGCACCTGAAGCTCATGTGGTGCCTGAAGTGCAAGCACCTCAAGCCAATGTGGCCCCTGAAGCCACTGCTGCACCAGATGTAATCATTCCTCCTGAAGCTATTGTGCCACTTGCAGCCCATGTCAATGAAATGCCAATGCTCATGTACCCCCTCCAAGACCTCATACTGTTGAGCTGGCATTTGATCGTGGTCAGCCTGTTATAGTCCGATGGCCCATTCTGGTTCCTCCACCTGCTGCGGGTCCACAATTTGACTATCATGTCGAGCACAGGCGTCAAGTCCAGAAGCCCAAGCCAAGACTTCCAAGATTCCCAGGAACTGCAACCTCTCCTGGGGTCTTCAATGTGAATGGCTTCGTGGCACATAACACCTTCTTCAACAGCGCCAAGAACCCTTACACCAAACCCCGTATTTCATCGGATCGGTTCTGGAGCTATCAGCAGCGCAGCTGCTATTCCTGCGTCTTATACAATCAAGGGCGCATATTTCCCCATATGCGTCTTGACACTGAAGCTATAGCTGGCCTCCCCTGTCTAGAAGAAGCATTGGATTGCTTCAGAGACGCTGGACTCCTGCAATTTGTCACAGACAAGGAACACTGGAATGAAGAGCTTCTGTTACAGTTTTATGCAACTCTTCACATTCGAGGCTACAAAAGGGATCCAAAGACTTGGGTCCTTGAGTGGACGACAGGCAATGTCCATCATGAAGCCAAAGCTCTTGATATCGTTGAGCTCACAAGCCTGCCCACTCCTGGTGAATACTATGAACCAGGTTGTCAACAGCACCAGAATGCTTTGGAGAGCATTTTCCAGAAGCCAGAACCCAACATGAGCCAAATGCTGAGCATGATGAAGCCTTTTCCCCACGATGCTGAATACCCATCTGAATTCTTTGTTGAAGACCTAGAGTATCTGCCTCGCACCATTTACCATATCATCAGAAAAACTCTATGGCCTGTCAAAGGACATTCATCTGCAGCGAAACTTGACGGAGCAATGAAGACTTTGGTTTTCTATATCTTCAATGGCATCAGCTTCAATGCTCAAGACTTCTTCATCAGGCAGTTGGCTGCATCTGGCTCTGACATTTTTTGTCTGAAGTTCTATGCTCCATGGGTAATGCGTCTTATCAAGCTTCACTCTGCCTTCAACTATCAGCCGTCTGCGCGCAATCATCTTGTATTCTTGCCAGAGGTTGATCTGTATGTTGAAGCTATTTACCCAGAGCCTGCTAAGGATCCCATTTATCTTCACAATGTTGATCACCAAAGCTTCACCCAGCCCATTGAACGAGTTCAGGCAGTCTCGCGTGTTTATCCCATGGCTGGCAATACACGTGCCCCTCACGCTCAAACTGACGCCACTAGAAGCACCATTGCCCAAAGGCCTCGGAAGCGTTCTCGTTTTCTCAATGACCGAGAGCTTCTCGTCGCGCTTCATCAGAAACAGGATAAGCATCATGACTGGCTTAAGCGTCAGATGCAAAGCCTCTTGGTGGACGTCAATCACATTCGCAATCTTGCCACCAAGAATGCCTTTGTTACACATGAAACCCATCGGAGGTCTTGGAAGAGTTTGACATTGCTTAGTGCTGAAGCTGATCTGCAAGATGATGGATTAAAAGAAAGATTCAAGTTTGACTCAACTCCTCCAAGGAATGCTCACTTGTGTCGGACTCCCTCACTTGAAGACTCTGACTATTCGTCCTCAGCTGCGACAGTGAATGCCAGAGTCATCGATGACCAAGATGATGCCACTTCACCTCCTCCAACTTCAGCGCTTGTCGACACTGCACCGAGTTCTTCTACACCACCGGACCTCAATGACGACCCTGCTGCCTCGCCTACACCTCATGGAAACGAGTAGGCGCTCTATGTCTTCAAACCTTTTTTGCTCCTTACTGACAAAAGGGGGAGAAGCATTTGAGTTGATAGTCTTCAAGCGAGTCCATATGGGTGTTCACTTTACTTTTTGCTACTTTTTCCAAGTGTTTACAACTCTCGCTTTTTGATACATTTGGTTCTTTGAGTTGTAACACTTAAACTCGATGGTCGTCTGCTACTTATTTGCTATTCTGTGATACGATGATAAATTCCGCATGTGCGATGATAAATTCCGCACTTAGGTCATTTTGCAGACGTCCATTTTTCATTATGCATGTCATTATCTTCGTTATATCAAATCATGCATGTTGAATTGTCATCATAAGTTGAAGAGGATCTCCACAAGTACAACCTACCATGTGCATTTGCATTCCAAAAGCAAATTACTCATATGCACATCTTCAGGGGGAGCCTTTGCCACTTATGAAGACAATACCCTATCCTTTACAATTTCACATAATTTATTCCCTGTTGAAAACTTCAACCAGTTTGTCATCAATCACCAAAAAGGGGGATATTGTAAGTGCATCTAGTGCCACCCCTAGTTGGTCTTGGAGTATTGACGACAAACCTGGTTGAGGGACTAATGTGTTTGTGAGAATTGCAGGATAACACAGGTAGAAGTCCCTCATTGATTCAGTTTTTCCTACCAGAGATGACCCCTAAAAATGTATGAAGACATTGAAGTCAAAGGTGGTATGTGAAGACATTCACATTAAAGACTGTGACAAGAGAATACATTGCGTGAAGACTATGGAGCGCGAAGACTTAGTTGTTTCGTCGTTCTTTTTCTTCTTTGTTGAGTCATAGGAACCACCGTACTATTAAGTGGGGGTCCAAGTGAACCAGTCAGAATGACTGAAGTGATGCTTAACCAAAATCCTATGTCTTCGAGCGAAGACAATGAGAGCGAATCTTATCTAGAGCTGGATAAGTCAGCTTTGCTTGCAGCCCAAGTAAAGTTGCCGTGTGTGTTTGAAATTTGACCGTTGGAACACATGTCAGTTCCTTAGTGACCCAGGGTCATTTCGGACAAATCAGGCCGGGTTGCCTAGTGGCTATAAATAGCCCATCCCCTGCAACCATAAACGGTTGGCTACTTAGAGTTAGTATACGGCTTTTGTCGTTTGAGAGCAACCCACCTCGAAGCCTTTGAGAGAGAATTCCTTGCGAGGACAAAGCCCTAAACACGTAGAGCCAAAGAGTGTTAGGCATAACTGAAGTCTTCATGTCTGCGTGATTTGAAGACTTATTACACTTGAGGACTGTGTATCCTCCAACCGGTTAGGCGTCGCATTCTGAGCATCCAAGAGTCATTGTGGATCGCCGGTGAACGAAGTCTGTGAAGGTTTGGAAGTCTACCTTGAAGACTTACCAGAGTGATTGGGCGAGGACTGGGTGTCCTTAGCTCAAGGGGAATAAGGTGAAGACGTGGTCTTCTAAGTTGAATCTCAGCCTCCCTAACCAGACATACAGTTGTCACAACAATTGGAACTGGTTCAACAAATCATTGTCTTCAACGAGCCACTGGTTCCATCCTCCCCATCTCTTTATTTGCTGATTGGTCCTTGTGAAGTCGTTGCCTGTTTGCACTAGTTATTTGTCTTCACTGTGTGACTACTTGTTCTGATTGGCTTCGTACTATCTTCCATTCTTATCTATACTGCCTAACTGCTATTAGTCTCTGTCCTTTCATTTCATTGAATACTTGACTATGGCTTGCTTAGTGTAGTCAACCTTCCGCTGCATGGTAGTAGGTTTATTTCTATCGTTTGTCTTCAAAACTTCCATGATTTCAATACTTTCATAAAAATCGCCTATTCAGCTCCCCCCTCTAGTCGATCACTAGCACTTTCAGTTCCCCTTTTTATAACCTAAGTACTAGCACTAGTACTAATACATGCATAGTGGGAACACGTTCAGGTTTGGTACGTACTAGTAGGTCTGAGCAGGCTTTCGAATGTGATGGGAACAAGGTAAAGATTAATTGGTGGTTTTGGTTTCGAGGCCCGAAACGGCTCCCGATGAGTTTAGCGGAACATAAATTTCAAGTACTACACTGCTCAAATGCGTAAATATTATGTTACTGTCAAAAATTGGCACACAATACGAAGGAGACCAATGGAAGTACTACTAGCAACCCACAATTTAACTACTCGCATGCACGCAGTGGAGTAATAATGTCTTTCTTCCGCCCTCACGTCCACTCAATTTGCATGCGCTGTATTAATTGACCATCAATGAAGTGAACGATTTTACACGCGTCAAATTATCACATGGGGTGGATCTTGGTACAAAATTGCGTCCGCCCGTGTACCCGTGTGTGCATGCGAGGGAATGAGTGCGTGCGTGGCGTGCGTGCACATCTTCGCTTCGTGCATGTACCGCCAGTATGGCTCAGGGAGGATGAGTACATTCTTCTGGAACCAGCAGCACGTCACTGTGATCAATCCACGCAAGGAGGTCGCAACAACGCCTCCATATGTGCCACGTGGCTTTATGAACTGTAAGAGAGACACTATGTAGCGTGCCATTGGTATTCTAATTTACGTGTTTTACACATACTCGAAGTACTAGTAAGGTACACGTGCATTGCACGCATTAGATTTTGCAACCAAATTATGAATAAATACCACACTATAGCATGTAAGCTCTGAGTCATATATGCCCGATGTACCTCTTCGTTTAAATCTTATATTTCATCTCATTCAAAATCAATTAGTTTTTATAAAAAAGCTAAGAACGCGGGAATAGGAAAAACATGGGATTATAGTGGAATGTCGTCTTGAATCCTACAGGATTGTATGAGTGTTTGATTGTGCATAGAAAAAATGCAGAATTCTTTCAAAGAGGTTTGAGTGGATGGGATGTTTCCTATGAAATCTAGTGCAAATGAATCATATGGAAAAATTCCTATGGTTTACGATCCTACGAATCAAACAACCAAGATAGGAAAAATTCCTAATGATTAGAATCCTCCAAAATTCCTTTGAGAATCCTTTGAATCAAAGAAGCCCTTAATCTATGTTATGATTCATGGAATTGTGCGTTGTAAATCATAAAGTAAAAACAAATAATGGCAATTCAACTAGAACAAAAGTTTGGGCAGTTATGATACCGAAGATTCTAGAACAAAAGAGAACCACTGTTGTTTTGAGGTTTGTGCATTATGCTTAAGTTCAACGATGGAGTCTGCTAGATTGTACATGTGGCAAAATCCGGTGGGGGGGCTAGAAGATGGTGCGAGGGGCCAAGTGGAGGGAGACTATGAAGGAATGCACAAGTGTGAGATCGATATTTAGAGAGAGGGGGAGAACACGCGCGCTGTTGCACGCAGTGGCGGAGCAATGAAAAATAAATGAGCTACGGGGCCAAGCATTGCTAATCCTTTACAAGGAGGGTCAATTCATGAACTTAAACCATTTTTAGCAGCAATTGTCTAATGATCACATTCATATTAGCCTCGATATATAGTGATGTTAGGGGGGAGGGGGCAGGGCCCTTACTGCCCATGTCTTCGCCATTGTGCACGCGCCTGAGAGATGAAGCGAAAGGCATGGATGATGAGAGGGGGACGTTGGATATATAATTAATGTGGGTGTATTAGCTATATATGTTAATCCTATATAGAGAGGTATAGATTGATCGATGTGGTCGTGGGAAAGAGGGTGAGACCTCACTGGATATATCGATTGATTGGTTTGTGTGGAATACTATGAAAGACCTAGCTATATACACACATACATAGAGGAACATTGATCATTGCGCATGCACACGTGAGAGATAAAGAATGCCTGATATGATGGAGAGGGGGATGTGTGTGGGTGTGTTCCTTCATGGGAGACCGACCTGAAGAAAAAGATTGCATGCGTGCGATGGATAATGCCGACTGGTAGTGTGGGTGCATGCATGCACGAGAGAAAGTTAGTGGTACAATTATAAATAGAAGACTACTGTGTGAGTGTAAAAGAATAGGTGAGGTCATAATCAATGTAAAGTTGAATTCAAATATTTGAATAAGAGATCCTGATGTTTGAAACCCATGCATGCATGAATATAACGGAGATCTGCGCAGTGTGGTTTGGAAACGAGCATGTTGTAATGTATGCACATTGAACAAGGTCAGACTGATTTGAATTTGAGATACCGATGGCAGACATCATTTGGCCACGTCGCATCCGTGCATGGACACACTATTCTTATTGGAGATGATGGGCGGCTTTCGCATCACATATCTATATCTATACCCCTATATATATATATATTATTTTTTATATTTTTTTATATTGTGTGCGGGTAACTTTAACTTTGAAAGATGCTCGTTGGATGAGGCGAATCCGATGGTCCAAAGATGGCAAATTTGAGCACCACTGGCCGTTGGATATCATCTAGATTCCACCAGATTTCGCCACATGTATAATCTAGAAGACTCCATGGTTGAACTTAAGCAAAATGCACAAACATCAAAACACAAGCACTTCTTATTTGTTCTAGAATCTTCCGTATCAGGATTGCCCAAATGTTTTTCTACATGATTTTCCATTATTTGTTTTTTTACTTTATGTCTTACAATGCACAATTCCATGAATCTTAAAATAGATTAGCTTTCTTATAAAAACTAGATGATTTTGAATGAAATGAACTATAAGAATGAAACGAACATCTACATCATGCATATATGACTCAAAGCTTGCATGCTATAATGTGGTATTTATTCATAATTTGGTTGCCAAATCTCATGCGTGCAATGCACGTGTACCTTACTCTAGTCTAAATGGTGTTTGTGTGTGTGTTGTGCGTGTTGAGGTGCAAATTGTCTTTTTTGGGTACATGTTAAGCTTGTTCTTCCGAAATTTCAAGCCGCGCCTTGTTACGCTGAAAATTCAAGCTGGCGTCTCTGTCTATCGTGCTGCGAAACCCCCGCCTCTTCAACCCGCGCCTTGTTAACCCGAAATATTTAAGATATATCTTTGTCTCGTTGTGCTCCGACAACTCCCTCCATCTCAACCCGCGCCTTGCTATTCCGAAATTACAACGCGCGCGAAAACTCTCACCTCCTGTGAAATCCTGACACGTGAAATGCCCGTGGTACCCCTGAACCGAAAGAACTGCCTCAAATCAGTGGGGGTACTTTCGTAACTTACCCCACATTTCGGACTAGCGCGTCTCTAAGACATGGTTCCCCACTGCCATCCCATCCGCCCACCCATTCGTACACCGCGGCCACGAAAACCCGCGACGAAACCCCACACCCTGCTCCGTCCGCCACCCAGCCGGAGCCTGTTCCCCGACGACGTCGTCCAAAACAACACCTCAACGTCCCTCATCCATTGTACTGGATGAGGATCCGTCATCGATCTCATCGTCCCGCCAGTTCATCCACCCCGTCCTCTACCTCCAAGGAGCTGCCCCGACGTTCCCCTCGTCTTTCGCACCACCTCCATCCCCACGCCGCCGTATTCACCTGTACCACCAGAAGAGCATCATCATCACCGTTTCCTCGGATGAAGCTGCGGCCTAATCGGCGCCACCAAAGAGGTTGTACACTAATCGCCGCATTTTCTTCTTGATTCGATCTCACGGTGCTGCCGGCGCTCGGTCCCGAGACGAGACGGCGCGGCTCCATCCACGGCTGCTTCGCCCGCCACTTCCTCCACGACGTCGCTCCCTCGGCGGTGACGTCCACATCAGTAGGAGCTGCTGCTGCTTTAGCTCTCGCTCACGCTGCTGCTCTGCTCTTGCTCTCAGTCCCCTGCCTGGTCTGCTCTTGCTATTGCTCTTGCTCGCGCTGCTGCTCTCGCTCTTGCTCTTGCTTGCGATGCTGCTCCGATTTGTTACACTTCAGTCGACTGAATCGACTTTTGGGTCAGTCGGTTTTCAGGGGGTTGGGGGGGGGGGGCTCGCCGGGGTGAAGGAAGAACCAGCCGCAGCTAGGAGGGGGGCTCGCTGGAGAGGTACCCCACTATCTATCTTAGGGTTCAGGATGGGGGCGGTGGTCGCCGACGGTGGCGGGGCGTTGGCGGGGCGGTGGCATGGGGATCGTCGGAGAAAAATCTCGGCACGGGGGGCATAGAGGGATGGCCGAGGCAGCGGCGGACCAGCGGTGGGGAGTGTTTTCGGGGCGGGCGGGGCGGCGCACCACCGGCCGCGGGCGGCGGGGGGCTGCTGTTTGGCCGATGATGGCGGGCGGCTCAGGGGGTGGAGGTTGAAGATGAACCGTAGGCCCTTGATTTCGTATCCAACGGCTGCAAAATCGACTGACCAGAGATGAAAAAGTCAGTCGATCGACGTGTAGCCTCACCTTGCTAGTGCGTTCAGTTTCGACAGCAAAATTCAGTTTCGACAGCAAAATTCAGTTTCGACCGTTAAGTTCAGTTTCGACAGTTAAGTTCAGTTTTGACAGTTAAGTTCAGTTTCGACAGTTAAATTCAGTTCGACAGTTAAATTCAGAGATGAGCGGCTGATGTATTTTACATCTAGCACTTTGTGGTTATGTATTTTACGTCATGTATTGGAGATGCTATTAGAATTCCACTCAGATTAACGTTGTTCGTTGTCTCTCTTGTCCTGCTTCAGCCTCGGCATCGTACAACTCACCGGAGCTGCTCCAACAACGAAACCCTCCATCACAGCGGAGTAGTACCTCGGGCTCCATCTCCAGACGCCTAAGATCTTCTTCCCCTCCTCCGACAGCCAAGTCAGCCGGAGCATCCTCACCGGCCAAGCCAATCACGCTGAGATCGACATGGCTTCACCAAAGAGGTTGTACGCTTGTTGCATCTCTTTTTTACTCTACATGTTATATATATTATCCACTGAGCACTCGTAGTAACAAGAAATACGATTATTTTATCCTACTATATGACAAGCAGTGAGGTACCAGGTAACTTAGCTATCCATGATGGACTCTCTTGAACGCCATCATTATTTATCTCTGTGCGTTTGAGCTGTGCATTTGTTGATGGGTCTGGGAGTTGAGCTAGTATAGCAGTGGCCTGGGTCCAAAGTAATAGAAGTAGCACAAAAACATTTTTAGTGTAGGATTTTCCTTGCTCAAGCCTACCTACTAGAATCGCCAGTGCTTGAAAGGAAAAGTGAATGAAAAACGTCAGAATTGGAAAGTTTCCTATGGTACTACTTTTCATGAATTTGGTGCAAAGGAATGGAGCAAATGAAAATTGTAGGATTTGTTCCTTTAGTGTCTCCTTGAAAGAAAAACCGTAGGAATTCTAATTTCCACTTCTCCTTTTCATATTCCTATTCATCAAGCACAAGACTAAGAGATAGTAGCATAATAGCATTATAACCGTACATTTTCTTTGGTTTGACTTAATCTCACCATGCTTTTTTGCGTCCTGTGATCTTCCAATTGTTGTGAATCAAACACCCAGATTGGCAGAAATCCTGTGTTTTTAAATTCTCTATTTTGCATGTGCATTCCTATCCTATTCCTGTCTATTTCCTATCCCTGCATTGTTAGCATCCTCAAATTCAAACAAGCCCTTACTCAATTACTTTTGTTACAGATATGTGTCAAAGAAAAACTTGTGTGGTTTGTCCTGCTCTTGCGGCGCTGTGTTCCACCCCAGCTCAGCTGCTCCCATGACGGAAGGGTTCACCACAGCAGGGATTCGCTCTCCAGACCGACTTTCTCTGCCTCAGATCTTCTTCCCCACCGCCGGCAGCCACGGCAACTGCATTACCATCATCAACTGAGCAGATGACCTTGAGGACTACGTGGGTCCGCAAGAGAGGTCGCACTCTTCTGTGTCTGCTTACGTTATGCGTCGCTTCATATGATGACATGCTACATTATCGTCGTGTTCACCTATTAGACTCCGATTCAGGTCCAAACTAATGCTGAAACTTGAGTTTTTAAATGGTTGTGGGGTACATATTGGGGCAGCAGTCAGTACTATATGTCTACTATCTGGTTAATCTCCGGTGTCTACTATGAGTTTCATGTTGGGTGCAAACAAACATTAAAGGAGCCATTATCTGTATTTTTTAACTAAAGCTATTATCTACCTGCTATCATTGGTTTTGGGTCTATCCACAGTTTGCTACCATCACTCTGGATTTGTGCATGCACTCCTTACATAATCTCACTATGTTTTATTCCTATGCATGCCAGTTATTGTACACAATGGAACTGATCATGTAGAGAAAAAGAGACGAGCCTTGCGTGTCAATAAAATTTCATGCAGATGTTTTTCCATGGTGGGCGCAAAGGCAGCCCCCCTCCACCCATTCCGGATCATAATCAAGAGGAAGATAACTGTTCTGAGGGGGATTCAGAAGGAGAAGACCACTCCTATTTACCCCATGGGGTCTTCGCTCTAACTTGGCATGCTGATGTTGGTAATATCATGCATATGGTGCCTTGCATTGCTTACTGTATACATTAAAGATGTCATCTGCTTAGTTTAGACATGCTTTGTGGCAGTGCCATATGGTTAGTCTCTTTATCGTATATGTGAATCATGCAATGCCATCTTGTCTAACCAGGCATCATATATGTGAGTTTTGCAATGCCACCGTGGTTAGCCAGTCATCTTATATGTGAATCATATCATGCCATCATTTTTTTATTACGTGTTAAATTTGTCAACAATTTTAGTACATTCAATTACTCTTCCTGTGCATCAGCCGTTCGGCACGGTCATGGAAAAATCTAGAGTGTAAACAAGGTCTTCAGAGCAGACAATGCTATCTGACGAAGGGCATGTCTTGCTGGTTACCGATAGCTCCTCAAAGGAGGATTCAGAGACAAATGACCAGTCATATTCCCCCCCCCCGAGGTGCATGCCCTAACTTGGCAGGGTTATGTTGCTCATATCGTGCGTATGGTATCTTGCATTGCTATGTCATTTGCTTAGTTTAGACATGCTTTGTGTGAATGCCACCTGTTTAGTGTCTAATTACCATATATGTGAATTATGCAATGCCATCTTGTTGCAAGACATTATATATGTGAATTATGCAATGTTATCTTGTTGCAAGGCACTATGTATGTGAATTATGCAATCCCATGCTGTTTAGGCAAGCGTCATATATGTGAATTATATCATGCCGTACTTTTTTTGTATGTCTCATTGCTTTTGTCGACAACGTTTGTATATTCAACTGCTCTTCCTGTGCATCAGCCATTTGAATTGGTGATGGAGAAATCTGGAGTGAAAACAAGGTCTTCAGAGCAGACAATGCTACCTGCTGAAGCAGATATCTTGTTGGTTGCAGATAGCTCTTTAGAGGAGGATTCAGAGGCAGATTGTCAGGACCCCGGTTCCAAGTCACATCGATCTAGCCGGTAACACCTCATATCACTTTGCGGCCTCACGCACGGTATTCCCACGGGTGTCGCCTTACCATGGCCTGGGACCGTTTGCGCCTTTTGGCTCACGTATATGATAGTGTCGCTAGCATCCCTATGACAGAGAACCCGGGCCGACATGGCTAGTCGTGAACCCAAAGCGGCACAGACCTATGGAGACAGGCATACATGAATCACATCGAGCATGTCGGTCAACAGCGTGTGAATCCGGGCTGTAGCACTGGGCTAACAGGACTCTGGATAACCCGGGCTGTAGCAGGCTAGGCAGGATTCCGGATGTCACTGCGTGACATTTCCCCGAAGGGACAGACATACGAACGAAGAGAAACACATGCCGGCCAGTCAAGTGTCCTGAGCAGTAGTGTTGGGCTAGCAGGACTCTAGCGAACCGGGCTGTAGCAGACTACTATGGCTCAAGGAGCACTAAACTACATTTCCCCATAAGAGAGGCTGCCAAGGATAAACAACTAGATTGTCGAAACCCACACATACCAAGCATTTCAATCATACACACAATATGCTCGATATGTGCAAATACAACATGGCATCACAACAAAACTCTACAACTCAAGTACTTTATTTAAAGGCTCCAAAGAGCCATACATAACATGTTCATACAGATAGGGGTCACATGACCCGACACTCAAGTCATACAAGCATACAAGCACATGCGAAAGCAAATAGTCTGAGTACAGACACTAGAAAGAAAGAAGGCTTGTCGAAGCCTGTCTATCTACATAGGGCCCTCCATGGCCAGGATCACCACCTGGGTGGCAAGTTACTCATCGACATCGAGGTCTACATAAAACCCATCGGAGGGGGCGGTGTTGTCATCTGAAAACAGTAATTAAAGCAAACGTGAGTACAAAGGTACTCGGCAAGTCTTACAGCAGAACCTACTATACATGCTCATTCTGAAGAAGGTGGTGGAGTTATTGCAGCAAGCCAGCTTTGACTCTTGGCTAAGCTATCCTACGAGACACCACTAGTAAAATAGTTTTTGCACACGAGTCCAACTAATCACCAACACAGTACTCCACCGGGGATCCTCCCTCGTCATCCTACGAGAGGGCCATCCTCGGTACTCACACTTATCTTGAGTCTTTTAGTAGTAACCATTAACTTGTCTATAAACTATATAGGCAACCAAGTAGTCCTTTACCGCGGACGCGACTATTCGAATAGATGATGTTAACCCTGCAGGGGTGTACTTCTTCATACACGCTCTCACCACTTACCGTCGTTTACACGACATGTACTCGGCAACCTTCAAGCGGAATCCCAACGAGGGTGTCGGCCACGGCCTACCTAAACACTCAAGTCTCTAGTCCAGGTTTATCGCCTATCCAGGTTCCATCCACATGGAGTCCGGCCCAGGTTTCCACATACGGCCCCGAACGATGTGAAAAGGGTTCCCGAGACACCAATCAGGTGACTCGGTACACCATGCCACGGTGTATCTACCGCATCATAGCCCACCCCTAGGGTCAGCGCTACGCATGGCCGCCAACACATAACCTACAAACACCAGAAACTAGTTGCAACTCCTGGACAGAGTACTAGGGTGATTAAGAAGCCGAGAGGGTCCATTGGTTTCGAGCCCAATGTATGGTAGTAGCTGATTCTTAAATCACACATACAGATCTCAGTTCTTAGGGACGGCCTCAATGAAACAACCCACCATGTACTCCTACATGGCCTCTCATCGATACCTTTACCAAATCATGTTCAACACATCCCTCACATTACCGACATAATCATATCACTCTAGCCCATCACCCAGATGAACCAGACCTGACACAACTCTAAGCATAGCAGGCATAGCAGGGTAGGAAACACATACATGGCTCAATCAACTCCTACACATGCTAGGCGGTTTCATCTAGTTACTGTGGAAATGACAGGTCATGCAGAGGATAAGGGTTCAACTACCGCAGCACACAGCAGTTTGAAACGTTGTTGTCTTAATGCAGTAAGTGAGAGCAGAAACGAGAACATGGGATTGTATCGATATGATCAATGGGGCTGCTTGCCTGATGGAGTAGTAGTGGGGTACTGCCCTTCAGTTGGATACTCGAAGATATCCTCGAAGGCAGAACCTACCACAAAAGACACCACAGAACACATTCATCACATGGCAATATGCAACAATATGATGCATGCTATGACATGGCAATATGAGGTGTCCTGCCTAATGCAATGTGAAACAAGTTGAAAATGGGTCCATTTGAATCAAAGGTTCATATGGAAGCTTAAGTTCTTATGCATTATAAGTGTATTAGCTTGTTTCACATAAACAACAAGGTTAAAGTGTTTTTTCATGCATGAAACCATTACAGATGGAAAGATTGAATTTTTCTGATCATTTTTCATATATAATTTGTTTGATTTGGAGCTATGGTTGATTTTCTATGATCTTTAGAAGTTTTGGCTATTTTCTGGAATTTCCTATATAAGAATAATTCCAGAAAATAATTAACTGCGTCACTGTGACGTCAACGGGTCAAAGGCGCCAGCCCAGGTCAAACCTGACTGGTGGGCCCCATCTGTCAGTGTCTCAGCTAACTAATAGAGTTAGTTAATGTTTAGTTAGCACTAAACTAGATTAGTTAAGCCCTGGGCCCACATGTCAGTGAGAGAGAGTTAGTTAACGAGGTCATTAACCTCTAATAGAGTGATTAGCACTAATTAAAAACTAATCTAATTTAGTTAGGAACTGGCCCCACATGTCATTGACTCAGGCGGGGTTAAACTGGGGTCAACCCGGGTCAAAACTCGCCGGAGTTGACCCGGGGCTCGTCGCCGGCAAGGCCAGGGACGGCGGAGGGACGCGGGTTTCCTCCTCCGGCGACCATTTGGCCGACGGAGGGCATCTACATGACGCGGGCACTTGTCCGCGTCGATTGGGGTAGGTGGTTGGGCCTGGGGTGGCCGGAGTTGTCGCTGGTGTCGAGTTTGGCGGCGGCCGGAGCTCGGGTGAGCTCGGACTCGTTGCTAGGGGGCACGGAGAGGCGCGTGGGTTAGTGAGTTGAGTTCCTGGGGGTCCGGTAGGGCTAGTGGTCAAGGTGGCGCGGACGTTGGGTGGCCGGAGCCTCATCGGCGACGAGCTCCGCAGCGACGCGTGTGGGTGAGCTACGTGCAGTCGCTACGGGGCTCGAGAGAGGGAACAGAGAGGGTGGGGAGGTAGCTAGGCTGACGGCGGTTGCGACGGAGCGGACGGCGAGGTCGGGGATGGCCTGCTGCGACGGTGACGGCGAAGGGGGATCTCCGGCGGTGGCGGAGTCGGGCGAGGTCGATGCGGTGGCTTCGGGGCATGCGAGCACTCGGGGCTCGGCCTGCTCGACGGAGAGGAGGGTGGCGGAGCTCGTGGACACGGTAGGGCAGCGCAGAGACGACGGTGGCTACGGCTACGGCAGCGGGACGGCGGCGGCTGCTTTGGCCATGGCGGAGGGGAACGAGGGAGAAAGCAGGGGGGTGTGAGGTGTCCAGGGGGTCGGGGGCGCGACGTGGAGGTCGTCTAGCCCGTCCAGCGGCGAAGCGGCAAGCAGGAGGTGGCGCACGGCGGTGCGCGCGCGTCGGGCACGCGTCCGTGTCCCTCCTCTGCCTACTGGCAGAGGTAGGCGATGACTGGCACGGGCCAGCACAGTGCTGGGTCGGCCAGTGGGCTGGGTGGGCTGCGCCAGGTATGTTCCTTTCCCTCTCTCTTTTTCTGTTTTTACATATTTTCTATTATTTATGTAACTTTAGGGCTTTAATAAAAATGCCAGGGCATTTCCAAAAATCATAAAATTAATCATGGCTACTGCTTAGAATATATCCAACACTAAACATTTTAGTTTATGATTATTTGAGCATTCAACATATTTTATAGCATTTAAATTCCCAAATGCAAATACTATATGAATTAATCCAATGACCTTAAGATGTCCTAGAAAAATGTTCACCATTTTTGTCAAAGGTGTTAACCCAAAACAAAAAGGGTGGGCTATTTAGAGGGGCATTTCAAGTTCATTGAAAAGTTTTTTAGTAAACCCTAGTTGTTCCAGGCGGGTGCTCGGGCCATCCTCGGTACTCACCCCCACTCAAAAGAATCTCGTCCCGGGATTTAGGATCCGTTGCAAAGAAAGTGGGGTACTCGAGTCGAAGACGATCCTCCCTTTCCCAAGTGGCTTCTTTCTCGGAATGGTGTGACCATTGAACCTTGAGAAACTCGATGTTATGGCGTCGAGTGGTACACTCGGCTTGATCAAGGATACGAACGAGATATTCCCGATATGAGAGGTTATCTTGTAGATCAAGCGTTTCTTGGTCCACTCCACGGATAGGATCCGCGAAGCAACGCCTGAGTTGAGAAACGTTGAAGACATCGTGAAATCTGGAAAGATGTGGAGGTAGTTCCAATTGGTAGGCAACTTCTCCTTGTTTGGCAAGAATACGAAAGGGTCCAATGTAACGAGGAGCCAATTTGCCTCTGATACCGAAACGATGGGTTCCCTTTAACAGAGTAACCCGAAGGTAAGCCTTCTCGCCGACTTCATAAGTCATAGGCTTATGTTTACGATCATATTGGCTCTTTTGACGAGATTGGGCTGTTTTCAATTTCTCACGAATAACGCGAACCTGCTCTTCTGCTTCCTGAATCATATCCGGGCCAAAGAGTTGTATTTCCCCGGTTTCTGACCAGTTAAGAGGCGTTCGACATTTTCGTCCGTAGAGAACTTTGAAAGGAGCTTTGCCCAAGCTAGCTTGATAACTATTGTTATAAGCAAACTCCGCGAATGGAAGGCATTTCTCCCAATCCATTCCGAATGAGATGACAGAAGCTCGGAGCATATCTTCCATAATTTGATTTACTCGCTCTACTTGACCACTGGATTGAGGGTGGAAGGCGGTGCTAAAAGAGAGACGAGTTCCCATAGTATTTTGGAAACTTTCCCAAAATCGGGAGGTGAAGAGACTCCCACGGTCTGAGTTAATTTCCAATGGGACACCATGAAGAGACACTATTCGGGAGATGTATAAATCAGCTAGCTGGCTAGCGGTGATACTCTCACGAACAGGTAGAAAATGGGCCACCTTGGAAAGATGATCGATCACGATGAAGATGTCATTATTCCCTCTCTTGGTCCTGGGAAACCCAGTAATGAAATCCATACTGATCTTATCCCATTTCCATTTAGGAATAGCCAAAGGTTGAAGGGTGCCAGCAGGCCATTGATGCTCTGCTTTAACACGAGGGCAGACATCGCAACTAGCAATGTATTGAGCAATTTCTCTCTTCATCCTAGTCCACCAAAACCTCTGGCGTAGGTCTTGATACATTTTAGTACTACCGGGATGAATGGTGAGAGGGGATTCATGAGCTTCCTTAAGAATCAGCTGCCTCAGGTTTCGTGCTTTGGGAACCACTAAGTGGTTTCCAAAGTATACGACACCTTGATCATCAATGGAGAAACAATTCATGACTCCTTTCTTAATGTTTCTCTTAATACGGGGGATTCCCGGATCTACCTTCTGTGCCTTGATGATCTGATCCGTAAGGGTAGGTTTCGCCACCAGGGTGGATAGGAATCCTTGAGGAACAATGTGAAGGTTAAGCTTATGAAATTCCTCGTGGAGAAGTGGTTGACTTTGTTGTAACATCAGGTTGTTACAATAAGATTTACGACTTAGCGCATCAGCCATGACATTGGCTTTGCCCGGGGTGTAAGTTATTCCTAAGTCGTAATCCGAGATCAACTCGACCCAACGTCTTTGCCTGAGATTCAAATCCGGTTGGGTGAAGATATATTTCAAACTTTGGTGATCGGTGAAGATCTCGCAACGATTACCGAGAAGGTAATGTCGCCAAGTTTTGAGTGCATGGACTACAGCTGCAAGCTCTAGATCATGTGTGGGATAGTTTTCCTCATGGGGGTGTAATTGCCGTGAAGCATAGGCAATTACCTGACGATCTTGCATGAGTATGCAACCTAGTCCTTGTCGCGAGGCGTCGCAATAGATAATAAAGTCCTTGGAGAAATCTGGTGGTACCAGTACGGGAGCAGATGTGAGGCATCTTTTCAGTTCCTAAAAGCTGAACTCGCACTATGGGGTCCACTCGAACTTTTTATCTTTCTTTAGGAGTTCAGTTAGGGGTTTAGAAACCTTGGAGAAATTCTCGACGAAGCGACGGCAATAACTCGCTAGGCCAAGGAAGCTCCGAACTTGCTTGACCGTCTCAGGTGGAGTCCAATCAAGGACGGCTTGAACTCGCTCGGGATTGACAGCAATACCCTTACCAGAGATTACATGGCCTAGATAGGTCACTTCTGGCAACCAAAATTCACACTTGGATAATTTGGCATAAAGGCGATGCTCTCGAAGTTTCATCAATACTAGCCTTAGATGTTCGGCATGTTCCTCCTCACTCTTGGAGTAGATGAATATATCATCGAGGTATACTACGATGAATTTATCCAAATACTCCATGAAGACCGAGTTCATTAACCGAGAGAAGGTGGCTGGGGCATTGGTTAAACCGAAGGACATGACGGTGTACTCGTATTGGCCATAGCGGGTAACAAAGGCCGTTTTGGCAATGTCCCCGTTTCTGATTTTGATTTGATGGTAGCCTAACCTCAAATCCATCTTGGAAAAGACTGAGGATCCAGCGAGCTGATCATACAGATCGTTGATCCTGGGAAGCGGATACTTGTTCTTGATAGTGACCAAGTTGACAGGTCGGTAATCTACAACCATACGATCTGTTCCATCGTTCTTCTTGACAAAGAGGACGGGGCAAGCCCAAGGGGGGGAACTAGGATAGATGAAACCCCTTTTCAAGGACTCATTGAGTTGGTTCTTAAGCTCGGCTAGTTCTAAGGGTGCCATCTTATAGGGTCTTCTAGAAATTGGAACGGTTCCTGGAATAAGGTCTATCACAAACTCGACATCCCTGTCAGGTGGAACACCTGGCAGTTCTTCTGGAAAGACATCCGGAAAGTCCCGGATTACCGGAATATCTTCAAGGTCTGGAAGGGGGTTGGCATTTAGGGAGTAAAGCTGGCGCTTGGCCACTCAAGTTAAGACATTGACTGTCTTGCCCGATGGGTGAGTAAGTTAAACGGTTCTAGTGGCACAATCGATCTTAGCATAATGAGCTGACATCGAGTCCATACCCAAGATGATGTTTATGTCCGAAGACTTGAGAGCTATTAAGGATGCAAGGAAGACAAGTCTATCGACAAGAATTTCATTCCCATGGCTTACTCTAGAAGTTTGCCATTTGGAACCCGGAGTTTGAATTACCATGGAAGTGGGCATGTCACAGAATGTCGTATTATGCAATCGAGCATAGTTCTCAGATATGAATGAGTGAGATGCTCCAGTATCGAAAAGAACAGATGCCGAATGGCAATTAACAAGGAGCGTACCAAGGACGACGTTAGGATCATCATGAGCCTCCTCAGTTGAGACATAGTTGACATGGCCACGTGTAGTGGTGGCTGGTTTGGCGTAGAATGTCTTTCCCGCTGGCTTACCACGGCCAACGGACTTTCCAGACTGATTGGGGTTGTTGTTCTGGGGACACTCTCGACTATAGTGACCCGGCTCTCCACACTTGAAACATGTCACAACATTGGGGCGTGGAGCAGCATTAGCAGCGGGGCCACCATAGGGCTTAGACGGTGCAAACTGCTGGTTGGGGCGAGGCGCCTCAAAGGATGGCCTCGGAATGAACCTGGGTGGCAGTGCCGTGCTTGGAATCCACACCCGACGCTTCTGAGATCCAGAGCCGGATGAAGAACCAAAATCACGAGGGTGCTTGCGTGAAGCGTCATAGTCAGACTGTCCTGTCTCAGCACTGATGGCTTTATTGACCAACTTCTGAAAGGAGGTGCACTCATGCAGACGAAGATCGCGGCGAAGCTCGGGGCTAAGTCCCTTGCGGAACCTTGTCTGCTTCTTAGCGTCGGTGGATACCTCTTTAGGAGCATATCGTGCCAGATTCCCAAATTCACGACTATATGCATCCACAGTCAGTCTTCCTTCGGTGAAATTGCAGAACTCTTCCCTCTTGCAATTTATGAGACCTTCCGGGATGTGATGCTCACGGAAAGCCTCTCTGAATTCAGCCCAAGTAGTGATTTGGCTGACCGGGCGCATAGCCTCAAAGTTTTCCCACCAAAGGCTAGCAGGGCCTTCGAGGTGATAGGCAGCATAGGTAACCTTATCAGCTTCGGCTACGTTGGCAGAACGTAGCTTGTGTGTGATGCTGCGGAGCCAGTCATCCGCGTCGAGGGGCTCGACAGAATGATTAAACTTTGGTGGGTAAAACTTGATGAAGTCATTGATTGACACCAAGTCGTTTCGCTGATGGCGTGCAGTGTTCTGCTCAATCCGCTCCAGCAAGCGGTTAGTCTCACGCTTGTTTCTTTCCGCCTTCAGCATAACTTCGGCCAGAGAAGGCGGGTGAGGCAGATTTTCACCCCTAGCTACACTGGCTTCTCCCTACTCCTCGACGGTATATTCCGGATACCACCGATAGCCTGACTCGACCATCACTCGAACCAACATGGCCATGTGGCTGGGCACATCGAGGCACCGGGTCAGACGAACCACTTGGTTCTGGGAACGGGTGGCCATCTGAAAGCACAGAATAATGCAAAGGCATTAGAATTTTCTAGGGGAAATCGGACAGCATAACGGATGTAAATGCTCAGAAAAAGATTTGAGACATCCACAACAGTTTGCAATACCACTCAACAACATCATATCAAGGTTCTGATTCAACTGACAACATACTAAAAGTAGTAGAAATTGTACTGAGTCTTGTAACAACAATCCTATAAGCTACTACGGATTAGTAACACGTGAACCTGATAGAAAGAAGAGAGCCTAGTCCTTAACCCACGTAGATTGAGAAGAGAATGACTCAGATCAGAGGGCATATGGTAAAGGAGTAAAAGAGCCTTACATTCCCTCCCACAATCAATTCCCCTACATATAACTAAAGCATTTCTAGACTTGACATCGGCCAGTTTGGCTCAACGAACCTACAGGCAGTCCGGCTCTGATGCCAACATTGTAAGGACCCCGATTCCAAGTCACATCGATCTAGCCGGTAACACCTCATATCACATTGCGGCCTCACGCACGGTATCCCCACGGGTGTCGCCTTACCATGGCCCGGGACCGTTTGCGCCTTTTGGCTCACGTATATGATAGTGTCGCTAGCATCCATATGACAGAGAACCCGGGCCGACATGGCTAGTGATGAACGCAAAGCGGCACAGACCTATGGAGACAGACATACATGAATCACATTGAGCATGTCGGTCAACAGCGTGTGAAACCGGGCTGTAGCACTGGGCTAACAGGACTCCGGGTAACCCAGGCTGTAGCAGGCTAGGCAGGACTCCGGATGTCACCGCGTGACATTTCCCCAAAGGGACAGACATAGGAACGAAGTGAAACACATGCCGGCCAGTCAAGTGTCCTGAGCAGTAGTGCTGGGCTAGCAGGACTCCGGTGAACCGCGCTGTAGCGGACTACTATGGCTCAAGGAGCACTAGACTACATGTCCCCATAAGAGAGGCTGCCAAGGATAAACAACTAGATTGTCGAATCCCACACATACCAAGCATTTCTATCATACACACAATATGCTCGATATGTGCAAATACAACATGGCATCACAACAAAACTCTACAACTCAAGTACTTTATTTAAAGGCTCCAGAGAGCCATACATAACATGTTCATATAGATAGGGGTCACATGACCCGACACTCAAGTCATACAATCATACAAGCACAAGCGGAAGCAACTAGTCTGAGTACAGACACTAGAAAGAAAGAAGGCTTCTCGAAGCCTGATTATCTACATAGGGCCCTCCATGGCCAGGATCACCACCTGGGTGGCTAGTCACTCGTCGACGTCAAGGTCTACATAGAACCCATCGGAGGGGGCGGTGTTGTCGTCTGAAAATAGTAATTAAGCAAACATGAGTACAAAGGTACTCATCAAGTCTTACAACAGAACCTACTATACATGCTCATTCTCAAGAAGGTGGTGGGGTTATTGCAGCAAGCCAGCTTTGACTCTTGGCTAAGCTATCCTACGGAACTCCACTAGTAAAATAGTTTTCGCACACGAGTCCACTACTCACCAACACAATACTCCACCGGGGATCCTCCCTCGTCATCCTACGAGAGGGCCATCCTCGGTACTCACACTTATCTTGAGTCTTTTAGTAGTATCCATTAACTTGTCTATGAACTGTATAGGCAACCAAGTAGTCCTTTACAGCGGACGTGGCTATTCGAATAGTTTTATACCCAGCAGTGGTGTACTTCTTCATACACGCTTTCACCACTTACCGCCGTTTACACGACATGTACTCGGCAACCTTCAAGTGGAAGCCCAGCAAGGGTGTCGGCCACGGCCTACCTAAACACTCAAGTCTCTAGTCCAGGTTTATCGCCTATCCAGGTTCCATCCGCAGGGAATCCGGCCGAGGTTTCCACATACGGCCCCGAACGATGTGAACAGGATCCCGAGACGCCAAACGGGCGCCCGGCATACCCGGCCACGGTGTATCTACCGCAACATAGCCCACCCCTAGGGTCAGCGTTACGCACGGCCACCAACACATAACCTACAAACACCAGAAACTATTTGCAACTCCTGGACAAAGTACTAGGGTGATTAAGAAGCCGAGAGGGTCCATTGGTTTTGGGCCCAATGTACGGTAGTAACTACATCTTAAATCACACATACAGATCTCAGTTCTTATGGACGGCCTCAATGAAACAACCCACCATGTACTCCTACATGGCCTCTCATCGATACCTTTATCAAAACATGTTCAACACATCCCTCACATTACGGACATAATCATATCACTCTAGCCCATCACCTAGACGAACCAGACTTGACACAACTCTAAGCATAGCAGGCATAGCAAGGTAGGAATCACATACATGGCTCAATCAACTCCTACACATGCTAGTGGGTTTCATCTAGCTACTATGGCAATGACAGGTCATGCAGAGGATAAGGGTTGAACTACCGTAGCACACAGCAGTTTGAATCGCGTTGTCTTAATGCAGTAAACATGAGCAGAAGCGAGAATATGGGTTTGTATCAGAATGATCAATGGGTTGCTTGCCTGATGTAGTGGTAGTAGGGTACTGCCCTTCAGACGGATACTCAGGGTTATCCTTGGAGGCAGAACCTACCACGAAAATCACACCGAACATAATCAACACATGGCAATAAGCAACAATATGATGCATGCTATGACATGGCAAGATGAAAGTGTCTTGGCCTAATGCAAGCTAAAACAGGAGGGGATGAACTCATTTGAATCAAAGATTCAAATATTAGCTCATTAAACATGGCCTTATTAGAGCATTACCTTATTCTGCTTAAACAGCAAGGTTAACTTGTTTTGTCATGCATGAAACCATTACAGATGGATAGATTGAATTTTTTTGATCATTTTTCATATATAAATCTTTGCATTTGGAGCTATGGTTGATTTTCTATGATTTTTAGAAGTTTTGGCTATTTTCTGGAATTTCCTATTAAAGAATAAATCCAATAATTGAATTAATGCGTCAGCATGACATAGGTGTGACGTCAGCAGGTCAACTGGGTCGGCCAGGTCAAACCTGACTGATGGGCCCTCTCTGTCAGTGTCACAACTAATTAACAGAATTAAATTAACACTAATTAGTTGTCAGTGGGGCCTGGGCCCACATGTCAGTGACTAAACTAATTAAATTTAGTTAAAATTAATCCTAAACTAATTAGTAGACCGGCCCCACCTGTCATAGACTCAGGGGAGGTCTACCTGGGCCCACACAGGGGTCAAACAGGGTCAACTCGCCGGCGGCTTGACGCCGGCGACGTCAGACGTGGCGAAGGGGCTCGGGTTTGCGTGTCCGGCGACCAAATCGACGGCGGAGTGCAGCTACGTGACGCGGGGAGCGAGCCACGTCGTTTGGTGGAGGAAGTGGGGCTCGGGGAGGCCGGGAACGACGCTGGCGACGACCTTGGCGGTCGCCGGAGTTCGGGCGAGGATGAAACCAAGTCTACGGAGCAAGGCGTGGCGCGGGGAGTGGTGCGTTAGGCTCCTGGGAGTGCGTGGAGGACGAAGGCGTGCTCAGTGGCGTCCCAACGTGGCTATGGCCACGATGGCAACGTGCGGTGGCGGCGGCGAGCTTCGGCTTCGATGGCAGAGGGGGTTAGAGGAAGCGGGCGAGCGCGGGGAGAGGGGGAAACGATGGCGGAGCTCACAGTGGTTGCAGGGGAGCGAACGGCGAGCTTGGGGAAGGGCTGGAGCGAGCGGGGCGGCGAAGGGGATCTCCGGTGGCCGGAGTTGAGAACGAGCTCGGTGCAGCGTCTCCGGGGCGAGCGAGCGCACGGGGCTCGGCCTACTTGATGTAGTCGACGACGACGGAGCTTCCTGGCATGTCGGGGCAGCGAATGGACGGTAGTGGCTGCGGTGAAGCTTGTCGGCGGCGACGGATGCGCTTGGCAGGAGGATGGGGAGAGAGCCAGAGAGGGAGAGAGGCCACGGGGAGAGTGGGAAGAAAGAGGGGGAGACGTGGGGGTCGTCGTGGCACTCGTAGACGCCTCCAGGGCGTCGGCGGAAGCAGGAGGTGGCCGGCGTGTGGCCGCGGGCTCCGGCCACGCGCTCCTCGTCCTCCTGACGAGAGGAGGGGGACGACTGGCAAGCGCCAGTCGACTGGGCCGAGCCAGGTGGGCTGGTGGGCTGTGTCTGGTAAGTTCTCTCTCTCTCTCTCTCTTTTTCTGATTTGTTTCCTTTTCCTATTTTTCTGCAACTGTTGGGCTTTATTAAAAATACCTAGG
Source organism: Triticum urartu (assembly GCF_056163025.1). Taxonomy (NCBI): domain Eukaryota; kingdom Viridiplantae; phylum Streptophyta; class Magnoliopsida; order Poales; family Poaceae; genus Triticum; species Triticum urartu. Next base: position 175,250,999 of record NC_141878.1, read on the forward strand.
CATCTTTAAAAATCCTGAAAATAATCACGGGCTCTGTTTGTATTATTCCCAATAGCCCACACTTATTTCCAGAATTATTTGAGCATTTAAATTATTTTATAGCATTTAAATGCCCAAATTCAAATACTTATGATTTAACTCAGAGAACCCACAATGTCCTAGAAAAGAGTGCACCATTTTTGCCAGGGGTTTTAACCCAATCCAAAAATGATGAACATTTTGTGAAGGGCATTTTGGGTTCATTGAAAATAATTTTAGTAAACCCTAGTTGTTTCCAGGGGGGTGCTGGGGTTTCTGTCTTCCCCATTTCAAATTTAAGGGAATTTAAACATGATGCACACTCTAATGCTTAAACTATCTAGGGTGTGACAACTCACCCCCACTCAAAAGAATCTCGTGCCGAGATTTAGGATCCTCCGAGAAGAAGGTGGGGTACTCGAGTCGAAGACGATCCTCCTTTTCCCAAGTGGCTTCTTTCTCGGAATGGTGTGACCATTGAACCTTGAGAAACTTGATATTATGACGTCGAGTGGTACGCTCGGCTTGATCAAGGATACGAACGGGATATTCCCGATAAGTGAGGTTATCTTGTAGATCAAGCGTTTCGTGGTCCACTCCATGGATAGGATCCGCGAAGCAACGCCTGAGTTGAGAAACGTGGAAGACATCGTGAACTCTGGAAAGATGCGAAGGTAGTTCCAATTGGTAGGCAACTTCTCGTTTGGCAAGAATGCGAAAGGGCCCAATGTAACGTGGAGACAATTTGCCTTTGATACGGAAACGATGGGTTCCCTTTAACGGAGTAACCCGAAGGTAGGCCTTCTCGCCGACTTCATAAGTCATAGGCTTATGTTTACGATGATATTGACTCTTTTGACGAGATTGGGCTGTTTTCAATTTCTCACGAATAACGCGAACCTGCTCTTCTGCTTCCTGAATCATATCCGGGCGAAAGAGTTGTGTTTCCCCGGTTACTGACCAGTTAAGAGGCGTTCGACATTTTCGTCCATAGAGAACTTCGAAAGGAGCCTTGCCCAAGCTAGCTTGATAACTATTGTTATAAGCAAAATCCGCGAATGGAAGGCATTTCTCCCAACCCATTCCGAATGAGATGACAGAAGCTCGGAGCATATCTTCCAGAATTTGATTGACTCACTCTACTTGACCACTTGATTGAGGATGGAAGGCGGTGCTAAAAGAGAGACGAGTTCCCATAGCATTTTGGAAACTTTCCCAAAATCGAGAGGTGAAGAGACTCCCACGGTCTAAGTTAATTTCCAATGGAACACCATGAAGAGACACTATTTGGGAGATGTATAAATCGGCTAGCTGGCTAGCGGTGATACTTTCATGAACAGGTAGAAAGTGGGCTACTTTGGAAAGTCGGTGGATCACGACGAAGATGGCATTATTCCCTCTCTTGGTCCTGGGAAGCCCAGTGATGAAATCCATACTGATTTTATCCCATTTCCACTCAGGAATAGCCAAGGGTTGAAGGATGCCAGCAGGCCGTTGATACTCTGCCTTAACACGACGACAAACGTCGCAATTAGCAATGTATTGAGCTCTCTCTTCATCCTAGTCCACCAAAACCTCTGGCATAGGTCTTGATACATTTTAGTACTACCGGGATGAATGGTGAGAGGGGATTCATGAGCTTCCTTAAGGATCTGCCGCCTCAGGTTTCGTGCCTTTGGAACCACTAGGCGATTTCCAAAGTATATGACACCTTGATCATCAATGGAGAAACAATTCGCGACTCCTTTCTTAATGTTTCTCTTAATACGGAAGATTCTCGGATCTACCTTCTGTGCCTTGATGATCTGATCCGTAAGGGTAGGTTTTGCCACCAGGGTGGATAGGAATCCTCGAGGAATAATGTGAAGATTAATCTTACGAAATTCCTCATGGAGAAGTGGTTGACTTTGTTGTAACATCAGGTTGTTACAATAGGACTTACGACTTAGCGCATCAGCCATGACATTGGCTTTGCCCGGGGTGTAAGTTATTCCTAAGTCGTAATCCGAGATCAACTCGACCCAACGTCTTTGCCTGAGATTCAAATCTGGTTGGGTGAAGATATATTTCAAACTTTGGTGATCGGTGAAGATCTCGCAACGATTACCGAGAAGGTAATGTCGCCAAGTTTTAAGTGCATGGACTACAGCTGCAAGCTCTAGATCATGTGTGGGATAATTTTCCTCATGTGGGTGTAATTGCTATGAAGCATAGGCAATTACCTGACGATCTTGCATGAGTATGCAACCTAGTCCTTGTCGTGAGGCGTCGCAATAGATAATAAAGTCCTTGGAGAAATCTGGTAGTACCAGTATGGGAGCAGATGTCAGGCGTCTTTTCAGTTCCTGAAAGCTGAACTCGCACTGTGGAGTCCACTCGAACTTTTTATCTTTCTTGAGGAGTTCAGTTAGAGGTTTAGCAACCTTGGAGAAATTCTCGACGAAGCGGCGGCAATAGCTTGCTAAGCCAAGGAAGCTCCGAACTTGCTTGACCGTCTCAGGTGGAGTCTAATCAAGGATGGCTTGAACTCGCTCAGGATTGACAGCAATACCCTTACCAGAGATTACATGGCCTAGATAGGTCACTTCTGGCAACCAGAATTCACACTTGGAGAATTTGGCACAAAGGCGATGCTCTCGAAGTTTCATCAATACCAGCCTTAGATGTTCGGCATGTTCCTCTTCATTCTTGATGTAGATGAGTATGTCATCGAGGTATACTACGACGAATTTATCCAAATACTCCATGAAGACCGAGTTCATTAACCGAGAGAAGGTAGCTGGGGCATTGGTTAAACCGAAGGACATAATGGTGTACTCGTATTGGCCATAACGAGTAACAAAGTCCGTTTTGGGAATGTCCCCGTTTCTGGTTTTGATCTGATGGTAGCCTAACCTCAAATACATCTTGGAAAAGACTGAGGATCCAACGAGCTGATCATACAGATCGTTGATCCTGGAAGTGGATACTTGTTCTTGATGGTGACCAAGTTGACAGGTCGGTAATCTACAACCATTCGATCCATTCCATCCTTCTTCTTAACGAAGAGGATGGGGCAAGCCCAAGGAGAGGAACTAGGAAAGATGAAACCCTTTTTCAAGGACTCATCGAGTTGGTTCTTAAGCTCGGCTAGTTCTAAGGGTGCCATCTTGTAGGGCCTTCTAGAAATTGGAACGGTTCCTGGAACAAGGTCTATCACAAACTCGACATTCCTGTCAGGTGGAACACCTGGCAGTTCTTCTGGAAAGACATCCGGAAAGTCTCGGACTACAGGAACATCCTCAAAGTCTAGAAGGGGGTTGGCATTTAAGGAGTAAAGCTGGCACTTGGCCACTCGAGTTAAGACATTGACTGTCTTGCCCGATGGGTGAGTAAGTTGAATGGTTCTAGTGGCACAATCGATCTTAGCATAATGAGCTGACATCCAGTCCATACCCAAGATGATGTTTATGTCCGAGGACTTGAGAGCTATTAAGGATGCAAGGAAGACAAGTCTATCGACAAGAATTTCATTCCCATGGCTTACTCTAGAAGTTTGCCATCTAGAGCCAGGGGTTTGAATTTCCATGGTAGAGGGCATGTCACAGAATGTCGTGTTGTGCAATCGAGCATAGTTCTCGGATATGAATGAATGAGATGCTCCAGTATCAAAAAGAACAGATGTCGGATGGCAGTTAACAAGGAGCGTACCAAGGACGACGTTAGGATCCTCATGAGCCTCCTCAGCTGAAACATAGTTGACATGGCCACGTGTAGTAGTGACCGGCTTGGCATAGAATGTCTTTCCCGCTGGCTTACCACGGCCAACGGACTTTCCAGTTTGATTGGGGTTGTTGTTTTGGGGACACTCTCGGCTATAGTGACCTGGCTCTCCACACTTGAAGCATGTCACCACAGTGGGGCGTGGAGCAGCATTAGCAGCGGGGCCACCATAGGGCTTGGTCGGTGCAAACTGCTGGTTGGGACGAGGCGCCTCAAAGGATGGCCTTGGGATGAACCTGGGTGGCAGTGCCGTGATTGGGATCCACACCCGGCGCTTCTGAGCTCCAGAGCCGGATGAAGAGCCAAAATCACGGGAGTGCTTGCGTGAAGCGTCATAATCAGTCTGGCCTGTCTCAGCACTGATGGCTTTATTGACCAACTTCTGAAAGGAGGTGCACTCGTGCAGACGAAGATCGCGGCGAAGCTCAGGGCTAAGTTCCTTGCGAAACCTTGCCTGCTTCTTAGCGTCAGTAGATACCTCTTCAGGGGCATAACATGCCAGATTCCCAAATTCACGACTATATGCATCCACAGTCAGTCTTCCTTGGGTGAAATTGCAGAACTCCTCCCTCTTGCGATCCATGAGACCTTCCAGAATGTGATGTTCACGGAAAGCTTCACTGAATTCAGCCCAAGTAGTGATTTGGCCGACCGGGCGCATAGCTTCGAAGTTTTCCCACCAGAGGCTAGCAGGGCCTTCGAGGTGATAGGCAGCATAAGTAACCTTGTCGGCTTCGGCTACGTTGGCAGAACGTAGCTTGTGGGTGATGCTGCGAAGCCAGTCATCCGCATCGAGGGGCTCGACGGAATGTTTAAACTTTGGTGGGTACAGCTTGATAAAGTCATTGATTGACACCAAGTCATTTCGCTGATGGCGTGCAGTGTTTTGCTCAATCCGCTCCAGCAGGCGGTTAGTCTCACGCTTGTTTCTTTCCGCGTCCAGCATTACTTCGGCCAGAGAAGGCGGGTGAGGCAGATTTTCACCCCTAGCTGCACTGGCTTCCCCCTGCTCCGGGGCAGCAGGGTTGCTACGGGTGTTGACCATCCTAGGAGAAAACAAGACAACGGTTTAGATAAGGATGGCTCAAACTTAGCAAGGAAGTGCAGAATGTAATGGATAACACGGAACGCAGAGATGTTCATCCGTATGTCATGGTAATATAAAACTGCCATATATATACCAACGGTCATACACATCATACATAGTTTAGTACAAGCCCAGGCTACAGTACAACTATGATGAAAGACGTTACATCTCATCGGAGGCATTCCAAGCTCCTATACATTATTTGTCTACACCTCCGGAATTGATTACACACAAAGTCATATTCCACAAGTCACGCAGGACAGCGGAGATACAACTATTACAATACTAGTGATACTACTACTAACTCAGACAGCTCCGTAGTAGTCCTCATAGAAGTCACCTCCATAGCCTGGAAGTTCAACGTGATCATCCGGGAACAGACGGTCCTGAGGAGCTTGTGGACCAAAGGGGCTAGGATGAGGTCTTGGACCAACAAACGGTGGCCTGTGGGGATCACGGGGTGGGGTGATGCCTCCCACATCACGCCAATCCACCATGTCTGGCAGAGCAGATCTCACAGAATACAGATCCCTTGTATCCATACATCCATCTTGCACCGCAGGCGCAAACCGAGTCAATGTGGCCCAATGATCAGCACGGGTATTGAAAAGCTCCAGCCTCAAGGCCCGATTCTCTCGGTCCTTATCTTCGAGCATCTCGGCAGTGGTACGAGTTAATGAGTCCTCCTGAGTGGAGTCAGCATAGATAGCCTGAAGATACCCTTGCGCTCCCGAAAGTGAAGCTGGCATGTAACAGAAGTCGGTGTTCCGAAGCAGGCCAGTCCGGACTCGCATAATGGTCATCATGGAATAGGCAGCATCCTGCACAGCCATCTCAACAGTAACCCCGAGTCCATAGGAACAGTGAAGGGGCTCGGTAGATCCAGGATAAGAAGGAAATATCCTGACAGTGCAGAAATATTGGCTTTGATTAAAGTCTCGGAATTGCTCTTCGACGGTGTATTCGGGATACCAACGATAACCTGTCTCGATCATTACCCGGACTAACATAGCAGTATGACCGAGCACGTCGAGGCACCGGGTCAGGCAAACCACTTGGTTTTGAACACGGTTGGCCATCTGAAAGCACAACCACAATGCAGAGACATTAGAATTTCTAGGGAAAATTGGACAGCATAACAACTGTAAATGCTCAGAAAAGATTTGAGACATCCACAACAGCTTGCAATACCACTCAACAACATCATATCAAGGTTCTGATTCAATTAGCAACATACTAAAAGTAGTAGAAACTGTACTGAGGCTTGTAACAACAATCCTATAAGCTACTACGGATTAGAACACGTGAACCTGATAGAAGAAGAGAGCCTAGTCCTTAACCCACGTTGAAAGAGAAGAGAATGACTCAGATCAGAGGACATAAGGTAAAGGAGTAAAAGAGCCTTACGTTCCCTTCCACAATCAATTCACCTACATATAACTAAAGCATTTCTAGACTCGACATCGACCAGCTTGGCTCAACGAACCTACAGGCAGTCCGGCTCTGATACCAATGCTGTCAGGACCCCGATTCCAAGCCACATCGATCTAGCCGGTAACACCTCATATCACATTGCGGCCTCACGCACGGTATCCCACGGGTGTCGCCTTACCATGGCCCAGGACCGTTTGCGCCTTTTGGCTCACGTATATGATAGAGTCGCTAGCATCCATATGACAGAGAACCCGGGCCGACATGGCTAGTCGTGAACCCAAAGCGGCACAGACTTATGGAGACAGGCATACATGAATCACATCGAGCATGTCGGTCATCAGCGAGTGATTCCGGGATGGGCACTGGGCTAACAGGACTCCGGGGAACCCGGCTTGTAGCAGGCTAGGCAGGACTCCGGATGTCATCGCATGACATTTCCCCGAAGGGACAGACATAGGAACGACGTGAAACACATGCCGGCCAGTCAAGTGTCCTGAGCAGTAGTGCTGGGCTTGCAGGACTCCGGTGAACCGGGCTGTAGCAGACTACTATGGCTCGAGGAACACTAGACTACATTTCCCCATAAGAAAGGCTGCCAAGGATAAACAACTAGATTGTCAGATCCCACTCATACCAAGCATTTCAATCATACACACAATATGCCCGATATGAGTACATACAAGATGGCATCACAACAAAACTCTACAACTGAAGTACTTTATTTAAAGGCTCCAGAGAGCCATACATAACATGTTCATACAGATAGGGGTCACATGACCCGACACTCAAGTCATACAATCATACAAGCACAAGCGGAAGCAACTAGTCTGAGTACAGACACTAGAAAGAAAGAAGGCTTCTCGAAGCCTGATTATCTACATAGGGCCCTCCATGGCCAGGATCACCACCTGGGTGGCTAGTCACTCGTCGACGTCAAGGTCTATGTAGAACCCATCGGAGGGGGCGGTGTTGTCGTCTGAAAACAGTAATTAAGCAAACATGAGTACAAAGGTACTCAGCAAGTCTTACAACAGAACCTACTATACATGCTCATTCTCAAGAAGGTGGTGGGGTTATTGCAGCAAGCCAGCTTTGACTCTTGGCTAAGCTATCCTACGGAACTCCACTAGTTAAATAGTTTTCGCACACGAGTCCAGTACTCACCAACACAATACTCCACCGGGGATCCTCCCTCGTCATCCTATGAGAGGGCCATCCTCGGTACTCACACTTATCTTGAGTCTTTTAGTAGTATCCATTAACTTGTCTATGAACTGTATAGGCAACCAAGTAGTCCTTTACCGTGGATGCGGCTATTTAAATAGTTTTATACCCTGCAGGGGTGTACTTCTTCATACACACTTTCACCACTTACCGCAGTTTACACGACATGTAGTCGGCAACCTTCAAGCGGAAGCCCAGCGAGGGTGTCGGCCACGGCCTACCTAAACACTTAAGTCTCTAGTCCAGGTTTATCGCCTATCCAGGTTCCATCCGCAGGGAGTCCGGCCAAGGTTTCCACATACGGCCCCGAACGATGTGAACAGGGTCCCGAGACGCCAAACGGGCGCTCGGCATACCCGGCCACGGTGTATCTACCGCAACATAGCCCACCCCTAGGGTCAGTGCTACGCACGGCCACCAACACATAACCTACAAACACCAGAAACTTTTTGCAACTCCTGGACAAAGTACTAGGGTGATTAAGAAGCCGAGAGGGTCCGTTGGTTTCGGGCCCAATGTACGGTAGTAACTGCATCTTAAATCACATATACAGATCTCGGTTCTTATGGACGGCCTCAATGAAACAACCCACCATGTACTCCTACATGGCCTCTCATCGATACATTTACCAAAACATGTTCAACACATCCCTCACATTACCGACATAAGCATATCACTCTAGCCCATCACCTAGACGAACCAGACCTGACACAACTCTAAGCATAGCAGGCATAGCAAGGTAGGAATCACATACATGGCTCAATCAACTCCTACACATGCTAGTGGGTTTCATATAGCTACTGTGGCAATGACAGGTCATGCAGAGGATAAGGGTTCAACTACCGTAGCACACAGCAGTTTGAATCGTGTTGTCTTAATGCAGTAAACAAGAGCAGAAGCGAGAACATGGGTTTGTATCGGAATGATCAATGGGTTGCTTGCCTGATGTAGTGGTAGTAGGGTACTGACCTTCAGACGGATACTCGGGGTTATCCTCGGAGGCAGAACCTACCACGAAAATCACACCGAACATAATCAACACATGGCAATATGCAACAATATGATGCATGCTATACATGGCAAGATGAAAGTGTCTTGGCCTAATGCAAGCTAAACCAGGAGGGGATGAACTCATTTGAATCAAAGACTCAAATATTAGCTCATTAAACATGGCCTTATTAGAGCATTACCTTATTCTGCTAAACAGCAAGGTTAACTTGTTTTGTCATGCAAGAAACCATTACAGATGGATAGATTGAATTTTTCTGATCATTTTTCATATATAAATCTTTGCATTTGGAGCTATGGTTGATTTTCTATGATTTTTAGAAGTTTTGGCTATTTTCTGGAATTTCCTATTAAAGAATAAATCCAGTAATTGAATTAATGAGTCAGCATGGCATAGGTGTGACGTCAGCGGGTCAACTGGGTCGGCCAGGTCAAACCTGACTGGTGGGCCCTCTCTGTGAGTGTCACAACTAATTAACAGAATTAAATTAACACTAATTAGTTGTCAGTGGGGCCTGGGCCCACATGTCAGTGACTAAACTAATTAAATTTAGTTAAAATTAATCCTAAACTAATTAGCAGACCGGCCCCACCTGTCATAGACTCAGGGGAGGTCTACCTGGGCCCACACAGGGGTCAAACAGGGTCAACTCGCCGGCGGCTTGACGTCGGCGACGTCAGACGTGGCGGAGGGGCTCGGGTTTGCGTGTCCGGCGACCAAATCGACGGCGGAGAGCAGCTACGTGACGCGGGGAGCAAGCCACGTCGTTTGGTGGAGGAAGTGGGGCTCGGGGAAGCCGGGAACGACGCCGGCGACGACCTTGGCGGTCGCCGGAGTTCGGGCGAGGATGAAACCGAGGCTACGGGGCACGACGTGGCGCGGGGAGTGGTGCGTTAGGCTCCTGGGAGTGCGTGGAGGACAAAAGCGTGCTCGGTGGTGTCCCAACGTGGCTATGGCCATGACGGCGACGTGCGGTGGCGGTGGCGAGCTTCGGCTTCGATGGCAGAGGGGGTTAGAGGACGCGGACGAGCGCGGGGAGAGGGGGAAATGATGGCGGAGCTCACAGTGGTTGCAGGGGAGTGAACGGCGAGCTCGAGGAAGGGCTGGAGCGAGCGGGGCGGCGAAGGGGATCTCTGGTGGCAGGAGTTGAGAACGAGCTCGGTGCAGCGTCTCCGGGGCGAGCGAGCGCACGGGGCTCGGCCTACTTGATGTAGTCGACGACGGTGGAGCTTCCTGGCATGTCGGGGCAGCGAATGGACGGCGGTGGCTGCGGTGAAGCTTGTCGGCGGCGACGGCTCCACTCGTCAGGAGGATGGGGAGAGAGCCAGAGAGGGAGAGAGGCCACGGGGAGAGTGGGAAGAAAGAGGGGGAGACGTGGGGGTCGTCGTGGCACTCGTAGACGTCTCCAGGGTGTCGGCGGAAGCAAGAGGTGGCCGGCGTGTGGCTGCGGGTGCCGGCCACGCGCTCCTCATCCTCCTGGCGAGAGGAGGGGGACGACTGGCAAGCGCCAGTCGACTGGGCCGAGCCAGGTGGGCTGGTGGGCTGCGTCTGGTAAGTTCTCTCTCTCTCTCTTTCTGATTTGTTTCCTTTTCCTATTTTTCTGCAACTGTTGGGCTTTATTAAAAATACCTAGACATCTTTAAAAATCTTGAAAATAATCAGGGGCTCTGTTTGGATTATTCCCAACAGCCCACACTTATTTCCAGAATTATTTGAGCATTTAAATTATTTTATAGCATTTAAATGCCCAAATTCAAATACTTATGATTTAACTTAGAGAACCAGAATGTCCTAGAAAAGAGTGCACCATTTTTGCCAGGGGTTTTAGCCCAATACAGAAATGATGAACATTTTGTGAAGGGCATTTTGGGTTCATTGAAAATAATTTTAGTAAACCCTAGTTGTTTCCAGGGGGGTGCTGGGGTTTCTGTCTTCCCCATTTCAAATTTAAGGGAATTTAAACATGATGCACACTCTAATGCTTAAACTAGCTAGGGTGTGACAGAGTGGATGACATCTATCCCAGCGATGAGCCGACACGTGTTTCCTCCAGCCAATGATGATTTTACACATGGAAAATCCCCATTGGCCGGGGCTGTTAACGGGTGATCGGATTGAAAACCCGACCCGATAGCTTAACAGTGTTCCGTTACGGTGGATGCCACGTGTCGGTCACCCTTGACGAAAGCACTTCTGTGACGCGCGATTTATCGTCATGGAAGTGGACACTTCCGTGATGATAATTTTGGTAATGTCATGGAACACTTCTACGACTGCACATGTATGACTATCTTGATTCTGTCATAAATTTGTCATGGATGTACATGCATGACAGAAAACGTGACCTACTATGACAAACACGTATCATCACGGAAGTGTATTTTTTTGTAGTGTAAAGATCATTTCTTGCAAAGCACAATAAGTGTTATTTCTTCACAAGTTTTGGATGCAGGTTGAATAATTGAACGCTTTTGTTTGCAAAAGATACTTTTTTATCTATTTCACCCGTATGTTTGTGATCTCTAGAGATGACCCCCACATCCTTTGTCAAAATAAACAACTCCCCAATCAATGCATTTCACTCTTCCATGCAACGCATGGGCACCTTACTACTATAGATTAGTACGACCAAAATTGAACTAACATTATATATAGTACAATAAATGCTGATGCATGCTACCTAAAATTATATCATTGAAAACTATGTTCAAATACGAATCCAATGATATAGTTTTTGTTGACATGCACTAACACTTTGCCAGTTAAATCTTCAGTCAAATTCAATGGGGGACTAATAAACCACGACCGATTTAGTACAAGTGTAGAGGGCGGCACTGCATGGGAGTCTCACTCTCACCCCGCTCGTGGCGCGGAAGTAAAGCTGTCATATCACAAAACCCAACCACTGCCAGTAATAAGTGGCCTGGTAGAATAAACGGACAATCAACCATTACATCTCTCCATCTTTTTGCATTTCATCTCTCTGCATTTACTTTCTCTGGTTCATCTCGCACACTCGATCCCTAGCTACTACTCCTAGTATCCCTAGCTACTATTCCTAGGGCCAGTTCTTTTGGCGGCTTAAAAAATAAGCCGTCTGTTCCCCAGCTTTTCCCATAAGACTAGTCACAGTGGAGAGTAACATTAAGGCGCTTCACTCATTTATTTGGGCTTCCAAACTACTACTAGTACCTCCGTCCTGGTTTATTCATCACCATTGTAATTTGTGGTAAATTTTGACCAAAGATTTAACTGATAAAATGTTAGTGCATGTGACATGCACAAACATTTCATTAGTTAAATTTATGATCAAAATTTGACACAGATTACAATGGGGACAAATAAACCAGGACGGAGCTAGTAGTAATGGGATTACTACTAATCTAGAAACCTAAACAAACTGGCCCCTGGTACTCCTACTAGCAGTACTAGTACTCAAGTTGGAATTCCAATTGCATGGCACAACTTGTTAGGCAAAAAAATTGATACATGGTGTAGGAAGCGGTTTGGGAATTTGCATGCCTTTCCGACCAGTGAGATACTCCGTACAAAGTACGACAGAGAAATAACCACAGAGAAGGAAGCTAAAAGTAAACAATCAAACAAGCATTTTTGCATTGAATCGTTTCACAAGCTTGACTAGTGCTGTTTTTCTACTTTTACAAAAACCGCATCGTAATGTTAAAATGTGCATTTGCACGTACATAAGTAATAGTAGTACTCCCTCCGTCTAGGTGTATAAAGTCTTCCCTCCTTCTTGGTCACGGTGCACAACCAAAGATGACTTATTCACCCAGACGGAGGGAGTAGCACAGTCTGCAAGCATATATAGAGAGAGACGTGTAGTCCGATAGTATATAGTAAAGTTTGTGCTATATGCACCTACTTACAAAGTGCGTACGGATACACAAGGTTTCCAAACTTTCCCTCTTACATACTTAATTAAGGACGCTAATAATTCCCGAACGTTCAGGATTTATCATTTGCGTCCCAAAACTAATGAGATCACCTTACGAAACTAAATTATACTCCTACTAAAAGCCACGGCGCTCGCAGCCACGAGTGCCCTGGTGCGCGGCTGTTTCCCAGCGCGCCGACACAACGCCTCTTCCTCCGCCTCGCAACTCGCAAGGTGCTGATTGGCGGCTTGCCGACGGGCGAGCGCGATCTCACCGGTGTGGTGATCCGGCGCCAACAGGTACTCCTCCTTGCTGGAAGCATGCACCCGATCCACGTACCGTCAAGCGTAGATGAGGCGCTTGGGCCCGACTGCACTCGGGGCTTTGGCATGGGCGTCCTCCGCCACCCTCACGGCCCTTGCACGAGCCTTCTGCCAAAGGGCCAATTGCCTGACTCTCTCGGACGTGACATAGACCTGCCAGGAAGCTTGCCCCGCGGCGCGCTTCTCTTCCTCGACCTTCTTCTCCGCCTCTATTTTGGCTTTCTCTGCCGGCGGCAAAGCCTCCCACATGGCGAAATCCATTTCTTTCCAAAGCTCCTCAAGGCTGGGGGGCCCGGTAGGCGGCGCGGCGTTCTCCTCGTAGCGGGGAGCCGATGCGAACTCCGACGCGCGTGCTGGTGAGATTGGGAACACCGACGTGTCAACCTCGACGCGTCGCGGCGAGGAGTGGAATGCCGACGCGTCCTCCTCGACTAGTGGCGGCGAGGAACGGAACGGTGATGCATGACCATCCAGGCGGTGCGGCGTGGGGTGCCTAGGGCTTGGGAGGGGTGATGCCATGGTGGTCGACGTGAGAGGGAGGGGGAGGAGATAGCGATGAACGTGAGCGTGCTCCCGAATGCCATGGGAGGCGTTGTATTTATAGCGAGCAACGGCACACCTACGTAAGATATGGATTGAGCTGCACTGACTTAACTGCAGGTCCAGTTGCGTCACTTACATGTGGGCCAGACCCCTGTTGGGCCATATGTCAGTGGCCCAATGCACCTGCAGTTAAGTAACTAAAGCAGCGTCCCGGAAGATATGTTGCGTGATTAATGTAATAGCTACTCCCATCACATGCTCAGATTTCAAGGTGCATTAATTCATTGCATGCGAGGATTATGAGAAACTTGACCAATGCATGTACTACATGCATGCATGCATTGCAATTAATGCATTGGTAAACACAATTCTTTGAGAAAAATGAGCGCATTAATTGAATGCTTTTACAAACCATGAAAATTATTCCACCACTCATCATCTACCTTAGTTGGTGAGATTTTTGAATTGAGCCCTATAAACTGGAAATGAGGTAGTACTTGGCCATATTTGTTGGAGTAAATTACGGGGGAGGTAAGGGGTGGAAATATTGATGGTCACAACGGATTGGACGAGCGTGCGGGGGGGGGGGGGGAGTCATGCATGCAGATTTTTCCACACGAGGTGGAGTGGTGTGACCGCCGGAGGGAGAAGGAGAGTCTGGCAGGCATATTGTTTCCACACATGGAGACGAAGCTAATTTTGACCAAATATTAGAGCAATGAGGATGGCTCCCACCTCTCCAACACCTCCCTAACCCTAGCCACACACCACCACTGGCGATCTGCACACCTCTCCGTGGGTTTCGCCATCTGATTGGCTCATCATCCCTGGCGTCTCCTCCTCTCTCTTCTGGTTGTCATCTTCATGGCGGTCCATGCAGCAATCTCCCTGGGATTGGATTTCTCCCCGGGGATGAAGTTGGTGTCTGAGATCCAACGTAGCTTCAACAGATCGGTGCATCCCACGTCGGACACAGGCCATTTCATCATGGGTGGTCTCCTTTGCACGGCACACATTCCGGCTGGATGAGGAGAATGTGGGATTCGCTCTTGAGGCGGCCATCAGAGGATATTGTTCACATCTCAAGGTATATTTCCTCCATCATGGAGTTTTTTCATTCAACGTCTCTTGCAAGGAAGTGGGTTTTTTCATTCTGCACCAAAGGAATTTTGTTTGTGATCAGTTCAAGTGTTTCTTCCATCTTTGGGGTCATGGCGGCCCAGATTGGAAGAAAGAATTCAGCCTTTGGCAATCTGAATGCCAAGAGGAATGTGTTTTAGTTAGTCCCTCTAAGAGAAGAGCTCTGCTTGGTTTAGAGGCCATGAAACATGCTCCGACCAAATCTATTCCTAAAAAGCATGCTACGTTCGCCACGTTCATGCAATACCCGGCGTGTAAGGGATATAGCTATGGCCCGTCCGCCGATGAGGTGACCACAGTGTGAGCAGCTGGTTATCATGTTTCGTCCCATGAGGATGTACATGTGTCTTCTCCGGTGATGACCTTGCCGCCGGCAAGGGTGGCGATACAGTTTGGAACAGTCCCTCCTTCCCCGGAGGGTTTATCTCTTGCCCGTTTAAACCCTGGATCTTCGGGTGGTCGATTAGTTTTTGCCTTGGAAGGTTTGGACTCCCCACCTCTGCTGGGCTCGAGGGTCCAGCCCATCTGCCTGTCTGATGACGAAAGTAGCAGCCCATCACCCATGGCCTCAAGAGCTTCTTCCCCTCATGATATTATCATGGATTTGCAAAGTTTTGACGATATGATTGAAGATATGGCTGCGAGTTATTGGGATTGTCAGAACTGTTTGGCTATGCACCACACGTCAGAGACATGCACGAATCAAGTCCGCTGCCGCAATTGTTTTTGTTCAGACACGTTAAAAAAAACTGCACTGGCCAGCCGCCTGACTTGTCCATCTAGGTGCCCAAAGTCCCATTGTCGGGTTTTGGGAAGCGAGACAGAAAAGAGGACTTCCTTTCCTCCCCCGTCTCTCCAGTTTCCCGAGGCCAAACGACTCTGGAGAAAACCCCATCCTCTGCTTCTCCGCCGCCACCATCGCCGCCTATCCATCCTGCCTCGCATACCCAAGCTTCCACCAGCTCGGGTCCAGCTCCTACTCCGCAGCCTCCAATGGCTGTGTACGCGATTGACCCGCATCGCTTCATCCCTGCGGGCTTTGATATTGAAGATGGCGGTGCGGATCGTCTGCCCCACACCTTCTACACACCGGCCGTTCCTCCGCCCCGGGTGCATGAGCAGTTCATGGTGGCCATTGTGGAGCCGATCCCACCTCCTGAGCTGGTTGGTGTCCGTCGTCGGCAAGTTCTTGACTTCCTAGTTCCGGTGATGCATGTTCCGGTTATCTCTGCTCAAACTTGGTTTCAAGGGGTCGGTCTGTTCGAGATGGAAGATCCAGTTGTCAGGGGTTCTTTTACTCTGCACCCGCCTTTTCCTTTAGGAGTTGATGAAGAAGGCAATGAGTTCTTTGTCCGTTTTATCCCACATAATCAGGGTGAAGGTTTCCGTGCTATTCATGGCCAACGGACGGGGTGGCTGATATTCATCAGCATCCAACTAGATTATAGAAACACTCAATGCATTGCTAATATGGTTGGCACCTTCGGTTAGTTTCATTACTGGAACAACACTGAGAGATGTAAGGTTAGATCTTTGGTCCGTGCCTCGTTCCCTGATAATGCGCTCGTCCCTCGCTCGGTGACCTTTAGGGAATTTGCCAATTGGGGCGATGTTATGGTGTCATGGTCTACTAGCTGTTATATTTTATCTGGAGAATTTTCTGGTGCCATAATCCCAGCGGATGAAGATCCTATGCCTCTGAATGGGAATCCCCACCCGATGCCTGGAGCCGAGGTGCCGCAACCGTTTTGGGCAATGCCTCCATACCCAGCTCTTGGCTGGAATGCAGTTCCTCCGGGCCCAAATCAAGGTCAAAATGATGTGCCTGGGTGGGCTGATAATGTGCATCACAATGAGGGATGGGGCCCATGGGAAGAACAGGTTCAGCCTATTCAGCAGCAGTAGGAAGAGATTCAGCCAGCCCAGGACCAGAAATCCATGATTTTGAACCCGTCTGTGGATTCTTCTGACGATGAGGACATGCTTGAAGTTCAGCAGCCTCTGCAAGCTCCACCTGTAGTGCATTTGGACCCATTCATCTTGGCATGGTTTGGGTCTTTTATGGGCCATTTCTTCCACCGGCAATGATCTGGGAGAGGTCATTCAAGTCTTTACTGCCTGAGTTTGTCATCAAAGATATACCAACTCCTCTGTCTGGGTTTTCTGCGATGATGTTGCAAGTTAAATTTGGCTCTATTGATCTGCATCAGAAGTATCTGCTATGGTCTGACGACCAATGTATCCCCGGTCGTGGAATCAACTCTTCGGTGGTCATTGAAGAGTTGCCATCTGATGATCTGTCTTGCTCCAGTTCCCAGGTTCTACCCACTCCTTCATAGGTTTCTCAGGAGGAATTTCAATTTACTTCGGCCACTCCAACTACGTTGGGCAAATGACCCCGCACCAAGCGTTCTGTCACACTAGTGGAGCCAGTTCTAGACTTCTCCACCAGAAGGATGACGTGCAGTTCTGCCAAAAGGACGGGCATGAAACCAGTTTCTGCAATCCCTCCAAGGTCTGCCCCCTGCGTCGCCCAAAGGAAAAGAAGCTTCGTCTCGATGATGATCAGAGTCAGCTTCCTCTCCCACCCCCGATGCCTATACCTACAATGCAAGCAATTGGAGTGGCCCTGGGTATCGACCAATCTGAACTATCGGTCGAGAAGCTTATGGCTTCTCCTCGCCCTGCCGAAGAAGACGATGGTCCACATGATGATTGACGTCCCAAGAAGCTTCATGGATAGTTGGGCACTTTTGTTGTGTGCTCGTTTTACGTTAGTACTTACTACTTCTTTGTCTGTCTGAACTACTTGGTCATTTATGTTGGCACTTTTGTTATGATCTTGTCCATGCTGTTAAGCAGCTAGATCTGCTACTATTCCTCAGCGCTCTTTTTTATGGATAATTGCTATTATAAAAATTGGAATGTTCTCTACTGGAATGTGCGTGGGCTGAATTCAGAGGCTAGGCAACGTGACTTATGTGCTAAGATTGAGGAGATCAGATGTTCTGTACTTTGTCTACAGGAAACTAAATGCGAGAACTTTGATATTTGAATGATTAGATCCTTTTGTCCTAGGAGGTTTGATCAATTCGCATTCTCGCCTTCTGTTCGAGCGTCTGGTGGGATTTTAGTCATTTGGAACTCCTCGATCTTTCATGGCCAGCTTATTGACATCCAGCAATTTGGTGTTGTGGTTTCCTTCCAATCGTTGCAGAAATCTAAAAAATGGACCTTAGCCTCTGTATATGGGCCTTGTGAGGGTCAGCCTAGGGATGATTTTGTTAGCTGGCTTTATCATCTAGACATCCCTCCCGATGAAAATTGGCTGTTGTTGGGGGACTTTAATTTTATCAGGTCTTTGGATAACAGAAACCTCCCGGGTGGTGACATTAATGATATTTTTCTCTTCAATGAAATAATTGGTCACCTGGGTCTCTTGGAACTTCCATTCAAAGGCCGTAGCTTCACCTGGTTTAATATGCAACAAAACCCCCTCCTTGAACAGCTTGATTGGTTCTTCACTACTGCTGATTGGATTTCACATTATCCGAACACGGTGGTTAACCCACTGGCCAGAACTGCATCGGATCATGTGCCTTGTGTGGTGTCCATTGACACTACCATTCCTGTGGCCAGGACTTTTCGGTTTGAAAACTTCTGGTTTGATATGCCAGGATTCATGGATTGCGTCACCAAGTCCTGGAATGCACCGGTATTCTCTGATCTATCTGCTTCTGCGGTTATCACAAAGAAATTTAAGAGACTGCGGTATGACTTGAAAATTTGGAGCAAAAATTTATCATACATCAAAAAGCTTACTGTTGATTGCTCGAAGGTGATTCTGCACTTTGATCAGCTAGAGGAAGTGAGACCTTTAACTAGGCCGGAATTCAATTTCAGGAAAATAGTGAAGATTCACTATGAGCATCTGTTAAAAATTCACTATATTTATTGGAAGCAGAGGTGCACCATTCGGTACATAAAGGTTGGCGAGGAGAATTCAAAATTCTTTCATGCAATGGCTTCAGAGTGAATGAGAAGGAATTGAATTTCCAGCCTGAAAACAAATTCCATGAGTGATCCTGTGACTGACCATGCACAGATGGTGGGAATTCTTTGGGCTTCGTTCAAATGTAGGATGTGCCAGGCTTAAGGGATCAATATGGGCTTTGATTTGAACCAGTTAATTCAGCTCATCCCGGGGCTAGAGGAGCTCTCTTTTCCATTTTCTGATGAAGAAATCAACAAAGTTTTGAAGGAATTACTGGCGGATCGGGCACCTGGTCCGGATGGCTTTAATGGGATGTTTATCAAGCGCTGTTGGCCTATAATTGAGAAGGACTTCTTGCGAATGATTCGGGATTTTTATGAAGGGAAGCTTTCGTTGGAAAACATCAATGGCTCCCTCATTACGCTCATCCCCAAGAACATTTCACCTGAAGGGCCTGATGACTTCTGGCCAATATCTCTCACCAACACTTGTCTTAAATTTCTTACAAAGTTGTTGGCCAACCGGTTGCAGAAGGTGATCCTTCGGTGTATCCACAAAAATCAGTATGGGTTCCTTAAGGGTAGGTCAATTCAAGATTGCCTGGCCTGGAGTTTTGAATATATTCATCAATGTAAGCAGTCCAAGCGTCCAATCATAATCCTCAAGCTGGATTTTGCCAAGGCATTTGACACAGTTGAGCATGAAGTTATTCTCCAGATGTTGCTACATAAAGGGTTTGATGCCAAATGGATTTCTTGGGTAAAGCAATTGTTGTCCACAGGTTCTTCGTCTGTGTTGTTAAATGGCATTCCTGGAAAACAATTTAAGTGCAAGTGTGGTGTCAGGC
This sequence comes from Triticum urartu, assembly GCF_056163025.1. Lineage (NCBI taxonomy): Eukaryota > Viridiplantae > Streptophyta > Magnoliopsida > Poales > Poaceae > Triticum > Triticum urartu. The sequence goes on from NC_141878.1 coordinate 175,270,279, forward strand.
AGGGTGATCCTCTGTCACCTCTGTTGTTTGTCATTGCAGCGGATTTGTTGCAGTCAGTGGTCAACAAAATGCTTGAGCATGGCACGCTCTCTTTGCCTATTTAAACCCATGACAGAGAGTTTCCCATCATCCAATATGCGGATGACACAATTCTGTTTCTTGCAGCTAAGGATGAGGAGCTTGTTGCATTAAAGAACATGATGCTGACCTTCCAACAGTCCACGGGTTTAAAGGTCAACTTTGCTAAATCCTCAATGATCCCTTTGAATATGAGTGATGAGGAGGCTTCTAGACTTGCTGCATTTCTTGGTTGTAAAATTGGACAGCTCCCATTTACTTATCTGGGATTGCCTTTGTGAACTACAAGGCCAAGGATCATTGACCTAATGCCCCTGGTTGACAGCCTTGAGAGGAGGCTAACTGCAAGCTCTTCCATGCTGAATCAAGGCTCTCGCTTGCAACTTCTTACCTCTGTCCTGGCATCTCTGCCAATATACTTTCTCTGCAGCCTATAGATTCCACCAAGGATCATTAAACAGCTTGACAGAATCTTTAGGCAGTGTCTTTGGAGGGGCAATAGTGATGCTCCCAAACAATCTCTGGCTGCATGGGATCTAGTTTGCAGGACAAAAGATAAAGGGGGTTTAGGAGCAATTAACCTGAACATCCAGAACAAAGGACTCCTTATCAAGTATCTCCACAAGTTCTACAACAAGGTTGACGTTACTTGGGTGACCCTGATATGGAACAGTTACTATGATCACGGTGTTCCACAGGAAACAGCTGAAGCTGGATCTTTCTGGTGGAGGGATGTTTTGAAGCTGCATGAGGCTTATACTGCTATTGCCTCGGTTACCATCAACATGGGAGATTCTGCTTTGTTCTAGACAGATTCTTAGCACATTGGTGGTTCTGCTAGACCACTATGTTGGAGATTGCCTAGGTTGTTTTCATTTGCCAATAATGATAAGATCTCTGTGCAGGAATTCCTTCAATCCCAGGATCTCTTCTCCATGTTTTATCCACCTACTCATGAGGCTGCTATTGAGTTACATATACTGGAAGGTTGGATCATGCAGTTAGAAAGAGACCCAACTATACCTGATGTTTGGATATGGCCTGGCAAATCAGGGGATTACACTGCCAAGAGCTTCTACATGATCATGCACTCTCATCTACCTACAATACAACCTTGCAAATGGTTGTGGCAGAGTAGGTGTACCATGATGATCAAGGTGTTTGGGTGGCTATTTTTCTTTGACAGACTAAACACCAAGGACATGCTGGTTAGAAGACACTGGCGCTCTAGCCAAGATGACAATTTCTGTCTCATTTGCAATGAGCTGGTGTATGAGGATAGAATCCATCTGTTCTTTAACTGCACCTTGAGCTCTAGAGTCTGGAATTACCTGGGCATTGATTGGACTGGGGGCTCAGATATCTTGCAATGTATCATGCATGCTAGGTCCAGCTTCAGGCATCCTTTCTTCTTTGAAGTCATGCTAACAGCAGCTTGGAACATTTGGATTTTAAGAAATGGCAGAACCTTCAGAGCTGAGAGAGCTACCTTCAGTGCTTGGAAGTGTAAATTCATCCATGACATCTCTCTGCTTGCTCATAGGGTGAAGGATTGTATTAAACCAAAACAATTGGCTTGGGTTAATTCTCTGTTGTAAAATAGGTAGGGATGTTTAGCCTTAGGTAAATTTTACCTTTCTTTGTTTGTATAGCCTGTATTTTGTTTGTACAGTTTCACTTGCTTTAATAAAGGTCTGTGGGGCTTTGCCTCACAGTAAATATTCAAAAAAAAGATTTGGAGACAAACGGGCTTCCTGCAGGTATGGGGTACGGTGCATAATAAGTCTCATCTTGCATGCCAGGCTAGGTACAGTCTCAAGTTAATAAAAACATACACGCCCCACACATGTTCATATTTCAAGGTGCACTTAATTATTGCATGCGATGATTAAGGCTGGCCATAATGGTGGTATCTTAGCTGGTATCATGCACATGGGAATAGCAAACATGCTGATGTGGCAAACAATTAAAGAAGAGAGAGGGGTTAGAGTAACTAGTGTTCATGCATGCATTGGTAAACACATTTTTTGTGAAGAACGACAACATTAGTTGAGTAGTACTTTTGCAGACTACAAAAACTATTCCACCGCCTCTATCTTGCTAGGAGTAGGTGAAAATTTCGAATCGAGCCCTTTAAACTAGAAGGGAGGTAGTAGTACTCTAATAGATCTTGTTGTGATGACAAGATAGGACATGGCACTCACCTAGACGGAGGAACTAGTCTGCATTGTGCATTTAAGTTTTGTGTGAAGTCAATGTACATCTACTTTGACCAAACTTATAGAAAATGTATCAACATTCACAATGTCAAATCAATATTTTTATATTCATTATAAAACGTAGTTCTTATACTCATTATAATCAATATTGTAGATATTGATATTTTTAGTATAAATTTGGTCAAACACTTTGCAAATGGTTGACGGAAGTAAAAAGGACTAGAGGGAGTATCATGCATGCGGAGTAGGCAAAAAATTGCTCATTTAGAGCTGGTCAAAGTCTCAAAGGGCGCGACCGCGCGAGGGAGGCGAAGGTCGTGGGAGGCGCGACGGTTGACGGAATTCAGTGAAGTTACCCACGCGTCAGCATGGCGTGCGAATAGGAAGAAGCTATACCGTCAGGCCTACGATATGGGTCTAGTAGACATGACATCTAGTGGGTCCCACATAGTTCTCGAGAACTCTTTGGGGGCTTGTAGCTGTTTGTCCACCGGGCAAGCCAGCAACCCCACGCCGTTCACCCTCCCTACTCGTCCCCGTCTTCTACTAGTACAGTACCTTACAACAGTTCGCTCCTAGTCGTCCCGTCCTTTCACATTACACCAGTTCAACTTCTCCTAACCCTCCTCCAAAATCCATGGCCTCCCAAATCTCCATGGTCGCCGCTGAGTACCAGGTTAGAGCCATCACCGGCGATGAGTTCATCATCATCTACACACGTGGATCCACGATGGTGAAAGCATGCCTTGGTCGCTTCCTACGCATGTTCAACAGTTCAACGGATGAGTGGGTCACTGGGCTAGATGTTGAGTACACCACAGTCCTGCAAAGAGAGAAGATTCTAAAAGAGGCCGAGAAGGAGAAGCCCGCCGTGATCCAGGTTTGCGTACATAACGTCCCCGACACCGTCTTCCACGGTCTTGGATCTGCTTCCCGGAAGCCGACGCCAAGTGCAGAAGCACCACCATCATGGACAATGAACTCACCCCCGTTGCCGACCATGACTCACAGAGGCCGCCGCGACCATCGTTCTCCTCCTCGATTGGTAATGTGTGTATTGAATCACTTAGCAGTACATGTGCAGTTCCAATTTTGTTCATACCTACCCTTCAAATTTCCTAGGTGCTATTGTTCCCGTAAAAGTAATTGGTTATAGCCTCCATTGTACAACAACATATCAGCATGTAATTGTGCGTTGCTCCTGTATCTCACTGTGCTTGGGTAGGTTTTTCATCTGCAACCAATAGTGTCGCAAATGATGGAAAGTTTTTTAGAACTAGCGAGATGCCCATGCGTTGCACGCATCAAGATGCATTTGTATGAGTAGTTTATCTTGTGGGAGAAAAGGATGAATGAGGGAAGGCCTTATTGGCAAATCTGGAGAGGGGTATAGGTATCTTTTTGCAAAATTGCCATTGTTTCCTTCCTATCTGTCAGATATAAATCGGACGGCCTATATTGCAGGATGGCAGGCACACCATCATCACCAACTCTGATTTTTTATATTATAAGAAAAAAAAGTAGAGAAAAAAGTAGAGAGTAGAGAAGTAGAGATAAATATTAAATATAAAATAAATATAATAGTAGAGAAGAGAGTAGAGATAGCAGAGACGTCGGGAAAGGATTTTGCGCGCGCGGGAAAAAGCGGCCGGGCGTGCACTAGTTTTGGCGCGTGGCGTCCGCCGCGCTTTATAAAATCCAACGCCTTCCCACCGCTCTGTGCCTTGACACCACTCTCTCCCCGCTCTGTGCCTCGCCACCGCTCTCTCCCCGCTCTTTCTCGCCTCGCTGCCGCCGTGCCACCATGTAGCCGCATCGCCGAGAAAATTGGGGATACCGCGGCGTCCGCGCGCGCTCCTCCGGCGGCTTCTCCGCCGAGATCCGGTTATGCGGGATGCGCCTCGACCTCGGCAATTTCGACACCTCCAACGAGGCCGCCCGCGCGTACGACGCGGCGGCGTGGCGCCTCCGGTGGCCTCATAGAACATTGAACTTCCCCAACGTGTTGATGCGTGAGCGGGCACTGGAGCTCGCGCCTCTGCCGCGGCTTATCACCGACGAGGATCGTCGCGGCAACCGGAGGCGGGAGCACCGTCTCGGCATCACCGAGATGGACGAGGAAGCCATGGCGCTATGGCACCAACACTTCCCGCAGGACATCATCAACGAGCGCGAGTTCTATGCGCAAAGGAGGACGGAGAGGGATAAGAGGAGGGCGGAGCGAGCCGCCTATCACAAGGACAAGCATAGGAGAAAAGCGGACGCTCAATTCAACATGAGGCTTGGAGCAGCGTCTCCCTGGGAATCTGACGACGATCGGTATATTCACACCTACAGTCAGACGTCGAAGGAGGACATCACCGAGGAGGAGTCGGACGACAAGGAGTAGTTGAATAATCTATTTTTTTCATCTATCTATGCTGAGAACTATCCTCTACTCTCTAGTCTCTACTCTCTATCTCTACATCTCGATCTCAGCACTGTAAATGCTTTTTTAAAGCGCCGCGCATTGCGATTGTGTTGGAGATGCTCTAACATGGCAGACGAGTGCTTTAATGTTGCCCACAAGATGCGCGAGTATTACTAGTAGTATATTTTTCTTGCCATGTTGAGATTTTAAAGCCACGAGTGCGAACATGCATGCAGAGGAGCAATGAAGACCAAACACAGGATATTGGGGACATCTTCAAGGAGCGTGGCAAGTTAAAGAGGAGTGTAGCGACCCGACCTCAAATGGTCAAGTCTCTGTGCTTCAGTGTCATCCCTGGATCGGTAATGCTGACACACACAGTACTCGAAGGATTTATAACAGAGTAGCAATCACACACTTATTACATCGAATGTCTCAAAAGAGAACTTATTACAATAAATATGGCTTAAGGCCATCTAATACGATAACAGCGGAAGGCTTGGAAGATAAAGTGAGTCCATCAACTCCAACGGCATAGCTGAGCTGCACGGCAACGACCTAACGAACCTTACTCCTCATCTGAAAAGTCTGCAACATAATACATTGTAGCCCGAAAACGGGCCAGCACATGAAATATGCTGGCAAAATAACACAGTAGAGCAAGAACTGAATAATGCTATCACTACATGCATATTTGGCTGGTGGAAAAGCTCTATGGTTAAAGTTTTTGCGAAAATCCAATTTTTCCCTACAATAAAGGAATATATTTTATTTAACTATCATGGTAGTTGAAACATCATTGAGGAGGTTCCTCCAACTCAATCCAATTAAAAGTAATTATCAACCCAACAATATTAATTTAGAGTGATGAGATACATATGATAATCCAAGTACTAGATACTCAAGATGTCCATAACCGGGGACACGGCTAACCATGATTAGTTTGTACAGTCTACAGAGGTTTGCGCACTTTTCCCCACAAGACTCGATCTCCTCCGTTGGATTTCTCGCACTACATGGTGTTTGAGAAACGGATGACCGAGACATAGTCTTTCGGAAGCATTAGCTCTAACCCCGGGTAGACAGTACCAACCTACATCCCTCTACATCTGCTAGCCTACCACTGGAAGAGGTCATGCAACTTACTCAACTATGCTAGAGCCCATAATAGCTTGTGGCTGCACACGGAAGTTTCTAGCATGAAATATCTCAGTTCCCTTTGAGCCTGGGTGGCGGACCTTAGGATTATCACACGGGTACTCCGGGATAGCCTAGGACAACACTGGATTCTCCAGGCGCCCGACAAGAAATCCACCCAGATGTGTATTAAAGTTGCCACCTTAAGTTGAACCATTAATTAACAATCTCACATCTGTCATGGATTCACTCACCCAAACCACGTCTACGAACATTGCAATATAAGCAATACGTAGAAGTAACTCCCAAGGGTTTGATAATATCAGGGCAATAGGTTCTACCTCATCAACTACTTCCCAATCCCATATGTTATCAACTCCTAACCATGCAATGTTTGAGGGTTGAAACTAATGCATAAAAACTGGGTGATGAAGGGATATGATCAAAGTTTTACTTGCCTTGCTGATGATCCGCAAAACCTAGAGACTCGTAGTAGCACGCTTCACACTCCAGGTGTTCTATCACAAACAAACAATAGAATACATAAGAAATCAAGCAAATAAGCACGGGTAAAACACGAATAAGAAGATCTAACCAGAAAGTTCAACTTAAGAACTCCGGTTTGCAAAAAGAATCAAATCAAGCGGACCAACGAAACTCAAACTGCGAAAGAAACAAGATCTGATTACTAATCTAGACTAAAGTCAAATTTTACTGTACCAAAATCTTGTTCAAGTTGGTTAAACGGATAGAGGGCTTTGAGACGAAGATCTAGGCGCTTGAATCGCCTGATTCCGATAAACGAGCGAAAAGATAAACTAAAACGAAAATCGGATCAGAAATCACGATCGGAAATAATCACGGAAAATCCGAAAAAAGAGAAAATCTGACGAACAGGCTAACAAACGAACGTTCGCTGTCTGTGTCTAATAGGTGAACACCGTTCGTTAAAACGAACGTACGGACGAACGTCCGCTAAGTAACTAAACCGAGAAAACCGGCGAACCGTTCAAAAAAAATCGAAACTAGGTTTTTTTAAAAACCGATGATTTTACCTAAACCGTAAGAAAACCGGACGGCGAGGTTCGAACTCCGGCGGCTTCCGGCGAGCGGGGCGGCGGCGCGGGCGACGGCGGGGAGCGGCGGGGCGGCGCGGGGTGGCGCGGGGTGGTGTGGGGTGGCGCGGGGTGGCGTGGGGTGGCGCGGGGTGGCTCAGCGGCGGCGGCGGCAGTAGCGGCGAGCGGCGGCGTCAGCGCAGGGCAGCGGAGCGGCTAGCGGGGGGCAGCTTGGGGCTCCAGGGGGCCCGGGTCGGCTTTTAAAGGGGGAGGGTGGCTTGCGGGAGGGGGCGGGGAGGCGTGGCTGACTCGGCCTCGGCAGGCGGCGGTGTGGTGGTCGCGGTGTCCGCAAGGGAGACGGCGGCGCGGCGGCGGCTGGGCCAACTGGGCCTCAGCCCAGTTTGGTCTAGCGGGCTTCTCTTTAAAAAAATGCTCCGATGAAAATAAATCCTAGAAAAATAAATAAAAATCTAAAAATGCCAAAACAAATTTTCGCTGTCTAAATAAAATATTTAGAACAAGATGAACATTTTCTTGGCCCTAAAATGCAATCTTGAAAATGTGCAATTTTTCTAATGCAAATAAAATAGCTGTAAATACGAATAAAAGCAAATATTTGATTTTAATATGTTTCCTCCAATATTTCATTTCTTTTGGAGAAGTCATATTATCTCCTCTCATATATTTTAACATAAAATATTTTCGGAGAGAAAAATAATTAAAACTAATAATCCTCGTTTCAATATTTGATAAAATTCAAATATGAAAACAGTGAAATCCCGAACTCTCTCTCCGAGGGTCCTTGAGTTGCTTTGGAGTTCGAGGATGAAGCCAAAATGCAATAAAATATGATATGCAATGATGACCTAATGTATAACATTCCAAATTGAAAATTTGGGATGTTACAAGGAGCTGCACTGAACCTGTAAAACGAGCTTTGGTAAGTAACACCCTTTCAATTACTTTCGTTTAGCCTCGTGTTCTTCAATGTGTATATGTTGTAGTTTCTGTTTCACTTAAGCCTCGTGTTCTTTGATGTTTAAGAAGAAGAGTCTTAATCATCCTAATGCTTTCGTTTTTAGCTTGATGTAGGAAGTGGGTGTTCTCACCTTGTAGTCTGTTTTTATATTTTTCCTTTTGAATTCACTTCTCCCAGTTCTGTTTATCTGACTTCTACTAAATGGATCTGGGTTGCTCTGAGTATTGGTCTAAAAAAGAAGTAACTTCATGTCAGGATGCAGTTCCTGCGAGGAGGGAAGTATGGTCAACCTCGAGATCATGTTTCCAAAATGAGGCTAGATTACACACAAGGTGCCAGTTCCCTAATGATGCTGGATTAGACACAAGGTGCAAATTCCCAGATGATGCTGGATTACACACAAGCCAGGTGAAGTCGTCAGTTGTTCGTGTCCTCGTGGCTCTAGTGAAGGCTGAAAGAAAGCATGCAGCAGCCCTTGAGAATGTAGGTGAGTTCATGAAGAAGCGGAAAGAGCAATCAGATGCTCTCTTCACCCATGCCAAAGAAGAGATGGAAGAAGCTAGAATAAGCTAGCAGAGGCAGAGCAGGCTAGGCGTCTCCTGCTATCTAAAATTGTTGTCAATACAAAACTTCCTTCATAGTAGCTAGGTTCAAATGTTTATCCAGTCAGCATGCATGTTGTGATGTCCATGCATCTACTGATGTGGCACAAAACATATTTTTTCGGGTCATGTAATAACAGGAATTACTTTCCAAATAATAACAGACGAAGCATTGGACATGGTATAGTTCACGCGCAAGCTCGACATTCCAAGTTCAACTTCCACATCAAACTCATGTTCACAGATATCTGCACATTCATACATAATGTCCACAACCATGATTCACTTCAAAGCCAAAACAATTGAGGAGAGTTATGAATAAGAAAAACCTCTAGTTCCTGCTACCAGTGCGAGCACAACAAGTCAAGACCATGTGTAATTAATTATATTTTGGTCATTTTTTGTGTTCTAAAATGCCGGCCGGCTCGTGGAAGGACGTGTTTCCGGCACACGCACGGATTCAATGAAGGCAGGCGGGGCAGTCTGAAGCCGGTTGCATGCGGTGAGGAGGCGTGTTCAGCCGGGCCTGCAAGCGAGTGGGGCCCTCTTGGCCGACGCGCCGGTTCAATGCATGCGCTATGAGAGGTCGCGTCCGTGTGAGAGAAATCACTCCCTCCAGTCCTTTTTTGTTTGGGTATAACAAAATCTCATTTTCCATTCACATTTTAGAAGTAAAATTCATGGACAAACTTTGACCCAAAATACGATGGGGACTAGAAAACCAGAACAGAGGTAGTAGTTTTTTTAATCAAAGAAGGGTTTCCCCCTTCCGATTTTCATTACTAAAAACTAACATCTAAATCTAAAGCATAGTATTTGCCCTAGAACCACCAGGTTCAACATCTCGCAACATAAACCCATACAACCATACGCCAAGGCGGTACATAGTACTATGAATTCCATTTTCGCTCCATACCAATCGTTCTAAAAACTACTTAGTACTTATAACGCGCCATTGAAAATCGGAAATCTTAACCTCGCTAAAAAAAAGATATTTTAAACATGGCTACTCGATCTGTGGCAACTGGCGAGCCATCGCCTCGAGTCGTTTACCTGTGGTCCCGACCATCAACTCCTACGGATCAAATTATCACGCAAGCTGACTATTCCTACAAAGGTGCGCTCCACCACGTACCCGGTACCCACGAATGCAGCAATCGTGCACCTAGGGTTTTAGGGTTTATTTGTTAACATTGCCTTTACGTAACACTCATGTGTGTGAGACAACGAGAGACCGACTGCATGCGTTCGCCTCTTCTCTTCGTATATGTACTCCACTGTTTGTCTGGTGTCCAAAAAATTATAATAACTACTAGCAATGTGCCAATGCGTTGCCACACGATCAGAGTAGATTAATACATATTCACCTATTTGATAGAAAAAAGTCTAGTTTTGAAATACGTATATCACTAAAAATATGTTATGTTTCACTCAAAATATATTCCTTTGGTGGTTTTGATGAGATAAGGGAGGAATGTTGTTGGTTTCAAGATTCGAGAAGTGGTATATGTCTAATTTCTACTCTTACTAGCAAGATGCACGTGCATTGCACAGAACATCAAGATCTTGTGGGAGAAAAGGATGAACGAGGGAAGGCCTTATCTGCAAATGTGGAGAGGAGTGCGGGTAAATTGTCATAGTTTCCTTCCTATCCGTCAAATATAAATCGGACGGCCTATATTGCAGGATGGCAGGCCCACCATCATCACCAACTATGTTTTTTTATCCCTACTCTTATAAAAAGCATAGTCGGTGATGATCGTGTGCCTACCATCCTGCAATATAGGCCGTCTGATCTATATCTGACAGATAGGAAGGAAACTATGGCAATTTTGCAAAAAGATACCCACACCCCTCTCCACACTTGCAAATAAGGCCTTCCCTTGTTCATACTTTTCTCCCACAAGATAAACTACTCATACAAATGCATCTTGATGTTCCGTGCAACGCATGGGCATCTTGCTAGTTGTTGCAAAAAGCCCATGTGTGTGAGAGAGAGGGAGAGAGGAGGAGGATGGAGTGCATGTGTGACAAAGACAGAAATAGTGTGTGTGCGAGAGGTATCAGCTTAAAATGAAGTAATAGTGTGTGTGTGTGCACGATCGAGAGGGCGTGTCCCAAGAAGGGAAGAAAAATCTACATAGATATAAGGAGCGGGAGAGAGACATGTATGCGATAGTGGAAGCACGAGTGTGCAGGTGTATAAACCTATCTAGAGGCTAGTCGATAAATGTTTGTGAGAGAAATATGAGTCGGGGGTGCGGAAGCGTGAGTTTTCTGTGTGAGAGAGAGACGATAGTCGGGAAGGGGAGTGGAAGCAGGATTTGTGTGTGTGAGAGAGGGGGGGGAGTTTGTCTGATCGCTAAACAAATGAATAATGTCAGTCTAGGTGGAGACGAAAAGGAGACCACAACAAATGTTGTGTCTACAGGAGAGAGAGAGAGAGAGAGTAATTTTAGTGGTATGATTCATATCTAGAGACATATAGGGTGTGTGAGAGAATCCCATAGAGAGAAAGACAAAGTGAAAGGCGAGTGGAGACTATGTGTGGCGGTGAAAAAGAAAGCTTAGGTACCTAGTGATACGAGAGAACGGTAGAGATGTGAGAGATAATGAAAACCGTGTAATGTATAATGATAGGGAGAGTGTGACACTTCTCAAGGGAGACGTCGAGAGACCATGTTTGCGAGGGTAGGAGAAACATGAAGTGAGCGTGCGGGTGAGCTGGAGAAAAGAGAGTGATAGCTACATGAAGGAGCATGCATGCAAGAGAGATGGGCGTGAAAGGAGTGAACATAAAAGGGATTCAAATATTTGAAATCGAGATGATGATACATGTAATCCATACTCGAACCAAAATTGATCTATAAAACATGCATACTCATATGAATACACGCACATCTATGTTATTTAATATGTAGATATTACTGATCCATACATTTTAGTAGAACATAATTTGGTTTAATTTTTTGAATTCAACCTTATGATTTTGAGATCATTGTATTTGTAAATCATATTATACATATAAAGGAGCATAATTCTTTGTTGTGCTTTTGAAAGTATATATAAAAAATGATGTATATTGAATTTTATTCCAATCGAAAATGGATCCCGCCCGAAAAAATAGAATACAAACGGGATTCGAATTGAGTTGGCACGGTAAACGTGCACTCTGCAAAATTTGAACGAAGCGGGGAAAGTCACAGTAACCGCCCGAAACCAAAATCTGCGAGATGGAAATTACTACTACCTATCCCTGCCACGCAAAGCCTATCTGCTCGACTTCCATAGGTTTCAATTGGGGTAGGTTTGTAATTTCACTCAAACGTGACATAACCGCCTCTCACCCGGATTCATACACGGTGGGCGCCAAAACACAGTGTGTCCTCAGCCGAAATCGACTCCCTCCCCGATTCATACATGGTGCGCGCCAAAAACAAACTCTCGTCGGCAAATATTCGGTGTATGTGTCGTGGATTTGTCACGGCAGATGTCCTAGTGTGAGGACTTAGTCATGAGGCCAACACATCTTTGTAGTAGCTTGAGAGGGGTTAAGTGGAATCGAGAGACGCAACACAAGACAAGGGTTTAGACAGCTTCGGGCCCCGGGAAACATCATCTGGTAACAACCCTACATGCTGTTTATGGTTAGGTATCATTATCATCATGAGGGAGTCGCCGGTAAACCGGCTCTTTGTGTCTAGCCCTAGAGATTGTGTCTTCTTGCTTGTCCCTCTTGGGGAGCCCTGCCCCTCCTTATATAAGTTAGAGGGAAGGGTTACATGTGGAGTCCTATTAGAATTAGGACTAGTCTACCTTCTAATACAAACCGGATACAAGTCTGGGTCTTGACTCCTTGTAAGGGAAATATTCCTCACGCCTTTCCTCTTAAACCAGCCCACCATTAACATAAACCGGCCTTCTGGGCCTTGGGCTTTGTAATCCGTCTGTCCCGCCCGGCCGTTTACCAGTGAGTCATAATGTTTCAGCGGGTTGCTTGTAAACCGTCTGGTCAGGGCGGGTCGCTAGTGAATCGCCAAGTGTCAACCGGGTTATATTTCCGGCCGGGTCATACCGCGGGGTATATCCCCGACATTAGCCCCCAGTTTAGTTTGGATTTATCCATGTTAAACTGATCCTGTAAAACAAACAAAAGAATAAATTTGACAGATTATGCTCCGGGTTAAGAATTCTTGTAAACCGACACCTGATCATCCTTAATTCCTTGTCATTTCCTTCTTCTAGAAAATCTGGGTCAATAAGCCAGCTTCATACTCAATTTGCCGACATTGGTTTCTCACAGAGAAATATTGTGAAGAATAATCCACTTGAGTCGGCTTCCAAAGTGTCGGCTTAAGAAATATTTGTCTTGAAATACTCATACGATATTCAACCGGTTTGAAGATGTAGAACTTGCCGGTTTAATATTACCAAAATTGCCGGTTTGTAAATATTGATGGCACCGTGTCATAATTGTTACCAACACCGGGACATAATTGTTGCAGACACCGGGTCAATCTGGTTTGCTCAGAACTAAGAATTTGAAGTTTTTTCTCCCTTATATCCATATTACCTGTAGCCCCCAAGTCTTGAGCAGAACAAAGTGATGGCTTAAGACTTGCTTCAATATAAATACCGCCCCTTTTGACGAAATCCATGTTGTTCACCCCAGTCACTAGTAAAAACTGAATACTCCATATTATGTAGCCCCCAAGTGCCGGGTTGTCATGCTTGCAGCAACCTGGGACTTGTAATTGCCTGATGCTCAAAAAACTTCAACCAGTGGGGCCCCCAAGGGCCGAGTCATTATGCAATAATGAGTAGGGACTTTATAAATATGATCATGCTTCATTAAAAGTAACATCATATGATGTAACTCCACCATGGGGCTTTGAACCCACGTCCACAAGGTTAAGAGCTTTGTGCTTTACCAACTGAGTAGTGGACCTTTCAATATAATGGTTTTAAGACTTGTGTACCTTGAATTGTTGACAGGAGCAATTGGTAGCCCTCAAGGGCTGGCTCATTACAATGTGATGTGTTGGGTCTTCAATAAGGTGAGCAAAAAATGACTTTGTGTTAGCCCCCAAGTGTCATGGTGCATGCTTGCAGCAACATGAGACTTGCATATTTTATGTAATCTCAACTTGAATAATGTAGCCCCCAAGTACCGAGTCGTAAGCCTGCAGCGACTCAGGACTATTCCTTCAATTATAGAATAAATCATATCCATTGATAATATAATAGCCATTGCGCTAAAGCAACTTTGAAAACCTTAATCATAATACTGGTTATTGATAACCATGATAAAATCCAACCATGTTGGCTATTTGAAGATTTGGATAATATAATCCAATGATTTATGAGCGCATGATTCCAATGGCGCAATCCAAATATATAGTGGCAACTTATAGTCCCAAGCCAGGCTGGGTTAATAAACACCGGATAATTTATCATCATACTCGCGACTTATAGTCGAAAGCCAGGCCGGGTTAACAAATGACGGTGATTTATAATCATACTGGCGACTTATAGCCAAAATCCAGGCTGGGTTAATAAACACCGGATAGTATCTCATCTCATACTGGCGGCTTATAGTCGAAAACCAGACCGGGTCAATAAACACCGGATTGTAGCTGATCATATGTTAACAACTTATAGTTGAAAGCTAAGCCAGGTTAATAAACACCGGATTAGTATAATCTAAATCAAAAGAAACCTCAAAAAAGAAAGATTCAAAAGAAAATATGCAAAAAGCGAGGCTTTTCATGGGCCGCCAGGCCACCGAGTTAAACCATTTTACAAAGCCTTATAAGATGGACCTCACATTAACCAATCGTCATTTTAACTAAGACAATTTCAGGGTTTGTATAAGATTGACTTGTCAAACGTTCGACGGGTCTTACCAGGATTACCTGGACGGAGTGATTTACTTAAAAAGGCAGGATAACCCGGGGTTTTAGGTGAATACACTTGGCTTCCAAGCCTGGCTTTTATAGCCTATTACAAGGTTATAGACTCTTTGTTCTTGTAGAACAAAATAGCTCCCAAGCAATATTTTGAGATGTGCTCAATGGGTGCCTATGTTTGAGTTGTGCTTTTGCAACAGACTCTCTTTGGCCCCTTTGATTTTTCTGAGAACTTGAACTTTGCGAGAGATATTTCTTCTTGAACCGGATGTTAAACCGGATTTTGAGAGCTCCAAAGCTTTGTGGGAGACATCTTTCCCTTGAACCGGATTTTAAACCGGAATCTTCATTTTTAGCCGGAAATTTTCTGACAGCCTTTAAACTCGAACTTGCGAGATATTAATTCTTTTTGAACCAGAAATTCTTAAACCGGATTTGGGAGCTTCAGAGCTTTTGTGGGAGAACATATTTCCCTTGAACCGGATTTTAAACTGGAATTCTCCATCTTAAGCGAGAAATTTTCTGATGGCCTTTAAATTTTCATCAATATAACAGTAGTCTCCGGGACCGGGTTATCTTCCCTACAATGACCCGGGTTTCTTGAATTTGTTCAAACTGACAGCACTTGCTGAGTCATGTCCATGTAGCCCCCGAGTCTTAAGACAACTTGGGTAGTTGGCTTGAGATTCTCCATACTTGACTGTGATATAAACTGGCATATAGTTGAAGAGCGGAATGCTGGAATATGTCAAAGCTGGAAGCAAGGTGGCAAGTTGATGACCCTCGCAATACTCATTGTGTATCCTTGGCATTTGATAACGCAATGTGACTTCTCATATGGTTGAGGTTGATCGTGTAGGGTTATAAATGATCCCATATGAACTGTATTAGTAACTCAGCCAATGGTTCATCCCAACTGGCTATTGAAGTTAACCAAACTGTAGTGAAGACGGTGGCTGATAATATATGATAATTTGCCTCCAAATTGTTGGAAGAGAAAACCGGACTACCCGAGCAGTGACTTGCTTGCACTCCATAAACAGCTCATGCAGACAGTGCAGCTCCAATATGTTGATATACACCAAACCGCGGAGGCGGACGGTAGAGACGACCGCTGTCATTAGAGTCAGTACGGACGCAGGCGAGTCGCCACCGCTCTTGCAGTGAATAATTGTTCTTGATATGTTAGGACGGAAATTATCAGCCGCGGAGCTGATGATGATGACGGTGAAGCTGAAATCAATCACGAGCGAGTCGGCCGCGGGTGCAGAGAGAGTCGGCCGCGGCGTTGTAAGCCGGTACGAACGGATGCTGGTCGCAAGATGGTGCTGTCGGGCGCTCCGTACCCATGATATGATGTCACATTTATAATGAATCTTTGCCCTACATGTTAAAATATACATGCCAGAGTATTGTTCTTGGAAAGAATAAATATGTTATAACAAATAGATTGGACGGATATCACTTGGGGCATTGGGATAACAGTTGATATTTGCGCGTCCATAGTTTAACTGGGATACGAGGCCCAGCAGCAATGTGAATGTGCTAGTTTTTTAGTCTGCGAATCTAGCACTCCGTCTGGTCTGATATCTGATGAGTCCGTAGCGTTGATTTCTCCACCGCGTGATCTCAATAATGATCGATGTATCATGTCATGAGCTTTGCTCCTTCCTAACGAACAAGTTGTTTGCTTCTTTCTTTTACTATTCAATCCTAATAATATGTCTTTTGCAGTCAGTTGAGCAGGTCAGCCGCATCCTCTGCTCAGCCATAGTATAGAAACGTAGAGAGCTTGCTTGAAGTGGAGATGGCTGTAACAGGCAGAAGCGTGCTGAGCCACGGCGACGCACGCGGTGGGCAGTGGCTGGCGGCTCTGTGCTCGGCCGCGGAGGCGGAGAAGTGCCGGCGACTTAGCACAGGGGTGCGAGGCCAGCCGCGGCCAGAGGCGTCTACGAGGCCGAGCGGTTCGGAGCGAGGCCTTCACGGCTCAACGCGCGGCAAGGGAGCGGCAGATGACCGTGGCGGCTTACGGCGACAAGGCGGTGACTCGGCGGCTGGCACCTGTGACAGCCGCGGTGGACGACCATCTCAGCAGGGGTGGTTCGCGCGGAAGCAGCTCGTAGATCGCGATGAAGGCAGTGGCTCCAACCCGGGGCGGTTCGTGTGAAAGCAGCTCGCAGGTTCCAACGGAAGCAACCCGGGGCCACGGCCGCACGCCACAGGGGTGGAGGCAGCGCTGCTCGTGACAAAGTGGCTCAGCGAGGCCTCGGCGGTGATTGGAGGTGGCGGAGGACCACGACGGGTCGATGAGGCAGTGGCAGAAGACCCGGCTACGCGTCTCCGCAGCGGCAGTGGAAGACGCTCAAGGCGAGCGCGTCACGGCCGCAGAGTCAATGCAGATAGTGGCTCGGACAGCGGCTGATGCAGGCCGTCAAAGGCAAAGGGGAGCCGTAGACTTGGTGGAAACAGGCCCGTGGTGGCATCTTTGACGAGGTGTAAAGCGGCGGCTTTGACAGAGCCCAGCAGGAAGAGCACAACTTCGACTGTGCGATGATAGCGACTTGAGGCAGTAAGTGTCTCCGGTGAGCAGCAGTGGTGGCCACCGCGTGGTACTATTGAATCGCCGTCGAGCTTGCTTCGGTTGCGGACACAAGGACAAACGATGGACGCAGCAGTACTTTGGAAACAGGCGTTTCATCAGTAGGTTACCATCTTTCCTCATGCAATCAACCTATACTTGATGCGCATAGCAGTACCAGTAGTTTTGATCTCCTTTCTTTTGACGTTATTGTATTTTCCCCGAACCCAGTGTTTTGCTCAACTTGGTTTGTCTTGTATTCCCGCCGGCCATAAGAACTAAACCGCTTCGGGACTTGAGCCTATAACCTAGTAGTAGCAACTTGAGGGACTCAGCGGATCAGACAACAAAAACTTTTTGTCTGTTTCGGTGGAAAGTGCGATTTGACCGATTGTAGGACTCGGCATACAAACGAAACCAATCTCCCGTTAGGTTCGACAGATCGCCTTACGTCGGCGGCGCACATAACGCCAAACCCTAATTTTTTTTATCCCAATCTCATATATGCTATGCCAGCACTCCTTCATCCGGCTTATCGCGTCTGACTACTCTTTATCAGGACAGTTGCGAGCTTCTCGATCCTTGAAGAATTCCCTTCAAGAACACACCACCACGCGCATGCTCCACGGAGGGCGCCAACTGTCGTGGATTTGTCACGGCAGATGTCCTAGTGTTTGGACTTAGTCGTGAGGCCAACACATCTTTGTAGTAGCTTGAGAGGGGTTAAGCCGAATCGAGAGACGCAACACAAGGCAAGGGTTTAGATAGCTTCGGGCCCCGGAAAACATCATCCAGTAACAACCCTGCATGTTGTTTGTGGCTAGGTCTCATTATCATCATGAGGGAGTCGCCGGTAAACCAGCTCTTTGTGTCTAGCCCTAGAGATTGTTTCTTCTTGCTTGTCCCTCTTGGGGAGCCCTGCCCCTCCTTATATAAGTTAGAGGGGCGGGTTACATGTGGAGTCCTATTAGAATTAGGACTAGTCTATCTTCTAATACAAACCGGATACAAGTCCGGGTCTTGACTCATTGTAAGGGAAATATTCCTCACGTCTTTCCTCTTAAACCAGCCCACCATTAACATAAACCGGCCTTTTGGGCCTTGGGCCTTGTCATCCGTCTGTCCCGCCCGCCGGGTTACCAGTGAGTCATAATGTTCCGGCGGGTTGCTTGTAAACCGTCTGGTCAGGGCGGGTCGCCAGTGAATCGCCAAGTGTCAACCGGGTTATATTTTCGGCCGGGTCATACCGCGGGGTATATCCCCAACAGTATGCGAGATTACCGTCCTATCCCCAACCGACTAATATTGCTGTGATGTAGGAAATTTGAAACGGGGGCTAAGTTTGTATATTTCCTCGCATTTGAGACAAGCGCGCCCTGAAGACATGGTTCCCCCCTTCCTCTCCACCTTCATTTCCCCATTCGTACTCCGTGGGCGCCAAAACACCCTCTCCACCCCAGCCACCTCCATCTACCACCCCATCCACCGCCGTCCTCCTCCAGCGTGCCAGAGCTGATACCCCGACGACACCGTCCATTACAAGAGATCGACGTCTCTCATCCACGGCTTTGGACCGGGATCCTTGCATCCCGTCCTCTCGCTTAATCCCCGCCGTCGTCCACCTTGTCGGCGCCGCTCCTACGACCGTCTCGTCCACCGTGCCCCGCCGCCACCGTCTACCCTCCTAGATCTTCTTCCACGCCGCCGACAGCCATCGCTACCGCAGCACCATCAAATTCTCAGCAGATGCATACACGGCGCCGCACCAGAGGCGATACTCTTTCGTATCTGCTCAACTTATTTATCGCAACAAGAAAATTGATCACCATTGCTTTAATTTGATTTCTTGTCCATCACTTACTTGCTAGTTGAAAGAAAAAATTGGTTGCGAAATTGCCTTTGTCCGGTTTGCACCTTCAGATCCGCCATGGCACGCTCAACATTATACTCCCAATGCTTATGGTTTTCCCCTTTTATATTCCACACTAGTTAAATCACAGTAGACTAAATTTCAAAATTGGGTCAATCGATTTTTCAGACCTCGCCAGAGTTCTCCAGTGCGAACGAAGGGGCTCGAGTGGGTACTGTGGTTGTGGGGGCGGTGGTAGGGTCTCGCCGAATGAAGAAAACACGACACGGGTGGGGGCGGGGGTGGGGGTGGCGGAGGAACATAGGCGGTGGGGGACGGTGGTCCGGCCGGCGGCCTGTGCGGTGTTCTGTATGGGAAGAATCGGAGACGAGGAAGAAGAAGGGTTAGGAGACGTAGGATCTTCATCCAACCGTCTAAAATGGTCGACTGACCCAAATGACAAAAGTCACGCGACTTGCATGCAGACATGCCTTTATATTTAGTACCATCATCGTACCTGCTTAGCACTGCTCCTGAATCCATCAAGCTAAACAACGTGCCATTGATAATTCCAAACTTGTTGCTCAAGTACGAATCTGATATGATGCTGATATTACTAAAACAGATAACATTTAATTGGTCAGCTAATGTTCCTACTTTACTTTCGAAAAGCATGTGCACCACATATAGAGAGACAGCAGGGAGTTGCTTTCTTAATGCGCTCTGGTTCATCATGTGTGGGCACTGCGCAACAAACATTTTATTATCCAAAATCTGCTTGCTCTTCTTTAGCATGTTCCTCTTCCATTCTTCTTTAATAAGCACTCTCTCCGTTCCCAAATACAGGTCTTTGTATAGATTCCACCATGGACTACATATAGAGCAAAATGAGTGAATCTACATTCTAAAATGTATTTGGATACATCTGTATGTGATCCATAGTGGAAATCTCTACCAAGACTTATATTTGGAACAGAGGGAGTATGATAGTAGTACAGTATGTTCCTTGTAGTGAAGATGAGCAGGGACATTTGCAGTGTAGAGGTCTATACGGTCGGTTGTGATGGACACTTTGAACTCTTCGGGCCTCTTTAATTCGTAGGATTTTGTAAACATGGGAATAGGATTTGTAGTGGCATGCCCACTTAAATCCTATAAGAATAGGAAGGAAATGCGGGGAGCATTGTCGCCTTTGAGAGTTACACTGATATTAACAGTACCGCACCTTCAGTTGAAGAGAGCCGGTATCCGAAGCCTTTCTAGCCGTACCGGCAATACTAGCACATATATTCCAGCAAGTTCCACTTTGCTGATTTTACTCTGATGCTTACGGTTTTCCCGTTATATCTACACTATGATCTGTGTAGCTGCTTTGTGTCGCACTAGCAGCAGTCCACTCTTGAAGCTAAACACTGCAATGACTTACAAAATTGGCACCAAGGCATTGAGTGCCATTCTGGATGCAATGAAACTCGTACGGTCCCCACCTGTTGATTCTTGTTCAGAATATGATCCTAATGACTATTGTAACCTCGAGGAGTCAAAGGCAGATGGCCTGTCCTGTTCACCCATCAAGGTGCCTATTCTAATTTGGCAAGGTTTTATTGATTGCACGTATCTTACGTATGTTGTCTTGCATTTCTTCTACTTTGTTGCACCGCCATCTGCTTAGTTACTCATCATATATGTCGAGATGCCATGACCATCCATTATCAATACATATTCCATCAGTCATCATACCATGTTTTCCTACTCAAATATTGTTCTTGTGCATCAGACATCAAAAAGGAAGAGGGTAATTGCCGAACCTGAAGGAGCACCAGCAAAGTCCTTGAAAAACGTGGTTGTGCCAGAGAAATCAGACAGCACCCCACTTATATTGGATGTACAACCAGTGACACAAAATGTAGGACCGACTCCAGCAGACTGTATCCATAATTCACTGGCCACACCACTAGCCCCACCACACAGGACCTGCACTCCAGCAAAAGGTATGCCGATTTCAGTTGCCATAGCACCAGCTGTACCACAGGAAAATCCCACTCCAGCAAAAAGTACAACAAGTCCACCGGCCGAAGACCTATCCCAAATGCAGAGACAGCCAAATCCTGCAGATTGGAACCCCATTCTAGTTATTTCCAGTTTAAAAGACAATGCTTTCAATGTTGTTAGGGACTACATGCATATATTCCCATCATGGGAAGATTATAGTGAAGACACACACCATTTTCACATCTTCCTGTCCCACTTACATGTAAGTGCTATTATTCATGGTGATTATTTTCCTGTTTTCTGCTGATTGAATACTTCAATGATTTACATTACATTGTTGTAAGTAGGCGAGAGTCAATCTGGGTAGTCATGACGAGCAAAGCTTGCTTGCACTTTTCAAGGAAGCATTGCAGCAGTATCGGTGTTACCTGTGGAAATCACACTTTGATGGCAAGTCTATAAACGAACTTCTGGTGAAGTCTCCTGTGCTAAATTTAGAAGACATTGAATGGAAAAACCTTGTTATGCACTGGTCTCGTTGCGAGGATGAGGTATTGTCTATGATATTGCATGACAATTTGAACTTCTACTTTTCCGCATGTGCCTTACGGATCTTTTTTGCAGGAAATCTACTCGAAAAGGAATTCCGGTTTGAAAATAATGACAGGCTATCGCAAATATGCTACCCGCTGCTTTGCTCTTTGTCGGTGTACAAAAAGAGGGGTACACTTTTTGTACCCCTATAACTGTGCATGGGCAGTCTGAGCCACGGGCACCACCACACTAAGCAAGGCAAGGGAGGTGAGCCAAGGTAGGGCCAAAGCTCAGGAGAAGCAGAACAACGCCAAGACCAAGACCATAAAGAGCAAAGGGGACGAAGCGGACCCCCCGGCAAGATCCTTGCCGGGAGGCAGTTTTAGCAAACCCGACAAGACCCTTGCCGTGGCAGCTCGCCCCACACCTACGGAGTAAGTCACCCTTGAGTCCACTGCCCCCATGGGGCAAGGATTCGGGAGACATCCCCGTAGTGGCATGCAGATCTTTGTGAAGACATTCAAGATCAGATACACCCTTTAGAAGATGATGATCCTTGGCGGGATCCCAGCCAAGGAGGACCACAAGGCCCCCGGCAAGAGCCTTGCCGGTGATGACAGCAGGCGCCACTGCAAGACCCTTTTCGAGGCCCCGGCAAGGCCCTTGCCAAGAACACCCGTAGGGCCACCATCAGGCCCACGCCAGTCAAACCTCCACCGCCGTTCGCATGCAGCTGCCGACCCAACCAGCTGGGCAGGCACCTGCATGGCGGCATGCGGATCTTCGTGGAGACCCACCACTGCGCCACCTCAGCTGCCTGCCTGCCTACATGGCACCGCGGGCGCCGCTAGCCAGGGCGCGTGTCGACACGAGAGGGAGCGGCGACGGACGAGACGGGGCTCTCTCCCGTACCCGATAAAGCAAGGACACCTGGGCAAGACGCATTAAATGCGCCTTGTCATGTAATGCAAGGGATAACCTCACATCACTGTACCCTTTCCACCTCCCGTGTGCCACTGTGGCAACCCCTTTCCTATAAAAGGAGGCCCGAGGCGACCAGGAGGACGATTTGGCTTTTTGGAGCTCCTCACGCCCCATAGCTAGCTCAAGAACACAGATATACAATCCACCAAAGCAGGAGTAGGGTTTTACGCATCCTCGCGGCCCGAACCGTGTGCTATCTGTTTGATCCGCTCTTCTCACGACCCCGCGCCCCGCAACCGTAGTAGGGATTCTTGTGATCCCATGGGTGTCGTTCCCACTGACATTTTTGGCGCGCTAGGTAGGAGCTGAGTTGTGAGAATCAGCTCTAGCCGTTAGCCCGACACTCCTTCATCTTCGTGACCCTTGAAGAAGAAATGAGGCCAGAAGATCAACACTCGAGCTATCGCAAACAGAAGCTAAGTTGCACTGAACCCTTATTTGTGCTACCCTTCTTATTTGAGGTTATTCCCCCCGGAGATATTTGCTTTGTATGAGAAACCTGTCCTCCAGGGGGCTCTACCACGATCGGCAACGCCCTTGCCCTGTTTTGAGTCCGCTCAACAGTTCAAGCGGCTGCATCGAGAATGGCAGAGTAGCCTTCCGCGATCAGCAATGCCCCCGATTCTGACTCGAGTCAAGCTCGACAGGCCGCGTTCAGAATGGAAAGGTGGCTTGTCCGGCAGCACGTGTACCCGGCCGGCCATGGGGATCCGTCCCCAAAACGCCGCTAGGGGCTTCCGCGCCGGCAAGCCTTCCCGATTGACGTAGGGCACACATACAAAGAGGAATTGAACGGGGAAATAACATGCATGAAAATTAAGAGTACTTCAAAGTTATATTACATCACATCATAGCTGCGGTTCTAACTAAAGATAAAATTTGTCTTGGTCGGGAACCCGCAGCGGCGAAGAAGAACGGGATGCCTAATCCCAGCGCTGGCCTTCCACCCTCTTGATTTCGTCGATGCAGTCGGTGATGGGCTTGATGCGCTCCTTGAGCACCGTGAGGTCAGCACCATCCGGCAAGCTCTTCATCGCGGCCGCGAAGTCAAGATCGGGATTCCAGTACGCCATCTTGGTGAGGACCTTGGTCACGACCCTCCGGCAAAGTCGTCGGGCCTCCTCGGCCAGCGTGGCCGTCCTGTTGGAGTGAAGATAAGCCAAGGCCCCGAGGACGCCCTCGAAGAACAGGGTCAACTTGGTGTTGACGGTCCCGCTGCGCTCAGGGGCGTACCTCACGTTTGGCATCCCCATGGTGGCCAACTGCGAGGTGACCCTGTCGGCGACCTCCTCCAGACGGCTGATCCATCTGTTCTCGCCCGCCACATAATCCTGGTGGGAGGCGGCCTCGTTCGCCGAGCTGCTTCTCCTCCTCCAGGCTCCTGGTCAAGGTCTCCTCCCGAGCCCTGCTCTCCGACATCATCTTCTCGAGATCCTCCAGCTTCAGCTTGAGGTCTCTGACGGAGTTTTGCGCTTCGGAGAGCTCCCCAGCCCTGATGATGACCGCTCCTTGCGCCTCCACCAAGGCACTATTGAGCATGCTCTTCTCGTTGGACAGCTTGAGGGCCTGCTCCTTCAGCTCGTCCTGCGCCATCTCCAACTCCCTTACCTTGCCGGCATGGGCTAGAGCCTGGGCATCGAGTGCCTCCTTGTGCCTCTGCTCCAGCTCGCGAGTCCGCCGCGCGACAAGGGCCTCGAGCTCCTCATCCTTGCCACGGAGCGCTGCGGCAAGCTTCGCCTCATGTGCGGTGAGGTCCTCTTCCTGGGAATCTAGTGTGGCTTGATGCTGGTTCCGGACGGCCTCGACCGCGGCAGCCAAGTTTGCCGCCTGTTCCTGGGCCTTCTCGATGTCAGCCATCTTCATGGTGAGCTCGACATTGCGCTTGGCCAATTCCTCCTGAAGGGCCCTCTGCTCCTCGCGAGTCTGGTGGAACTAGGTCTGCGTCTCAGCAACGCGCGCCTTGAAATCCACCTCCGCCTGGTCCACCGTTGCCATCCTGGACTTAACCTTGTCCAAACGGGCACGGTAGAGCACTTGGAGCTTCCGGAAATTGGCCCCCATGGCACGGAAAAGCTGCTCTTCTGGAGAACCGTCGCCACCAACGCCCGGCTCATCAACCACCTCGAGCCCGGTGGCGGCAAGCACCTCGCCGTCAAAAACTTCCCCTTCGGCGGGCGCCCGACTTGACGCCCCTGGGAGGTGGACGAAGAGATCGTCGCCCACCTTCAGATATCCGCCGGGGCCCGAGGTTGAGGAGGAGGGAGGCTAGTCACCCACCACCTCTTCCTTGGCGGAGGCCTTGCCGGCCTCACCGGCAGGTCCATCGCTGGCGCACTCGGCAGAAGCCTCGCCGGTCGCCTTGGCGGCCCCCGCAGCGGCGTCCCCGGCGGCACCCTTGGCGGCTTCGTCGGCGGCGGCCTCGTCAGCATATTTGGCGGCCTCCTTGGCGGTAATCCTGCTGGCCTCCGCCGCGGCCTCCTCAGCAATATCCCCGACAACAGTGTCCACGTCCTCCATGTCTGTTGAAGGAGGGCCTGGGCAGCAACGGGAGCAATGAAGCCAAGAAAAGAATAAGGGAAAAACAGAGACAAAGGATAGGCGACTCACCAGTGCCAGGCTGTGAAGAAGAAGTCCCCTCTCCGCCAGCATTTGGCGCCGTGGCAGAGCCACCAGCGCCCAAGTTCCCCTCTTCCTCCATGGGTGTGGGCTCCGTGCCTGATGCCCTTGCCGGGGACGCCCCCCGCGGCGGCATAGTCGATGGGGGTGGTGTGTTAGGAGTAGCCCTCTGTGGCTCCTCCTGCTGCCGCTCCCCTCCTGCAAACCGGGCAAGGTCAGCATCATAGCATCGAGCGCCTACCACATGTCGAGTAAGAAGAGGGTGATGAACTTACGCTAGGGGCTGCGCCGAGGGCTGCTGTCCGGGCTGCTCAGCACCACCAGTGGTGTCTTTGAAGCCCCAGCCGGGGGCTGACTGCTCGCCGAGGTCCTCGCCCTCTTCACCCTCTGGGCCAACGTCTTTGCCTCCCTACGGAAGCAAAAATGGATCAAGACAAGCGACCCAATTCGAGGAAATGGAAATGACAGTAAGGAACAGAGAACTTACTCGTCATCTGTCCCTTCCTCTTCCACCAGTTTCCTTTTCCTCTCCGGGCTGAGGGGCCCGAGATCAAAAGGGAGCTCCACATCATCATCCGAGTCGACGCCTACCAGAGGAGGCAAAGGAGGCGGCGGGGTTTGTGCGTGCCCGGATGAGGAAGGGGCTGTCGCCTTCTTCTTCTCAGCGGCCCTCATCAGCCTCTTCGCTGCCGTGGCCCTCGTGTGGCGCCCAGACCCCTCCAGGGTCAATTGAGGCTGCGTAGCCCTGCCGGGCCGCACCGGCTCGCCGGAGCCAGACAGTCGCAGGACTCGCCCTCTTCCCCTGGCTGGCGTCGAGCCCGCCGCCACGCCCTCCTCCTCCGGCGACTCGTCGGCCACGTCCTCGACAAGCGGAGCTCCGGTGTCGGCACTGCTGGCCTCCTCGGAGGCCGCCACCCATTGGGTGAGCTCCTCTTCCTCCGCCACTGTTGCGGCCTTGTCCTCCACGCCCCCGGCGCTGTCGGCCTCCATGGCAAGCTATGCCTCCCTTGCCCTAGTGGCGATGTAGTCCAGCTCTGCCTGGGTGGTGTCCATGATAAGCCACCACTCGGCGTCGGCATTGACGTACACCTCGATCAGGGTGTCGAAGAATTGCTGCACATCCTCGTCCTTCGGCTCCTCCCAGCTCGGGACAGGGCCGTGCGCATTACAGTCCGGCATCATGGCGATGATCTCGGACCGACGCGAATTGTTGCACAACGGGACCACCCCTGCTGGCAGCTTGAAAAATGGCCCCTTGAGAGCCTTGCCAACCTTTGTGGCAGCCCTCGCGGCCTTGCCGGTCCGCTCGACCTCTCCATCGCGACCCACATCAAGCTGGAAAAGCCACTGGCAGAAGTGGGCATGCACAAGCACTGTGAAGTTGTGATCGAGGCCGGGGCGGAGTCGCATAATGTCAGCCAGGTTCGTAAAGAGCCAAGCTGGCCTCCCCTTGTTGTGCAACGGGGCGATCCGGCGGCGAATGAAGTCCGCCCCGATCATCACAAGGGTGAGTCCGGCCTAGGTGAGCCGAAGAATCCTGGTGGTGGCGACGGTGAGCCTCCCATCGGCAGCGTTGACATCGCTCCAATCGCTACCACGGACCGGCGGCACTCGGCGGACCTTGCAGAATTCCGGCGGGTTTTCATCTTCAATCCAGCACCACCGGCCACGCCATTCCTCCCACCTCTCCTTCACGGCACCGTCCGGGTACGCCCCCTTGGATCTTGGGATCCAGGTGACGCAACCGGAGACGGCTCCTCCTGGCTGGATTCGAGGGAAGAAGTAATGGCGGAAGAGCGCCGTGTTGGGCTGCACCCCGGCAAAGCCTTCGCAAAGATGCGCAAAGAAAGCCATGCACGCCACCGCATTCCGAGTAAAATCCAAGAGGCGAAAGCCGAAGGTGCGCATAACATCGCAGAAGAAATCGGAGAAAGGGGGGCATAACCCGCAAGAAAAGTAATCAACGAAGAAGGGGTACCTATTTGGGGCAGGATCAGCGCAAGCAGCAGGAATGACGCGCGTCGCCGGGTGTCCCGAATCCTCTCCCCCCGTCTTCACTCCCCATAGGGGCTTGAAGGAGGCCCGGAGCTCTTGAACATCAACCGTTGAGGGGAAGAAGAAGGCGGACTTCGTCCGATCCCCCAACAGCGCGCTCTCCGGCGGCTCCACCATCCCGGCGCCCTTAGCCACCCCCTTGCCCTTGGCGAATTTGGGAGCCATGGCGACCAAGAAGTTCAGAGGGCTGAGGAAGGGGGATGGCGAAGCAACGACAGCGGGCGACGGCGGAAGCTTAGGAAGGAAGGAAGAGAGGAAACGGCGGCTCTGAGATTGGAAAAGGCACGAGGAAAAAGGAGAAAGTGAGCAGCGCGCCCGCGGTTATTCCTTTCTTATCAGGGAAAACAACGGGTCGCCTCCTTTCACATTAACTGTGATGTGATGCATGCCCGCGGGAAGCAACCCCATGCATGCCGCCCACGTCACACACGCCTCCCCACGCCGCGCCACGCGCGGGAAGCATGGGAAGCACAGCGTGCGAAGAAACTTACCGCGGTAAAAACCGCCCCGCCTGCCCGCACACCGTTTTTGGGCCTAGCCCAACGACGAGATTGCGCTTACGTGTGGCCCATGCCCGGGGGCTCCTGTCGGTGTACAAAAAGAGGGGTACACTTTTTGTACCCCTATAACTGTGCACAGGCAGTCTGAGCCACGGGCACCACCACACTAAGCAAGGCAAGGGAGGTGAGCCAAGGTAAGGCCGAAGCTTAGGAGAAGCAGAACGACGCCAAGACCAAGACCACAAAGAGCAAAGGGGACGAAGAGGACCCCCCCCCCCCCGCCGCAAGATCCTTGCCGGGAGGCGGTTTTAGCAAACTCGGCAAGACCCTTGCCGTGGCAGCTCGCCCCACACCTATGGAGTAAGTCACCCTTGAGTCCACTACCCCCATGGGGCAAGGATTCGGGAGACATCCCCGTTGTGGCATGCAGATCTTTGTGAAGACATTCAAGATCAGATACACCCTTTAGAAGATGATGATCCTTGGCGGGATCCCAGCCAAGGAGGACCACAAGGCCCCCGGCAAGAGCCTTGCCGGGGATGACAGCAGGCGCCATGGCAAGACCCTTGTCGGGGCCACGGCAAGGCCCTTGCCAAGAACACCCGTAGGGCCACCATCAAGCCCATGCCAGTCAAACCTCCACCGCCATTCGCATGCAGCTGCCGACCCAACCAGCTGGGCAGGCACCTGCGTGGCGGCATGCGGATCTTCGTGGAGACCCACCACTGTGCCACCTCAGCTGCCTGCCTGCCTACATGGCACCGCGGGCGCCGCTGGCCAGGGCGCGTGTCGACACGAGAGGGAGCGGCGACGGACGAGACAGGGCTCTCCCCCGTCCCCGATAAAGCAAGTACACCTGGGCAAGATGCATTAAATGCGCCTTGTCATGTAATGCAAGGGATAACCTCACATCACTGTATCCTTTCCACCTCCTGTGTGCCACTATGGCAACCCCTTTCCTATAAATGGAGGCCTGAGGCGACTAGGAGGAGGATTCGGCTTTTTGGAGCTCCTCATGCCCCATAGCTAGCTCAAGAACACAGATATACAATCCACCAAAGAAGGAGTAGGGTTTTACGCATCCTCGCGGCCCGAACCTGGATAAACGAACCGTGTGCTATCTGTTTGATCCGCTCTTCTCACGACCCCGCGCCCCGCAACCGTAGTAGGGATTCTTGTGATCCCATAGGTGTCGTTCTCACTGACACTCTTGTTAGTACATGTTGTCCTGTATCACTGTATTTGCATACATACCTGGTTCATTATGTGACAGCAGTATGCATGATAGCTTGCTTATCAATTATTTGCTCCAAATTATCTGATCTGTATGAATGGTTACATTAGTGTAGAATATATCCAATGCCAATGAATTTTTTAGCTCTGCATTGTTCTTGTAAGTACCTACTATCCTTTATCAGTGTACTTATATTGACAGGTAGTTGTTTATGTACCATCACTCTACAGCATATTTTCCTTTGCCCTCCATTTTCTACACATAAGATCTATATTTACTCTTACCATAAGGTTGGATAACACCGGTGGTACTGAAGAAGTTTAGCTCTGCATTGCTCTTGGTTGTACCTTTTACTTGTATCGTTGTACTTACATTTATAGCTACTTGGTTATGTAGCATCACTCTTCATCTTATCTTAAATATTCTCCATTTTTTCTTATATTGTCACATCTATATTTACTCTTAACAAAATGTAGAATAAAGGCAATGGTTATGAAGAAGATTCTATGGTAAACTTCTTGAATTGCTCCCCCCCCCATCAGCATGGACAAGCGCTTTATAGAGCCTGTCTTCACCAATAATGTAAGTTTGTCCTTCTCAAGCCTTCAAACTTTGTTGTGTATATTTGGTTAGGCATCACTACAACAGTTGTTTATTTTTGGTGTTTGCATCAAATTGCATGTTTAAAGTTTATTATATCCTTCTCAATTTAAGTTTTCAGTTGTACAACCAAGTTCCTTCTTCATACCATGTAAATTAAACTGTACAGAGCAAGTGATCTTATTTTTCCAATCTGAAATGGGATAAATTGACAGCACACTAACCATTGATACTTATGAGTTCTTGATCTGTAATCCAGTGGTGTCGTGAAGCTGCCAACTCCTTCAAAATGTCATTTCCTGCCATGTCTTGACCTGAACAATACCATATTGTGTTAATGCTATTTTAAACTGTCACTTTATTCGTCAGTAAGAAATGTGATGAATTGTCAGCACTGATACTTATATGTGCAAAACCTGTCATCTGTCTGCTTGTTTATCTTTTAGAGTGAGGAGGATATAAGTGTCAAACAAGTGCAGTCTCATCAGCTTGCTCAGCTGCTTGTGCTATAGCTCCCGAGCAGGACTAACCTTTCTTGAACTCTATTGAAGTGTTCTCGGTTTTGTATATTATTTTGTCGGCGTGTTTAATTGCACTGGTGGCGATCTTTGATGCCCAGTGTTTGTAATCTGCTGTCTGCTTGTGCTTTATTATCATAGTGGCGAACTTTGATGCCCAGTGGATGTAATATGCCGTAATTTCTTTATTGTGTAGTCTAGGTTTTTCTTATTCACGATGCTGCAGTTATTTTACTGTATATATATCCCGTCTTCGCAGTAAACCGGCCAAACCATAAAATTATGGTACATAATCGGTCCGTCATGCAAATCACTATGTATGATCCGCATCATGGGCCCCGTCAGCTTGGTCCGTTAACAGGCCTAAATGTAAACTGGCCCACTAGTAGATTCGGACCTTTAATAGGCCGAGTACACCGTCGACCATATTTTCCCAAGAAAACTCAATGGGCTTTTAGGAGGCTGAAAAGTAGGTTGGGCCCGGAAAGTGCTGAACAGCTCACGGGCCGGCAGCAGGCCAAAATAGACCCCGGCCCATAATTGTGCCAATCAAATCATGGGCTTATAACAGGCCAAAATTGTCTCGGTCCTTGTTTGGCCCAATCAGATTATCGTGTGTGAGCAGGTCGGATGCAAACGAGGCCGTAGTTAGGCCCAACTATATGACGGGCTTTTAACAAGCCGAAATATGTATAGGGCCGAAATGTTAAACTGGCCTTTAACAGGCCGAAACTAATATCAGGCCGAATTACTAAATGGGCCTTTATCAAGTGGGCCCAAAAGCATAGCGTCCAGTTGACGGGCTAAATCTGATATGGGCCATAATTTATCCCAAAGCCTCTCAAAGGGCTGGACCTAATCTGAGTAGTAATTTGGCCCAAAATGTGGTAGGCTTTTAACGAGCCAGGTCTCTTATGGGCCTTTATTATGCCCGGAATGTGTCAGACTATTAATGGACCAGATTAAATATGGGTCGGCATTTGGCCCAAAACATGGCAGCCTGTTAATGGGCCGACCTACTAGTGTCATCAAAATCTTTTGGGCCTTCAGCTGGGCCGGCCCATTATGGTCGGCGAAATCTCGTGGGCCTTTAGCTGGGTCAGCCCATTATGGTCCACAAAATCTTGTGGCCCTTCAGTTGGGCCGGCCCATTATGGTCTGCAAAATCTCGCGGGCCTTTAGCTAGGCCGGCCCATTATGGCCCACAAAATCTTGCTGGCCTTTAGTTGGGTCGGCCCATTATGGTCCGCCAAATCTCGTGGGCCTTTTGCTGGGCCAGCCCATTATGGACAGCAAAATCTTGTGGGCCTTTAGTTGGGCCGGCCCATTTAAACTTTATGGGCCACTTTTGGGCCGATCCACGTGTCAACATTTCATAAGCGCATCTCGCCCATTGGATGAGTGACACATGTGCCAATGGGGAGCTGGCACGTGTTTCCTCCAGCAAATGATGATTTTACACGTGGAAAATCGCCATTGGTCCGGGCTGTTAATGGGTTATCGAATCCAAAACTAGACCCGATAGCTTAACAACATTCCGTTATGGTGGATGCCACGTGTCGGTCACCCTTGACGAAAGCACTTCTGTGACGCGTGATTTTTCGTCATGGAAGTGGACACTTCTGTGATGATAATTTTGGTAATGTCATGGAACACTTCTACGACAGCATAGGTATGGCTATCTTTATTCTGTCATAAAATCGTCATTGATGTACATTGCTACCTCTTGAGCACTGCGTTGGTTTTCCCCGAAGAGGAAGGGATGATGCAGCAAAGTAGCGTAAGTATTTGCCTCAGTTCTTGAGAACCAAGGTATCAATCCAGTAGGAGGCTACGCGTGAGTCCCTCATACCTGCACAAAACAAATAAATCCTCACAACCAACGCAAATAGGGGTTGTCAATCCCTGTAAGGCCACGTATGAGAGTGCGATCTGATAGATATGATAAGATAATATTTTTGGTATTTTTATGATAAAGATGCAAAGTAAAATAAAGGCAAAGTAAATAACAAAGGAAATAACTAAGTAGTAGGATATTAATATGATGAAGATAGACCCGGGGGCCATAGGTTTCACTAGTGGCTTCTCTCGAGAGCATAAGTATTCTACGGTGGGTGAACAAATTACTATTGAGCAATTGACAGAATTGAGCATAGTTGTGACAATATCTAGGTATGATCATGTATATAGGCATCATGTCCGAGACAAGTAGACCGACTCCTACCTGCATCTACTACTATTACTCCACTCATCGACCGCTATCCAGCATGCATCTAGAGTATTAAGTTAAAAACAGAGTAACGCCTTAAGCAAGATGACATGATGTAGAGGGATAGACTCATGCAATATGAAGAAAACCCCATCTTGTTATCCTCGATGGCTAATACAATACATGCCTTGCTGCCCCTACTGTCACTGGGAAAGGACACCACAAGATTGACCCCAAAGCTAAGCACTTCTCCCGTTGCAAGAAAGATCAATCTAGTAGGCCAAACCAAACTGATAATTCGAAGAGACTTGCAAAGATAACCAATCATACATAAAAGAATTCAGAAAAGATTCAAATATTATTCATAGATAGACTTGATCATAAACCCACAATTCATCGGTCTCAACAAACACACCGCAAAAAGAAGATTACATCGAATAGATCTCCACAAGAGAGGGGGAGAACATTGTATTGAGATCCAAAAAGAGAGAAGAAGCCATCTAGCTACTAACTATGGACCCGTAGGTCTGACGTAAACTACTCACACTTCATCAGAGGGGCCATGGTGTTGATGTAGAAGCCCTCCATGACCGATGCCCCCTCCGGCGGAGCTCCGGAACAGGCCCCAAGATGGGATCTCATGGATACAGAAAGTTGGGCACTGGAATTAGGGTTTTTGCTCCGTATCTGATCATTTCGGGGTACGTAGGTATATATAGGAGGAAGGAGTACGTCGGTGGAGCAACAGGGGGCCCACGAGGGTGGTGGGCGCGCTTGGGGGGGGGGGGGGGGGTAGGCGCGCCCCCTACCTCATGGCCTCCTCTTTTCTTTCTTGACGTAGGGTTCAAGTCTCCCGGGTCTTGTTCGTTGAGAAAATCACGTTCCCAAAGGTTTCATTCCGTTTGGACTCCGTTTGATATTCCTTTTCTTCAAAACCCTAAAACAGGCAAAAAAACAACAATTTTGGGTTGGGCCTCTGGTTAATAGGTTAGTCCCAAAAATAATATAAAAGTGGATAATAAAGCCCAATAATGTCCAAAACAGTACATAATATAGCATGGAGCAATCAAAAATTATAGATACGTTGGAGGCGTATCAAGCATCCCCAAGCTTAATTCCTGCTTGTCCTCGAGTAGGTAAATGATAAAAACAGAATTTTTGATGCGGAGTGCTACTTGGCATAATTTCAATGTAATTCTTCTTAATTGTGGTATGAATATTCAGATCCGAAAGATTCAAGACAAAAGTTCATATTGACATAAAAATAATAATACTTCAAGCATACTAACTAAGCAATTATGTCTTCTCAAAATAACATGGCCAAAGAAAGTTCATCCCTACAAAATCATATGGTTTAGTCATGTTTCATTTTCATCACACAAGAATGCTCTCATCATGCACAACCCCGATGACAAGCCAAGCAATTGTTTCGTAATTTAGTAATCTCAAACCTATAAACTTTCACGCAATATATGAGCGCGAGCCATGGACATAGCACTATGGGTGGAATAGAATATAATGAGGGGGTTATGTGGAGAAGACAAAAAGGAGAAAGTCTCACATCAACGAGGCTAATCAATGGGCTATGGAGATGCCCACCGATTGATGTTAATGCAAGGAGTAGGAATTTCCATGCAACGAATGCACTAGAGCTATAAATGTATGAAAGCTCAACAAAAGAAACTAGTGGGTGTGCATCCAACTTGCTTGCTCACGAAGACCTAGGGCACTTGAGGAGGCCCATTGTTGGAATATACAAGCCAAGTTCTATAATGAAAAATTCCCACTAGTATATGAAAGTGACAAAACAAGCGACTCTCTAACATGAAGACTAAGGTGCTACTTTGAAGCACAAGTGTGGCAAAGGATAGTAACATTGTCCCTTCTCTCTTTTTCTCTCATTTTTCTTTTCTTTTTTGGGCGTTCTCTTTTTTTATGGCCTTTCCTTTTTTGGGGAATTCTCTTTTTTATGGCCTTTCTTTTTTTTGTTCCTCACTTGGGACAATGCTCTAGAAAATGATGATCATCACACTTCTATTTATTTACAACTCAATGATTACAACTCGATACTAGAACAAAATATGACTCTATATGAATGCCTCCAGTGGTGTACCGGAATATGCAACGGACCAAGAGTGACATGTATGAAAGAATTATGAACGGTGGCTTTGTCACAAATACTATGTCAACTACATGATCATGCTAAGCAATATGACAATGATGAATATGTCATTATGAACGGAATGATGGAAAGTTGCATGGCAATATATCTCGGAATGGCTATGGAAATGCCATAATAGGTAGGTATGGTGGCTGTTTGAGGAAGATATAAGGAGGTTTATGTGTGAAAGAGCGTATCATATCACGAGGTTTGGATGCACCGACGAAGTTTGTGCCAACTCTCAATGTGAGAAAGGGCAATGCACGGTACCGAAGAGGCTAGCAAGGATAGAAGGGTGAGAGTGTGTATAATCCATGGACTCAACATTAGTCATAAATAACTCACATACTTATTGCAAAAATCTACAAGTCATCAAAAACCTCGGTACTACGTGCATGCTCCTAGGGGGATAGATTGGTAGGAAAAGACCATCTCTCGTCCCCGACCACCACTCATAAGGAAGACAATCAAATAACACCTCATGCTTCAAGTTTGTTGCATAACGTTTACCATACGTGCATGCTACAGGACTTGAAAACTTCAACACAAGTATTCTCAATTTCACAACTACTCAACAAGCACGACTTTGATATTATTACCTCCATATCCCAAAACAATCATCAAGCATCAAACTTCTCTTAGTATTCAAAACACTCTGAAGAAAATTTTACTAACTTTGAATACCTAGCATATTAGGATTTTAAGAAAATTACAACGCTATTAAGACTCTCAAAATAATCTAAGTGGAGCATCAAAGATCAATAGTTTCTATAAAAAAAATCCACCACCGTGCTTTAAAAGATATAAGTGAAGTACTAGAGCAAAACTATATAACTCAAAATATATAAGCGAAGCACATAGAGTATTCTAACAAATTCCAAATCATGTATTGCTCTCTCAAAAG
The DNA here is from genome assembly GCF_056163025.1 of Triticum urartu. Lineage (NCBI taxonomy): Eukaryota > Viridiplantae > Streptophyta > Magnoliopsida > Poales > Poaceae > Triticum > Triticum urartu. The sequence goes on from NC_141878.1 coordinate 175,305,402, forward strand.
GTTTGTACAGCAAGAATGATTGTGGTAAACTAACAAGCAAATACTCAAATCATACAAGATGCTCCAAGTAAAACACATATCATGTGGCGAATAAAAATATAGCTCCAAGTAAAGTTACCGATAGAAGTAGACGAAAGAGGGGATGCCTTCCGGGGCATCCCCAAGCTTTGGCTTTTAGGTGTCCTTAGATCATCTTGGGGCTGCCATGGGCATCCCCAATCTTAGGCTCTTGCCACTCCTTGTTCCATAATCCATCAAATCCTTACCCAAAACTTGAAAACTTCACAACACAAAACTTAAAGTAGAAAATCTCGTGAGCTCCGTTAGCGAAAGAAAATAAAATACCACTTCAAGGTACTGTAATGAACTCATTATTTATTTATATTGGTGTTATACCTACTGTATTCCAACTTCTCTATGGTTTATAAACTATTTTACTAGCCATAGATTCATCAAAATAAGCAAACAACACACGAAAAACAGAATCTGTCAAAAACAGAACAGTCTGTAGTAATCTGTAGTTAGCGCAAGATCTGGAACACCAAAAATTCTAAAATAAATTGCTGGACGTGAGGAATTTATCTATTAATCATCTGCAAAAATAATTAACTAAATAGCACTTTCCAAATAAAAATGGCAGCAGTTCTCGTGAGCGCTAAAGTTTCTGTTTTTTACAGCAAGTTCAACAAGACTTTCCCCAAGTCTTCCCAACGGTTCTACTTGGCACAAACGCTAATTAAAAACAAAAAACACAACCAAAACAGAGGCTAGATAAATTATTTATTACTAAACAGGAGTGAAAATCAAGGAATAAAAATAAAATTGGGTTGCCTCCCAACAAGCGCTATCGTTTAACGCCCCAGCTAGGCATAACAAGCAAGAATAGATCTTGGTATTGACATAATAGTAAGATAGATTATTAAAACTCATCTCATATTCTCTACGTTCGGCAGCAAGTTTTCTTTGAGGCAAGCAAAAGTAATCAAAAGGGCTAAATTTAATGTGACAAAAGTCCCCAAGATCAACCTTGGGAGGTATAAGTTCCTCCTTTGGTCCTTCATATTGCATAACCAATTCATCATTATGAGCATTCTTTTGACAGAACTTTGTGAGCCTATATTCGAGAGAATATCCTAGTTCGTTATTTCGAATAGCCAAATCATCATTAAGTTCAGAAATTCTATCAACTAGAACATTGGTAGGAACCCTTTTTCTAAGATTTTCATTGAAAGCAACATAGTCTAGAGATTGAAAACGCATTATTTCTTCTTGATCAAAGAGGATAGCCTCTATGGGAGGACGGAAAGCGTCCACCCTATAATGTGCAAAGATTTCTTTGGCCTCTTTTATTATGAATCTAAACTCATGAGCCAAAAAGATAGTAGTGGCACGCTTAACAGAAGAATGCTCAATATTAGAAAATTCCAGAAAAATCCTTTGTATGGAAGGATGCATGTGCATGAATTGTCTTTCAAGTTCAACTACAAGCATGGCAATAGCGTCCGCAAGACTACTAGTTCTATGAAGGATAGAACTACCCATAGAGGGTAAAGCACCGGCACAAGTAAAGAAATCTTGAATAACTCCTTTTCCAATAATATTACCACTACCAACATGGAATCTTTTTGTATGTGAGATAGCGGGTTCTTTAGTAGGAGCATCATAATTATTATCGACAATAGTTTCCCCAATTTCAGACATAGAGGCAGAAGGTAAAGGACTAGCCATAATGACAAGCAAACAAACTAACACACAAGCAAACAAAAAGCAAGCGGGCAAAAAGCGGCAAATAGAGAAAGAGAGGGAGGATAGAGAGAGAGAGGGCAAATAAAATGGCAAAGGTGAAGTGGGGGAGAGGAAAACGAGAGGCAAATGGCAAATAATGTAATGCGGGAGATAAGGGTATGTGATGGGTACTTGGTATGTTGACTTTTTTATAGACCTCCCCGGCAACGACGCCAGAAATCCTTCTTGCTACCTCTTGTGCACTGTGTTGGTTTTCCCCGAAGAGGAAGGGATGATGTAGCAAAGTAGTGTAAGTATTTCCCTCAGTTTTTGAGAAACAAGGTATCAATCTAGTAGGAGGCTATGCACGAGTCCCTCGTACCTACACAAAACAAATAAATCCTCGCAACCAACGCAAATAGGGGTTGTCAATCCCTATAAGGACACTTACGAGAGTGAGATCTGATAGATATAATAAGATAATATTTTTGGTATTTTTATGATAAAGATGCAAAGTAAAATAAACGAAAAGTAAATAACAGAGGAAATAACTAAGTAGTAGGATATTAATATGATGAAGATAGACCCGGGGGCCATAGGTTTCACTAGTGGCTTCTCTTGAGAGCATAAGTATTCTACTGTGGGTGAACAAATTACTATTGAGCAATTGACAGAATTGAGCATAGTTATGAGAATGTCTGGGTATGATCATGTATATAGGCATCACGTCCGAGACAAGTAGAGCGACTCCTGCCTCCATCTACTACTATTACTCCACTCATCGACCGCTATCCAGCATGCATCTAGATTATTAAGTTAAAAATAGAATAAGGCCTTAAGCAAGATGACATGATGTAGAGGGATAGACTCATGCAATATGAATAAAACCCCATCTTGTTATCCTCGATGGATAATACAATACGTGCCTTGCTGCCCCTACTGTCACTGGGAAAGGACACCGCAAGATTGAACCCAAAGCTAAGCACTTCTCCCATTGCAAGAAAGATCAATCTAGTAGGCCAAACCAAACTGATAATTCGAAGAGACTTTCAAAGATAACCAATCATACATAAAAGAATTCAGAGAAGATTCAAATATTATTCATAGATAGACTTGATCATAAACCCACAATTCATTGGTCTCAACAAACACATCGCAAAAATAAGATTACATCGAATGGATCTGCACAAGAGAGGGAGAGAATAGTGTATTGAGATCCAAAAAGAGAGAAGAAGCCATCTAGATACTAACTATGGACCCGTAGGTCTAAGGTAAACTACTCACACTTCATCAGAGGGGCTATGGTGTTGATGTAGAAGCCCTCCGTGATCGATGCCCCCTCCGGCGGAGCTCCGGAACAGGCCCCAAGATGGGATCTCATGGATACAGAAAGTTGCGGTGGTGGAATTAGGGTTTTTGCTCCGTATCTGATCGTTTGGGGGTACGTAGGTATATATAGGAGGAAGGAGTACGTCAGTGGAGCAACAGGGGGCCCACGAGGGTGGAGGGCGCGCCTGGGGGGTAGGCGCGCCCCCTGACCTCGTGGCCTCCTCTTTTCTTTCTTGACATAGGGTCCAAGTCTCCCAGGTCTTGTTCGTTGAGAAAATCATGTTCCCGAAGGTTTCATTCCGTTTGGACTCCGTTTGATATTCCTTTTCTTAGAAACCCTAAAACAGGCAAAAAACAACAATTCTGGGCTGGGCCTCTAGTTAATAGGTTAGTCCCAAAAATAATATATAAGTGGATAATAAAGCCCAATAATGTCCAAAACAGTAGATAATATAGCATGGAGCAATCAAAAATTATAGATACGTTGGAGACGTATCATACATGCATGACAGAAAACGTGACCTACTGTGACAAACACGTATCATCACGGAAGTGTATTTTTTTGTAGTGTTCAGATTCCTTGAGCAATTTTTGTAGTTTGAAATGATGTAGATCAGTTGTTGGCTCACGATCTAACAGAGGAGGAGTAATGCGATCTTGGTAATCTTCAATAGAAACTCCTTTGTCAAGATACTCATAAAGTTCTTTGAGATCGACATGCATAAGTTGTTTTTCGAAGAAGAACTGATGTCATATAATGTGTTAGAATTGAAGTTTTTTTAGGATTGAAATTATTTACGACGAAATTGCTACGTGATCTCTAGCCAGATTTTATTTAAATATAGGAAATTTAGCAAAATTGAGAGACCAAATATTTGTTTGAACTTCTTGCATTTTAGTAGTTGAACTTCATAGTAAAAGTTAAAGCACCGGTTTAAATTAGCTACATTTAACAGATAGCCCTATTATGTTGATAATTATTGTTTGTAGCATATATAGTTGAACTTCAAAGTACCATTGTTTTAGTAGCTTATTCGTAATCCTTTTATCTGTGCTGAAGAGGTAAATTTATTTTATTTTTATATTTGAATTTAGAATTATTTTGGCTGCAAACATACATGTATTTGAACATTTCTATATATTCATTTTTCGAACTTTTTTCTACTAGTTTATATTTTCTTTGCCACGTGCTCTGGTTTATTCAGCGGGCCTAATGGTGTGGGGTGAGGAGAGTTTGGAGAGGACGGAGTAGTAGTCGTATTGGGCCCTTTTCCGGCCCAAATGGTCCGTGCACGCGACTGTGGACTGCTGGCTGTGCATGAGCTCTGAGTTTAGTCCCACCTCGCTAGCCGAGGGGGCTCTCGACCGGTTTATAAGTGTTGTCATGCCTTGCCTGTCGAACTCCTCTGTATACTGACCTGGGCGCTTATACACGACGCTCGCTCTGTGTTCCATGACCTGTGGGCCCTTTACGGCTGCCCGACACAGTCTCGGTTACTATGGATTCGCCAATGGTTCCTCCGTGGGCTCGAGTCCAAATGTAACCTCATGTGCGTGGCTAACCTGTCCTTGGGCGGTCATCATTTTTTTGTTTGAAACTAGTACCTCATTGGTCAATGTGGACTGATGCTTCTGTTGTTTGTTCTTGTGATTTTTTGTCCTTGGTTGAACTGTAATCTATTTGGTTGAGTCTTGGCCTTCTTTTTTCAAGGCATTAGTTGGTTTCATCGTAGTACTTACTAATAAACTAAGTTGTACTGAGATTTCAATTGTACTAGCACTATGATCATTTTATTTTTGTGTTGTTTGAAACTAATACCTCACTGGTCAATGTGGACTAATGCTTCTGTTGTCTTTCTTGTGATTTTTCTCCTTGGTTGAACTGATATGTTTTTTATTTAGTTTTGGCCTTCTTTTTTTCCTAGGCTGTGGTTATTCTCAAGGCATTATTTGGTATCAACATAGTACTTGCTGTACAAACTAAGTTGTACTAAGATTTCAATTGTACTAGCACTGTTATTCTTAGTGTGTCACTGATACGTCTCCAACGTATCTATAATTTTTGATTGCTCCATGCTATATTATCTATTGTTTTGGACTATATTGGGCTTTATTTTCCACTTTTATATTATTTTTGGGACTAACCTATTAACCGGAGGCCCAGCCCAGAATTGCTGTTTTTTTTGCTTATTTCAGTGTTTCGGAGAAACAGAATATCAAACGGAGTCCAAACGGAATAAAACCTTCGGGAATGTGATTTTGTCACCGAACGTGATCCAGGAGACTTGGACCCTACTCCAAGGAGTCAAAGAGGAGGTCACGAGGGTGGGGGCGCCCCCCTAGGGCGCGCCCCCTACCTCGTGGGCCCCTCAGTGCTCCAGTGACGTACTCCTTCCTCCTATATATACATACGTACCCCCAAACGATCAGAACAGGAGCCAAAAACCTAATTCCACCGCCGCAACTTTCTGTATCCACGAGATCCCGTCTCGGGGCCTGTTCCGGAGCTTTGCCGAAAGAGGGCCATCATCACGGAGGGCTTCTACATCATCATAGCCCCTCCAATGAAGTGTGAGTATTTTACCTCAGACCTTCGGGTCCATAGTTAGTAGCTAGATGGCTTCTTCTCTCTTCTTGGATCTCAATACAAAGTTCTCCCCCTCTCTTGTGGTGATCTATTCGATGTAATCTTCTTTTTGCGGTGTGTTTGTTGAGACCGATGAATTGTGGGTTTATGATCAAGTCTATCTATGAATAATATTTGAATCTTCTCTGAATTCTTTTATGTATGATTGGTTATCTTTGCAAGTCTCTTCGAATTATCCGTTTGGTTTGGCCAACTAGATTGGTAGTTCTTGCCATGGGAGAAGTGCTTAGCTTTGGGTTCGATCTTGCGGTGTCCTTTCCCAGTGACAGAAGGGGCAGCAAGGCACGTATTGCGTCGTTGCCATCGAGGATAACAAGATGGGGTTTATTTGATATTGCATGAATTTATCTCTCTACATCATGCCATCTTGCTTAAGGCGTTACTCTGTTTTTAACTTAATACTCTAGATGCATGCTGGATAGCGGTCGATGAGTGGAGTAATAGTAGTAGATGCAGAATCATTTCGGTCTACTTGTCACGGACGTGATGCCTATATACATGATCATCCCTAGATATTCTCATAACTATGCTCAATTTTGTCAATTGCTCAACAGTAATTTGTTCACCCACCGTAGAATACTTATGCTCTTAAGAGAAGCCACTAATGAAACCTATGGCCCCCGGGTCTATTCTCATCATATCAATCTCCATCACTTTAATCTTGCTTTTCTTTTTTACTTTGTCTTTAATTTTTTCTTTGCATCTTTCTATCAAAAATACCAAAAATATTATATCTATCAGATCTCACTCTCGTAAGTGACCGTGAAGGGATTGACAACCCCTAATCGCGTTGGTTGCGAGTAGCTATCGCTTTGTGCAGGTACGAGGGACTTGAGCGTGGCCTCCTACTGGATTGATACCTTGGTTCTCAAAAACTGAGGGAAATACTTACGCTACTCTGTTGCATCATCCCTTCCTCTTCGGGGAAAACCAACGCAAGCTCAAGACGTAGCAAGAAGCTCTTTTCCGGCACCGTTGCCGGGGAGGTTAGAGCTTGAAGGTATATCTTTAGATCTTGCAATCGAGTCTTTTAGTTTCTTGTTTTATCACTAGTTTAGTTTATCAAAGAAAATTACAAAAAAATGGAATTAAGTTTGTCTCATACGCTTCACCTTTTTAATATCTTTCATGAGTATGATGAAAAGGATAATTGTGCTCAAGTGCTAGAAGAAGAAATCTATAAAATGTTTGGCACTAAATATTTGAATGATGAGCATGATTGCAATGTTGTTAGTATGAATTCCTTGAATATCCATGATGCTAATGATATGCAAAGCCACAAGCTTGGGGAAGCTATGTTTGATGAAGATGATATTTTTTGTCCCCCAAGTTTTGATGAGCAAATTTACTATGATGAAAGCATGCCTCCTATCTATGATGATTATTGTGATGACACGTATGCTTTAAAGAATAATAATAGCCATGAAACTTGTCATCTTGATCTTAATTTTCAATCACATGATAGTTACTTTTTGAGTTTGCTCCCACTACTACGAATGAGAAGAATTTTGCTTATGTGGAGCATAATAAAATTTATATGCTTGTAGATCATGAAAAGAATGCTTTAGGTGATGGTTATATTGTTGAATTCATTCATGATTCTACTGAAAATTATTATGAGGGAGGAATATATGCTTGTAGGAGTTGCAATAATATCAAGTTTCCTCTCTATGTGCTTAAAGTTTTGAAGTTATGCTTGTTTTACCTTCCTATGCAAGTTGATTATTGTTCCCATAAGTTGTTTGCTCAAAAAATCCCTATGCATAGGAAGTGGGTTAGGCTTAAATGTGCTAGTCATATTCTTCATGATTCTCTCTTTATGTTACAATTCTTATCTTTTATGTGAGCATCATCGAAATCATCATGCCTAGCTAGGGGCGTTAAACGATAGCGCTTGTTGGGAGGCAACCCAATTTTATTTTTATTCCTTGCCTTTTGCTCCTGTTTAGTAATAAATAAATTATTTAGCCTCTGTTTTGGTTGTGTTTTTTGTGTTTAATTAGTGTTTGTGCCAAGTAGAACCGTTGGGAAGAGTTGGGGAAAGTCTTGTTGAACTTGCTGTAAAACACAGAAACTTTAGCGCTCACGAGAACTGCTGTCATTTTTATTTGAAGAGTGCTATTTAGTTAATTATTTTTGAATATGATTAATAGACAAATTATTCACGTCCAGAAATTTATTTTAGAATTTTTGGGGTTCCATATCTTGCGCTAGCTACAGATTACTACAGACTGTTCTGTTTTTCACAGATTCTGTTTTTCGTGTGTTGTTTGCTTATTTTGATGAGTCTATGGCTAGTAAAATAGTTTATAATCCATAGAGAAGTTGGAATACAGTAGGTTTAACACCAATATAAATAAAGAATGAGTTCATTACAGTACCTTTAAGTGGTCTTTTGTTTTCTTTCGCTAATGGAGCTCACGAGTTTTCTACTTTAAGTTTTGTGTTGTGAAGTTTTCAAGTTTTGGGTGAATTCTTTTGATGGATTATGGAACAAGGAGTGGAAAGATCCTAAGCTTGGGTATGCCCATGGCACCCCCAAGATAATCCAAGGACACCAAGAAGACAAAGCTTGGGGATGCCCCGGAAGGCATCCCCTCTTTCGTCCACTTCCATCGGTAATTTACTTGGAGCTATATTTTTATTCACCAACATGATATGTGTTTTGCTTGGAGCGTCTTGTATTATTTGTGTCTTAGTATGCCACAATCATCCTTGCTGTACACACCTTTTGAGAGAGCCATACATGAATTAAAATTTGATAGAATACTCTATGTGCTTCACTTATATCTTTTGAGCTAAGTAGTTTTGCTCTATGTGCTTCACTTATATCTTTTGAGCTAAGTAGTTTTGCTCTATGTGCTTCACTTATATCTTTTGAGCTATGTAGTTTTTCTCTATGTGCTTCACTTATATCTTTTGAGCATTATAATTTTGCTCTATGTGCTTCACTTAGATCTTTTAGAGCACGGTGGTGGATTTGTTTTAAAGAAACTATTGATCTCTCATGCTTCACTTAAACTATTTTAAGAGTCTCTTAATATCATGGTAATTTTCTTAATAATAATATGCTTGGTATTCAAGATTTGTGAAACTTTCTTTTGAGTGTGTTGAATACTAAGAAAAGATTGAAACATGATAATTGTTTTGAGATATGGAGGTGATAATATTAAAGTCATGCTAGTTGAGTAGTTGTGAATTTAAAGAATACTTGTGTTAAAGTTTGTGATTCCCGTAGCATGCACGTATGGTGAACCGTTATGTGATGAAGTCGGAGCATGATTTATTTATTGATTGTCTTCCTTATGAGTGGCGGTCGGGGACGAGCGATGGTCTTTTCCTACAAATCTATCCCCCTAGGAGCATGCGTGTAATACTTTGCTTTGATAACTTCTAGATTTTTGCAATAAGTATATGAGTTCTTTATGACTAATGTTGAGTAAATGGATTATACGCACTCTCACCCTTCCACCTTTTCTAGCCTCTCTAATACTGCGCACCTTTCATCGGTATCATACACCTACCATATACCTTCCTCAAAACAGCCACCATACCTACCTATTATGGCATTTCCATAGCCATTCCGACATATATTGCCATGCAACTTTCCACCATGTAGTTCATCATGACACATTCATCATTGTCATATTGCTTAGCATGATCATGTAGTTGACATAGTACTTGTGGCAAAGCCATCGTTCATAATTTCTTCATACTTGTCACTCTTGATTCATTGCATATCCCGGTACACCGCCGGAGGCATCCATATAGAGTCATACTTTGTTTTAGAATCGAGTTGTAATCATTGAGTTGTAAATAAATAAAAGTGTGATGATCATCATTTAATAGAGCATTGTCCCAAAAAAAGAGAGAAAGGCCAAAGAAAAAAAAGAAGGCCCCCCAAAAAAAGGGACAATGCTACTATCCTTTTACCACACTTGTGCTTCAAAGTAGCACCATGATCTTCATAGTAGAGAGTCTCTCATGTTATCACTTTCATATACTAGTGGGAATTTTACATTATAGAACTTGGCTTGTATATTCCAATGATGGGCTTCCTCAAATTGCCCTAGGTCTTCATGAGCAAGCAAGTTGGATGCACACCCACTAGTTTCCTTTGTTGAGCTTTCATAAATTTATAGCTCTAGTCCATCCGTTGCATGGCAATCCCTACTCACTCACATTGATATCTATTGATGGGCATCTCCATAGCTCGTTGATACGCCTAGTTGATGTGAGACTATCTTCCCCTTCTTTTTGTCTTCTCCACAACCACCACTCTATTCCACCTATAGTGCTATATCCATGGCTCACGCTCATGTATTGCGTGAAGATTGAAAAGGTTTTGAAAAAGTTAGAGTATGAAACAATTTCTTGGCTTGTCATCGGGGCTGTGCATGATTTAAATACTTTGTGTGGTGAAGATAGAGCATAGCCAGACTATATGATTTTGTAGGGATAACTTTATTTGTCCATGTTATTTTGAGAAGACATAATTGCTTTGTTATTATGCTTGAAGTATTATTATTTTTATGTCAACATAAACTTTTGTCTTGAATCTTTCTAATCTGAATATTCATATCACAATTAAGCAGATTTGCATCGAAATTATGCCAAGTAGCACTCCGCATCAAAAATTCTCTTTTTATCATTTACCTACTCAAGGACGAGTAGGAATTAAGCTTGGGGGTGCCTGATACGTCTCCAACGTATCTATAATTTTTGATTGCTCCATGCTATATTATCTACTGTTTTGGACTATATTGGGATTTATTTTCCACTTTTATATTATTTTTGGGACTAACCTATTAACCGGAGGCCCAGCCCAGAATTGTTGTTTTTTTTGCCTATTTCAGTGTTTCGGAGAAATAGAATATCAAACGGAGTCCAAACGGAATAAAACGTTCGGGAACGTGATTTTCTCACCGAACGTGATCCAGGAGACTTGGACCCTACTCCAAGGAGTCAAAGAGGAGGTCACGAGGGTGGGGGGCGCCCCACCTACAGCGCGCCCCCTGCCTCGTGGGCCCCTCGGTGCTCCACCGACGTACTCCTTCCTCCTATATATACATACGTACCCCCAAACGATCAGAACAGGAGCCAAAAACCTAATTCCATCGCCGCAACTTTCTGTATCCATGAGATCCCATCTTGGGGCCTGTTCCGGAGCTCCGTCGGAAGAGGGCCGTCATCACGGAGGGCTTCTACATCATCATAGCCCCTCCTATGAAGTGTGAGTAGTTTACCTCAGACCTTCGGGTCCATAGTTAGTAGCTAGATGGCTTCTTCTCTCTTTTTGGATCTCAATACAAAGTTCTCCCCCTCTCTTGTGGAGATCAATTCGATGTAATCTTCTTTTTGCGGTGTGTTTGTTGAGACTGATGAATTGTGGGTTTATGATCAAGTCTATCTATGAATAATATTTGAATCTTCTCTGAATTCTTTTATGTATGATTGGTTATCTTTGCAAGTCTCTTCGAATTATCCATTTGGTTTGGCCAACTAGATTGGTAGTTCTTGCCATGGGAGAAGTGCTTAGCTTTGGGTTCGATCTTGCGGTGTCCTTTCCCAGTGATAGAAGGGGCAGCAAGGCACGTATTGCATCGTTGCCATCGAGGATAACAAGATGGGGTTTATTTCATATTGCATGAATTTATCTCTCTACATCATCTCATCTTGCTTAAGGCGTTACTCTGTTTTTAACTTAATACTCTAGATGCATGCTGGATAGCGGTCGATGAGTGGAGTAATAGTAGTAGATGCAGAATCGTTTCGGTCTACTTGTCACGGATGTGATGCCTATATACATGATCATGCCTAGATATTCTCATAACTATGCTCAATTTTGTCAATTGCTCAACAGTAATTTGTTCACCCACCATAGAATACTTACGCTCTTGAGAGAAGCCACTAGTGAAACCTATGGCCCCGGGTCTATTTTCATCATATCAATCTCCATCACTTTAATCTTGCTTTGCTTTTTTACTTTTCCTTTACTTTTTACTTTGCATCTTTCTATCAAAAATACCAAAAATATTATATCTATCAGATCTCACTCTCGTAAGTGACCGTGAAGGGATTGACAACCCCTAATCGCGTTGGTTGCGAGTAGCTATCGCTTTGTGCAGGTACGAGGGACTTGAGCGTGGCCTCCTACTGGATTGATACCTTGGTTCTCAAAAACTGAGGGAAATACTTACGCTACTCTCCTGCATCATCCCTTCCTCTTCGGGGAAAACCAACGCAAGCTCAAGACGTAGCAGTAATTGTTTTAGGGAATGCGAACTGAAGCTTCCCGTTCCTTTTTATTTTTGTAGAATGGATGTACTGTGTGTTCAAGTGTACTAGTACTTTCACTCCTAGTATGCTAGTGACTATGAAATACGTACTGATGGTTCTTGCCTTTTCCTATTGCAGTACTTAGTAATTTTCTGACTACTATTAGCATGATGTTGTTACTACTGAATGTTGTCCTCGGCTTCAACTTAGTCTTTTTAGTGTTCTTCTGAAACTAAATACTGATTTTTAGTGTGATAGTACTACCATACAGGACTAAGTTGTACTAAGCGTCCAAGGCTACTATTTGATGTTGTCCTTAGTCTGCCACTGTTTTCATGAAAATATCCATGTGTGATTTGTTGCTCCATGACTAGTGCTGCATAGCAGCCATCAAGTTTCATTCACAACCTACTTCAACTTAAAATGATGGATACAAAATAGGAAGCTAACAAACTTGTTGAACGACATAAGCTAACTATGTACTTGATGACATAAGCAAACTTGTTCAAACCCTGACACACATGACATAAGCAAGTTGTTTCAACCTAACAAAAGCAAACTACAAATTTGAAACAACAAGATAAAGGACAAGCACAAGCGCAAGCAACACGAAGGCAGACTTTCATTTCACTTCATCCTGCGTAGTGGCAGTGGTGGTAGGGGTCAGCCTCCTACTGTTTTCAAATTTCCCAACCTATTACGATGTTGTCGATTATCTTCCATGACTTGTATGTGGCGTACGCATCTATTCATGCGTACTCGATGAGCTTGTCTGGCAGCGGGCTGATCCACAGTTTGTGGTCTTCCTGCGTGTCGATCTTCTTCTTCATGCTTTTGTAGAATGGGTGGATGATGCTGGAAGCAACATCAGCCAAGGAGTCGTACTCTTTTCCAGTGCTTGGAACTCTCCAGAGTCGTTGAATGTCGGTGAAGTTCTTGGGGTTGATCTCCAAACTAGACTTGTTCAGCATCCGTTTGTCACCTTCAATGCTGAAACCGGCAAATGTGTACAATTTTTCCTCCTGCAGGAACTCTTTGAGGCGCTTGGGCCTGCAAGGGGGAGACACATATTGAAGATTAGTGTTCTTTTTTGAAGATTTAATTCTTCTATTTTTTTGGTTTACAAGTGATAATCCATGAGGTAGATGCTTATATAGTATAAGTCATGGATGAATGTAGTTCAGAAACTAGTACACAAAGTTTTGAAATTAAATTCAAGTACACCATGTTATTTTTATTTTTTGGTATCTTCAGTGGTTCACCAAATTCTTCACCAAGTTCAAGAACCTATAACCAGAGTCAATGATCTATGTGCTGCTTACTTCAAGTTTAGTTTTCTTTTTGTTGAATAAAAGACCTATACCGGTGCTTCACCAAGTTCTTACTTTATTTTTTGCTACTGAAAATAAGATCAGACCGGGTTCATAAACTACTTTTGTACATCAAGTTTAGAAACATCTTTTAATACATCAACTCTATAAACTACACTAGTGTATCAAGATCAGAAACTATACTAGTACATCAGGTTCAGAAATTAATCTGGTGAATCAATTTCAGAAACTTTTGTACATCAAGTTTAGAAACACCTTTTAATACATCAACTCTATAAATTACACTAGTGCATCAAGATCAGAAACTATGCTAGTACATCAAGTTTAGAAACATTTTTTAATAGATCAACTCTATAAACTACACTAGTGCATCAAGATCAGAAACTAAGCTATTACATCAGGTTTAGAAACTTTTGTACATCAAGTTTCAGAAACTTTTGTACATTAAGTTTAGAAACATCTTTTAATACATCAACTCTATAAATTACACCAGTTCATCAAGATCAGAAACTATGCTAGTAGATCAAGTTTAGAAACATATTTTAATAGATCAACTCTATAAACTACACTAGTGCATCAAGATCAGAAACTATGCTAGTACATCATGTTTAGAAATTAATCTGGTGAAACAATTTCAGAAACTTTTGTACATCAAGTTTTGAAACATCTTTTAATATATCAACTCTATAAACTACACTAGTGCATCAAGATCAGAAACTCTTCTAGTACATCAAGTTCAGAAATTAATTTGCTGAAACAATTTCAGATGCTAATCTAGTTCATCAGTTTCAGAATATATTATAGTGCATCGACTTGAGAAACATGTACTTGTGCATCCACTTTCATAAACTACAGTAGTTCACCTAGTTGGGAAACAAGTTAATGAAATTTTTAGGGAGTAGTACTAGTAGAACAGATGAATGAAGAGTAGTATGGATCATCATTTTGTGGCTACTGCAATGTGGTACACCAAGCAGAGTTCCTCCATGCATAACTGCAGGACTGCTGCCATCTAGGGAGGTTCATCTTTTCTGGTAAACTCCACGTCAACTCCGATGAAGCTAGGATACTGTCGGATTTCGGCTTCCGGTAGACCCTTGAGGTTCGAACACTGGGGTGCGTGCGGAGATTTCGCCTTCTACCTACCTGCACCCCTCCGCCTCGCTAAGATCTAAGCTATGGAAAGAACAACACAAGAGACACGGGGTTTATACTGGTTCGGGCCACCGTTGTGGTGTAATACCCTACTCCAGTGTGTGGTGTGGTGGATTGCCTCTTGGGCTGATGATGATGAGCAATACAAGGAAGAACAGCCTCGCGAGGGTCTGTTCTTGGCTCCACAATGACTTCCTCCCTGCCGTTGGACTGGTCTTGGTCTCGTTGCACCGAAACGGGTGCCTTTGCTTGATGCTCTCGCCTGTGCTTGCTCCCTTTGCACCAAAGAGGAAAGGAGGACACTGCGCGGCTGGCGCCCGCCTGGCACCCTTGGTCGTCATGGCTTGCGTCACGGGCACCTCGTGAAGTACCCCGCTTTGATCTCTCCGCCTCCTCATGATCCAGCCTGATGAGGCCGTGCCTGAGGAAGCTCCGTGTCGTCCGCCCCGCAAGGCTTGGCCCCTCGCGAGGGTCTTGGGTCTGTGTTGATGAAGACGGGCCGTGCTGGGCCCCCTTTGAGCCACGCTACAGGCCGCAGGCAGGCAAGTCTGGGGACCCCCGTTCCCAGAACGCAGACAGTAGCCCCCGGGCCCAAGGCGCGCCCAGACTTGGCCGTGCAGGGAGGCGAAAGGGCAAGAGCGAAGCGCCGCGGGCCCTAACAGCCTGCGGCCTTGGGCGCCGCATGGCGGTTGATTGGATGTGAGCGCCTCAGCAACCGCGCAAGTTGATAAAGGAGCGGCATCTGCCTAGGCTTTGCTTTTTGCTTTCTCCGGTTGCTGCTCAGATCCCCTTTCTTGCGCCTCTCCTTCCTTCCTCCAAAATTTCCAGATCTACTCCGACCGCGTGACCTAGGAAGCCATGGCGCCTCGTCAGTCCCCGGTCGGATCTTGGTACTCGTCTGCCCTGGACCCGCCGAACGTGTCGGAGGCGAGCCTCGCCCGGTTGCGCTGGATGGCGGCGGCGCAGGGCACCGACGGGGCGAAGGTGTTCAAGGCCAGCTCCGCCACCCCTGAGGGCCAAGGGAGCACCTTCAATCTGTTCTTTATAAGCGCCATTGTTGCTGGCCTGGTGCCTCCCTTCTCCGAGTTCTTCTTCTCTGTCCTCCGCCATTATAAGCTACAGGCTCTACATCTCCACCCCAACTCCGTCCTTCTCCTGGCAATCTTCGCCTATTACTGCGAGGCTCACGTAGGGGTGCAGCCCTCGGTGGCCTTGCTGCGCCACTACTTCTATCTCCGGACCTCTCGCGGTCCTGCTTCCGCGTGCGCGAGCTTCATCGCGTACGGTGGCGCCATTGCCATTTCGAACCCCGGGAAAAGGATTGAGGGCTTCAGGAGCAAGTGGGTCTTGGAAGATGCTGGGCGCATCCACCCTTGGCTGATCTTGCCCATGGAGCAACCCACGAGCTCCAGCGATTGGGGTCGAGCGGAGCTCGCGGACCCCCGCGCGAAGCTGGTGTTGGAGAAGATGGACGCGGATCTGAGGCCGGCCAACATGGCGGCGGCGAAGCTGACCGGCGTGTCGTTGCTGAGGGAATTCCTGGAGCACCAGCTGGCTCCGCTTCGGCAGTACTCACTTCTGATGTGGAGGCCCCATCCGAGCCCCGCGGCCTTGGCCGACGGAGATCTGGCTGCGGTCCTCCAATCTCTGGTCGGGGGCGATGTGGCGAGGTTGGAGGGCGCTCCTACGCCCTTGTTCCCCCGCGACGACTGGGAGCAGGCAGTGGAGTCCATGCCTGTCTTCAACGGGGACGGGCCCATGCCCATGGAGACTCCCGGGGAATCGGTGGACGTGTCCTCCGACGACTCCAACGAAGAGGAGGAAGGAGGGGAGCGGGAAAAAGGGCCTGACTCCGAGGTGAATGACGGAGAGTCGAGGGCTCCCCTCCCCCAGCGCAGGTCCCGCGTTCTCCGCCTCTCTCCGAGCGATGACGACGAGGATGATGACGAGCAGGATGGCGGGAGCTTGCCCCCGATCCCGAAGAAGGACAGGACCGGGCTGATCTCCCGCGGGTCTGCCCCGGCCCCGAGGCGGACCGCAAACGCGCCTTCCGCTGCCAAGCTTCCCGAGGTTGACCCTTCCAGCCGGCTTTCAGGCTTCAAATTTGGCCGGAGGCCGCTTGAGCTTACTGGCGACGACCCGTAAGCGCTTGATTCTTGTCTTTATTTCTTGTTTTGCTTCTTAGGCTTGATGTCCGCATCTCTTGGATAGGATGGCGCCCGCAGCAAAGAAGCCGAAGGGAGCTCCTAAGGCTCCATCCGTGGCAGCGCCTCTGCCCGCGAAGGAAGGTGACCGCGACGCGCAGGCTTCTCCTGCCCGGTCGTCCTCGTGAGGCCTGGCTGAGCCCGCTGGGGCGAGCTCAGCCCTCATGGCCCAAGTGACTCCCGAGGTGCCTTTGCCTGCTGCCGCCACAGCCGTTGGGGCGCAGCAGGCTCCGCCTCAGGATGCTGTGGTCGTGCTGCCGCCTTCTCCTCCTACTCCACCGACTGCTGTCTCTCCGACTCCTCCTACCGTTCTGGATCGTGCTGCTGCTGAGCTGGACCAGCTGCGGCAGGATCTTCTTGGCGCCGACCCTCGCTTGGTGGCCGGGCGCTTGGAGCTGGCTTCAGGATGGATTCGCTCCGACGCTTCGATTCGGGCGGCGCTGGTCCAGGCCTCGACGACTTGCGATGAGGAGAGGCAGGCCCTCCTTGAGGTGAAGGCTGCTCGTGACGCAGCCCTGGGGGAGGTGGTCGACGTCCGTGGTCGCTGCAAGGCGCTAGAGGACGAGCTGCAAGGCCTGGGGGACCAGCTCGCGAAAGAGGTCCGTCTTTGCCAAAAGCAGGAAGAAGGTGTGAAGGCTCGCGAGGCGGCCGTCGAGGGCCGGGAGGCCAAGCTCAGGAAGCGCCGCGACCGCCTAGGCGCGCTGGAGCAGGAGTTGGGGGCGAGGCAGGTCGAGCTAGACGACAAGGCCCAGGTTCTTGCCGAGGACCGCGTGGCCTTCACGGAGATGGAGGCGAAGGCTCGCTCCTCGCTGAGGACGCTTTACGATAGTGGCCTGGAGAGCCCGCTGGTTGGCGCCAAGGACGGCCCCTCCAAGCTGCTTCCCTTCCTAATTCGCGCTCTTGAAGATGTCGCCCTTGGCCTTGGCCCCACGGCCGAGGCCGAGGCGCATGTCCTGTCTTCTACGGCGCTGACGCGGGTCCTCACCCACATCTACCTTCGCGATCCCGGCGTCGACCTCGACAGCCTGCTGGAGCCAATAAGCGGCGAGCGTGCCGCTGCCGCTGCCGAGGCCGTGAAGGGTCACGCGGAGGCTCTGTTGGAGAAGTTCTGGGCCTTCAGCACCAAGCCGAAGCAAGGCGCTGCCGACCCCGCTGCTCCATGAGGCGAACCCACTCCGCGCTGCTCCACCGCCGACAAGTGACTCCTTTGTGGCTCCTGTCCTGCCTTTAATTCCTGCACATGTATCATGCCTCAGGGAGGCGTTTAAACTTGTGTTTGGCATTGAGATAACAGTGTGGACTGTAATATTTGCTTTTGAATTCCTTGAAATTTACGCTTTTCCTTCCTACTTGCTTATGTTCTACGCCGGCAGAGCCCGGCCCCGCGCATACCTCAGCCGCCGTTAGCCCCGACCGGAAACCAGGACGGGACCAAGGAGTGAGGGGCTATGTGACAAGTTAGGCTCCTGAGTCGCGATGCTCAGGAGTCCCCCTTGGCGCACGAACAGCAAGTAGGGAGGTGTGATGTGGGTGGATCTACCGTTCTACGTCTGTAGAGCCCGGCCGTGCGCATACCTCAACCGCCATTAGCCTTTCGGAACTAAGGAGTGAGGGGCTACGTGACCAGTTAGGCTCCTGAGTCGCGATGCTCAGGAGTCCCCCTTGACGCTCAAACGTCCTTCGTACCTTGGCTCCGCTCGGGGAGAGACGCGCGACGAACCAGGCCCGGGGGGCCTGGCTGGGTGGCGTGCATCTGGGCGTGACCCAGGCGCAACCCCCGTGCCCAGCCCCCTCGTGCGGCACTCCTAAGGGGAGGCGTTATGATGAGGCTAGACACTGAGCTCTGGGCTCCCTGAGGTTGATGCAGCCCGGGGCCTCCCTCAGTTGTTTATCACCAGCGCGGAGCATAGCGCTTCCGTATGTGTACGGGCATAGCCGCTCCTCGGCAGTGTCGTCAGCCAGCGCAGAGCATGGTGCTTCCACTGGTACGTGGGAGGGGGCTCCCCTCCAGGAGGAGCCCCTGGGGCGTGTACAGCCCCGCCCTGACACGTGGCTGGCACGGTAGGGCCTGGCGAGGTGTATCTGGGCACCCGTGAGCCAGCGCGGGACTCACGGGGCCCTACCTCTAGGCGGGTTGCGCCTGGCACTGGGCCTTATCTTGTGATGTGTCCCTGCAAATTTGGTTAGATGCTGGCACTCTACGTCCTCGGGTCCCGGCCCTCGAGCTGGTCTCAGCCGTCGCTGGTATGACAGTCGCGATGCCGTGGACAAGGCCAGAGGCTGAGGGCTGGAGAGCCAGTAAGAGCCCTGAGTCGCGATGCTCAGGTACCCCCCTTTAACGTGCAAGTGGTCTGCATGGAGAAGAAGAGGTGCCGTGGACAGGCATCAAATAATCAAGCATGGTGGTCGAACGCATAGCCGGAAATAAACGCAAAAGGGATACATGCCGCTGGGTCTGGCCCGAGCAACTTGGGGGATGATGCAGCCCGTGGGGCGCCCCCAACAAGGTAAGCTAACAACATGAAATAAAAGGGATACATGCCGCAGGGACTGACTCACGTGGCCTGGGAATAATGCAGCCCTGGGGGGGCGCTCCCAGCTGGAAATGAAACTTGAAAGATGTCACCTGATGATGTTGAGGACGAAGGAGTGTTGGTGTAGCAGACTCGATGGGCTGCGGAAGCCGATCCTCACGAGCCCCCAGGCCCAGGGGCCTGGGGAGGCTCCGGAGGCGCTGGTGGCCCCTCGCGGACCATCTCCATCTCCGCCAGGGCTGCGGAACGCCTGGCCTCTTGAGCCTCCATGATGCCCCTCATGAGGGGCTGGTGCGTGGCAGCCGCGTTCGGCAAGCCGTAAGGCATGCAAACGTAGCTGTGGGGTGGACCTTCGCAGCGCCCCACTCGCGAGGGCCAGAGGCGCTCCAGAGAGGTGACTCGATTGAGCCCTGGTATGTCGATGCAGACGCGCAGCCCACCATCCTCGCCTGGATGGGGAGCCACAGCTGGTAGGCGGCGGCCGCCTCTCATGACTCTTGACTCCTGTAGCTCCTGAATGGCCCTGCTGACGAACTCCTGAGGGTCTGGCCCTCCTTGCCTTACTCCTTCTTGAGGGAAACGTGCTTCGAAGCACGCCTCCATGTGGTGCCCAAGCGCCTCCCTTGTGACCTTAGCCAGGTCGGTGGCCCTCCAGGGGAGAGCCCCTGAGCCCTGCCTGAGGAGGGCGCCAGGCGCGCTTTCCTATGCGATGGAAGGAGGTTCCCTCTGGGCAGGCGCGGGCCCTGAGGGGCCTGCCTCCTGAGGGGCCGGGCCGGACGATGTCTTCTTCTTCTTGGCGGCGGTCTCGGGAAGCCTCCTGCTTCTGCGATCCGGATCTTCCAGTGATGCAGCCTGAAAGGCTCGTTCCAGGGAACACACTGCGTCCTTCTCTTCACAGGGCACCGTGATGACTCTGCCACTTCCTGGCATCTTGAGGACGTTGTAGCCGTGGTGAGTTACGGCCATGAACTTGGCCAGCGCTGGGTACCCAAGGATGGCGTTGTACGGCAGGCGAATGTGGGCGACGTCGAAGTCGATGAGCTCGGTGCGGTAGTTGTCGCGTGCCCCGAAGGTGACAGGGAGGCGGACCTGCCCAATCAGGACAGTGGAGCCGTCGGTGACTCCGGAGAAAGGCTTGGTTGGCTGAAGCTGGTTGTAGGGCACTTGGAGATTGTTGAATGTTTCCACAGAAAGGACGTTGAGCCCTGCCCCGCCATCGATGAGGGTCTTGGTGACCACCACGTTGCTGATGATTGGGGAACAAAGCATCGGGAGGACTCCGGTTGTGGGCGCACACTTGAGCTGATCTGCTGACCTGAACATGATGGCGCACGCCGACCACCTGAGAGGGCGCGTGGCTTCGAGCTTGGGGAGGACTGCATTCACTTCGCGGGCGAACTGCTGGAAGATGCGTTGAGAGGCTGGGGCTTGAGCCCCGCCCAGGATGCAGGCGATCGCGCGCGGCTCCTGGAAGCCCCCAGCCCCCTCGTCCTGATGGCGGTCCTCGTTTCTCCTTGGCTGCGGCGGCAGCGGAGGGAGGCCTGCGTTGCCTTGCGGGCGATCCTCGCGAGGCTGGTCCCTCCAGTCTCCCTCGTGAGGCGGGTCTTGCCAGCGATCCTCGCGAGGTTGATCGCGCCACCCTTGGCGCGGGCAGCGGTCTTCCCAGCGTCCTGCGTTCCTTCCTCCTCCTCGACCGTAGCCCCGGTCACCGCGGTCGGGGCGACGGCCGATCCTTCCTTCTCGCATGGCTCGGAGCTCTTGATATTCGTTGGTGTTGTGGGTGTGGAGGTCGTGGTACACACAGTATCGACTGCCCTTGGAAGGTTCGGGCTAAACTCTACCCCGCTTGGTGTCTGGTTCTGCCGCGAGCACGGCAGCCCCCTTGCGCTTCACATCCTTGGCCTTGGGCTTCTTCTCTTCTGGGTCTGCGGCAGGCTGCTCGAGGAGGGAGAGACGCCCTTCTTCAGCCCTGGCGCACTTGGTTGCCAAGTTGAACAACTCCAAGGAGGTGCACAGGTCTTCATGCATCGCCAGCTCCTCCTTCATCTTGACATCGCGCACACTGTCGGAGAAGGCTGAGATGATGGCCTCCTCGGTCACCTCGGGAATCTTGAGGCGTGCATTGTTGAAGCGTTGGATGTACTTCTGCAGGGTCTCTCCGGGTTGTTGCTTGATGCGGCGCATGTCGCTCAGGGCGGGTGGCCGGTCGCGAGTACCTTGGAAGTTGGCGATGAAGCGGGTGCGCATCTCGTCCCAGGAGGAGATCGTGCCTGGAGCCAGGTTCAGGAGCCAGGTGCGGGCCCCGTCCTTGAGCACCATGGGAAACCAGTTCGCCATGATCTTCTCGTCTCCGTTGGCAGCTTCGATGCCTAGCTCATAGAGCTGGAGGAACTCCGCAGGGTCGGCCGTGCCGTCGTAACGAGGAGGCAGGTCGGGCTTGAACTTGTCGGGCCACGCGACGCTGCGTAGCTCTGTGGTGAAGGCACGGCAGCCAGCTGTGGCCACGGGAGGCCTTGGGTGACGGAGAGCTTGGTCTTGCATGTCCCCACGCGCTGCAGCTGGGAGCAGCGCGGGGTCTCGACCTGCGGGAGTAGGAGCGTGGTCGCGACGTGCTGGAGGGAGCGCCCGGGCAGCTTCTTGCGGGCGAGGGACTTCTTGGCAGCTTTGCTCTTGCCGCGCTGGCACCTGACAGAGCGGGTTCCGCCCAGGGGCCACGTGCCTTGGAGCCATGGCGCCTTCTTGAGGAGGAGGCGGCCGGGGCGCCGCCGGAGCTTCGTCGCCCGCGCGGGGCGGGGTGCGGTGCAGCGGAACGGACGGCGCGGGAGAGCCCCCTGCGGCACGGACGAGCTCGGCGACACGGTCGAGCCATTCTTCGTAGACGTCGTCGACGGGACGGTAGCGCAGGAGCTTGTTTGCTGCGATGAGCGCAGCTCGAGCCTCCAAGGGTGCACGGAGCGCGCGGGACGAAGAACCAACTGGGGTGAGCGAGGGAGTAGCGGTGCGGCCGTCTTGCCGCATGGGCGGATGGTGAGACGACGCTTGCTGCTCGTCCCCCGCCGGGCTGGTGGCGGCGTTGATGGAAGGTGACGGGGAACGGCGAGGACGCCTGCCGACAGGAGCCGTCTGGGCGACGCAGGAGGCGAGAGCGGCCCGGCGCTCGGCGCGGGCCCGATGAGCGTCAGACATGGACGCGATGGTCGGAGGAGAACGGGGTGGTGGAAGACGAATTCCGGCGCACCCCTACCTGGCGCGCCAAATGTCAGATTTCGGGTTCCGGCAGACCCTTGAGGTTCGAACACTGGGGTGCGTGCGGAGATTTTGCCTTCTACCTACCTGCACCCCTCCGCCTCGCTAAGATCTAAGCTATGGAAAGAACAGCACAAGAGACACGGGGTTTATACTGGTTCGGGCCACTGTTGTGGTGTAATACCCGATTCCAGTGTGTGGTGTGGTGGATTGCCTCTTGGGCTGATGATGATGAGCAATACAAGGAAGAACAGCCTCGCGAGGGTCTGTTCTTGGCTGGGGCGACGAACTGCTAGGAGGAGTTCAGTCACCCTTCTCTCTCTCTCTTCTTGATTGCGATCCGATCTCTTCTTCCTTTTCTCTTCTGTGGGTGTCTAGTCCTATTTATAGGCAAAGGCCCTGGGCCTCTTCCCAAATATGAAGGGCGCCAACAATTGGCCATTTTGAAGGGGAACATCTGGTACACTTATCCTGACTAAAGTTGGTCCTCGCCTGCCAAAGGCTCTGGTGGTGACGCTGGCTTGGGCTCCACAATGACTTCCTCCCTGCCGTTGGACTGTTCTTGGTCTCGTTGCACCGAAACGGGTGCCTTTGCTTGATGCTCTCGCCTACGCTTGCTCCCTTTGCACCAAAGAGGAAAGGAGGACACTGCGCGGCTGGCGCCCGCCTGGCACCCTTGGTTGTCATGGCTTGCGTCACGGGCACCTCGTGAGGTACCCCGCCTTGATCTCTGCGCCTCCTCCCGAGCCCGCCTGATGAGGCCGTGCCTGAGGAAGCTCCGTGTCGTCCGCCCCGCGAGGGTCTTGGGTCTGTGTTGATGAAGACGGGCCGTGCTGGGCCCCCTTTGAGCCACGCCGCAGGCCGCAGGCAGGCAAGTCTGGGGACCCCCGTTCCCAGAACGCCGACAGATACAAGCCACCACCCTTCATCCTGAGTCTACTCATCATCTCGTCAGCCTTGTCTGGTTCGCTGGTGCAGACGATCTCCAGCGTCTCCTTGCCGTGGAGCTCAATCCATGTGACGGTTTTGGTGTACTCGCGCTTCTCGCCGGGGACATGAACGTCGTTGAGGTTGCTGCTCTGGTCATACCTCTCACCATGATGATGCTTGGCAGACGGTTCCTCCACCATTGCCCTCCACGGGCGACCGTGGGTTCGGAAGAGAGAAGTTTCTGGTTGTTCGTAGTGGGGATGGAAGCGGCAATGGTGGTTTTTGGAGATGTGGTAGGGATGGAGTCGATTTGGGGCTTTTTGAGGGCGTGGTTTGTGTTGGGGAACACAATATTTCAAATTTTTTACCTACGACCACACAAGATCTATCTAGGAGATGCATAGCAATGAGAGGGGAGAGTGTGTCTATGTACCCTCATAGACCAAAAGCGGAAGCGTTTAGTAACGCGGTTGATGTAGTCGAACATCTTCCCGATCCAACCGATCCAAGTACCGAACGTACGGCACCTCCGTGTTCAGCACACGTTCAGCTCGATGACGTCCCTCGAACTCTGGATCCAGTTGAGGCCAAGGGAGAGTTTCGTCAGCGCGACGGCGTGGCGATGGTGATGATGAAGTTACCGGTGCAGGGCTTCGCCTAAGCACTACAACAATATGACCGAGGTGTGTAACTGTGGAGGGGGAACCGCACACGGCTAAAAGATCAACTTGTGTATTCTAGGGTGCCCCCCTCCCCACATATATAAAGGAGGGAGGAGGGGAGGGTCGGCTGGCCCCTACGGCGTGCCCAACAGGGGAGTCCTACTAGGAATCCTAGTCCTAGTAGGATTCCACCAAAAGGGAGAGAGGGGGAAGGAAGGAGAGGGAGAGGGAGTAGGAAAGGGGGCACCGCCCCCCCTTCCCTTGTCCAATTCATACAGCTAAGGGAGGTGTGGCCTGCCCTGGCGGCCCTCCCCTCTCTCAAATAAGGCCCGTGGTGGCCCATTAGTTCCCCCAGGGGGTTCTGGTAACCCGTCCGGCACTCCGTTTTTACCCGAAACTATCTGGAACACTTCCGGTGTCTGAATAACATGTTCCAATATATAAATCTTTATGTATCGACCATTTTGAGACTCCTCGTCATGTCTGTGATCTCATCCGGGACTCTGAACAAACTTCGGTACATCAAATCATATAACTCAACAAATCGTCATCGAACGTTAAGTGTGCGGACCCTACGGGTTCGAGAACTATGTAGACACGACCGAGACACATCTCCGGTCAATAACCAATAGCGGAACCTGGATGCTCATATTGGCTCCTACATATTCTACGAAGATCTTTATCGGTCAAACCGCATAACAACATATGTTGTTCCCTTTGTCATCGGTATGTTACTTGCTGGAGATTCGATCGTCGGTATCATCATACCTAGTTCAATCTCGTTACCAGCAAGTCTCTTTAATCGTTCCGTAATGCATCATCCCGTAACTAACTCATTAGTCACATTGCTTGCAAGGCTCATAGTGGTGTGCATTACTGAGAGGGCCCAAAGATACCTCTCCGATACACGTAGTGCATCTTTATAATCACCCAGTTATATTCGGACGTTTGATAGCACACAAGGTGTTCCTCCGGTATTCGGGAGTTGCATAATCTCATAGTCAGGGGAACATGTATAAGTCAGGAAGAAAGCAATAGCAATAAAACTAAACGATCATTAAGCTAAGCTAACGTATGGGTCTTGTCCATCACATCATTCTCTAATGATGTGATCCCGTTCATCAAATGACAACACATGTCTATGGTCAGGAAACTTAAACATCTTTGATTAACGAGCTAGTGAAGTAGAGGCATACTAGGAACACTCTGTTTGTCTATGTATTCACACATGTACCAAGTTTCTGGTTAATACAATTCTAGCATGAATAATAAACATTTATCATGATATAAGGAAATATAAATAAAAACTTTTTTATTTCCTCCAGGGCATATTTCCTTCAGTTTGGGATGTGGCGGGCGGTTCTTCCCGGTGTGAGGGTAGTGGTCATGGGGTTACCATTGCAGTCCGTCGTGGCAACAGCCCAGTGGGTGGCGCGGGTGGTGGCCTGGAAGAACCAACCGTCCAAGCCAAGGATTTTTTACTGTTCGCACTGAGTAGTCTTCTCAAGCTGTACTTATCAGCTGCTTATCCTACTTGCACGTCTCAGGGTTGGTGATGATGGTATTTTGTACTGTTTAAGTGACGTATACTTTGTGATGTTTTCAGTGTGGAGGTTTAGTCTTCTTTTTGCACTGAAGTCTTATACACTAGTTGATCTCAAAAAAAAAATTCAAGTGCATTATGAGTTGTTGCTCAAAACTAGGACTTATTTTATTTTCATCTGCCCAACCTAAGTTAGGCCTTTATAGTTTTTGTACTCTCTTTTTAGTATGCTTATGGTTTAGTGTTGTGTGTACTGAATTGTAATTTCATAGATTGTAAGGTTTTGAAAATTGGTGTCGCAGTGGTGTGAGTGGCCTGACCCTTCCTGGTTTTGTAGTACTGATGTCATATGTATGTTTCAACTGAGTTTTTTTGGGATTGAGATTACTTACGACGAAATCGTTGGTTGAGCTCTAGTCATATTTTATATAAATAAGAAATTTAGCAGAATTGACAAACAATATCTATTTGAACTTCTTGCATTTTAGTACTTGAACTTGAAAGTAATATTTAATTCGCTGGTTTAAATTATGTATATTTAATAGATAGCCTATTAAGTTCTCCGCTTTTTAAAAGCTTTGTTGTTTTTGTATCATATTTTTCCTTTTTTTATCATCTGTGGTGCAGAGTTAAAATTATTTTTATTTTTGTATTTAAAATTATTGCCCGCGAACAAGTATTTGAACTTTTCTATTTTCAGTTTTCGAACATCTTTTTGTAGTTTATATTTCTTTTGCCCCGCGCTTTGCTTTATTCAGCTAGCCTTATTGGTGAGTTGTTTGGAGACAATGGAGGCTATTGGTCAGTTGCGGGCAATTTGAGGACTGCTGGATGTGCGTGTGCTCTGGGTTTAGTCCCACATCGCTAGCCGAGGGGACTCTCGACCTGTTTATAAGCACTGCTGAGTCCTACTGGTCGAACTCCTCTTAATACTTACCTGAGCGCTTGTACACGATGCTCTCTCTCTCATGACCTACGGGCCCTGGTTGGTTGGCCCTGCGTTGTGCCGGTTACTACGGATTCACCAACGATTTCTCCGTGGGCTCGAGTTCAAGTATCTAGCTGCGCCAGGGCCTTCCTGTCTTCGGGCGGTCAATTTTTTTTGTTTGTTTGAATCTAGTACTTGACTCCATCAGTATTGTGGACTGATACTTTTTGTTGTAGTTCTTGTGAGTTTTGTGGAAGTGTTATCTTTTCATTGAGTTTTCGCATCTTTTTTTGTTTGTTTTCGTGATTATTCTCAAGGGTCTTCTGGTATCATTTTTAGCACTATAGTACTTGCGTGTAAACTAAGTTGTACTGATAGTTCATTCATAGTAGTACTTATGTGCTTAGTTAGACATTTATTTTTTTAAGGGTTTGCGAACTGATGCTTCTTTGTACTTTTTATTGTAGTAAGTATGAACTGTCCGTTCAAGTGTACTAGTACTGTCATTCTTAGTCTACAACTGACCAATATAAGTGTGTGCTGATGCTTCTTAACTTTTTCTGTTGTAGTACTTGTTAAGTTTCTAGCAGCTACATATGAATGAGAACAGTACAGGAAGTACTAAGATTTTTTGCTTCAACTTTTGAAGCGTTGTTAAGCAACTCAAATTGTACTTATTGTTTTCAACATTATGTTTTCCATACAATACTGAATCAAAACTACACATGGAACATCCTTGTGTGATTAGTTGTTTCATAACTAGTACTGAAGAGCAGCCACAAAGTTCCATTCACAAGCTACTTTTGAATTTGAAATGATGCATTAACAAAATACGAAGCTACCAAACTTATATAATGAGATAAGCAAAACAATGTACTTGATGACATAAGCAAACTTGTTCAACCGTGACAAGCACGACATTAGCAGACTGGTTCAACCCTGACACACAAGACATAAGCAAACTGGTTTTAACCTAACAAGTGCAAACTACGAGTTTGAAACAACAAGATAAAAGGCAAGCAGAAGTGCAAGAAAAACGAAGTTAGACTTTGATGTATCTTCATCCTACATAGTGGCAGTGGTAGTAGGGGCCTGCCTCCTTCTCTTTTGAAATTTCCCAACCTGTTGTGATGTTTTCAATTATCTTCCATGACTTGTAGTTGGCGTACACATATATCGCTGCATACTCGATGAGGTAATTTGGCAGTGGGCCGATCCCCCATAGTTTATGGTCTTCCTTCATGTTGATCTTCTTCTTCATGTCTTTGTAAAATGGGTGGATGTCGCTAGCTGCAACATCAGCCAAGGAGTCGTACTCTTTTCTAGTGTATGGAACTCTCCAATTGCACTGAATGTCGATGTACTTGTTCGGGTTGATCTCCGAACCAGACATATTTAGCTTCTTTTTGTCCCCTTTAATGCTGAAACCGGCAAATGTGAACAACTTCTCATGCTTCAGCATCTCGTTGAGGCGCTTGGTCCTGCAAGGGGAGAGACATTTTCAAGATTAGTATTATTTTGATGTTTGAATTCTTCATTTTTGTTTTGTTTTACAAGCGATGAATCCATGAAGTAGATACTTATATAGTATAATTAATGGATGAATGTATTTCAGAAACTAGTAAACAAAGTTTTGAAATTAAATTCAAGTACACCATGTTATTTTTCTTTTTGGATTATACAGTTTGAGTCAATGATGTATGTGCTGATTTAGTACTAGTTTAGTTTACTTTTGTTGAATAGAACAACACATACCAGTGCTTCACCAAGTTCTTAGTTTTTTTGCTTATGAAAATAACACCAGACCAAGTTCAGAAACTACTTCACTACATCAAGTTCAGAAACATCTTTGTAATGCATCGAGTGCAGAAACTACACTACTGGATCAAGATCAGAAACTACACTAGTACATCAACTTCAGAAATTAATCTTCTGCAAGATTTTCAAATAGTAATGCAGTTCATCAGGTTCAAAAATATATTATAGTGCATCTACTTGAGAAAGTGCAGTAGTGCATCCACTTTCACAAACTACACTAGTACATCTAGCTGGAAAACAAGTTTGATGAATTTTTGAGGATACTGAACTAATTAAACAGATGAACCAAATAGGGCAAATGAGTAGGATGGATCACCATTTTGTGGCTGCTGCGATGTGGTACACCAGGCAGAGTTCCTCCACACACAACTACAGAACAACTGCTCTCTGCGGAGGTTCGTCTTCCCTGTTGTACTCCACATCAACGCCGGCGAACCTAGGATACAAGCCGCCAGCCTTCTTCCAGAGCCTGGTCATCATCTCGTCGGCCTTGTCTGGTTCTCTGGTGCAAACGATCTCCAGCGTCTCCTTGTTGTGGAGCTCTACCCATGCCAGGGTTTTCGTGTACTTGCGCTTCTCGCCGGGGACATGAACGTCATTGAGGTTGCTGCTCTGGTCGGACATCTCGCCATGATGACGCTTGGCAGACGTTCCTCCGCCATTGCCCTCCTCCGGCGACTGTGGGCTTGGAAGAGAGAAGTTTATGGTTGTTCGTAGTGGGGATGGAAGCGGCAATGGTGGTTCTGGGAATGAGGCAGAGATGGAAGACAATGGGTTATTTCTAGTGCGTGGACGGGGATGTGTGGGAGGCGGTTCATCGGGGACATGAGTGTAGTGGTCATGGGGCGCAATTGCAGTCCGTCATGGCAACTGCCTAGTGGGTGGCGTGGGCGGTGGCCTAGAAGAACCAACTATCCAAGCCAATTTCTTTCCCAGGGTATTTACTGGTCGCACTGAGTAGTCTTGCCAAGCTGTACTTATCAGTTGCTTATCCCACTTGCATGTCTCATGGTCGGTGATGATGGCATTTTACTGTCGCATTGATCTTTCTTGTCAAGCTGTACTTATCAGCTTCTTATCTTACTTGCATGTGTCAGGGTTGGTGATGATTGGGCTTTTGTACTTCTCTACTATAGGTACTTGGACTGTTAATTGAAGTGTAATTGAACTTACCAAATACAAGTTCAGACTATGTGTGTCATGCTAATCTTTTTTTAAACAATTTGGTTTTTTGGAAGGATTGTTTATATCAACATAATCTTTGAAAGTATTTTTATAGATAAATTAGTTTTTCATCAGTACAGGTGTATTATATTGGCAGAACCAGTCATAGCTCGTTCTGAAATGATGTTTTTTGAGTTGTTCACGGGTGTGTTTGGTTACTTTGCCTTGTACTAACGAGTGAGAATTATCAGTACTGATGTACATTAATATATTTGTGACGTTACATAAATCCAGATCAGTTTTTTCAAATATATTTGTGACTGCATTAAAATGGTTTGTCAAATGGGTTACATAATAATGTCACTGGTCCAGCAGGCACAAAGCACAAATTATATCTTAACTATAGTACTGATCTACAAATCAATGATAAAGCTAAATAAGTTTTGGTAATGACAGTGTTTCTGATATGATTCCTCATTGTGTACTGAGGCAACCGGTAGTACAAGCTTATTTTTCTGTTGACGCGGCAGCATAACCACTATGAGTTCTTCAGTCTTGAGCTCCTTCTAACTGGCCCCGAATGTTGTCCCTTGTCGGCATCCTTTCGTGCTTGAGCCTTGGCAGCTTCATCGTCAGTCTCAGTTTCCTCGTCCCCAATACTGTCATCTTCATTGTCTTCGTCTGATTGGTCATCATTCTTATCAAACTCTTCTTCTTCATCGTCTTCTTTTGATTTCTTCGAACTCTGGACCTTGCCCTGTTTCTGTTCAGCGCCACTTACCTCCTTTTCCACTTTGCATGTGTG
Organism: Triticum urartu; assembly: GCF_056163025.1. Lineage (NCBI taxonomy): Eukaryota > Viridiplantae > Streptophyta > Magnoliopsida > Poales > Poaceae > Triticum > Triticum urartu. The sequence goes on from NC_141878.1 coordinate 175,335,702, forward strand.
GGCATTATGTCCGTCAGTCCCCCCACACTTGCTGCAAGTGTAGCTGTTACGTGTGTCGTCTCCATTGGTAGAAACATGGGAGGCTCCAATCTGCTTCTACAGCTTTTGCTTGTTGACAGTGGCATCTGTGTGGAGTGGGCATGTGCGGTAATTATGATTGGTCACCATGTTGCAGAATTTGCATGCCCTTATGCCGAGAGGTTTGTCGTCCGGGCCGAATTCCACGCGTTTGATGGGGCGTGGCGGCTTTTTGGCTGCTGCTTTTGCTGCTTTCGCTGCCTGCATCTTACTCTTCCTCCCCTTTATGTTTGAGAATATGGGTGGTTTAATTACCCTTTCCTGCTTCTGCTAGTACGATGTTGATATGTCTCCAACGTATCTACTTTTCCTAACGCTTTTCCTCTTGTTTTGGACTCTAATTTGCATGATTTGAATGAAACTAACCCCGGACTGACGTTGTTTTCACCAGAACTACCATGGTGTTGTTTTTGTGCTGAAATAAAAGTTCTTGGAATGGAACGAAACTTTGCGAGGATTTTTATATCAATAATAAGAATTTCTGGAGCCAAGACCTGTAGGAGAGGGGCACCTAGGTGGGCACAACCCACCAGGGCGCGCCCCCCCTCTCCTGGCGCGCCCAGGTGGGTTGTCCCCACCTGGTGGCCCCGATGACCCTGAAAACAACGCCATAAATTCCAATTTTCGGAGAAAAAAATCAGGGAGAAAGAATTATCGCGATCCACAAGACAGAGCCGCCGCCAAGCCCTGTTCTTCCTCGGGAGAGCAGATCTAGAGTCCGTTTGGGGCTCCAGAGAGGGGGATCTTCGTTCTTCGTCATCACCAACCCTTCTCCATCGCCAATTCCATTGATGCTCCCCACTGGGAGTGAGTAATTCCTTCGTAGGCTTGCTGGTCGATGAGGAGTTGGATGAGATTCATCACGCAATCGAGTTAGTTTTGTTAGGGCTTGATCCCTAGTATCCACTATGTTCTTAGATTGATGTTGCTATGACTTTGCCATGCTTAATGCTTGTCACTTTGGGCCTGGGTGCCATGATTTCAGATCTGAACCGTTTATGTTATGACCATTATATCCATGTTCTAGATCCGATCTTGCAAGTTATAGTCACCTACTACGTGTTATGATCCGGTAACCCCGGAGTGACAATAACCGGGACTTTTTCCAGTGATTACCGCAGTTTGAGGAGTTCATGTATTCACTATGTGTTAATGCTTTGTTCCGGTTCTCTATTAAAAGGAGGCCTTAATATCCCTTAGTTTCCAATATGGACCACGCTGCCACGGGAGGGTAGGACAAAAGATGTCATGCAAGTTCTTTTAATAAAGCACGTATGACTATTTACGGAATACATGCCTACATTATATCGATGAACTGGAGCTAGTGTCGTGTCTCCCTAGGTTATAACTGTCACATGACGAATATCATCAAACAAGTCACCTATCCAATGCCTACGAACTTTTCCATATTGTTTCTACTTAGTTACTACTGCTATCATCATTGTTACGCTTGCTACAAAATTACTGCTATCACTGTTACTGTTACTATTGCTGTTGTCACTATGATCAAAACTATCAAACTACTTTGCTACTGATCACTTTGCTGTAGATAATTAATCTCCACGTGTGGTTGAATTGACAACTCAGCTGCTAATACCTTCAAATATTCTTTGGCTCCCCTTGTGTCGAATCTATAAAATTGGGTTGAATACTCTACCCGCGAAAACTGTTGTGATCCCCTATACTTGTGGGTTATCAAGACCTTTTCTGGCACCGTTGCCGGGGAGCATAACTATATTTGTTGAGTCACTTGGGATTATTATCATATTATCACTATGAAGAATCTGAAGGATCATAAGACTAAGATATTTCCCTCAAGGACGAGGGGAGGTAAGGAACTGCCATCCAGTTCTACTTTAGATTCACCTTCTGTTATGAATAAACTTGCAACACCACCACATGATATTAATTCTGATATGTCGCAAGTTATTGATGATCTAGTACCTTACTTGATAATGATGATGTGCCACTTGGTGAATTTCTTGATAAAAAAATTGCTAGAGTTATACAACATGATGTTGTTGAATCTGATGATGAGCTTGAAACTGAATCTCCTGAAACACCTGCTAGAACTAGCCTTCCTAGATATTAATTGCCTAAGGTACCGGAAGTTTATGTTATGAGTGAAGAAACAACTAGAGATATTATTGCTTGCAATGATAGAGATGATCTAGAGAAATTAATACACAAGTATAAAGAAAAATCTCTGAATGCTAGAATGAAATGTGATCCTAAGTTTTCTACTTCACCTATCTTTATTAATGATAAGGATTATGAATTCTCTATCGAACCAGAGTTAATTACTTTGGTTGAATCTGATCCTTTCCATGGTTATGAAACTAAAACTGTTGTGGCACATCTTACTAAGTTGAATTATATAGCCACCCTTTTTACTCATGATGAGAAAACTCGCTATTACTTGATACGTCTCCATCGTATCTACTTTTCCAAACACTTTTGCCTTTGTTTTGGACTCTAACTTGCATGATTTGAATGGAACTAACCCGGACTGACGCTATTTTCACCAGAATTGCCATGGTGTTATTTTTGTGCAGAAATAAAAGTTCTTGGAATGACCTGAAAATCAACGGAGATTATTTTTTGAATATAGAAAAAATATAGGCAAAAGAATCAACGCTAGGGGGCCACACCCTGTCCACGAGGGTGGGGGTGCACCTACCCCCCTGGGCGCGCCCCCTACCTCGTGGGCCCCCTGACGCTCCACCGACCTCAACTCCAACTCCATATATTCATGTTTGGGGAGAAAAAATCAGAGAGAAGGATTCATCGCATTTTACGATATGGAGCCGTCGCCAAGCCCTAAACTCTCTCGGGAGGGCTGATCTGGAGTACGTTCAGGGCTCCGGAGAGGGGAATCCATTGCCATCGTCATCATCAACCTTCCTCCATCACCAATTTTGTGATGCTCACCGCCGTGCGTGAGTAATGGGTTGGATGAGATTTATCATGTAATCAAGTTAGTTTTGTTAGGAGTTGATCCCTAGTATCCACTATGTTCTGAGATTGATGTTGCTATGACTTTGCTATGCTTAATGCTTGTCACTAGGGCCCGAGTGCCATGATTTCAGATCTGAACCTATTATGTTTTCATGAATATTTGTGAGTTCTTGATCCTATCTTCCAAGTCTATAGTCACCTATTATGTGTTATGATCCATTAACCCCGAAGTGACAATAATCGGAATACTTACCGGTGATGACCGTAGTTTGAGGAGTTCATGTATTCACTATGTGTTAATGCTTTGGTCTCGTACTCTATTAAAAGGAGGCCTTAATATTCCTTAGTTTCCAATAGGACCCCGCTGCCACGGGAGGGTAGGACAAAAGATGTCATGCAAGTTCTTTTCCATAAGCACGTATGACTATATTCGGAATACATGCCTACATTACATTGATGAACTGGAGCTAGTTCTGTGTCACCCTATGTTATAACTGTTGCATGATTGATCGCATAGGACATAATTCTCCATCACCAATCCAATGCCTACAAGCTTTTCATATATTGTTCTTCGCTTATTTACTTTTCCGTTGCTACTGTTACAATCACTATAAAACCAAAACTGCTACCGTTACTTTTCCACCGTCTCCACAACTATCATATTAGTTTGCTACTAAATACTTTGCTGTAGATATTAAGTTATCCAGGTGTGGTTGAATTGACAACTCAGCTGCTAATACTTGAGAATATTCTTTGGCTCCCCTTGTGTCGAATCAATAAATTTGAGTTGAATACTCTACCCTCGAAAATTGTTGGGACCCTCGAAATTTGAGTTGCCGGGGAACATAGCTCTATTCTTTGAGTCACTTGAGATTTATATCTGCTGATCACTATGAAGAACTTGAAGGATCAAAGAACCAAGATTTTCCCTCAACTACGAGGGGAGGTAAGGAACTGTCATCTAGCTCCGCACTTGATTCACCCTCTGTTTTGAATAAACTTGCGACACCTACACATGCTATTGATTCTGATAGGTCACATGTTATTGATGATGCCACTTCTCCTTTGCATGATACTTATGATGAAACTACTTCTATGCTTGATACTACTATGCCACTTGGTAAATTTCTTGATGAACAACTTTCTAGGGCTAGAGAGAATGAAATTATTGAAACTGATAATATTGATGAAAGTGATGATGAAGATTCTCCTCCTAGATATGAATTTCCTGTTGTGTCCGAGGGTTATGTTATGGATGAAGAAACTGCTAGAGACTTCTTAGCTTGCAATGATAGATCTGATCTTAAGAAATTATTAACTAAGCTTAAACAAAAGCCTTTGAATGCTAGAATGAAATATGACCCTGCTTTTGGTACTTCACCTATCTTTATTATTGATAAGGATTATGATTTTTCTGTCGACCCTGAGTTAATTACTTTGGTTGAATCTGATCCTTTTCATGGCTATGAATCTGAAACTATTGTGGCACATCTTACTAAATTAAATGATATAGCCACCCTGTTTACTCATGATGTGAAAAGTCGCTATTACTTTATCCTTAAGTTGTTTCCGTTCTCATTAAAGGGTGATGCTAAAACATGGTTTAATTCTCTTGATCCTGGTTGTGTGTGTAGTCCCCAGGGTATGATTTATTACTTCTCTGCTAAATATTTCCCCGCTCATAAGAAACAAGCTGCTTAAGGGAAATATATAATTTTGTGCAAATTGAAGAAGAGAGTCTCCCACAAGCTTGGGGGAGGCTTCTCCGATTACTTAATGCTTTGCCTGATCACCCTCTTAAGAAAAATAAAATACTTGATATCTTTTATAATGGACTAACCGATGCTTCTAGAGACTACCAGGATAGTTGTGATGGTTGTGTTTTCAGGGAAAGAACTGTCGATCAAGCTGAATTGCTATTGAATAATATGTTGACTAATGAAAATAATTGGATACTTCCTGAACCAACTCATAAGCCAACTCCGAAGGAAAGGGGTATTTTATTTCTCAGTCCTGAAGATATGCAAGAGGCAAAGAAATCTATGAAAGAAAAAGGTATTAAAGCTGAAGATGTTAAGAATTTACCACCTATTGAAGAAATACATGGTCTTGATAACCCGACACAGGTAGTAAAGGTAAATTCTCTCTATAGATATGATAAAGCTGAAATCCCGCCTATTAAGTTTGCTAGCCAATGCTTGGATGAGTTTGATAATTTTATGGTTAAACAAGAAGATTTTAATGCTTATGTTGCTAGACAATTGAAACATAATGCTTATATGATTGAACACTTGAGTGATTATATGGCTAGTGTTAAGGGTGAACTTAAACTTATTAGTAAACATGCTTCTATGGTTACCACTCAAGTAGAACAAGTACTTAAGGCTCAGAATGATTTTCTCAATGAATTAAATAATAAGAAAAATGATAATGTTGTTAGAGTTATGACTAGAGGGGGTAAAATGACTCAGGAACCTTTGTATCCTGAGGGCCACCCTAAGAAAATTGAGCAAGATTCTCAGAGAATTAATGTTGATGCACCTAGTTCTTCTAAGAAGAAGAAGAAGAAGAAAAAGGATAGGACTTTGCATGCTTCTAGTGAACCTGTTTTTGACACACCTGGGAATCCCAATGATATTTCTATTTCTAATGCTGAAACACAATCTGGTAACGAACATGAACCTAGTGATAATATTAATGGTGATGTTCATGTTGATGCTCAACCTAGCGATGACAATGATGTAGAAATTGAACATGTTGTTGATCTTGATAACCCACAATCAAAGAATCAACGTTATGATAGAGAGACTTCATTTCTAGGAAGCATGGTAAAGAAAGAGAACCATGGGTTCAGAAACCCATGCCTTTTCCTCCTAAACCATCCAAGAAAAAGGATGATGAGGATTTTGAGCGCTTTGCTGAAATGATTAGACCTATCTTTTTGCGTATGCGTTTGACTGATAAGCTTAAAATGAATCCTTATGCTAAATACATGAAGGATATTTTTACTAATAAAAGAAAGATACCCGAAGCTGAAATTTCCACCATGCTTGCTAATTACACTTTTAAGGGTGGAATACCGAAGAAACTAGGAGATCTAGGAGTACCAACTATGCCATGCCCCATTAAAAGAAACTATGTTAAAACCGCTTTATGTGATCTTGGAGCCGGTGTTAGTGTTATGCCTCTCTCTTTATATCGTAGACTTGATTTGAATAAGTTGACACCTACTGAAATATCTTTGCAAATGGCTGATAAATCATCTGCTATACCTGTCGGTATTTGTGAGGATGTGCTTGTTGTGGTTGCAAACGTTACTATTTTAACGAACTTTGTTATTCTTGATATTCCCGAGGATGATAGTATGTCCATTATTCTTGGAAGACCCTTTTTGAATACTGGAGGGGCTGTTATTGATTGCAACAAAGGCAATGTCACTTTTCATGTTAATGGTAATGAGAATACGGTACACTTTCTGAGGAAACAACCTCAAGTCCACAATATCAATTCTATTGGAAAAATTTCAATGATTACTATTGGAGGTTTTGAATTTCCTCTTCCTACTGTCAAGAAGAAATATGATATTCTTATTGTTGGGGACATGCATATCCCCGTTGAGGTAACCTAGTGTTATTCGAAAATTCTCCGGTTTCATGTTATTCGAAAAGAGTTTGTTAACAAGACTTGATCAACCTTGTTAGTGGATTCCTTTTGATGAGCATGAGATGGATGAATTTAGAAAACACAACTCTCCGTACCCTCTTTTTTACTTCCTGCTATTTATATTAAATAAAGCAAAAATAGTATTTTCTGTCTGTTTTCTGAATTATCCATACAATAAAAAATACCCCGAAAATAAAAGTTCTCCAAATGCCCTGAAAATTTAATATGTTTTTTTCTAGAATATTTGAGAATATCTGGCACTGAGAACACATCAGGGGGAGCCAACATCTAGCCACGAGGGTCCAGGGCACACCCATCCCATTGGGCGCGCCCCTGCCTCGTGGGCCCCTGGTGGCCCCCTCCACTTATTCCAGCCACCACACACTCCTTCCTCCCAAAAAAAATCACTAACCAGCTCAAACCCGAGTTCTAGCTCATTTTGCTGCCATTTTCGATCTCCTTGCTCAAAGCTCCATTCAAAAAACTGCTTTGGGGGATTGTTCTTTGGTATATGACTCCTCCAATGGTCCAATTAGTTTTTGTTCTAGTGCTTTATTTATTGCAAATTTTTTCTGCTTAGGTGACCCTGTTCTCGAGCTTGCATGTCAAATTTATGTGGTCAAAAGTAGTTTTAATGCATGATATAGTCTATGGGCACTTGTGGGAGTAGTTGCTATCAAAGTTGTTGAGTTTGGTTCACTTTTATTTTGAGTTACTAAAAATTTCAGAAATTTTTCAAAGGAAGAAATATGTTTAGGAAAATGTACCAAGGTGGTTCCTCAAGGAAGCAAGGCCCAAGGCCCGCAATACGCGAGCCGAACAATGAACTACCAAGGGAGGCTCAAGTGCGGCCTTGTGAATGACCATCAGAAAATTTCATGGTCCAGGCAGGAATTAAGGAGGAATTTGAAGCATATGTGCGTAACACTGATCTTGAGAGCTTCGAGGCAGATAAGTCCCGTCAGTACCTCTACTTAAGTGATTCATTTGTGAAAAGGTTAAAATTTACATCATCACGCAATTCTCAAACTGTCCTGTTTGATCTTTATCATAAATCTTATACCATGAACTTAGAAGATTTTAATACTGCTTGTAAACTCCCACAATGGGGTAGTGCTAGTGAACCTCGCAAATATGAATATAAAGACTTTGTTGCTAGTATAACTGTGGGGGAATCTAGAGAAATAACACAAGCTACCATAGGGAGCATTCATTTTCCTGCCATACATTACTTTGCTCTCTTTATAGGTAGATGCACTAACGGTAAGGATGAGGCATGTCACATGTGCGTTCCCGATCTTAGTGTTCTCAAGAGTGCTATATTAGGAGATAGACAATATAACTTGGGATCCATTGTTGCACGTAGGTTGCATAATAATAGTATTAATGGAGATTTCTTTGGTGGAATTTATGCAACCCGTTTAGCTAATTTTCTTGAGATACCCATACGTGGAGATGATATTGAGTTGCCTCTCGCTTATCTAGATTATAATGCTATGGTTCGTCATCTGTTTGTTGAGAGGAATGATTAGTCCCTCTAGTACCGACTAATCTTTGACATACAATGCACCTATCATGTCGCTCTCCCTGCTCCTGCTTTCTTTGACTTTCAGGCAAAAAGGAGATATGTTATAACTAGGGAGAAGGAAAACGAGTACGAGAGGAGGACGGAGGAAGCCTGCCTCCAAGTTGCAGCCCTTCAGGCAGTAGCTGATGCATCTCAGTACGACCCCAATTTGAACTTCAGATATCCACCAAGCCACCCATGGCCATAGACCAACTTAGGCCAAAAGCCTAAGCTTGGGGGAGTACGTATCTCTCACCGACATTACATTCATGTTCACACACTCATGCCAGTTGTCGGTGCTCATACTTTTTCATTGTATCATCCATGCTAGTTTACTTTCTTTTTAAGCTTTCTTCTTGTGTGTTTAAAAAACCTTAAGAAAAAACAAAAAAAATTAGTTGTAGATTTTAGCTAGTTTACTTTCTATGCCTATAGTAGCAGTAGTTAAAAAGAAAACCCAAAAAGATTTCTCGTTCTTCTTTTGCTTGTTGGGAGCTTTCCCGTGTAAATAGTTTTATTTCTTTCTTATTCTTTGGGGGCCGCGAGGAGAAGACCATGATTAAAATGTTGAAGTGACTCTCATATGCATTATTGTTGATCTAACAAAGAGCCCATATTACCTTGTCTTCTCCCATGAATTGAATACTTGCATATTCCAGCTTAGTCCAATGCACGTGCACTATTATTATTATCCACACTATTCGGTCATGCAAGTGAAAGGCAATAATGACGATATATGATGAGCTGATTGAGATGAGGAAAGCTGGTATGAACTCGACCTCTCTTGTTTTTGTAAATATGATTAGTTCATCGTTCCTGATTTAGCATATTATGAATGAAACATGTTTACAATGACGATTAGAGATTATAGTTACTTATGCCATGCTTAATTTGCTAGGAGTTTATAATGGTTTACCTTGCGTGCCAACATGCTATTAAAATGGTTGTGATGTGGTATGATAGGGTGGTATCCTCCTTTGAATGATTCGAGTGGCTTGACTTGGCACATGTTCACGCATGTAGTTGAAACAAAATCAACATGGCCTCCATGATATTTATGTTCATGGTGAATTGTATCCTACTCATGCTTGCATTTGGTGTTGATTAATTTTAATGCATGTTCATGACTGTTGTCGCTCTCTAGCTGGTCGCTTCCCAGTCTCTTTCTAGCCTTCACTTGTACTAAGCGGGAATACTGCTTGTGCATCCAACTCCATAAACCCCAAAGTTGTTCCATATGAGTCCACCATACCTACCTATATACGGTATCCACCTGCCGTTCCAAGTAAATTTGTATGTGCCAAACTCTAAACCTTCAAATAAACATTCTGTTTTGTATGCTCGAATAGCTCTTGTATCAACTAGGGATGTCTGTATCTTCCATGCTAGGCGGGTTATTCTCAAGAGGAGTGGACTCCGCTCCTCATTCACGAGCAAATGGCTGGTCACTAGGATGCCCAGTCCCATGCTCAAATCAAATCAAAATAATTGCAAACAAAACTCCCCGGGGATTGTTGTTAGTTGGAGGCACGCGTTGTTTCGGGCAAGCCATGGATTGATGCTTGTTGGTGGTGGGGGAGTATAAACTTTACCATTCTGCTTGGGAACCACCTATATGTGTGTAGCATGGAAGATATCGAGATCTCTCGGTTGTTATGTTGACAATGAAAGTATACCGCTCAAAATATTATTGAAATCTATTTCAAAACCGAGCTCTGGCACCTCTACAATTCCCTGCATCCCTCTGCGAAGGGCCTATCTATTTACTTTTATGCCGAGTCATCATCCTATTATTAAAAAGCACCAGTTGGAGAGCACCGCTGTCATTTGCATTCATTACTATTAGTTTACATTGAGTATGACTTGACTGGATCTCTTTTACCATGAATTGCAATTTCCAGTCAGCTCTTGGTCTTTAAAGGTGATCTGCATTTATTTTTGCGGTCTCAGAAAGGGATAGCAAGATACCATCTTGTTATATCATATTATGATTGTTTCAAGAAAGTGTTGTCATCCGAGATTTTTTATTATTGCTCGCTAGTTGATTATGCCATTGATATGAGTAAACATGAGACCTAAATGTTATTCTGAATATGGTTAGTTCATAATCTTTGCTAAAAACTTGAATGTTGGCTTTACGTATTCACAATAACAAGAGCAAACAGAGTTTCTAAAAGTTTTTTCTTTATCACTTTCGGTTTATCAACTTAATTTCTTGAGGACAAGCAAAGGTTTAAGCTTGGGGGAGTTGATATGTCTCCGTCGTATCTACTTTTCCAAACACTTTTGCCTTTGTTTTGGACTCTAACTTGCATGATTTGAATGGAACTAACCCGGACTGACAATGTTTTCAGTAGAATTGCCATGGTGTTATTTTTGTGCAGAAATAAAAGTTCTCGGAATGACCTGAAAATCAACAAAGATTATTTTTGGAATATATAAAAAATATTGGCGAAAGAATCAACGTCAGGGGCCCCACACCCTGTCCACGAGGGTGGGGGCACGCCTACCCCCCCTGGGCGAGCCCCCTGCCTCGTGGGCCCCCTGACGCTCCACCGACATCAACTCCAACTCCGTATATTCGTGTTTGGGGAGAAAAAAATCAGAGAGAAGGATTCATCGTGTTTTACGATACAGAGCCGCTGCCAAGCCCTAAACTCTCTCGGGAGGGCTGATCTGGAGTCCGTTTGGGGCTTCGGAGAGGGGAATACGTCGCCATCATCATCATCAACCTTCCTCCATCACCAATTTCATGGTCCTCACCGCCGACCGTGAGTAATTCCATCGTAGGCTTGCTGGACGGTGATGGGTTGGATGAGATTTATCATGTAATCGAGTTAGTTATGTTAGGGTTTGATCCCTAGTATCCACTATGTTCTGAGATCGATGTTTCTATGACTTTGCTATTGCTTAATGCTTGTCATTAGGGACCGAGTGCCATGATTTCAGATCTGAACCTATTATGTTTTCATGAATATATGTGAGTTGTTGATCCTATCTTGCAAGTCTATAGTCACCTATTATGTGTTATGATCATTAACCCCGAAGTGACAATAATCGTGATACTTACCGGTGATGACCGTAGTTTGAGGAGTTCATGTATTCACTATGTGTTAATGCTTTGGTCTGGTACTCTATTAAAAGGAGGCCTTAATATCCCTTAATTTCCAATAGGACCCCGCTGCCACGGGAGGGTAGGACAAAAGATGTCATGCAAGTTCTTTTCCATAAGCACATATGACTATATTTGGAATACATGCCTACATTACATTGATGAACTGGAGCTAGTTCTGTGTCACCCTATGTTATAACTGTTGCATGATTGATCGCATATGACATAATTCTCCATCACCGATCCAATGCCTATGAGCTTTTCATATATTGTTCTTTGCTTATTTACTTTTCCGTTGCTACTGTTACAATCACTATAAAACGAAAATTGCTACTGTTACTTTTGCCACCGTCACCACTACTATCATATTACTTTGCTACTAAATACTTTGCTGCAGATATTATGTTATCCAAGTGTGGTTGAATTGACAACTCGTCTGCTAATACTTGAGATTATTCCTTGGCTCCACTTGTGTCGAATCAATAAATTTGGGTTGAATACTCTACCCTCGAAAACTGTTGCGATCCCCTATACTTGTGGGTTAACATTACTTTATTCTCATATTATTTCCTTTCTCATTAAAGGGTGATGCTAAAGCTTGGTACAATACTCTTGCTCCTGGTTGTGTGCGTAGTCCCCAGGATATGATTTACTACTTCTGTGAAAAATATTTTCCTCCTCATAAGAAACAAGCTGCCTTACAGGAAATATTTAACTTTGCTCAAATGAAAGAAGAGAGTCTCCCACAAGCTTGGGGGAGGCTTTGCCAGTTACTTAATGCTTTGCCTGATCATCCTCTTAAGAAAAACGAAATACTTGATATCTTCTATAATGGACTAACCGATGCTTCTAGGGACTTCCTAGATAGTTGTGCCGGTTGTGTTTTCAGGTAACGAACTGTTGGACAAGCTGAGGAATTATTGAATAACATATTGAAAAACTATGATGATTGGACTATTCCTGAACCACCGGCTAAACCCACTCCGAAGAAGAGGGTATATTATATCTTAGTCCTGAATATATGCAAGAGGCAAAGAAATCCATGAAGGAAAAAGTTATTAATGGTGAGGATGTTAAAAAATTTACCTCCTATTGAAGAAATACATGGGCTTAATACACCACCACTGCCTAAGGTGGTAGAGCTAAATTCTCTTATGAAGTTTAATGGTAGTGATAATCCTCACAATATGCATCCTAGTCAATGCCTTTATGAGTTTGAAAACTATATTAGGAAACAAGATCACTTCAATGCAAATGTTATGAAACAATTGAAATACAATTATGATATGATTGCTCGCTTGAGTGACTTGTTATTTAGAATATCAAATGATGTTAGAGGTGTTGGAAACATGCTTCTATGGTTCAAACTCAATTAGAACAAGTTGCTAAATCTCAAAGAGAATTGCTTGATGAAATGAATAATAATATGCATGACTTTGCTGTTAGAGTTGCAACTAGAGGAGGTAAAATGACTCAGGAACCATTTTATCCCGAGGGACACCCAAAATGAATTGAACAAGATTCACAAAGAGCTAACACTAGTGCAGCTAGTTTTTGTAGAAAGAAAGAGAAAAGGAAGAATGATAGGACTTCACATGCTCCTAGTGAACCTGAAATAGAGAAACCTCCTGACAATGATACCGAAGTTTGTATCTCAGATGCTGAAACTCAATATGGTAATGAACACTCACCTAACGATAATGAAAAAGATAATGATGAGGTTCATGAAGACTCTCAACCAACCAATGATAAAGAACCAGACAATGATGTTGAGATAGAACCACATGTTGATCTTGATAACCCACAACCTAAAAATAAAAGATATGACAAAAGAGACATTGTTGCTAGAAAACATGGTAAAGAAAGAGAACCATGGGTTCAAAAACCTATGCCTCTTCCACCCAAGTCAACTAGAAACAATGATGATGAAGAATTTGAACGCTTTGCTGAAATGCTGAGGCCAGTCTTTTTGTGTACTCGCTTGACTGATATCTTAAAAATGCCTCCATATGCAAAGTATATGAAAGACATCATCACAAATAAGAGAAAAATAAGCTAAAATCTCCACTATGCTTGCTAATTACACTTTTAAAGATGGAGTACCTAAAAACTTGGAGATCCGGGAATACCAAATATACCTTGCTCTATCAAAAAGAATTATGTGAAAACTGCTTTGTGTGATTTAGGAGCTGGTGTTAGTGTTATGCCTTTCTCTTTATATAAAAGACTTGACTTGAATAAACTCACACCTACTGAAATATTTTTGTAAATGGCTGACAAATCAATTGCCATACCTATCGGTATCTGTGAGGATGTGCCCGTTGTTGTTGCTAATATTACTATTTGGACTGACTTTGTTATACTTGAGATGCCCGAGGACGACAACATGTCTATTATCCTTGGTAGACCCTTCTTGAATACTGCAGGGGCTGTTATTGATTGCAATAAAAGCAAGATCACTTTTCATATTAATGGCAATGAGCATACGGTGCACTTTCCGAAGAAACAATTCCAAGTGAATGGTATTAATGCTATTGAAAAATCTCCAACAATCACTATTGGAAGTTTTCAAATACCTCTACCTACTGTCAAAAATAAATATGAAATCCTTATTGTTGGGGAAATGCATATCCCCATTGAGGTAACTTAGTGATTTACGAAAGTTCTTCGGTTTCATGCTAATCGAAAGTGGTTGTTAATAAGAGTTGATCAACCTTATTAATGGATCATGTTTGAACGGTATGAAGTTGATGAGTTTAGTAAGCACTACCTTCTGTCCCTACTTTTTATTCTCTGTTTTTATTAGTTAAATATTAAATAAAATGCCATGTTTTGTCTGTTTTCTGGATTTCCTGTACAATAAAAATGACCCAAAAGTTTTCAGAATGCCTTGAAAATTTTGCATGATTTTCTTCTGAATATTTGAGAATTTTTGGTGCAATAAACATCAGAGGGAGGTGCACCAGGTGGGCACAACCCACCTGGGCGCGCTAGCATCCCCAAGTGCCCTGGTGGGTTGTGGTCCCCACGTGGGCCCCCTCACTTACCTCTTCATCCCACATCATCACTTACCTCTAGAAAAAATCTCCATTGCTCTATCTCACGTGTTCTTGAGCTCAAACCCGCGGATTTCGATCTCTTTACTCGAAGCTCCATTTCCGAAAATGTTTCAGGAGATTGTTGCTTGGTATGTGACTCTGCCGTTTGTCCAATTAGTTTTTTTAGTGTTTTATGTTTTGAATAATTACCTACTCTTGGTGCTGTTGTAGATGTGCTTGCATGTTAAATTCTTAGTGTTCTAAGTAGTTTGAATGCTTGCTTTGGCCTCTATGTATCCCTATGAGTAGTTGTTATCAATCTTATAAAGTTTTGTTGACAAATTTTTGTCACCCCAAATTTTTTTTAGAAAATTGTAGGCAGACATGATGAACCTATTTGGGAGGAGTTCTTCGAGGAGACGATCCTCGGGGGCATCTTCCAGTGACAGTTCTTCTCGCCGGTCTTATGTTGAACCAAGTGAAAGTTCAACACGAGATGCCACCACCAAAACATGCTTATGGCCCTGCGATGAGTATATGGTCCGTGTGGGCATTAAGGAGGAATTTGAGCAATATGTTCACAATGCTAGTCTTAGTCCCTACCTCTCAAATAAGTGTGAACAACACCAACTTCTCACTGAATCATTTGTCAAAGGATTTAAATATTTTCCACGTGAGTCTAGGGTGTCGTTTATGCTTTATGATAGTCCATTTACCATATCACTAGAAAATTTTGCTTATCACTATAAGCTTCCATTTTGGGGTTTGCTTGACGAACCACCAGAAGTTGAGTTCGAAACATTCTTGATGAGCCTTTGTTACGGTGAAAGGATGGGAGTGACTCAAGGTAGAATAAAGAGAATTCATTTTCCCGCAATTCAGTACTTTGCGTTATTTAACGCGAAATGCATAGTAGGCAAGCAAGACTGTAGCACGCTTTGTGCTCCAGACTTGAGCCTCATACGTACTGCTCTCGCTGGTGAAAGGGATTATAACCTTGCAGCCATCGTTGCACGTAGACTTCAACATAACGCTAACAGCGGCTGGTTCTATGGTGGAACTTATGCCACGCGTTTAACACAAGGGTTGGGTGCTTCACCTCTGCCGTTTGATCCTATTTTACCCACGCAATATTTAGATTTTAACACCTTAAAAGACCATAAGATTCTCAAGGGAAAGGCTGATAACTTCACTTATAGTCTTTTGTTTAACCAAACATCTCCCGTGCAAACATATTTGCCTGCGCCTACCCTTTTTGATTAACAAGGGCAGATATTTTGTTCTTGAGAGCGAGGCTCGAGCTCACAATGCAGCAGTAGAGGCAGCACGGAGGGCCGAGGCATCTGCACCAAGAGCCTCTGTGAGCTACCATGCCGACTACTACCCTCCAGGCTACTGATCGACTACCAAGTTAGGCCAAAAGCCTAAGCTTGGGGGAGTATGTGTTTCCACCGACCTTACATTCATGTCCACTTATTCCATTTACCGGTTTCCACACTTTTTCATTGTATCATCCATGCTTAGATTTATTTTCTTGCTTTCTTCTTGTGTGATTGAAAAACTTTAGAAAAAAAAGTCGTAGCTAGTTTACTTTCTATGCATGCTTAGTAGTAACATTAAAAAGAAAACCCCAAAATATTTCCTTGTTGTTCTTTTTCTTGTTGGGAGCTTTCCCGTGTAAATAGTTTTTCTCGTTTTTTCTTTTCCCTCATTTACTTGTTCGAGAAAACCAAAAACTCCAAAAATATTCCAGTGTGTTTCTC
Source organism: Triticum urartu (assembly GCF_056163025.1). Classification (NCBI taxonomy): domain Eukaryota; kingdom Viridiplantae; phylum Streptophyta; class Magnoliopsida; order Poales; family Poaceae; genus Triticum; species Triticum urartu. Next base: position 175,351,881 of record NC_141878.1, read on the forward strand.
AGAATTTATTTTCCTTTTTATTAGAGTTGTACCGAGGAGAAGACCACGATGAAAATGTTGAGTGGCTCTTATATGAATAATTGTTGAACTAATAAAGAGAACATTTTACCTTGTATTTTCCTATTGAATAAAATGTTTACAGATTCCAGCTTAGTCCATGGCACTCTTGCACTATTATTATTTTCATATCATTCGGTCGTGCAAGTGAAAGTAAATAATGACAATATTCGATGAACTGGCCATGGCCGAGAGAAACTGGTATGAACTCGACTTGCTCTGTTCGTGTAAATATGTTTAACCTAGTATCCATGATTCAACCCATTATGATTAAACATGTTTGCAATGACAATTAGAGATTATAGTTTCTCATTCCATGCATAAGTAGATGGGAGTTGATAATGATTTATCTTGGATATCAACATAGCATTAAAACGATTGTGATGTAGTATGATGATATGGTATCCTCCTCTGATTGTTCAAGTGGTTGACTTGATACAAGTTCATGCATGTAGTTGAATCAAAACCAACATAGCCTATATGATATTTATGTTCACGGTGTTCATATCCTACTCATGCTAGTGTCCAATGTTACTTATGCATAATCCATGGTTATGATCTTTGTTGCTCTCTAGCTGGCCGCTTCTCATTCTAATTGCTAGCCTTCGCCTGTACTAAGTGGGGATTCTGCTTGTACATCAAAAACCTTGAACCCAAAGTTATTCTAGATGAGTCCACCATACCTACCTATATGCGGTATTACCCTGCCGTCCTAAGTAAATTTGCATGTGCCACCTCTAAAAAATTATTCATTTTGTGTGCCTGGATCGTTCATGGAACGACAGGAGGTGGTCGGTATCTTCCATGTTAAGCGGGTTATTCTCTGGTCAAGTGTTTATTCACTCGCCATCGCACGAGAATATGGCGGTAATAGGGATTCCCAGTCCCAAACTCAAAAATGCAAATAATTAAACAAAACTCCCCGGGACTATTTTGGTTTGGACGGCACCCGTTGTTTCAGAAAAGTCGTGGAATGTGATTGTTGGTGGAGGGGGAGTAAACCTTTACTTTTATCGCATGGGAGATATTGGTAACTAATGGCCGTGAAGGAAAAAAGAAGGGTGCATGTCTCAAAATATCATTTATTTCTGTTTTAAAAATTGAGCTCTGGCACCTCTGCAATCACTGCTTCCCTCTGCGAAGGGACTATCTATTTACTTTTATGTTGTGTCACCACCTTCTAAAACAAGCGCCAGAAACTGAGCAGAGCACATTTGTCATGATTTATGCATTGTGTATAGCTAATGTTGGGTGCATCATGACTGGATCTTTTCTACCATGAATTACAATGTTTAGTCGCTGCTTGAACTTTGGAGGTGCTCTGCATTTATGTTTTGCGGTCTCAGAAATGGCTAGCGATATACCACTATTATAATATTATATCGTGATTGTTTTGACAACATGTTGCCATTTGAGATATCTTATTATTGCTCACTAGCTGATTATGTCATTGATATGAGTCATTATAATCTTTAAGAGTTATTGTCGACATGGTTAGTTATAATGTTGGCTAAAAACCTGGGTGTTGTTTAAGCTTATTTATGCAAACAAGAGAAAAAGAGTTCGTAAAAGTTTTTCTTTCTCACTTTTAGTTTATCAACTGAATTGCTTGAGGACAAGCAAAGGTTTAAGCTTGGGGGAGTTGATACGTCTCCAACGTATCTACTTTTCCTAATGCTTTTCCTCTTGTTTTGGACTCTAATTTCCAACATTTGAATGAAACTAACCCCGGACTGACGTTGTTTTCAGCAAAACTACCATGGTGTTGTTTTTGTGCAGAAATAATAGTTCTCGTAATGGAACGAAACTTTGTGAGGATTTTTTATATCAATAATAAGAATTTCTGGAGCCAAGACCTGCAGGAGAGGGGCACCTGGGTGGGCACAACCCACCAGGGCGCGCCCCCCTCTCCTGGCGCGCCCAGGTGGGTTGTCCCCACCTAGTGGCCCCGATGACCCTGAAACCAACACTATAAATTCCTATTTTCGGAGAAAAAATCAGGGAGAAAGAATTATCGCGATCCATGAGACGAAGCCGCCGCCAAGCCCTGTTCTTCCTCGGGGGGCAGATTTGGAGTCTGTTTGGGGCTCCGGAGAGGGGGATCTTCCTTCTTCATCATCACCAACCCTTCTCCATCTCCAATTCCATGATGCTCCCCATCGGGAGTGAGTAATTCCTTCGTAGGCTCGCTGGTTGGTGAGGAGTTGGATGAGATTCATCATGTAATCGAGTTATTTTTGTTAAGGCTTGATCCCTAGTATCCACTATGTTCTTAGATTGATGTTGCTATGACTTTGCCATGCTTAATGCTTGTCACTTTGGGCCCGGGTGCCATGATTTCAGATCTGAACCACTTATGTTATGACCATTATATCCATGTTCTAGATCTGATCTTGCAAGTTATAGTCACCTACTACGTGTTATGATCTGGTAACCCCGGAGTGACAATAAACGGGACTTCTTCCCGTGATTACCGTAGTTTGAGGAGTTCATGTATTCACTATGTGTTAATGCTTTGTTCCGGTTCTCTATTAAAAGGAGGCCTTAATATCCCTTAGTTTCCAATATGGACCCCGCTGCCACGGGAGGTTAGGACAAAAGATGCCATGCAAGTTCTTTTAATAAAGCATGTATGACTATTTACGGAATACATGCCCACACTATATCGATAAACTGGAGCTAGTGCTGTGTCGCCCTAGGTTTATAACTATCACATGATGAATATCATCCAACAAGTCACCGATCCAATGCCTACGAACTTTTCCATATTGTTTCTTCTTAGTTACTACTGCTATCATCATTGTTACGCTTGCTACAAAATTACTGCTATCACTGTTATTGTTACTATTGCTGCTGTCACTACTATCAAAACGATCAAACTACTTTGCTACTGATCACTTTGCTGCAGATAATTAATCTCCAGGTGTCGTTGAATTGACAACTCAGCTGCTAATACCTTCAAATATTCTTTGGCTCCCCTTGTGTCGAATCTATAAATTTGGGTTGAATACTCTACCCTCGAAAACTGTTGCGATCCCCTATACTTGTGGGTTATCAGATGTCATGTTGTCATGTCGTTCACCTACAGCACCGTCAAGCTCATGATCTTGCACGTGAGCATGTTGCTACTCTTGAGTGTGCACATGGGTAAGCTCTGGTTGCTGTTGCTCATCTTCCTCGTTGTCGAATTGGTGAATAGTTCCTAGATAGTTCATGATGGATAAGATTGTAGCAATATCCTGCGCAATGGCTTCGTTGTCTGCGACACCTCCGTTTTTAGCAAAATGCATGGCGTCGAGTTCTTGTTCAAGTCTTTCCATGATGACCTGTGACCTCACCATTTGCTCTTGGCTTCTCAAGCTTTTTCTATGCACCGTCATGTTCATCTGCAGCAGTGCGCTTTCAATGCAGTATTGGGAGGCCTTGTTTGACGCTACTGTCCTCAAGTCATTTCTATTGAATGTTGGATGGATGTTCGGGCATTTGGTGTATCTCCTGAGGATGTATTTCTCTGGAACACTGTCAGCCTTAATTGTCTACATCATGCATAAGACATGCATGCAGAAAATACATGTATTTTTTTGGAAGAGGTGCATGTTTTTTGTCATTTCATTAGAACAAAAACTTTGCAAAAATAAGTAATACAATATGTAACATCTTTTTATTAGTCCTCACCTGTGTGGTCCCACAACTTGCACTCGCAGTCAAATATTTCTCCCACGGGGTCTACAACCACCTGGAACGCGTGTTGAGACCACGCAAACAATTCTTGCGGTTTTTTGTAGCGCACGAGGTACTTTGTGGGTTCTTCCATCTCTGTCACCGTGAAGAGGGTACTCAGTTTTAGCCTTTTTTGATCTCACTGTAGACAGCTCGTGAGTAAAGCTTTGCCATCTGAGTGTGAAACCCATAGAAGGTCAGTGTGTTTTGTTCCTTCTACGCAAGGAAGAGTGATGAACAAATTATTAGTTTTCTCGCGGCAAAAACTTGTCTAACTAAGGAAGACTTACTTTAGTAAGCATGTTATTTTGTCATACAACAGGTGATAGAGCTATACCCAGTTACCCATTGTCTCCTGGTTCTCTGCCTGCCTCCTGGTTTTGACGCGGGAGTTTACCTGGCTGACAAATCGGTGCAGGTTTTGTCTCTCACTTACAAAGTTCTTCTTCGGCACATAGTTCATGCTCTCACTCCATTGTGTGGGTGTCATTTTGGCACAGGAAATTTCATTGAAGTAAGTTGATATCCATTTCTTCTGCTTGTTTCACATTGCCACCATCGTGGCATCATCATGGAGGTTGTACTTATCCATGACTGCTTTCCAGGCAGCCTCAAACTCAGTTGTCATGAGGGGCCAGTTGAGGATTGCGGTGAATTCATCCTTAAACTCTTCGTGGAGGTTGTGCAGGTATGCGGGGTGTTCCCTGTAATTCTTCATAATGTGCTAGCGGCATAGCTTGTGTATTGTGTTCTTGAAAGCATCTGGGATCGCCAAAGCCATTGTCGGGTACTGGTCTGGTAATGAGAAAAGAGACGTGGAGTGGTCAGCAGATGGTAGTGCATATATACAAATAGAACTGACACAACAATTTTTACTGTGTTATTTTCCTTTTAGGGGGTGGTGGTGGTTTGGCGGTTGTACCTGTGAGGATGCATGTAGGAGCCTCCCCTCTCATTCACCTTAAAAATGTTTTGAACAGCAATCTGAATGAATCTGCATCCTCATCTCTTTTCAGGGCGAAAGCAAAGAATGTAGTATGTAAGTGGTTGTTAGTACCCACAAACACCCCAAGTGGCATATGGTACTTGTTGGTCTTATATGTGGTGTCAAATGTTACGCAATCACCAAAGTCTTCATACGCCCCTCAGTAGCTTGCGTTCGCCCAAAATATGTTCTTCACTCTGTCGGACTCATCAAGTTGTATGTCAAAGAAGAATTCCCTGTTTATCGCTTTCATCTCCCTAAAGAAGTTGACAGTGTTTAGGACATCATCCACATCATCCATCCTTGCATTCTTTGCTTTGCTGCATATTAAAAGTGAACAATCATTAAAAATGCATGTTTAACTGGCATCAGGTCATGCATTGCGTAATATGTTTGTACTGACAGAGGAAAAAAGATGGAGGCGGTTTATGGGAGGAGAACAAGTTTGTACTTACATGTTAATCAGGTCTTTGGCATTCATTTCGAGGAAGTAGCTACCAGGGTCATCGCCGCCCAGTATGCTCATGATTTGTGTGTCTTCAATGCCTTTGAACTGCAGGTACTTGACGTACTCCAAGATTGTTTTGTCAAAGTTTTTGTGGGAGTGCAAGAAGACAAGCATTTGGGGGGAGAGCTGTAGCATGTGGTTATGTTCCCAGACTATCTCTTTTACGACAAGTGTTCCATTGTTTTCCCTCTTCAGCCTCATTTTAGCCCCGCAGTTAGTCCTGGTTGTGGTCTTGTTCCGCTGTCTATTTGCTTCTGACACCTTCGATTCATAGACTCCATAGCACGTGCAATAAAGTACGACTCTGGTGTTAACCTTGGAGCCTTCCCTGATAGCAATACCCGCGTGCTTTGCATAGACATTGTAGAAGTTCTTTTCTTCTTTGAAAGTTTCAAAGCGCATCTCTAGCCTTGGCAGAACGTAAGCTTCAATGTTAGGTGGCTGCACGTAACAGTGAGCAAACAAAAACACAGTTATGAAAATGTTAGATGGGGTGGTCACAGTACTAGGGTATGGACTGGCTTGTATGTTTTTTCTGAATGGATACTTACATGTGTATAGCTTTGTGCTGCCTCCGGTGTTTGCTGTTCACCCTCGTGTATGGGCACGGGTGGTGTCACCCTCGGCACATGTAGCAATGCATCTCTTGGAGGGAGCAATGTTGATGAAGCTCTTCGTCTCTCATTGTATGGTCGTCTTCCCTCAGATTCGTTGTGAGGTTGCTCCTGTCTATATGACTCATATCTTCTACTTTGCACCCTGCTAGAGTGGCCAACATCTCTATCTCTTTGGCCTGGTCTTCCCGTCACAACCGCTTTTGCAGCACGGATGGCTGATGTTGACGGAGCGACTGGTGGAAGCCTGTGTGTCCTTGCCTTTCTGCATGCGCTAGGGAAGGAAAACATTTGTTGTTGGGGAAATTGTTGACGTTGTTGCACCCCAGTAGTGGCAAAGCTTGTACTCCCAGATATCAGTGTTTGCTGCATAGAAGTACCAGTCCGTGCTTCTGATGATTCTGGTGTAGCTTGAAATCTGCCTATATTGTTCAAGTATCCAGGTGCTATTTTTGGTGTTACCCAACCATGCGGTGCCCCATATCTGCTTGGCTCATAAACCCTCGTTGCGTGTACCGCCTTACATGTTTCTGCAATGACATTGAACAATTTTGGGATTAATCTTTTCTACATTTTCTTGTATACATGATATGGGTAACATGTCATGCACTGAAGGTAATCTACGAGTTGAACTTGCATCGCTGGGCGTTATTAAACTTTGTTGTCTATTTTGTATCTGATTTGGTTTCAGTTGAACTAACGAATGGACATGTTCAGCACTGATGTACTGATTTTAGCACTGATGCATCTGTTATGGACACTTTTTTAATCTTTTTTCCCTATAACTGATGCATAAACATTTGGTGCACTACTTGTAAACTGAACATTGAACTTCAGAGCAGTATGCATATGCATAAACTGATGCATGTCTTATCTTTTTTTCATCTAGAACTTATGCAACTACATTAGAAGTACTCCTAGTTTATGTATCATTGAACTTACTGTGTAACAAGTGTATATATTTTTCAACAACATTCTTTTACTCATTCGAACTGACGCAACTACACGACATGTACTATTAGAAATAACAACATACAACTTGCAGTGGTATCTGAACCTTATATAAAGACTAGTAGCTACTTGGACTGATGCATAAGTTTATGTTTTTTTAGGGTATAAGTTTATGTTTTTTTGACGTGAAATGAAGCTAGCATATTAGAGGTACTGACAGTAACCTCGACATCCAAATTGTGCCTCAAGTGGTAGGGGTGTAATGAACTGATGCAAGAATTTGCAATGTACTATCAGCTTCTGCATCATAGAAACATGTACTACTGATGCATCTAATAGTGTAACATGTAGGCAGAGTGTGACGCCCCCGATTTGATCGTAAACTAATCACACACGCAAACGTGCACGATCAAGATCAGGGACTCACGGGAAGATATCACAACACAACTCTAAAAATAAAAAATAAGTCATACAGGCATCATATTACAAGCCAGGGGCCTCGAGGTCTCGAATACAAGAGCTCGATCATAGACGAGTCAGCAGAAACAACAATATCTGAGTACAGACATAAGTTAAACAAGTTTGCCTTAAGAAGGCTAGAACAAGCTGGGATACAGATCAAAAGAGGCGCAGGCCTCCTGCCTGCGATCCTCCTAAACTACTCCTAGTCGTCGTCAGCGCGCTGCACGTAGTAGTAGGAACCTCCCGAATAGTAGTAGTAGTAGTAGTAGTAGTCATAGACGGTGGCGTCTGGCTCCTGGGCTCCATCGTCTGGCCGCAGCAATCGGGTATAGAAAGGAGGAAAAGAGGGAGCAAAGCAACCGTGAGTACTCATCCAAAGAACTCGCAAGCAAGGAGCTACACTACATATGTATGCATTGGTATCAAATGGAAAAGGGGTATCATATGTGGACTGAACTGCAGAATGCCGGATTAAGAGGGGGATAGCTAGTCCTATCGAAGACTACGCTTCTGGTAACCTCCATCTTGCAGCAGAAGAAGAGAGTAGATGGTAAGTTCAGCAAGTAGCATCAGGTAGCATAATGCTAACCGATGATCCTCCCCTCATCGCCCTGTGAGAGAGAGAGATCATCGGTTGTATCTGGCACTTGGAAGGGTGTGTTTTATTAAGTATCCAGTTCTAGTTGTCATAAGGTCAAGGTACAACTCCAATTCGTCCTGTTACCGAAGATCACAGCTATTCGAATAGATTAACTTCCCTGCAGGGGTGCACCACATTTCCCAACACGCTCGATCCCCTTTGTCCGTACACACTTTTCTGGGTCATGCCCGGCCTCGGAAGATCAACACGTCGCAGCCCTACCTAGGCACAACAGAGAGGTTAGCACGCCGGTCTAAATCCTATGGCGCAGGGGTCTGGGCCCATCGCCCATTGCACACCTGCACGTTGCGAGGGCGGCCGGAAGCAAACCTAGCCTAGCAGGCGTTCCAGTCCAATCCGGCGCCCACCGCTCAGTAGCTGACGTCACGAAGGCTTCGGTTGATACCACGACGCCGAGTGCCCATAACTGTTCCCGTTGGTTAGTGCGTATCGGCCAGTGGCCACACTCAGACCAAATACCAAGGTCTTGTTAAGCGTGTTAAGTATCCGCGAACGCCGACCAGGGCCAGGCCCACCTCTCTCCTAGGTGGTCTCAACCTGCCCTGTCACTCCGCCACAAAGTAATAGTCGGGGGCCGTCAGGAACCCAGGCCCACCTCTACCGGGATGGAGCCACCTGCCCCTTCGGCCCCCATCTCCGAACAGTATCATAAGTAATGTAACAGTATAAAGTATATAGCATATGCCCGTGATGACCTCCCGAAGTGATCACGGCCCAGTAGTATAGCATGGCAGACGGACAAGAGTGTAGGGCCACTGATGGAACACTAGCATCCTATACTAAGCATTAGGATAGTAGGTAAAGGTATCAACAATTATAGCAACAATGACAGGCTATGCAGCAGATAGGATTAACCGAAAACAGTAACATGCTACACTACTCTAATGCAGGCAGTAGAGAGAAGGAATAGGCGATATCTGGTGATCAAAGGGGGGGGGCTTGCCTGGTTGCTCTGGCAAGAAGGAGGGGTCGTCAACACCGTAGTCGAACTGGGGGTCGCCGTCAGTCTCGGGGTCTACCGGAAAGAAGTAAGGGAAGGAGAACACAATAAATAACAGAGCAATCAAAGCATCACAAAGTGTAACATGGCATTACGCGGTGCTAGAGGTGACCTAACGCGGTAGTAGGTGATACCGAGAAAGGGGGAAACATCCAGGAAAGCATCCTCGGCGTTTCGCGTTTTCGGAAAGATGAACCAGAGGGGGAAAGTTGCATGTTTGCTATGCTAGGGATGTGTGGCAGACAAACGGGCTGCGTATCCGGATTCGTCTCGTCGTTCTGAGCAATTTTCATTTACAAAGTTTTAAGGATTTTCTAAAAAATTTCAATTCGAAATTATATACCTAAATACTCCTATCACATAGTGATGTGCTAGCCAGTGTGTATTACAGGTGGGTCCATGGGTTGGGTTGACCAGGTCAATTTGACTGGTCAACAGGATGTGAGGTCCACATGTGATTGTCCAAGTGCTAATAAAACAACTAACTAAATTAATCAAAGGGGAGTCCCACATGTCATGTGCTAGTAGATAACCTAACTACTAATTAGTAATTAGCCGCTAAGATAAACTGCACGGCCGGCCGGCGGTGGTTGTGCATACACACGCACACCACACTGGCTTGGACATGGCCACGGCCATGGCCACTAACAGCAACCAGCATCGGCTGGAACAACATCTAGCTGCGGCAGTAGGGAAGAATTAGCAGCCGGCAATCAACAGCATCTGGGAGCAGCAATCGCTAGCAGCCCGGAGCAGCAGCGACGGGCACCAGCAGTGAGCAGCAGCAAGCGGGAGCAGCAACAGCTTGCGGCAGCGACAACAGAGGTAGCAGGGGGCGAGCGGCGGCTGCGGGCAGGTCACGCGGCGGCAACCAGTAGTACACAGTAGCCGCATATGTTAGTTAAGCAGCAGAAGCAGGTAGCAGCCCACGCACATACGTACATACGCGTACGCGCGAGGTCGGATGTGCTCGGCAAACGGCGACCGGATCGAGGCAGGGGAAGGAGGGATCTGGAGGAGTTGCTCACAGGTAGACCATTGGCGCGCTCGGGGCGGGTCGGGGTGGACCGGAGAGACGGTGGAGATGGCGAGACGACGACGGTCGGACGAAGAAGACAAAGACTGCGTCGGCTATGCAGCTCCCCGCCCCGTTCCAGTGCCCTGAACGGACGCGATAGAGCGCTGCGAACCTCTAGGATGTGCTCCCGTACGCCGGAGAGGCCGGTGGACGCGTCAACGACGGCGAGGCAGCGGTGACCGCATGAGCTTGCGAGCTCAAAATCGAGCCAGAGGAGAGGGGGACGATGGGGATGAACGAGGGCGAGCTAGGGTTTCTGGGGGACACCTTAGTAGGTCGAGGGGGGATGCGGATGGCCGGCACGTGGCCCTGGAGCCATGGATGGCCGGCACGCATGGCTCTGCCTCTCCCCTGTGAGAGGTAGGGGAAAAGGCCGGCCAGTTAGGCTGGGCATGGTACAGTAAAAGTACTGGGCTTAAGTTAATAGGGGGATTTCTCCCTTTTTTATCCTTTTCTATTTTCCAATCTAGCTATTGTTTTTCTAAATAGTTTCGTGATCAAATGATTTTTTTAATTATGAAAATTTGCACAAAAATGATATCTAATATTCTAGGTTGCACAAAAAGTATTGAGTGCATTCGCAATTATTTGATTTTCGGTTTGAATTTAAATGTGTTGGATAGGTGTTGCTGGGTCTGTTTTACATACTTTAGGGGCATTTTAACAATGCAAATAATGTTAGTTTCTACATGAAAATTATATAGTGATTATTTTCAACCCAATGAACATTTTTGTTTTACTGTTTAAATAAATATTATTTTGACTTGAAATTTAAATTTGAATTTGACTTTGCTTTTTATTTAGTGGCAATGTGCATAGTAATCATGATGACATGGCCACCATTAACATGGGATTACTGTAGCCTAATAATCCGGGCGTCACAATTCTCCTCCACTACAAGAAATCTCGTCCCGAGATTTAGAAGCGGGAGTAAGGGGGAAGGGATTTGGTTACGAAATTCTAACGGGTATTCTCGGTGTTGGTTGCTCTTCTCGAAGAGGTCGATCCATTACGTTGATGCCTTCATTTCTCTGCTTCAGGTCATCATGATGAAATCGGCATCCTTTCTTCAGGAACTCCATCGTACTTACGAAAGAATAACGTGTGGGTATTCCGGAAGAACCTACCTCTGCAAGGTTGACTATCTGGTCGATAACATGGGGGAAGGTGGTGGAAAGTAACTCCCGAATTGAAACCTTAGAAAATATCGAGAGCAAGGTGAGAAGGTATCATGAGAAGTTTCAAGCGGGCAGGCAATCGTTCGGTGCCTGAAACAGGGCGTGAAAGGGGTTCGTAGCAACGGGAATAAGTATTGTGTCTGATACCAGAGTTGATGATCTCTCAAAAGGTAGCTCGCGAATTACATACGAAGCCACACGTGAGGAGTAACTATGGAAACATGGGTGCATAGGAGAGTCAGGTTTCGATCCTATGGAACTATGGGTTATGGCCCACCATGTGGGTTAAAAGTAGGAAGGCCGATGACGTCTTGCATGATCATGTAAGCAAGGCATGTCAGAGGTTAGTCTGTCGGTTATGTCGACAAGAACATCGGTACCAAGGGCGAGGGACGAAGAGAACCATTTTTCCTGCTCATTGAACGAGGCGGACCAATAGGCAAAGTTCTCATCCATCGGTGGTTACCGGAATGTCACCAACAATAGAAATAGGGTCTCACGGACAGAGGTGTACACCGAGGTGTTTACATAAGTAGTGAATTATTACTGCTTAGATTAAGATCACAAGAAAGGTCAAACAAACCAATGGAAAGGAAAATGTGATCATCAGGTTAAACAGAAGAATGGAAAGGAAAAATGTGTTTAAACACATTCAGAGGAATATCTTTCCCAAGGACAAGCGGAGCATGATATCCATGACAGGATAGAAAGTAGAAAACCATTTAGGTAAGGGGGAGGAATCTCATGATATTACCCATACAACGGTGTTAGGATAAATGATAAAGAAAATTTAGCATTGTGCTTCAAATGCTCTTATTGAAAATCGGATTACCACAAACATGCTTCGAGATAGCATTGACATGGTCTTCAAGCAAAGGTCAGACTTTGGATACACAAAAGATTCGTCAGGAACAACTTATAGAATAAGTCTTAAAATTCCCTAATGCAAGAATGTCTAAACTTGCAAAAAAAAGGATACTATAACAATAGGTCCTCCGCCCAAGTGTGCTAGGACGGACATCACCTTATCGGGTCTTATATAGACCAATGCTATAACTCTTGGAAAAATGTTCCAACCATCATATCTGATCGAGATTCAGATCTGATCAGTGTTAGGATACCTCAGACTCAGGATGCCTGAGAAGAAAAGGTGCAAAACAAATTGACGAGACGACATTGTAAGATTCTCGGGAAATTTACTACGGAAGTGAGTTCTGAAATAAGAGCTCATCATTAAACCAATGAAGGGATAAGGTGGTAGCTGATGAACTCAGCGACAATTCATCAAGACTTCCAAAAGATGGGTTTCCACAATTATGTGAACAAGGAGATAACATTAGTCAAATCAATGATATAATGATGTATGCTCAAGGAAAACGTACACAGTTAAACATTGGTTGAAAGGTGCACCCAAAATATGGGCTTAAGTAGCATGATCACTGTTAGAATGGTGGTTCGATAACCAATGGTCTAAGAATGAAATATTGACCATTAACATCGAAGCAATAGGGTTGCTAGAAGTTTTGAAGTCGCACATCATAGTTCGATTGTCGGTTTTCCAGTTAGAAATAACACGGGGACCAAGGAATGAACGGATATGGCAAAAGGTATCACCTGTATCAAGAATTCTTAAGAGGTGGTGAAATTCTCACGACATTCTTGACATAAAAGATGGTGATACTTCAAGGTAGAGCATAATACGAGCTGGATTGCAAGTTGCATCCATAGCATGGGTAAGTTTGTGTTGGGGGAAGGCAAGAATGTTGTCGATGATAACACAATCATCGAGGGGCAAGGATGGTATTTCCCATCGTGAATTTGATTGATATCCTAGAAGAGCTCAAAATGTTGATGATGATCACGACAATTTGCCAAGAGATTTCATGAAGATGTACTCGATCGGTGATGACATCAAATTCAAGCAATGATGAAGCGAAAGGTTATTGGAACCAGGGGTACGACACAAACTCGATATCAAGTTTGTTGTTCAAGGAGAAAGGATATGACGAGGAAGATCGACGTAAGATTAGCTTACCTTCTAAATTTGTGCTCCGGAAAGGAGGACCAAGTAGCACAGTTAAAAAGTTACACGATAATGATATAGCCAATCAGGCTAGTGATGACTTGAAGGATTAATAAACTCATAAGCAGGTGCAATGATCTGCAGAAGACAAGTACTTCATCTTGTCCGAGATATGATATTTAAAGGAGAACATGGTCGGAACCACGATTGCAAAAGACCAAATCCCAAATATAGGATGAACTTATACCAAGGGAATAATTAATTTAAGAGAAGCTTCCACGATAAGATCTACATCGTGTCCATGGGCATGAACACAAAGTTCAAGGTCGACTCCCACTTCTCCAATGCATGACCATTCATTCACTGCTCTTATTAAAAAATGATTTGAGTGTGAGAACCCACCTGGTGAATTACCAGAGGAGTATGACACATGAAAATGAAGGAAATATGCCCTAGAGGCAATAATAAAGTTATTATTTATTTCCTTATATCATGATAAATGTTTACTATTCATGCTAGAATTGTATTAACCCGAAACATAATACATGTGTGAATACATAGACAAACAGAGTGTCACTAGTATGCCTCTACTTGACTAGCTCGTTAATCAAAGATGGTTATGTTTCCTAACCATGGACAAAGAGTTGTCATTTGATTAACGGGATCACATCATTAGTTCAATGATCTGATTGACATGACCCATTCCATTAGCTTAGCACCCGATCGTTTAGTATGTTGCTATTGCTTTCTTCATGACTTATACATGTTCCTGTGACTATGAGATTATGCAACTCCCGTTTGCCGGAGGAACACTTTGTGTGCTACCAAACGTCACAGCGTAACTGGGTGATTATAAAGGAGCTCTACAGGTGTCTCCAAAGGTACATGTTGGGTTGGCGTATTTCGAGATTAGGATTTGTCACTCCGATTGTCGGAGAGGTATCTCTGGGCCCTCTCGGTAATGCACATCACTTAATCCTTGGAAGCATTGCAACTAATGAGTTAGTTGCGGGATGATGTATTACGGAACGAGTAAAGAGACTTGTCGGTAACGAGATTGAACTAGGTATTGGATACCAACGATCGAATCTCGGGCAAGTAACATACCGATGACAAAGGGAACAATGTATGTTGTTATGCGGTCTGACCGATAAAAGATCTTCGTAGAATATGTAGGAGCCAATATGAGCATCCAGGTTCCGCTATTGGTTATTGACCGGAGACGTGTCTCGGTCATGTCTACATTGTTCTCGAACCCGTAGGGTCCGCACGCTTAAGGTTACGATGACAGTTATATTATGAGTTTATACATTTTGATGTATCGAAGTTTGTTCGGAGTCCCGGATGTGATCACGGACATGACGAGGAGTCTCGAAATGGTTGAGACATAAAGATTGATATATTGGAAGCCTATATTTGGATATCGGAAGCGTTCCGGGTGAAATCGGGATTTTACCGGATTACCGGGAGGTTACCGGAACCCCCCGGGAGGTATATGGGCCTTAGTGGGCCTTAGTGGGAGATAGGAGAGGTGGCCAGGGATGGGCCGCGCGCCCCTCCCCCCTTAGTCCGAATAGGACAAGGAGAGAGGGGGCCGGCGCCCCCTTCCTTCTCTCTCTTTCCCCCCTTCACGAATCCTATTCCAACTAGGAAAGGGGGGAGTCCTACTCCCGGAGGAGTAGGACTCCTCCTGGCGCACCCTATGATGGCCGGCCGGCCCCCCTCCTTTGAGCCTTTATATACGGAGACAAGGGGCACCCCTAGAGACACAAGTTTATCCACGTGATCATATTCTTAGCCGTGTGCGGTGCCCCCTTCCACCATAGTCCTCGATAATATTGTAGCGGTGCTTAGGCGAAGCCCTGCGACGGTAGTACATCAAGATCATCACCATGCCGTTGTGCTAACGGAACTCTACCCCGACACTTTGCTGGATCGGAGTCCGGGGATCGTCATCGAGCTGAACGTGTGCTAGAACTCGGAGGTGCCGTATTTTCGGTGCTTGATCGGTCGGGCCGTGAAGACGTACGACTACATCAACCAAGTTAATGCTTCCGTTGTCGATCTACAATGGTACGTAGATCACACTCTCCCCTCTCGTTGCTATACATCACCATGATCTTGCATGTGCATAGGAAAAAATTTCAAATTACTACGAAACCCAACAATGGTATCAGAGCCTAGGTTTTATGTGTTGATGTTATATGCACGAGTAGAACACAAGTGAGTTGTGGGCGATATAAGTCATACTGCTTACCAGCATGTCATACTTTGGTTCGGCGGTATTGTTGGACGAAGCGGCCCGGACCGACATTACGCGTATGCTTACGTGAGACCGGTTCTCCCGGCGTGCTTTGCACAAAGGTGGCTAGCGGGTGACAGTTTCTCCAACTTTAGTTGAACCGAGTGTGGCTACGCCCGGTCCTTGCGAAGGTTAAAACAGCACCAACTTGACAAACTATCGTTGTGGTTTTGATGCGTAGGTAAGATTGGTTCTTGCTTAAGCCCGTAGCAGCCACGTAAAACTTGCAACAACAAAGTAGAGGACATCTAACTTGTTTTTGCAGGGCATGTTGTGATGTGATATGGTCAAGACATGTTGCTAAATTTTATTATATGAGATGATCATGTTTTGTAACCGAGTTATCGGCAACTGGCAGGAGCCATATGGTTGTCGCTTTATTGTATGCAATGCAATCGCGCTGTAATGCTTTACTTTATCACTAAGCGGTAGCGATAGTCCTGGAAGCATAAGATTGGCGAGACGACAACGTTGCTACGATGGAGATCAAGGTGTCGCGCCGGTGACGATGGTGATCACGAAGGTGCTTCGGAGATGGAGATCACAAGCACAAGATGATGATGGCCATATCATATCACTTATATTGATTGCATGTGATGTTTATCTTTTATGTATCTTATCTTGCTTTGATTGACGGTAGCATTATAAGATGATCTCTCACTAATTATCAAGAAGTGTTCTCCCTGAGTATGCACCGTTGCGAAAGTTCTTCGTGCTGAGACACCACGTGATGATCGGGTGTGATAGGCTCTACGTTCAAATACAACGGGTGCAAAACAGTTGCACACGCGGAATACTCAGGTTATACTTGACGAGCCAAGCATATACATATATGGCCTCGGAACACGGAAACCGAAAGGTCGAGCGTGAATCATATAGTAGATATGATCAACATAGTGATGTTCACCAATGAAACTACTCCATCTCACGTGATGATCGGACATGGTTTAGTTGACTTGGATCACGTAATCACTTAGAGGATTAGAGGGATGTCTATCTAAGTGGGAGTTCTTTAAGTAATATGATTAATTGAACCTAAATTTATCATGAACTTAGTACCTGATAGTATCTTGCTTATGTATGTTTGATTGTAGATAGATGGCCCGTGCTGTTGTTCCGTTGAATTTTAATGCGTTCCTTGAGAAAGCAAAGTTGAAAGATGATGGTAGCAATTACACGGACTGGGTTCGTAACTTGAGGATTATCCTCATTGCTGCACAGAAGAATTACGTCCTGGAAGCACCGCTGGGTGCCAGGCCTGCTGCTAGAGCAACATCAAATGTTATGAACGTTTGGCAGAGCAAAGCTGATGACTACTCGATAGTTCAATGTGCCATGCTTTACGGCTTAGAACCGGGACTTCAACGACGTTTTGAACGTCATGGGGCATATGAGATGTTCCAGGAGTTGAAGTTAATATTTCAAGCAAATGCCCGGATTGAGAGATATGAAGTCTCCAATAAGTTCTATAGCTGCAAGATGGAGGAGAACAGTTCTGTCAGTGAGCATATACTCAAGATGTCTGGGTATTGTAATCACTTGATTCAACAGGGAGTTAATCTTCCAGATGGTAGCGTCATTGACAGAATTCTCCAATCACTTCCACCAAGCTACAAGAGCTTCGTGATGAACTATAATATGCAAGGGATGAATAAGACTATTCCCGAGCTCTTCGCAATGCTGAAAGCTGCGGAGGTAGAAATCAAGAAGGAGCATCAAGTGTTGATGGTCAACAAGACCACTAGTTTCAAGAAAAAGGGCAAAGGGAAGAAGAAGGGGAACTTAAAGAAGAACAGCAAGCAAGTTGCTGCTCGAGAGAAGAAACCCAAGTCTGGACCTAAGCCTGAAACTGAGTGCTTCTACTGCAAGCAGACTGGTCAATGGAAGCGGAACTGCCCCAAGTATTTGGCGGAGAAGAAGGATGGCAAGGTGAACAAAGGTATATGTGATATACATGTTATTGATGTGTACCTTACTAATGCTCGCAATAGCACCTGGGTATTTGATACTGGTTCTGTTGCTAATATTTGCAACTCGAAACAGGGACTATGGATTAAGCGAAGATTGGCTAAGGACGAGGTGACGATGCGCGTGGGAAACAGTTCCAAAGTCGATGTGATCGCGGTCGGCGCGCTACCTCTATATCTACCTTCGGGATTAATATTAGACCTAAATAATTGTTATTTGGTGCCAGCGTTAAGAATGAACATTATATATGGATCTTGTTTGATGCGAGACGGTTATTCATTTAAATCAGAGAATAATGGTTGTTCTATTTATATGAGTAATATCTTTTATGGTCATGCACCCTTGAAGAATGGTCTATTCTTATTGAATCTCGATAGTAGTGACACACATATTCATAATGTTGAAGCCAAAAGATGCAGAGTTGATAATGATAGTGCAACTTATTTGTGGCACTGCCGTTTAGGTCATATCGGTGTAAAGTGCATGAAGAGACTCCATACTGATGGACTTTTTGAACCACTTGATTATGAATCACTTGGTACTTGCGAACCGTGCCTCATGGGCAAGATGACTAAAACGCCGTTCTCCGGTACTATGGAGAGAGCAACAGATTTGTTGGAAATCATACATACAGATGTATGTGGTCCGATGAATGTTGAGGATCGTGGCGGATATTGTTATTTTCTCACCTTCACAGATGACTTAAGCAGATATGGGTATATCTACTTAATGAAACATAAGTCTGAAACGTTTCAAAATTTCAAAGAATTTCAGAGTGAAGTTGAAAATCATCTTAACAAGAAAATAAAGTTTCTACGATCTGATCGTGGAGGAGAATATTTGAGTTACGAGTTTGGTGTACATTTGAAACAACGCGGAATAGTTTCGCAACTCACGCCACCCGGAACACCACAGCGTAATGGTGTGTCCGAACGTCGTAATCATACTTTACTAGATATGGTGTGATCTATGATGTCTCTTACTGATTTACCGCTATCGTTTTGGGGTTATGCTTTAGAGACGGCCGCATTCACATTAAATAGGGCACCATCAAAATCCGTTGAGACGACGGCTTATGAACTATGGTTTGGCAAGAAACCAAAGTTGTCGTTTCTGAAAGTTTGGGGCTGTGATGCTTATGTGAAAAAGCTTCAGCCTGATAAGCTCGAACCCAAATCGGAGAAATGTGTCTTCATAGGATATCCAAAGGAGACTATTGGATACACCTTCTATCACAGATCCGAAGGCAAGACTTTTGTTGCTAAGTTCGGAAACTTTCTGGAGAAGGAGTTTCTCTCGAAAGAAGTGAGTGGGAGGAAAGTAGAACTTGACGAGGTAACTGTACCTGCTCCCTTATTGGAAAGTAGTGCATCACAGAAACCTGTTTCTGTGACACCTACACCAATTAGTGAGGAAGCTAATGATAATGATCATGAAACTTCAGAACAAGATACTACTGAACCTCGTAGATCAACCAGAGTGAGATCCGCGTCAGAGTGGTACGGTAATCCTGTTCTGGAAGTCATGCTACTAGATCATGATGAACCTACGAACTATGAAGAAGCGATGGTGAGCCCAGATTCCGCAAAATGGCTTGAAGCCATGAAATCTGAGATGGGATCCATGTATGAGAACAAAGTATGGACTTTGGTTGACTTGCCCAATGATCGGCAAGCGGTTGAGAATAAATGGATCTTCAAGAAGAAGACTGATGCTGACGGTAATATTACTATCTACAAAGCTCGACTTGTCGCAAAAGGTTTTCGGCAAGTTCAAGGGATTGACTACGATGAGACCTTCTCACCCGTAGCGATGCTTAAGTCTGTCCGAATCATGTTAGCAATTGCCGCATTTTATGATTATGAAATTTGGCAGATGGATGTCAAAACTGCATTCCTGAATGGATTTCTGAAAGAAGAGTTGTATATGATGCAACCAGAAGGTTTTGTCAATCCAAAGGGAGCTAACAAAGTATGCAAGCTCCAGCGATCCATTTATGGACTGGTGCAAGCCTCTCAGAGTTGGAATAAACGCTTTGATAGTGTGATCAAAGCATTTGGTTTTATACAGAATTTCGGAGAAGCCTGTATTTACAAGAAAGTGAGTGGGAGCTCTGTAGCATTTCTGATATTATATGTGGATGACATATTACTGATTGGAAATGATATAGAATTTCTCGATAGCATAAAGGGATACTTGAATAAGAGTTTTTCAATGAAAGACCTCGGTGAAGCTGCTTACATATTAGGCATTAAGATCTATAGAGATAGATCAAGACGCTTAATTGGACTTTCACAAAGCACATACCTTGACAAAGTTTTGAAGAAGTTCAAAATGGATCAAGCAAAGAAATGGTTCTTGCCTGTGTTACAAGGTGTGAAGTTGAGTCAGACTCAATGCCCGACCACTGCAGAAGATAGAGAGAAAATGAAAGATGTTCCCTATGCTTCCGCCATAGGATCTATCATGTATGCAATGTTGTGTACCAGACCTGACGTGTGCCTTGCTATAAGTCTAGCAGGGAGGTACCAAGTAATCCAGGAGTGGATCACTGGACAGCGGTCAAGAACATCCTGAAGTACCTGAAAAGGACTAAGGATATGTTTCTTGTATATGGAGGTGACAAAGAGCTCGTCGTAAACGGTTACGTTGATGCAAGCTTTGACACTGATCCGGACGATTCTAAATCGCAAACCAGATACGTGTTTACATTAAACGGTGGAGCTGTCAGTTGGTGCAGTTCTAAACAAAGCGTCGTGGCGGGATCTACATGTGAAGCGGAGTACATAGCTGCTTCGGAAGCAGCAAACGAAGGAGTCTAGATGAAGGAGTTCATATCCGATCTAGGTGTCATACCTAGTGCTTTGGGTCCAATGAAAATCTTTTGTGACAATACTGGTGCAATTGCCTTGGCAAAGGAATCCAGATTTCACAAGAGAACCAAGCACATCAAGAGACGCTTCAATTCCATCCGGGATCTAGTCCAGGTGGGAGACATAGACATTTGCAAGATACATAGGGATCTGAATGTAGCACACCCGTTGACTAGGCCTCTTCCACGAGCAAAACATGATCAGCACCAAGGCTCCATGGGTGTTAGAATCATTACTGTGTAATCTAGATTATTGACTCTAGTGCAAGTGGGAGACTGAAGGAAATATGCCCTAGAGGCAATAATAAAGTTATTATTTATTTCCTTATATCATGATAAATGTTTATTATTCATGCTAGAATTGTATTAACCGGAAACATAATACATGTGTGAATACATAGACAAACAGAGTGTCACTAGTATGCCTCTACTTGACTAGCTCGTTAATCAAAGATGGTTATGTTTCCTAACCATGGACAAAGAGTTGTCATTTGATTAACGGGATCACATCATTAGTTGAATGATCTGATTAACATGACCCATTCCATTAGCTTAGCACCCGATCGTTTAGTATGTTGCTATTGCTTTCTTCATGACTTATACATGTTCCTATGACTATGAGATTATGCAACTCCCATTTGCCGGAGGAACACTTTGTGTGCTACCAAACGTCACAAAACTGGGTGATTATAAAGGAGCTCTACAGGTGTCTCCAAAGGTACATGTTGGGTTGGCGTATTTCGAGATTAGGATTTGTCACTCCGATTGTCGGAGAGGTATCTCTGGGCCCTCTCGGTAATGCACATCACTTAAGCCTTGCAAGCATTGCAACTAATGAGTTAGTTGCGGGATGATGTATTACGGAACGAGTAAAGAGACTTGCCAGTAACGAGATTGAATTAGGTATTGGATACCGACGATCGAATCTCGGGCAAGTAACATACCGATGACAAAGGGAACAACGTATGTTGTTATGCGGTCTGACCGATAAAAGATCTTCGTAGAATATGTAGGAGCCAATATGAGCATCCAGGTTCCGCTATTGGTTATTGACCGGAGACGTGTCTCGGTCATGTCTACATTGTTCTCGAACCCGTAGGGTCCGCACGCTTAAGGTTACGATGACAGTTATATTATGAGTTTATGCATTTTGATGTACCGAAGTTTGTTCGGAGTCCCGGATGTGATCACGGACATGACGAGGAGTCTCGAAATGGTCGAGACATAAAGATTGATATATTGGAAGCCTATATTTGGATATCGGAAGCGTTCCGGGTGAAATCGGGATTTTACCGGATTACCGGGAGGTTACCGGAACCCCCCGGGAGGTATATGGGCCTTAGTGGGAGATAGGAGAGGTGGCCAGGGATGGGCCGC
The DNA here is from genome assembly GCF_056163025.1 of Triticum urartu. Classification (NCBI taxonomy): domain Eukaryota; kingdom Viridiplantae; phylum Streptophyta; class Magnoliopsida; order Poales; family Poaceae; genus Triticum; species Triticum urartu. Next base: position 175,373,637 of record NC_141878.1, read on the forward strand.
GCAGGAGCAGGAGCAGCAGCAGCAGCAGTAGCAATAGCAGTAGCAGTAGAAGTAGCAGTAGTAGCAGTAGCAGTAGCAGTAGGAGTAGGAGTAGTAGTAGTAGTAGTAGTAGTAGTAGTAGTAGTAGTAGTAGTAGTAGTAGTAGTAGTAGTAGTAGTAGTAGTAGTAGTAGTAGTAGTAGTAGTAGTAGTAGTAGTAGTAGTAGTAGTAGTAGTAGTAGTAGTAGCAGTAGGAGTAGCAGCAGCAGCAGCAGCAGTAGTAGCAGTAGCAGTAGCAGTAGTAGTAGTAGTAGCAGTAGCAGTAGCAGTAGCAGTAGCAGTAGCAGTAGCAGTAGCAGTAGGAGTAGCAGTAGCAGTAGCAGTAGCAGTAGGAGTAGCAGTAGTAGTAGTAGCAGTAGCAGTAGCAGTAGCAGTAGCAGTAGCAGTAGCAGTAGCAGTAGCAGTAGCAGTAGCAGGAGTAGCAGTAGTAGCAGTAGTAGCAGTAGCAGCAGTAGCAGCAGTAGCAGCAGTAGCAGTAGTAGCAGTAGTAGCAGTACTAGCAGTAGCAGCAGCAGTAGCAGTAGCAGTAGCAGTAGCAGTAGCAGTAGCAGTAGCAGTAGCAGTAGCAGTAGCAGTAGGAGTAGCAGTAGGAGTAGCAGTAGCAGTAGCAGTAGGAGTAGTAGTAGTAGTAGTAGTAGGAGTAGTAGTAGTAGTAGTAGTAGTAGTAGTAGTAGTAGTAGTAGTAGTAGTAGTAGTAGTAGTAGTAGTAGTAGTAGTAGTAGTAGTAGTAGTAGTAGTAGTAGTAGTAGTAGTAGTAGTAGTAGTAGTAGTAGTAGTAGTAGTAGCAGTAGTAGTAGTAGTAGGAGTAGTAGTAGGAGTAGTAGTAGTAGTAGTAGTAGTAGTAGTAGTAGTAGTAGTAGTAGTAGTAGTAGTAGTAGTAGTAGTAGTAGTAGTAGTAGTAGTAGTAGTAGTAGTAGCACCAGTAGTAGTAGTAGCACCAGTAGTAGTAGTAGTAGTAGTAGTAGTAGTAGTAGTAGTAGTAGTAGTAGTAGTAGTAGTAGTAGTAGTAGTAGTAGTAGTAGTAGTAGTAGTAGCAGTAGTAGTAGTAGCAGTAGCAACAGTAGTAGCAACAGTAGTAGTAGTAGTAGTAGTAGTAGTAGTAGTAGTAGTAGTAGTAGTAGTAGCAGTAGCAACAGTAGTAGCAGTAGTAGTAGTAGTAGTAGTAGTAGTAGTAGTAGTAGTAGTAGTAGTAGTAGTAGTAGTAGTAGTAGTAGTAGTAGTAGTAGTAGTAGTAGTAGTAGTAGTAGTAGCAGTACTAGGAGTAGTAGTAGCAGTAGTAGCAGTAGCAGTAGCAGTAGCAGTAGCAGTAGCAGTAGCAGGAGCAGGAGCAGT